>NC_089278.1:2335850-3055074 GCF_963678975.1 Dysidea avara | reverse complement strand
TGGCATGCTGAGCACTACATGATGAGAGTCGAACAGCGAATGCAGGTTAGTGATATAACCCATAGCGTACTAGCTTTCAATATCTCAGGTGGCTGCAGTACTGCAGGGGGAACGTCATCACAATGTCTGGCTTGGTTACCCACAATCAATGTTAGAAACCTGGCCTTTATAAGTGTTACAGCTGTCTTGTGAGACTCTCCCCACCTATTAGGTGAGTGGTACATAACAGTTACACAACGTGCACTCGTGCTCTGCCCGTATAAACGCACTTGCCTTCGGGCCTGACGGCCCTCAGGCTCGTGCATTTATATCAGGCAGAGCACTCGTGGCCGTTGTATAACTATATAATATATATATAAGAAGCCAGCACACCAGATTGTGGACATATTGACAGGAACACAATTTTCACATGTACATAGTTCCATGATCTCTTATCCAAAATTTACAGTAGAGATTCCCACCTGAGGGAGATCACATCCTAGATCATACCAGCCATTTCCAAGATACAAGCAACCAAAATTTTGGCGCTTATTCTTTGTCTTTTAACACTTTTCAAACGCATTATCCGATTGTACTGAAACTTGCCACGCCTAAAGAGGGTTCAAAAGCAAATTCTAGTACCACATTTGGTGCAACTCCGGTGAAAACAAGGAGTTATGACCGATTACTTGCAATTTTTTGTCATGCTCACAGGGTAAACTGTCTCAAGGAATAAGTTGAAAATTAGTTTGAAGATAGATTAACCATCATAGGAGTACCTTTTGATGGTTTGAAAGGAATCAAGATAAAGACCATGAAGATATAAAGCAAACCACTTAAGGAAATGAGCTGAAAATTGGTGTGCAGACAGATTAATCATCATAGACAGGCCTATTAGTAGTGCAGAAGAATTGGATTACAGTGAACCTCGGTTATCCAAACCCCAATGTGACTCAGGAAATGGTAAAAGTGTTCAGATAAGTGAATAGTTCAGATAACTGAAGCTCATACATAGTGTTGCACTGATATGAGATTTTGCCAATATTCCGATAACCAATATTGGATAATATTTTCAAGCCGATAAATGTAGCCGATCCGATATAGCCCAGCATGTCTATCTTGTAGCAATTTTTAATAGAAATTTGATTGTGAAGGATCAATATTAGTTTATAGCAGCAGTATTGCTATAGCAACAGCTGACAGTACAGTGAAGCAGTAATAACAACACTGTAATGCAGGAAAATGCAACTCGATGCATTTGTAAACATCATGAGCAGGTATATCTAAATACATACATAATATCTGTATCTGCTGCTTTTTTCATCATGGTGTCGATCCGATACCGATATACAAAAATACAGCCGATATATGGTTTTTCTGATATCCGATCCGATTATCGGTGCAACACTACTCATACATCTATATACCGAGCTCTGTTAAAATACTCTAATAGAACATACATTTGTACTCAAAATACTCTAATAGAACAGTCATTTCCAATTTCTGATAAACAAAGGTACAGATAAATGAGGGTTGGATAACCAAGGGTCTACTGTACAAGCCACTGATTTATGATGTAAAATTCAACTACATGTAGAAAGAGTGTAATCGAGATACTCTAATAGTACAGTCACCCTATTAGAGCATTCAATAGCATTAAGTACTAGAGCGATCAACCAAATAACAAGTAACTCTGTAGAGAGTTCAGCTAAGCAACAAGTAACCCTGTAGAGAGTTCAGCTACAAACAAATCACCCAGTGAAGAGTTCAGTTATAAAAATACTTGTCCATAACTCTGAATTTCTATCAGATTTGCACCAGACTCGGTATGTAAATTCACCTCTACTACACCCTTGATGTATATACAAGGCAACTGAGGTATGCATTTCACAAAGACGTAGGTATCTGAAAAAAACAACAAAATAACAACAACAACAAAGAAATCAAGCCTAACTCATATTCAGAAGCACATAAAGTGATTAATGGGCATGGTGCTGAAGGTGGAGGCAGCTATAATGGTGAGCTTTGTGAAGGGACCATGGAGCTAAGCATATGTGACCATCTCAACGAAAACCTGTCTAGTTCGCACAACTTCCGAATTTCTTTTTATTTTATCAGCATTATCTGCATAGTCCAAGGAATGGTTCACCAAAGTTTCAGTCAATTATAGTGAGTAGTTTTGGAGTCACAGTGCTAAAAAGTAGGAAAAGCAAGGAAATTAATTTGTACAGTGACTATACTAAAAATAAACTACAGGCACTTACATTAGCAACCATACATATGTAACTTCCCTAGTCTACAAAGTTGGGATTTGGCTTACAGTGTTCATCATGGATTGGCAGATCAGCCAAGGTATAGTTTTAGCCCAGCAGTCACTTGCGCATAGGCATATGAAGGCACTTTTATTGAAGAAACAGCGACAATTTTGTTTACGTCTACCGTATCATAAACAAACGCATGTGACATGCAAACCATTGGGACTACAGAAATGAAACAAAGATCTTCGAATTCCCCATGAGTAGGCGAATAAGATTGTGAAAATCACATTTTCTTCCTGTCAATATACATATGGTGTGGCGTGCTGGCTTCCTGGTTGCACAACACACAATCTTGTGCGTCTTTACACACAAATATGTGTAGCATTATCACAGTACAGCATAAGTATCATGATATTTCAATATATTACTTTATAAGAGAGCTTGCTTTTCACCATTGGTGTTTGCAGCTACTGGTGGCATGGGGCCCACTGCTACAACTGTTTTTAGGAAGCTTGCTTCTATGTTGGCCGAGAAATGTAGCATTAATTACAGCAAATGCCTATTCTGGCTGTGATGTAGGCTTTGCTTTTCACTTTTAAGGTCTTCAGTGATGTGCTTGAGGGGTCATCACTCTTCAAATCACAGTCCATCAACATCAAAATTATATTGATCTGGCCTACTCCGAGGGTTGCTTGGAGTCTGGTGGCCTTGTTTGATTGCTGGTATTTCCAGCTGTCCAGCACTTTAACACCTAGTGCTGGGGGTGGTGGAAAGGGCAGTCCATCTAGCCCGGGGAAAAAAATCACTTTATATTGCACATCATTACATGGATACATGCTATGTTCACAACCCTACACGCTGTAGATGTACGCTAGTTACTAAGTAGTGTAATAATTATTAATAACCCAATACTACCAAGGACACTACAGTCCATCAAATAATTTCATGGTATCTGAATGAAAGTTTTGATATCAGGGGTAGATCTAGGGGAGGGGCTATGGGCCCTTCACTTTAGACTTTACTTGATCAATATGCTGAAGATTATAGTGAAGTTTTGTCACATAATAGTACAAGTACTCATTACACCTAATAACCATTTGAATTTGTGCTAAAGGTTATCCAACAAGGGCCTGGATCACTGGGATCAGCATTGAAGGTGCACAAAATCAAGATACTCTAATAGAACATTCAGTAGATATATAATGGTTGGTTCTGCTATGGAAGTTATCCATATCTGTCTGCACCTAAAAATGTGTCTATACATGCAGTGAAGTGTATTCATTAATAACCAATTCATCTACTTGTACAGTCATTATGCATGGCAATAATTAATTCAAGTATACACATGCCACTGAAAATGTTCTCAGATTCAATCTCGTATCATTCAAATTTCAAGTTTCAAATACATTATTACTTTAACATGCACACCTGTTGTTGTGCTATTGAGAGAAGGTGTTGGTTGTCTGAACCTACCCAAACCTTTTCATTAACAAATGCTGCAGAGCTATACCTAATCTAAAGGGCAGTATATAATATATTTATAGGCAATTTATAAGCATTTGTATGTGGAAATGTCTCCAAATTGCAATATTATATAGTTATACAACGGCCACGAGTGCTCTACCTGATATAAACGCACGGGCCTGAGGGCCGTCAGGCCCGAAGGCAAGTGCGTTTATACAGGCAGAGCACGAGTGCACGTTGTATAACTGTTATGTACCACTCACCTAATAGGTGGGGAGAGTCTCACAAGACAGCTGTAACACTTATAAAGGCCAGGTTTCTAACATTGATTGTGGGTAACCAAGCCAGACTTTTGTCCCATATGATATTTCTATGATGGATTTTAGATGCGACATTTTTAGTGATGTGTATCACTTTAGGGGTGAAACCTACTAAACAGCACTGCAGTATTGTTTGATAGATGTTTTGTCGCCCACAAGCTTTACATGCTATAGATGCTCTCAAGCCCAAGTGTGTTTTCAAGCATATGCATACATTATGGATGTTTTAAGGAACTGTAAACTAATAGACATTTTCAACTATTCACAAGCCAGGTGTTATACATAATACTGAGGCTTTTCTGTTGTTTTTTTCTCCTTGCAGGTACCCCACTAGGTGAGCTTCACACTTTCACAGTTTGCTCTACCAGTGTTTTACATTTAGTGAGTCGTATTAAAATAGTTGACAGTTTGACAAGGGCCCAAGGAGCTTGAAGAATAAGGAGCAAATGTAACACTGCCTTCCACACCCCACCCTACAGTTACATTGTGGTCATGTTAAAAAAAGTCACAAGCAGACATGGATGTGGTTACATTGATAATGGGATGAATAATTCACACTCTACATCCTTTTATTTGTGTAGAACTACAATTATTACTGCAAGGAAATACCAGTGAATCATTTCTCATTCACATATATAATGGTTTGAACTATCAACCACACACAAACACAGGCACAGACACACACACACAACATACAACATGCATATCTTACTCCACCAGCAGCATTCCACTCCCTATCTGCCAGAAAGGCTGAGAATCGTTTCAGTTTACGACCTTTGACATCTTTAATGTAGCTATCTCGCATTTCCTCGGTCTATACCATGATTGAACAAATTAAGTTATGAACATTATGTACATTGCCTGGCCACTTACAAAACCTCGATCATATGCCAGTTGAACAAAACTGAAGTCCATTAACTATGGACAAGTTGTAAATTACATCACATACACCATGTATAGAGTTGTTACATCGCGTGAGCTACAATATGTAAATAATTAAAGTCGCTTACACGTCCACCATTTCGGTGTACAAGTCTATAGTATGTTCACGTTGAGCTGAATCCTAAAAAAGATTTAATAACTCATGGATGTAATTACACACGATCTTGAAATTTGGCTCATTTGTAGTACTGCTTGACCCACTAAAAATATTTCAAAATCTTTTTGTTCAAATGTTTGACATAATATTTACAGCCAATCAAAATTTTTGCAATACATTTCCTACGGGGAAGCCATATAAGTGCAGTGTCCATTACAGCCCTTTCCCGAACTTGTGATGGAGCCAAACCGTACGTGTCTGTTGTTGACGCCTTTGCTGTTACCAATAATCATCTGGTTGACTGAAATGTTAACTCTGTTGAGAAAAAATCCACTTTTAATTTTTAGCTGTTTTTCAGGATTCAGCTCAACGTGAACATACTATAGTGATGTCATCTGTTTTGTCACCTGTGATTTCGCCTCCAACGTCTTCATATTTTGAAGGGTTATTGGAGGAGGATAAAAGACATTACAAGGTTAAGATCACATTAATAAATGGGAAAGATCCGTTCAGGTGGGGAGCCTGTTTATGGAGTTGTGTCAGTCAACTTGCGTGATTTGGTTTCTTATCTAGTGCTCTTGAACAATTCAAGGCACGTAAAGAATTTGGAAGCATACAATCAATTTGTGGATTAAAGATGTTTCTACAGTGGAAATAGCAGGAAAATACCTCACTACTGGTTGAGTAAGTAGTTTTATTGCATGTCCAAGGGCTCACCTCACATCTCCATCATTGCTATCATTATACGTGTTCTTTTCATCAATAATAATAATAATGGTAGAGAAATGGCAGAGAAAGTTGAGCAAGCAACCAGAACTCAGTCAGAGCAATTCAAAGCTGTGATTTAAGTACAGAGCAGGTAGAATAACAGCATCGCAAATGAAGGCAGTCTGTTGAACAGATTCCAGAAATCCTGCTCATTCACTGAGCAAAAAAAACAATTTGCTATCTGAAGCCTTTAAATTTATCACTGCTGCTACTAAAAGGGGTTGTGAGCATGAGAAAGCAACACAAGAATTGTATCTTAAAGCAAGTAAACAAATGTATGATGATTTTTCTGTAACAGACAGTGGCTTGGTGTCAAAGTGGCCACATATTGGTACATCATTATTAGCTGCACCCACCACAGAAAGGGTGTTCTGGAGATTAAGTGCCCTTATTGCCACAGAGGCACAGATATTCAAGCTGCTGCTGATGATTGTAATTTCTGCAGGTACAATGCCAACTTTATGTCTGTGAAGTTACGTATGGAAATTTTTGTGTGTACACTTTTACAATGGATGAAGGCCACAGTAGTTGTTTAGAGTCAGGCATGAACGTATTTCAAAGACAGTAGTGTTTGGGACAAATGTACATCAGCATCAGAACGCTTTTTTAAGACAGGTCTCCTTCCAGAAATAATGGACAACTAGTACACTAGGCCAGTTATCACCAATGAGAGAAGTTCGAGTGACAGAACTTTCAGTACAGATTCAGTTGCTGCTATATACCTCATTGGATAACAGTGTGACCTTTCACAGCTCTGATTCAGGTGTCATAGATCAGCAAACTTACTGTTACTGCCAAAAACCAGAGGAGGGCACGACGATTGCTTGTGACAATCCAGATTGCCCCAGTGAGTGGTTTCACACTTCCTGCCTACTTTTAACTACATTACCTAAAGGTAAAGTCAAATGGTATTGTCCAGACTGCCAAAAATTACCAAGATATTTAAGAAAAAAGGTGAAAAATAATACTTCTGTTGCTGCTACTGTACGTCTCTATATCAATGACATTTTCCATTAGTATATTACACTGTACAATTTTTTACATTGCATAAATTATTTAAAGCAACATTACCATGACAATAAATTCCAATTGCGATATAGCTATATAATAACTAACCAAGTGGTACAACAGAATCACAACAATTGGTGAGTGCACAACATATGCAAATTATTCTATCAATAGATGGGCAGTCTTCTCCCTCTTTTGTGACTACAAACTGGAATGGTAAAGTGCTTTATAAATAGCTAATTTTGTCTCACTAGTCCAATGACCCTCTTGACATGTATCCATACATTGGCAATAGATCTTGTCTCTTCTAATGGAGAAAGCTGGCTTTTACCCTAGTAAAGGAAGGTATATTTTGCTTGCATCACTCCCACAGATTCTGCTATATCAACCCTTTGTCTGCAAGTATGATGTCTCAGTATTCTATTATGTACTTGTCACTGGCATGGCCTCCCCATACATCTGACACAAAAGCAACTGTTATTTGATGAGTGATTCCTATCAGGACCTTCGCAGTGTTCATATATAATTTGACCACATCGAAGCTTGTGCTTTTAAATTAGATGGTCAGTCTAAAAATACTTCAAAACAGTCAATGGTGGTAGCAACCACTTTCCCAAAGCTTTCCTGAAAACAAACTGGCATAGTCTTTCCTAAACAATCTCGATCTGGAGGTCTCTTAATCTGATATCCATCTGAATTTGCCACCTTGAAACAATCCTTGAGACAGTTGCTTTAGATATGCTGAACTGGTAAGCTAAACCCTGTAAAGGAGTATTCAACCTGAGCTTTTGCATAAATTATTGGAAGGGGAATAGCTTTTTATACCTTTAAATGGCATAGTTTTCAGCACATGTTCGAAAATTGTTTTCAACACTTCTGCATTGTGCAATACAAAGCATACGGTCTCTTCACAAAATGGAGGTGGGTGTTCCACCTCAATGTAAGATATCTAGTGCAAAGTTTCCTTAGAAATGCTCCTTTAACCACTCTTCTACACCATCGACAATAAAATCATCCACAACATCCAGCATGGCTGATTCGGTGGCAGTTACTGGTACTTTTTTCTTCAGCTTTCTCCATTACCCAGTTCCCTAATCATTGCCTCTATCTCTGAGGTGTTCCATTTGCTCATTGAAAAGTTGGTCATCATCTTCTCTCATCTTTTGTTCTACAGCTCTTCTTTTAGCACATTCACATCTGGCATTATCCTGTGGTTGCAACTTCTTCAAGTGGCCAAGATTGATGGAAGGCAACCAGTCTGGGTTGGTTACACAAATAAAGCTCAGCTGGCTTGCCTGATCTGAAGTGTCTTGAACACACTCTATAAGCTATCCGTACTGCTACTACCATCAAATCATTCTTTGAAATGACAGCAAGGAAACCATCTCTCCATTTCGTTGACAGCTCTAGATCGCATTTATCACTGTGTCTTCTTACTGCCAGTATCTTGTAATAGGAAATGTGTTTATCGTGCTCTGAACGATTTGAACAATTTACCACAGCACATAACACCATATTACTTTCATGTGCTTGTACACAGGAATGGTGGACACGTGGGCGAGTCAAATTATTTTTACATAATGTAGTAGCTCACACAATGAAACAACTCTATACCCTACCTCATTCTCCAGTGTCAACACAGTGACCCTGTCTTGCTCGGTGGTTCCAGCTATATAAAAGACACATCAGTGATATGACCACGTCATGTATGATCATTTTACATACCCAGATTATGCTTCTCACCTATATACCTCAATATCTGTATAAAAACATGTCATATTGTGCATCATAATCTATCCACAACTTACTGCATTGCTCTGGGTGATTTTAATGTCTCCATCAATGTAGTAAGGTAACTAACAATAAGGCACCTTATACAACTCATCCTACTGAATAATCCACTCACATTGGGGAATGGCAACCCCAGAGTTTCCTTTACAGAGTACCAGCAAGTTTTGTCATAGTCTGGAGCTGCAAAGATGGCAGAACATGAAATCTGTTGTTATAGTCAGGTTCATAACTCACGTTTTCCCACCTCATACCTCACATCCTCATAGTCTGTCCCAGTGTAGGCTAGTAATAACCTAATTGGCTGAGCAAGCTGTACAAGTGTCATGATAACTAAAGATTAATTTATTTCTCCTCACCCCTCTAATCTTCCAGTAACCTAGTTTAGCAGGCATTTTAGGGTTGTTCGCTCTTGATCAGCTGGTAAACTGATTGCTCTATCACGTGACAGTTGTGTACCCCGTATTTGAATGTTTTCCAAACAATGCCCATCTACTTTGGATTTTGTAGTGAATGAAAAAGAAACATGGCAGACATAGATGAGTGTATTCCAAACTTCGCAACTCCCAAACCTTTACCACATCCTCAACAAACTGTTTGTGCCTTCGACAACCTTGACTTAACTCCAGAGAAGAAACAGTATCGTTCAGAGATTTCAAGACTCAGTGAGAATAACGACCATCTATTATCAAGACCTATTATAAATAGCACCGCTAGAACACAGCTTAAAATCGAAGAATTAAGAAACAAAAAGGGGAAACCGATGAAGTCTTTACCTGTCGACACGCTATGCCAAAGCTCTGATGTTTTAAAGGTATTTATACTAGAGCTAGAAGATGTTTGGGGAATTACAGTCACATTGCTTCGCAGGCAGTCAATGTACCATTTAACACTAGACAGTATTCAGACCTAACATCAGTGGAACTTCCAAAAGAGATGGATGTTTGCCCTACACAGACAGCACACCTACCTCCATTCTGTAGATCAGTAAAATCAACTGAAGAGCCAGATATTTCAGATTTGTATCCTTAACTCAAAATGGTAGCTAGACTGCTTTAATTTTTCCCTAAAAATTTTGTGCGTGTGTGTGTGTGTGATCCAGACCAACGTTGGTTGGATGTTTGACTGAGCATTTTGTTTCTTACAATTGTGTGGTCTCCAGGTAACGATTTGCCCTTGACAGCAGTTCATTAGTTTTGATCCCAACCACATCTCTGAGACAGCTACCTGGGATACTGACAGTATGTTACATGACTTACAACTTGTTGGACCACCATTAAACTCAGTGTACACCTTATATCGTCACATGAGAGAATGTAATGACAATAAATTATTGATTAAATGAAATTCATGTATTTTATGTTGTTCACTAAACACTATCATCAGTTTCTACAAATCTTCATCTTCATTGATATCCACATCAACGTCATATATTCTAATTCTATTGCTGGTTGACACCTGTATAAGATTCATAACACTTGCTGTATATTTACTGCCAATAACTCACAACACAAGCTATTTTCCTGGAGCCTGTGACTGCTAATATTTCTGCTGGGAAGGCTCCCAAATCTTCAGCTCCCATTAAGGAATCATTAAGGGAAGTAATGCTGACATTATGTCAGGTTAAGTGTCAATACATTACCAGTATCATTTACTTACCAGTCATCTTCCAATTGTAATAAAGTCTCGGTTGATAGTTGAGCAAGAAAACTTGGGTCACCAGGTGTACTGGCATTAAGTAATACTGAAAGTGTGTCTGAATTGTAGTTCTGTATACTAGTTGGATTTCTGTGTAGAAACCATTCTAATTTACTAATAATGTAACCCACTTCATACCTTGATATGTTGTTTGAATTTGAAGCAATAAAATTGAAGTGCTTGACTTTACCAAATGAACTAAGATCAACATTTAATAAAATACATACACATGCTGGCATACTTATTGGGAGAGAACTCAACACATCCCATGCAGGACTTTGCGGGGAAATACAAATAACTGGTTTGATCCATAGAAAAACTTCCTCTGTGGATTTTTTATTGTGACATACAGGCAGTTACCCATCACAAAGCAGCAACTCACATTAGGCCTTGTAGTTCCTTTGTAGTTATCTTCGTGTCTCCCTCATACACTGCTGACTCCCAGCAATGAGCTGGGATTACTGAATGGCTCAGAGATTCCTGTGAAACCATTAAAATTACACAATGCTCTAAGCTGCACACCCTTTGCACATACATTAGTCTTGGAGAACAGCCTGTCAAGATGTTTATGTAGACAGTGGAACAACTGAGCCAGTGACTTTGATGGTTGTGGACTAATCAACCATGGAGTATCTATAGTACAATATGTATGGTCAATAGTTGAACTAATTTATAGTCTTGCAACCCAGCTATGTGTGGGTGTTGAAAATCAGCACAGTGGACCCTCAAACCCCAGTGTGTCTCAGGCAATGATAAAAGTGTTCAGATAAGTGAATTGTTTGGATAGCTGAAGCCCATACATTTATATACAGAGCTCTGCTGAAATACTCTAATAGAACATACAGTTGTACTCAAAAAAAACTTTAAAAGAACACGCACAGTCATTTCCAATTTCGGATAAATGAGGGTCTACCATACTGTACATAGCCTTTGTGTTGGTAGTCAGTCAAAAAAACAGTAGGTGCTTACAATGATGAAACACCATGCAATTATTACTAAGGAAACTTATTTCTACAGTAATACATATCACAATAGGAGATATTAGTGTATACCACCAATACAAACCAGCTGGCTCGTGAGACTATGGTGCTTACTGGTAGTATCCAGTCCAGCCTTGGTGAGGATCTCTTCCCAACTGCTCAATGTCTTCTCCATAACATAAGGCAAATCTTGATCATCAAAGTACTGTTAGTGAAAGCTGACAACATTCTAACCCTGATTGCTTAACATGCCTGTCCAACAATCTCCAGGTTAAAATGCTGTTTTTTAGTTCCCGGTTTGTTAGTCTACATACATGTAACAGGTTCAAACTACCCAATAATGTAATGATTACATACTGGAGCAAGACGTTTCTTAAGAAACTCCATCAACAGTGCAAGCTCCACATGATCTGGACACTACAAGAATCAAAAATAAGCAGTATGTATAGCGTGTGGTGTCTGTACCTGTCGACTACCAGGAGGATGTGTTCCACCAGACAATTTTCTAATGACTGAAAAGAGTACCAATACTGTGTAAAAGAAGAGCAGGACCTTGTTAGTACCTTGGATAATCCAATCAAAGAACACCTCTCCAGACTTCACAGAACTATCAATTACCCTGTGAAGTATTTTAAGGAAGTAGATTTCATTGTTAAGTGCAGCTCACAGTAATAGCTCATGTGACTTCAGTGCAAATTGCCCCAGGGCATTCAGACAACCTAAAAGGCATGGTTAATATTGTGGCAAGTAGCTATAATATACCTTGCACTTCGGCTGGTGACAATCCCACCACACCAAATCTGTCATACCACCTTGCCATGCCTAGCAACTCACATAGATGATATTGTAGAGATGATATTGAGCTACAAAATGTAGTTCGGTTAAATGTATATAGCTGGTAAATTGTCCTGCTACCTTAAAAGGCGACAGCAAATTGTCTTTTTAATTGATCTGTATGATAATCTGATGGACTGGCCAAGCTTCTGAAGTCCCTGTTAATGTTATGATGATCATAGCAATAACACTAACACATACTTTTTCAGAAAGTTCATCCACCAGAAACTTCCTCAACTCTAGTCTAGCTCTTCCACAGGCCAGCAGCACAAGCAGCTCATCAGCCAAAGTGGTACCTTCAGGTAATGTCTAAACCAGAAGACACTGAGAGCATCTCCCATGACAACCACTGCTAGCTTACACTAGCATAATCAGCCAGTTTGGTATCCATCATGAGCAGAACGTCTTCCCAAGCTTCCATCATAGACTGCAGAACTCCATTCATGTACTACACCAAGAACATGATGCTAATGTAACAAACTGTATGACCACAAAACCTTAATCAAACTGCTAATGTATCCAAACTGAATGGCAATGTAGCTCAATTCGGAAATTCTCGGCTTCAGTAGTGGGATAGTAAACTGTGAAGGTATGAAATATTATAGTGTGAAGGTGTGAAATATTATAGTGTGTGTATCAGACTTATAAACCCTCACTGAGTGAAATCGTAATTGTTCACAACTCCTGGGCAGTGATACAACACACAGGTGCTCCAAGTTAGATGTAAACATTGTCCAGAGTACTGTATCAGCCTAAATGGCTACCAGTGGCTGACAGTTATCTCAGCTATGCTGCTTACTGGTGACTGAGTGTTGATGGTTGCAGCATGGAATAATCCAGATATATAGAGATATACCCTTCCACCCTAAATGAGTATTATATAAGACTAGAGTATGTCACATACTATTACATACCACATCTCCAATTGATAAGATATTAGGAGTGCTACAATGGTAGAGATATAACTTAATGTGGAGATTAAATTACGTACCCTGACAGACTGGTGAGATTCTTGGGGTCCCTGGGGCAGTATCCTTCACTAGAGGAAGTTAACATGGTCAGCACACATGCACACACAACACAACACAACACACATACCTCTCATCAAGTGATTCCAATAGAGGAGTGAATGAAGCAGACTCATCCTTGTAACTATGGTAACTGACTCTGTACAATAACCACAGATGAAAACAACTAAATAGTAACTGCTATATTAGAGTATTTGTGTAACTGTGTGTACTATTAGGGTGTTTTTATTATAACTTTATCAATTGAATGGTTCCCTTATTTGATACAGTGTCAAAGCACTTTAAAAAGTCTCCACTCAAACACCATACACAACACATGTACAGTAAACCAGGTCATTTTAAATCATATCTACTTTGGGTGCAGCTAGCGCAGATACTTACTGAGGATGAATGGTCCATGAGAGGTAGGATATTTCCACACCGATGGTGAACTGATGTAGGATTTTAGCATCTTCTAATCCCCGCAGTAACACAGTCCCATCAGCATGAGCCACAGCCAATACTGTATTCCATGGACTATGATCATGATGTGTGCGTGTGTGTTGGCATTACCTCTTCCATCTGGTCTCCATGAGAGGCTTGTCACTGCAGAGTCTGTGGGTTGAGCAGTCCACACACGCTGCCAGGATAATCTGTTTAATATCACCTGCAATTGAACCATATGAGAATGATCAGGGTGAATGATGGGATTTTAGTGTACAATCGAACTTACGGATCCGTCTTTCATCGCCATAGCTAGCAAATCCATTTTTGGAGACCACTGCAATGCAACTATATCTCCGGGAGAAGACTTCTCAGAGCTCAGCTTGAAGCAAAGACAGCTCGTAGACTCGTCCATGTTTTCTGAAGCATCCGCTCGGAAGCGCCTGCACGAAAATGTTGGAATACAAATAGTATCATGAGTATCGAAAATGCCGTGGCTATTTTCATGTATAAAATCATCCACAAGAGATGAAGATAGACAGGGTGAGTTACCACCGTGTGTTTATTACTGTATAGTTGACTGTATCTTCTCGTTAATTTTTCAGCCAGCATTCCCCTTCGTATAATTAAGTAGTTTTTTATTTTTTTTATTTATGTTTTTAAGTCGTGAACGTCTTGATAAACTAATAGCTAGAGTGTGACTTTTCGGAAAGTTCGTACTATCTATAGGGATACATACAAACTGGTTGAACTGGACAACCCACTGCTATAGCTAATTGTATAATCTGTGTTTACCTGTGAGTTCTACACAGTATAAATGCACATATCAATGTAGCTAATCCCCGACTACCAGGGATACGGGCTAAGGTGGGATTTACATCACAGAATATTACTATTCCCCACCTACTGGGGAAGTATTGGCGATACAAATCCTGACCAAGTCTTGACTAACAAACCCCGAGGATAGTGGGGCTAGGAGGGGATTTGTATGATTGTTCAGGCATTGGTCAAGAGATTTGGATTGTGAGTGAGTTCGAGTTGATTCTAGTATAGCTAGCATCTGAGAAAGTCCTTTGCTTTAGTAAATTTGTTAGTGAAGACTAACCTCCATTAAGTCAGGAAAAAATTGCGATCAATTCCCCCACCATCCCTGACCTTCCCCCACTCTCAGCCTGTATCTGTGGTAGTCGGGCATTACATTGATAGATGCATAATAAATAAATAAACTGTATGCACTAGCTGGAACATTATTTATAATTATTAGGAGTAACCCATCTTTGCATTAATGCTAAAACATTATGTTACATATTGTTACTCTTGTACATACAATGTAGTGTAAAATTATTG
Organism: Dysidea avara; assembly: GCF_963678975.1. Taxonomy (NCBI): domain Eukaryota; kingdom Metazoa; phylum Porifera; class Demospongiae; order Dictyoceratida; family Dysideidae; genus Dysidea; species Dysidea avara. The sequence goes on along the minus strand of NC_089278.1, from coordinate 3,040,140 downwards.
AGTGAATAACACCAGCCAGTGATCAGTTTAAGTCTTGCGTTGCCAGACCACTTTTCTCTGAGGGGTTTACCTGCTGCCTGTTATGGTGTGGCCACAAGGGTCAGACTTTGTTCAGTAATCTGTAAATATCAGTACACTGCATAGTTTTTTAGCTTGTAGCTATCTACACATACACCATGAGATTTACATGTGTTTTACTTCAGTATCTGGAGCCAGTACAGGTTGTATCATGTATGCCAGCTACAGCTGACTGCCCTCCATTAGAATAGCTGCCATTTTTGTCATTTTGCTCTAGCGTAGGCAACCTAGGGATTATCAAGTTATATTTTGTAGTGGTGTGATTGAAGTATCACACCCAAAATTATTGAGTCTTCTCTTTGGTCCATTAAAATTTTTCACATTTATATGGCTGTGGTTGCTTTTGCCATATTACTTAGAGACATTCTTAGCTTGAGTTTTGTACCAGCTGTTTCAATAGGGAACCATTTTATACTATATTCATTTTTCACTTAATATGTTATGAATTTCACACTTGCATATTATCAAATGCGTCACATGTAATTATACCATTTTAGTACATTACCAGTCTGAATTTTTGTTACATTTGATCATCAAAGCTAAAAGGATATATACACCTCTGCATTCACCCCTGTACACACACACACACACACACACACACACACACACACACACACACACACACACACACACACACACACACACACACACACACACACACACTCATGTACAGTTGAAGCTGTTTGGTTATGTCATACATTGTTACTATAGGCAGACATGGCGGCAGCCATCAGAATTCGTAAGTGGATTGTGTTGTCATCATGTGTAACATGTTTTTAAGTTACCAGCGTACCAGTTACCAGTGTTCACTCCTTTGATAACATTAATATGATTGTAACTATATGCATGTTTTTTTGTGTTGTTGTTGTTGTGTGTGTGTGTGTGTGTGTGTGTGTGTGTGTGTGTGTGTTGTTTACCTTGGTTGTCTTTGTATTGGTTATACCTTGCTTTGTTTAGTTTTGTGTGTATTATCTATGTATTGTAATGGGCAAGGAAGAACGGCTGTAGCCGATTGCTTGGAGGTTAAATATATAAATCAATCAAATCAATCAATCAGTGTCTCACTTGAAACACAATTTTAAGTGACTTATAAATATTTAAATTGTGTAAAATTTCAATAACCTAAAAATGCATGCCATATAGTAGCAGCTCAAAACTTTGGTGAAAAGCTATTTGTGAAAAATACTTTGGCGAGTCACTGTGTTGTGTCATGTTTGACTACTCAGCCCTACTCCGTAATAGTTACAATGCATACTGAGTAGAAAGACATTGGCGAATTGTCCTTTCATTGTCAAAGTTTTTTCCATCAAAGTATATCTCTGGCCAACGTTAGCTAAAGCCAATGTGTCTGCTATAATGTACAAATGTTATGGTGTATTACTTAAGTTGCTGCAGTAGCTAAGGATATTGCAGTCAATGTCAATGATACCAAACTTTATAACTACTTTTTTGTAGATCAAGGGAGTCCAAAAAAAGGAATCATGGTATGGTAAGATAGTGGTTGCTGTCAGTAGTGCTTACACTTGCTACTCATTAGCTGAGAATCGCATTGTTACTTATGTTGAGCTACTACGACATCTTGATGAACCACTGGGTCTAGTGCTACAAGGTAAAGAGTATGTTATTAACCTGCTCTGTTCAGTGGCCTCATTTTATAGGTGGAAAGGATCAAGAAATTCCTGTTTATATTGAAGCCCTTAGGCCCGGAGGTGTAGCACAAAAGTAATCATAAAGCTATTATCATAAATGATGAAAGTTTGGATGGCTAAAATTTGGTGAATTGATGGATATTATATTGCCTAACTGTATTTGCAGCTATTAAACATTGTTCAGTATTGACAGCATAGTAAATTCACCAACGTTTAGTCTGACCACACTTTTATATTCCCCCCATATTAAACTGTTGTTCTGTAGGAGTGGTACGTTGCAGGCTGGTGATCGTGTTCAGGCCATTAACGGAATTGCAACTGATCGACTGACCCAGCGTGAAGTAGTCTCCCTCCTCAAGAGTGCTGGTACCATTATTAACCTTGAAGTCTCCTATGAGATGCCTCCTGGATATGGTTAGTGTGTGTTGGATTGTAATTGTATTGTATTTTGTTTGTGTTTGCATTATTTTGCAATTGTGTTTATTACAGATGATAAATCTCGTGATGACGTCCTATTCAAGGTTATGGTGGTACAGTTGTTTCGTGAAGGAAGCAGCTTTGGCTTCACGATCAGAGGTGGGTAGGGCTCACTTGTGATCACATGATCCTGCTGCTGCTCTTCCCCTTTTCATTCCAGGTGGAAGAGAAGAAAACCGACCAATCACAATAGCTCATATCGTTCCCAATACTATGGTGTATAGGTATGTTTAAATACCTTGTGGTCAGATATTATAAGGTACAAAACAAGGTACGCTTCCTTATTAGTTATACCACAGAAATGTTCATTCTTGGAAACAGTGGACTTATTGATAAGCACTTTAGTGCTGAACAATTGTTAGTCCATTCCTTGAGAAAAACTTTTTTCTGCTAATTTTCAACCTTTGAAAATTTTAGTCCTCAAAAATTTTCTAGTCATACAGTTTATAAAGTTGAACAATTGACAACTTGTGGCCAAGAATTTTTGGACAACTTAGAGGTTTCTAATATTTAAGTCTTCAAGTTTTCTATGTGATATGTGTGTATGCAGGGCTGGCATGGTGAAAGTTGGTGATAGAGTCCTCCAGATCAATGGTTGTAGTATGAAGGATGCCAGCCAGTTGGATGCCTTGACAATATTAAGAGGTGCTAGTGACTCAGTAACAATGGAGATTGAATACGAAGCAGAATTACAAGGTATTTTGTCTCTTGCCACAAGCACATGTTCCTGTACCCATTGTTGTTACCATATTTAGATGAGAAGCTGAGGCATGCCACTGATCCTTTACTAGTAAAAGTTCTCAAGCCTCCAATGTCATCATTTGGGATCAGCCTTAGCGGACTGTCACATCCCGGGGATCCTATTTGGATCACTGAAGTGAAGGAGGGGTGTATTGCAGACAGGTGTGTAGTGTGTTGCTGTTCGTGATATACAAAGTATATGAGGTTTTCAAATTATCTTTTATAAATACCTATTACTTCTAATTGTGGCTCACATATTTTTATTATCTACTAAATACAACAACGTCAACTTTTATATGTGATTATGTATTCCCTTTAAATTACCTTCATATTTCATACCTCCGTATTGCACCCTATTTAATGCATGCTGTATTTAAGTTTGAAAGAAAAAATAATATCCGTAGATTTCTGTAGTAAATACTGTATCTTTCCCCTGCAACTAAATGAGACCAGGTGTTTTCATGGGACCGGCAATTTGGTACACATATCATTTTGTGCATAACAAGATGACCTCTCTAACCCGGTAACCCCCTAATGGTTATCAGCAGCGTATGATGGCGTGTGTTGGTGTCTTAACAGGTGTGGTGCTCTTCATGTTGGGGACCAGTTGCTCTCGATCAATAATTGCATTCTTGACAACTGTACTGTATGGGAGGCCACAAACTACCTCATCTCCAGTGACATTCACATGGAGCTGCAAATCATGCCCGCCCACAATTTCACTACTCGTCCAGGATTTGCAAATTGTTTGACCAGTGACTCCATCCTTCTTTGTCAGAATTCAAACATGTCGCAAAGCAGATATCCTTCATCAAGTGCGTTGATGCTGTATGGCACGTTTATGTACATTGTCCTTTTTTTTTAAATTTGCCAATTAAAAAACTTGGTTCACTGTTATTCTGCTAGTATGTGTAAATCCAAAATTTACTTGTGTCTTGTAGTTTTGCAGTTGTAGAAATTATTTACAGGAAGCCATTTTGGTTGTGATCACATGATCCCATTGTATGATCACATGATGCATTACTCCATGTAGCCTCACTGGCAACCAGTTACCATGGGATCAATCCTCTGACCAGTCATCCCGAGACCATGACTGTTGAGGTGATTGCTGATGACGTTGGGTTTGGAATGAAACTGAGAGGTTTGTGTGGAGTATGTAGTTAGTCATAGTCTTGATATCATCATATTAATTACAGAATGTCTTGTGTGTGTATTTTGTAGGTGGGGCTACTGATCATCATAATCATCCGATCACAATTGCAGAAATCATTCCAGATGGACCGGCCATGAGGTACACACAGTACTGGACTGTTGTGAATATCCCATGAACCCCAAATAACCATATAGTGGAACCTCTCTTAACCTACTGTATGTTTAGCTTTATCTCTATATAAGAACCTCATTATTCATGATTAGCTGATCCCAGGGTATCCACAATAAAGAGGTTACTAAATAGTTTTTATCTGTAGTTTACCAGCTGATTTAGGTAGTGTGTTTGCACTGTGATAGGCTAGGCCAGTTGAAGGCTGGGGACAGAGTATTAGCCATCAATGATGTTCCAATGGAAGGAGTCACTCTACATGCAGCCCTCAAAATTGCCCATGAAATGACAGAGGCTGTTAACATGGAAATAGAGATCGATGTTGAAGGTACAGTAAAGTCTTATTTGAATATTATCAAATTTATACCACCCCCAGATCCCATCATGCCAGCGAGTGGTAGTTTTGATATGAAGCTTGTCAAAATGGGAATGTCCCTTGGCATCACCGTAAATGGTAATGATAATCTCAGAGTTAATGTACTTACATCATCTCTATGACGGTAGGGGCTCAGACTCCCGGAGCTCCGGTCTGGATATCTGACATGAAGAAAGGCGGAGCTGCATATAGGTGAATAATGAGTACATTGCAGTGTGTGAAGACATTGTGTGTACTTGTATGTGTAATATGCTTGTACTATCACTAAAAGGTATATATAGAAGTGATGTATATTATGTCATGTAGTACATGATGTAGTGGCCTCTTGTGCTGGTCATATGTCAGTGTACATCATACACAAGGCCACCTGTGGTGTGGTCCCAAACATAACTAAGGTGCACTTTAGTAAGACTATCTTATTATGGAAGTCACCATAGTAGTTCTTGGTCCCATAAAATTGAGGTTTCACTGCAGTTGTGATGCTATGCTTGAGTTGCTTCAGCTTGCCTGGTGTTTTTCGTGAGCAGGTTAAAGGCAGCACTTTTAATGTTCTTATAAAAAGATGATGGGTAGCCATATATAGATCATTGTTTACTCTGAATATGTATTCCCCTTGTCACATTTAGGACTGGTCGTCTAAGAGCTGGTGACATCATCACAGCAATTAATGGTCAGAGTTGTGAATATGTCACTCTCAGTGATGCTGTCAGCATGTTGAGGAATACTGATGATGTGGTGCACCTTCGGATCAGTAAGGACAGCAACAACTTCAGAGGTGAGCATAAAACTTTATTGAACCTATTGATAGCCTTGTTGATGAGCTGTAAGAATTCCACACATGTTTATGGACAAATATTGTTTAGGAGAGATATTAGACTGCATGCATTCCAAGAATATGTACACTTTATTAGTTAGGACCTAAAGAGTCAATCAGTTCATAAATTGTAGGGTCAATGCAGCAGTTGAGAGTATTCCAACATACCTATGGAACATTTTTCTTTGTAATAGAGATGTACCAAAAAACAGAACTCGCTTAGGCTAGGGTCCATTACCTTATGAAATAGTTTTGTATGTGTTTTTGTTATTATGGTGATTTATTTCTGTAACAGCTCCACAGGCAGAAAACAGTGACACAGTCACATACTCAGTACAACTTGACAAAGACAACCAACAGCTTGGCATTGTACTTGGTATGTTATCACTCCATTATGTTATCACTCCATTGTTAATGTTAAAAGTGATGTACTATGATATGTGTAGGTATGTCAGGTAATAGTGTGGTGATAAAGTCTCTAACTGATGGAGTTGCTCGAAGGTGAAAGGTTACCATGTATGTCTCATGTTTTACCCAAGCTGTTTGTCACCCACAGGACAGGCACAGTGAAGGTTGGCAATCACATTTTGGCCATCAATGGAGAGAACTTGTCTGGAAAGACTTTACTGCAAATTGAAGACATGTTAAATAACTGTGGCAACTCTGTAACGCTGAAGATTAGGAAGAACGTCAAATCAAGTGAGTGAGTTTTGACTGGTAGTTGTCACATGTTGTTTGGCATTACAGAGGCACGGTCAAAACAACCAAGCCCAGTTGGAAAGGTAAGCCATGCCGAATTCTTGCAGAGGCACAGAAGCTTAAAAGCTTTGTTGTTGTCTCTAACTAAACTCTTTTTCAAAAGTATGAGCATTGCTAAATGTGTTTTGGTTGACAGGAGAGTTGGAAAGATTCCCCTAATCTAAGACCCAAAGTATTGGGAACACTTCCTTCAAGACCAATGCTAGAGAGTGCATCATCACAGTTATCCTCAGAACGTCGTGATAGTGTTACAAGTGATAACATTCATGAACTTACAACCATGCAAAGATCAACTAATTTCCCAACCACTTTACCTTCGACATCAAACTATACTAGTGGAGAAACTGACACCAATCGAGGGAGCTTTACTGAAACTGAAGATGAAATGACTTCACTTGATGATGAAGGACTAGAACAAACCTCAGGGAAGTCACAAAATCTTGTTGGTAGTCTAGACACTGCCCACTACTACACTGCACCTCACCGATCTGGATCACGTATTTCTCAAATTCCATTTGCTAGGGCTCAATTAAAAAGAGAATCACAATCATTGTCAAGAAGAAAACAACCTGAAGACCTGGAAGAAACTAGTTTTAGTGAGGAAGCTTTTCAGCAAATCAAATGTGCTCTAGACAAAAGTGGAAAGTATTTGCCCCGTTTCTCAAAAATAGCTGAGCACAGTTCTTCCGATCCAGACAGTGACTATGAACCCTCACACAGAGGACGGCATCGATTGCCACCTAGATATGTTTCTGCCAAGTTTACACAGCATACTCAGCATAAAGTGAAACTGGTGAGAACTGACCGCAGCTCTGACTTTGGGTTCAGCATATCAGACAGTGCCTTGGAGCCAGGAATTTACATACACAAAGTGAAACCTGGAGGTGGTGCGGAACAAAATGGGCTCAAATCTTATGACAGAATTCTAAAAGTATGCCACCCTTTAAGTGCATGTTGGTGTATGTAGGTGCGTATTGAATCCTTTGTCCGAAGGACTTGATACACTCCTGTCAGTTGAAGTCTGCTGTGTTATAGGGCTGCACCGATTATGCCAGCATAATTTGGGGCATAATTGGTAGCCAAAAGCATCGAGCATAATGCCAGCATAATAGGCAAAAATTTTGTGCATTGGCTATCAGAGAAGCTGAAACTGCCTATTTTGCATGATACAGAATGGGATAGTGAGCAAACACGGTAAAATTTTGAAATACAGCTACGTTGTGAAGAAAAGATTAGTTAAAGATCGATATACTCTAATAGAACAGTCACCGCATGTTGAAATATCCTAATAGAACGTTCACAGATGCATTAGATACTCTAATAGAGCAGTCAAGACACAATTTTATATGAGCATATTTGGAGCATAATGGGACACAACTGGGAATAATAGGGAAATCTTGGAGCATTGTTCAAAAGCATAATAGGCTCAGGCCTACTGTGTTATTGCTCTCTAAGAATTATCAATTACTTCACAGTTTACTCTAGGCAGACAGCACAATGCACAACCTCATTTCTTTAAAACATCAGACACTTCAGCATTGTTGTATATATCACTGATAACAATGGTAATTTCTTCACAGATCAATCAACACACTGTACGTGACTTGGACTGCTCAAGGGCTCTCCCATTACTGGCCAAAAGTGGGAATGAAGTATCCTTGGTGGTGTCCAGGAGTGCACAACCTACCAACCGATATACTCCAGCATTACAAAATGAAGAAATATAACTAAACCATAATCTTTCATTTGTCCTCTTCCAATATTACCATGTTTTCTTTATGACCATATACAGAAACTACAATTTCAGCAATATATAAATATATTCTGTACAATAAGATAAGAAATACGTTTATTGTTTTTGTAAAGTTTGTATAAACTTTTTATGCAGTGATTGAATTTTTCTCAGCAAGGGGCTGTCTTCCTGTGGTCATAGCAGTTGCTGCTGTAGTTGCAATTTTGCTGGGGTGTATCATAACACTCTTTGTAGCATCATAGGTCTTATAAATGCCCACCAAACAGTCAGCTAATTCAAACATATTGTTCCTCAGGCTGATGATAATGAACTGAGCGTTCTTTGTGCGTTCCTTAATGTAGTTGGCCACAATTGAGACATTCTTGAAATCAAGAGCAGCATCAATCTCATCCATAACATAAAGCGGTGAAGGCTTATAGTGATGTAGAGCAAACACCTGTAATTATTGTGAAATGAATTTATTTGAGTGACGTGTGTGTGTACTATAGAGGGAGAAAGACTTACCAAAGCTAGGGAGCTAAGTGTTTTCTCACCACCAGAAAGGTTGGAGATGTTCTTCCAGCTCTTCTGTGGTGGTCGTACACTGAACACTATTCCTTCTGAGAAGGGATCCAAACTGTCCACAAGCTCCAACTCTGCATCACCACCAAGAGTGATCATCTAGTATGTGAGCAAGATCAACTTTTAAGATCATACTATAGCATGCATGCCACAAATGTGCAAATAGTTTATGATACAATAGAGCCCATTATCTGAGCACCCATTTGCTAATTCAATGACAATATACATTACTCTAATAGAAGGCACACCTATTGACAAATACTCTAATAAAACAGTCATTTCTAATTCTGGTAATCAGGATTTCAAAATATACTTTATGTGTGTCTAACCAGCATAATGTATTTGTTAGATATTTTGAATAGTGAAATCCACTTGCATTAATAGTGTGGCGGTATACCGCCAACCCTATTTTAGGCACTCCAAAAAGGATCTGGTCTGTCTAGTATTCCGGACTTGTGCCACCATTACCGAAAATTGGTGCGTCCCAGTATTGCCAATTAAATACTCTGTGGCTGCACAAAGTGAGTAAATAACTGGGACAAAAGTCACGAAACGAAAGCTGCGTGAATTCTTTTTGTGTCAGGGTGAATAAACAAGGGACGATTTAACACATTCATGTGTAATAGACATTTTCCCTTGGAAAGTAGAAATATCACCTCCACAACCGCCCATAGAAAGTAACTTACTGAAATCCCCCAAAGCATCACTGTTATGATTGGATTCTTCGCTATTCGTGATCTCTTAATATGGTTGTTAACACGAGCCGCAGTGTAATTATGCATTCCTAAGCACAAGTCCTGAATTCCAGACAGACCAGACCCTATTTTTCAGGTGCTTATAAGTGCCTAAAATAGGGTCGGCAGTGTCAGACTATTGCATTCACCTTCAAAGAGCACACACAGTTGCTGTAAAATACTCTAATAGAGTAGTCACCACTGGAGTAGTGCCATGGGACCAACCAAGTGTCTGCAGGTCAGTTTATGTACTGAAGGATACTTTGAGATTATGAAGTGCCCACACATTAAGAAGTTCTGGTGCAACCACACAAAAATTTTGCTTTACTAAAACACACAATAATAAACATTACTCAAGCAGACCTGGTACATCTCCTTCAGTTTGGTGGTGATGACAGTGAATCCAGCCATAAAGCAGTCCAGTCGCTGCTTACGCAGGTCATCATAATCCTTCCTGGTAGCATCTCTGGATGCAGTAATGGCATCAAGCTCGCCAACACGCTGAAGGTACTGCTCCTCTTTCTGCTTGTACTCAGCTATTGCTGACATGTTGGGTTGCATTGTCTTCAGTTTCTCCTCCAGAGTAGTAATCTCATACTGAATGATGACATGTGATAAACATGCGAAAGGGTTAGGGCATGCTTACTTCTACGGTTTCTCTGTCCAACACTTCCAGTTCCTCTTCACTCATTTGTATCGTCTCTGACTCCTCAAGGTGTAGCTTCTTCACCTAAAACAAAACATAAGGCTGTTGAAATATATCTGAGAATGTATACACAAACAAGCCCACAACATTACACCATCTTGTTTTGTTTCCCATCCCAAAATTTAGACTGCCCATGAAATTTTGATCATTACTTACAACACTGACATCAGCTCAGCTGTAGTACTATGGTTTGGAGACAGTCAAAGGTGCAGTGTCTTGCTGATCATATTTTTAATCCTATATTTTGTACTGTATTTCCTGATATTAAAGTTGGACTTTTATTTACGTTCCAGCACATTAACACAGCCTTTAAACTAAACAAGTACAGTCTTTATATGAGATCGGGAGTTTGAGATCAGGAATCTATGGGCGGGACTTGTGGTAGAATGATGGTAAGCATGGAGAACCGTTGCTGCAGTGTATTGTTACTACATATAAAGAGGCTGCTGTCAGCAAAGATAAATGGGACACAAAGGAAGACAAGGTAAGTCCACGATGCATGTATTGTAGGCACTGCGGTATGCCAAAGTACTGAGTAAGGACCATACCCTTACTAAAGCAATTCAACTGCTGGAGCCACACAGTTGCAAGCACAGGAAATGGTGGAGACAGACATAGTCCAGATAATCAAACAGAAACCAAGACAAGAAATAGGACTGACCCAGCCAGTGAGTAAACCAAGCAAACTCCAGCCTAGGCCATGTAGGTACTACAGAAGGAAACATGAATTCAAAAAGGAAGCATGCCCAGCAGTCGACAAGCAATGTTATATTTGTACAAAAAAGATACTTTGCTAAGCAGTGCAGATCAGCAAAGACTCACCATGATGATTGTGATGAGGAGGAAGTGTTCTTCATTTATGCATCAAAAACTCTTCCAATAAACCTGCTCTGGTCACCTGTATAGTGAGTGTCACAAAGTCATTGACACAGGAGCTACCTGTAACATTCTACCTTATGTCAAAGGCGCAGGAGACAAACAAGGGGTATGGATCAATCACTCTCTCCAAGACCCGGCACACAATGCACAACATGAGTGTCGTACCACTTGGAAGCCATTAGGAACAAGGGGTAGTACACACCTATTGTGTTGTGATACAGTCTGCAGTGATGCCTATCCTGGGAAAGTTCCTCCATTGGAATGAGACTAGTACAGATTCTGGAGTGTGGACACACCAACTTCAACACCAGTGATCCCACTTGGCAAATACACAATCCAAATCAAACCAGATTCTGTGCCTGTTGTTAATCCAACTTGCAGATTACCAGAAGCATAGTCAAGGCTGAACTGGATAAAATGGCTACAGAAACAGCCCAGGTAACTGAACCTACCCTATGGGTATCTAGTATGATGAGAGTTCACATATGCTTGGATCCTCAACAGAGTCATTATGAGAAGCCACTATCCTTTCCTCACTGTAGAAGTTACCACCTGTGTTAAAGTTTTCAGTGCAAAAACTGGATTTTGGCAAGTGAAACTGCCTCCAGTTACTTTACCACCTTCAATACTCTATTTGAATGGAATAGATGGAAATGTATGACCTTTGGCATCAGTAGTGTCCCAGAGATGTGGCAATGAGCTGGTAAAAGTAGAGGTCATGTAGACAATTTTCTGATTTGTGGGTTTGGAGCCACTATAATGCTGTTCCTGCAAAGAGTCAAAGAAAGTGGCCTCAAACTGAACCCTGAGACAACTCCAGTCAGTGCTATTCACTGGCCGCTTTTAATTGACAAGGGACTGGCCCCTGATACAAATATGCCAATTCCCACTACATGTTAAGTCATTGCAGCAGTTACTAGGTGTGGCACAGTATCTCTAAATTTCTGTCGCAACTCTCAGCAGCTACAGAACCATTGTGACATTGGCACAGACTGGCAGTGGTTCAAGGAACATGACTTCTGCATTCTTCAACGTTTTAGTTACATGCTTCTGACTCCCTGTATTCACAGTTCTCACAGGTCCCTAGTGAGATAGCATTTAATGACAAAGCAGTGCATTGCAAAAGACCTGATTTGCAAAGCTACCAAGCCATGAAATTAACCCTACAATGTGATGCTTCTGAGAGTGGACTACAATATGCTCTGCTACAACAAGGCCAGCCTATAGCAATTGGAGCACAATGTATGACACAGACAGAAAGAAAGTATGCCCAAATTGAGAATGCTGGCAATTGTTTGTGGATGTGAAAAATTTGATCAGGGGCTACTGCACAAAATTTCATAGAAGTGGAGAAAGGAGCACATCTTTGTGACCAGTCATTCAAGCCCTAAAGGTAACCTTTGGACCTAAATACCTGATAGTGCAGCTTCTGACAAACAAACAATGGGCCAGCATTTGCTTCCAATAAATTAGAGCAGTTTTCAGAACAGTGGGAAATCACAACTTCCCCACATGGAGAGTGCAGTAAAAAGGAATAAGACCAAACTAGCCAATTCTGACATACAACTGGCACTGCTCTATCACCGGAATACTCAAACTGAACCAACCAACCTCTCCCCAGCACAATAATGATTTGGATGTCACACGTGGACACAGCTGCCACCTACAACATTACTGAAGCTTGGGACACCCCAGCAGGTCCCAGCTAAGCTAACAACAGACAAGCTCAGTACTACAACTGCACAGTTAAGACCCTCAAACCTCTGAACGAAGGAGACCCAGTATTCTTAAAGATATATACCAAACAACAAAAACACATGGATGCCAGAGCAAGTGGCACCACGATCTTATCTTTACTAGGGCTGGGGGATAGTATGAACATATTGGAATAGTATCACTATTGTGTATCACCTATCGTTTGAAAAATTACTATCGGACAGTAAGTAAAATGTAAAAGTATGCAAATATTCATGCGAAACACTTGTAAAAAATAATATTTGGGAACAAAAATCAGTCTAAAAGGCTGTATAGTCTCTTAGTCAGAAACGTATCCATAAGTACATCCCTCTTTGCATATCTCTGTGAAGATAATAAGTAGATTTTCACTATCGTTATACTATCGTCTATCGTGAGCAGTGTCTTACTATCGTTCGGACATTGAACAATTCACTATCGCCCAGCCCTAGTCTTTACCAACAGACACCTGCAAAGGACCCACACTAGCACTGCAGTTGGCCATAGACAAGTCAGAGAGTGAAAAGAGAAGGCAACACAGATATATCTCAGCCAACAAATGCAACTGAGACCAGACGTCATAGTACTGATAGATCTTGTACAATGCTGCCTTCCACTTCACAACATTGAACATCAACCTTTGACCACGTCATAAAGTCTACCCTATGATATATTAAGCAATCAGATAACTGACTTATTTTGTACAATAGGAAAGGTGTTGTAATAAAACTATAGCTATATATTAACCCTCGGGGCACTGAGGGTTACTGTAGTTGTCTTGTGTGGCTGTGCGAATTAGTTGTTACCACTTTAACTGCTGCATACTTCATTCATAGGTTACAAACAAGGTGCCATTAGGCTTCTCTTGATGAGTTTAACAAATGAAACATGTGGATTGTTTCACAAGCGTTTTATTCAAAAGTTATGGTGATGTCTGTTATTCGTCTTGACCTTCCTCGACTTCTTGATGAACTATTGATGTACAAAAGTGATAGCAATAAATTCTTTTCAATCATAGTAGTGCATTACTTCTAGTGATGCTTCACTGATTCAAATGACGGTTCAACAAACTCAACAAAACCAGGGAAGAGATTTCAAAATCTTTAAGATTTATAATGTCCAAGGTGTTGTCACACAAATTACCACACTATTCACTGCTGCTTGTTTTGTGCAAATTGGAGTCAAAGCTATACAAATAGCATTTTTATACCTGGTTTGTGTGCTAATTGAGGTGATCATCCATATGTATATTCAATTTCACTGAGCACAATTAATCTTGTATTTCAAATAATTGTAGTTGTATGGCACATGATTGTATCCTGTGATTGTTGGAACTATTGAATGTTGAATTTTACTAAACAACAATCTTTGAGAAAAAGCAATGACAGTCTCTACATGTGTATCTGTCCACACTGCCAACTTCCACATGGCAGACATGGTGGTAACACACTTGTTGGTGTGGCAGCTAATCCTGTCCCTGAGCATGCAGTGTAGACCAGGCAGAGTCAGGGTTCCCTTTTTTGGCCTTGCAAACCAACAACAGGGCTTACATCATGCACACACATCATGCTTTAGTGGAAACGGTTGCTTCCATAAACCAGGTACCTGACCCAGGTTCCTGCCTGTTACTATCTGTCCTCTTGCCTAGTCTAAATAAAAGCTTGTAAATAGGCTACACAGCATCCCTTGTGGTATTTTCCATGAGGATTGGGGTGGGGATTCTTGAACAAGTAGAGCTGAGTGTAGTGTGTGTGTGTGTGTGTGTGTGTGTGTGTGTGTGTGTGTGTGTGTGTGTGTGTGTGTGTGTGGTGTGTGTAGTGTGTAGTGTGTGTGTACGTGCGTGTGCGTGTATGTAGTGTACATACATTTACCAACCTCAGAATGATAATATTTGATCTTCTGCTGGTTCTCCTTCATCACAGTTGAATACTTCTCCTGTTCACGTTGAAGATCAAATATCTGATTGTTCAGCTGTTGCTGTTCCTCTTCATATTTCTTCACTTCCTCCTTCATTTCCAGCAGTTCTCCTTCAATCTCCTTAAATTTCTCCTATAAAAATAATGAGGCTTAAAACATGGTGACTAACTGGTAGTACACTCTATTCCATCAACTATAGACTACTCCATGCCTCCATAATAAGGATAAACTTAAGGTCTAACATTTGTACACTTCTAAAAGAAATCTCTACACTGCAGCTAAAAATTCTTTGTCTCAAAGTACATATCTGTGTCCTACCATTAATACTGTTGGTAAACCTGGGCAGTGTGAAACAGTACATGTACATGGTGACAAAGAGTTAATATCTTAAATCTGTGTCCATTAACACATCTTTATATAACATGGCATGTGCCACCTTATTAATCCTTCAAATTCGGAATTAATGGGTAAGTGCGTAATGTGAAAATTATGTGTATTGTGTGTCGTGTGTGTGCGTGGTGTGTGTGCGTGGTGCGTGTGTGTGTGTGTGTGCGTGCAGTGTGTGTGTTGTGTGTGTGTGTGTGTGTGTGCGTGCGGTGTGTGTGCGTGCGGTGTAGTGTGTTGGTTAGTTCGTTTCGACAATGCCGTCCCTCAGGCTGCATATACATACCATTAATGCCATTAACTCTTATACATCAACTTACTGCTATCTCTTGTTGTTCGTCAATGATCTTCTTGGCCTCTACTTCCAGTGATGTTAGCTCATCCTAAACAATGATCAAATGTAATCAATATTAACACTATACAATTGTTGGTGGAGTACTTTGATCTCTGAAACTTTCTGCTCATTTTTGATAATTTCTTGCTCCAGTGAGGATATTTTTTCAATACCCTTCTTGGTATTTCTAAATGGATAAACATTGAACACACACACACACACACACAAAATACCTTTCTGCAGTCTTAATTGATACTTTGGCCTTCGTAATGGCATCAGTAAGAAGTTCGATTTCTTTGTTGACTGCTTTCAACTTTGACTGTTGCTGCTGTACTCTTGAACCGCCCACTTCAACTATCTTGTCTTCCAGTCTAACAAACAACAGAACAACACAGCTATCTACACTCATTAATGTAAAGTAAATTGTCACTACACAGGCCTATATAACAGTACAATTTAGCATAAATTGTCTCTACAAATGATCACCATAAGTTACTAAAAGTACATGAATACTACAGGACATCAATTATTATCAAGACAATAATCACAATCATTGGACTGATAATCAATTGTCCATCTCTACTAAGAACATGCACAAATACACTTCTGATGATAACCATTAACACTTCCACTGGTTATGGTTGAATCACTGAGCCATAAACTTTAGAACTGAAACTCTACCAAGATAAACTCTACCAAGATAAACCTCCCCAGTAACTCATGACATTATCATATGCTACAAGTCCCAAAAACTCTTGTTTACAGGCAACAGGACGAAGGAGCATTAACAATACACACTAAGCCTACATTGCTGATATCTATGGGAATTCATGAAATCAAAATGGTGCTGTTTTTTTTTTTCATGGCAAGCTTTACTTTGGTGTCCCGGTGTCAAATATGACTTGGGAGTACTTATAGTGTGAAAAGCACGGTATGACTATACCTCTTAATTTCCTTTTCAACCTTACTGGCTGCATCTACTGCCTTGTCATAACCTTAACAAAAAAATGTTTCAAATAAGATTGTTTCCTTAATGTGGGCTCCTTATCTCACCAGCCTGGTAGACATCAACCTGCTGTTTTAACTTGTTGAGATGGTTTACATCCACTGTACTGGTACTCTTCTGCTTCTCAAGATCACTGATTTCATCTTGTTTCGCCTTCTCTTGATCAAGAAGTAACTATGTATATGCAATACAAGGATAGGTAAATACTAATTATGACATTTATAAATGTTATACTTGTGTGTCCATCTCAATTCTTTGTAAGTCCTTTTCAATCTGGTTGATTTCTTCTTTCAACTGTTTCATTGTTACTTCAAGTCTGTTCTTATTCTCTGCACACTCCTGTAGGAAGGGGTGCACCTCATCAAGGGTGACTAATGAGGTGTACTTGAAATGGTCACTATAATGAGGTGGTCTTATTAATGAGGTCATGAAGTACACCTTAGCCATATTTGGGGCCCATATGATCACTATTAACAAGGTAGTTTTACTACAGAGGTGGTCACTAAGCGAAGGTGTCATTGTATTGACAAGCCATGTGGTAACTAGTAGAATACCTTGTAGGACAGTTCCTCCTTTGAAAGCTTTGTCTCCATCTCTTTTAGCTGATGTGGTGACACATCAGATTGTAGCTTGGATGACATTCTTCCCTTCATCACTCTGGTCCCTCCCCCGCTCATTGTTCCAGATGGATTCACTAGTTTTCCATCCAGTGTCACCACACGATGACGTGTCCTTCCCTGCGTAACAAAGAATACACCTTACATAAGATAAAAATCTAGGCCATAAGCCAACTCTGAATTAATATAATTATGTTGAATATGTGTGTGCATGTGTAGTGTGTGTTTGTGTACATGTAAGGCATGAAGCCGTATATTCAGAGGAAGCTCTCTTACAGGTTACATGGAGGAGAAGGGAGGCCACATAACCAATTACCATTTCTCACATTTATAGAATTTCAACATGCATTCACAGAATTTGTACACAATTCTGCACAGACACACACTTACTTGCAGTCCAACTCGAATAGCTTGATCAAGGTCTTTGGAAACAGCAGTGTCTCGCAAAGAGTAATAAAATGCTGGTGAAAACCTCTCATCCTTGGCACGAACAAGGTCAAACAATCTTGGAATTTTTTCAGGTCTAAGTAAAGATTAATTTAAAAAAAAGAAATTTTATCCACCTCAACTGTGCCTATAGCAGACATGTAATCATACACCTACACTAGTGTATACACTGATATGGCTTGTGTAATGGTCAACATTGAAAGGCTTCAACAAATGTGCTTAACTTACATGGCCACTTCCTTCTTGGCTGCTTTTCTCCATTGCTCCATCTATGGAATAAAATAATTATATGTTACTTCGAAATTACTAGTGACTATGTGAGACATTAGTCACAGATATTGCAGATGTTGGCAACAAAGAAGCATTACCTATGCTCTAAACATGTGTCATTATATTAACAAGGTAGGCAGCATACAACTTTAATGGATGCATTGTAAGTCTTCTGTGTATATTGTTATTACCTTGTCAAGGGCAATAAATGTGGCACAGCCTAAATCATGTTTCTTCAAGAACTCTACACATTTCACAGCTGTCTCCATGGTGTCTACCACAATATCGTCTAGTCCTGGACAGGCTGTGCTGATGGCAACATCGTACTTTTCGTCAATAGTCCCCAGGTCTCCTAGACGACCATGGATTCCTGTAATCGATCCTTGTTCACGCTGCTTCATCAGTGAATCCAAAACACGACCCCTACACATGATCAACACATTCTATTGTAGTAATTGTAACTCTATTAATACCAACCACTGGTTAACATAGCTACTACTGCCATACACAACAAAAACAACAGGTTTTATTCATACCAGTCCAGACATATGCTGCTGTCATTAAACACACAAATACACACAACACTACACACAGACAACTTGTCAGATACACACTTTATAGACATATACAAACACCCTACAATAACAAAGTCAAGCACCTCAATAAGGGTATCGCCAAATGCAGACACCTCTTCATAATGTTTGTCTAGACTGTATGGTCCCATTAGTGTCAGTTTTGTACATACAATTAGACCAGGACACCTCATAACAAGGATGTATTCAGGGTACCCAGAATAGTTATAGAGAATGCCGCATAGTGGACTACATTCCACATACACACACTTATATGTAGCACATTTGTAACTTGATACAAATATCACAACTACACATAATCACAAGTATATGCACATACTACAACAATGAACACTTGACCACATAAATCCACCACTTGATGGGCTACGTGTAGCAATGTGGTTAGGACACTTGTACAAATTCAGCATATAAACATTGTACAGTCTATGTACCAACTGGAGTAAAACATCACGCAGTGATGGATACTAAAATGGTATAAACCAGAAATCAAATGAAGTATGTAAGGGAATGAAAATGAGAACTAACAAAACACAGATGCTGTCAGGCAACGACAGGAGAACATCCTCCATAGCAACCCAATTAGGAATCCAAAACACAGCCACAAAATGGCACACACACAATCATTCACCATTAAGTGATTATGATTTAATATATGATTGGTTGACATTACCGACTCTTGTGACTCTGTAGAGCACTCTTGGCTTCCTCAACTTGAGATCGTGTGCTTCTTAGCTGTACTGACAGTTTGCTCTCTGTGCCTGCTGCTGTCTTCAAGTCCTTTTCAGTCTTCACCAATAGTTTCTTCTTGTCAGTAACAGCCTCTTGCATTTTGGCAAGTTCACTAAACACACACACATATACACAATAACATCTTGTGCTGCTATCCTAGAAAAAGGCAATACCGTTTATTTCTTTCCTGGTCTTCATTAATCTTCTTTAAGCCAGCCTTGGCTTCCTGAAGTTTTCTCATGGCTCCATTGCATTGCTCTTCATAAATATCAAGTTCTGTCTTTGCTTCAGTGAGCTGTACGGTTGTAACATAATACAACAGATGGGAAGACAGCAATGATCACAGTCCAACATGTATAACTCCTTCCACCATTACCTTTGATGCTGAATCACTGGCTGCCTGTTTCAATGGTATCAGTTTCCCTTCATATTCCTACAATAGCAACAAACACCATGTATAGGTCAGCCAAACAACAGCAGTCTGGGCCCTGCCAAATTGTTTTCTCAATGGTTAGTTAAAGTACTATTGTACACTATGGGACCACACAATATGGAGTCTATGCTGTGCATGGATCAATGCATAACCTCCTTCTCTTTCTGAAGGTCTTTGGTTGAAGATCTCAAGTCTATTAAAACATACACTGTGAGATATTTTATTACAGTGATGTAATTGCTTACTTGCCAGGATCTGTGATAATATTTCTTCTTCCTTAATCTTCTCAGCCTATCAAATAAAATATATTAATAGATACTTTTATGATATATGAAATGCACTGCTAAGTTATTACATAGCACATGTCAGATAATGACTGCCAACCATAGCAAATATTGGTGAGGGATTTGAACAGAAACCTGCAGACTACTGACTGATATTTTGAGCTCTGTAATAGTGTGTGACAGTGCATATTATGGAAATTGTGTGTAGTAGTAGTAGTAGTAGTAGTAGTAGTAGTAGTAGTAGTAGTAGTAGTAGTAGTAGTAGTAGTAGTAGTAGTATTGTCTGGCAACCATAGTCACCCAAATTGATATTCTCGGTGTTGCATGAAAATATTACGAAATGAGACAGTTTACACAAATCCAACCACGTGGGCCATTCAAGGCTACCACTTGTATGACGTCCTCCCCAAAAACTTTCTCATTACAGTTTACAATAACTAATTACCTCGTTCAAAACACACCATTATGTACACAGTCAAGGAATGATAAACACATTAACCTAACCTCTAAACTTTTTATCTTTTGAGTATGCTCTTCAATTTCAACCCTATGTTTGTCCGGAAGCCCTTCCAATTCTTTAAGCTGGAACACAGACCAAAATACATACATAGTTGACCTGTGTAGCTAACATATTTGTATTTACCTTTTCCCTTTCTTTTTCAAGGTTCTTTTGTGTCTTTTTAAGATTGGCCTTGCAGTTCTTCAATGCCTATTCAAAGTGTAAAGTAATATAAAAAGGAAAACTATACATGATGTACACCATACAGTAAGGTATTGTACACAATAATAAACAATGCTGTGTTGTACACCCCACAAGCAACAAACAGACGTGCACGGGAAACCTTCACAATGCAAGGAACATAACACAAACATCATGTGGTTAAAAGTGGCATCACATCCCTTCACACATCCTTGCATAATCAGAAGTTTTCTTTACAACATAAAATTTGTAATCCCCTAGTAACCACATTGTAACTGCTGACAACTAAACACAATTAGTTAGTAATTGACCACCAAACATTTTCAGGCAGTGTACAAGTGTACACAAACATAACTACATAACAAGGTTTAATGCAATAACATTTACAGTGTCACTATTGTACAAGCTTACAATGATTACCCACAGCAACTCTACAACTACTTGTGACAGACCTGCCTGCCCTTAATGTCTCTTTGTTCACAGGAAGCCATTGCTGTTTTACACTCATCCTTCTTTGTGACTAACTTGTCATGTGCTCTGTAGTGCAACATTGTGCGTCATTTGTCTAAAGATGCGTATATACCACTCACTTCAGTCCCTTCTTGTGCTGCTCTAACTTCTTGTTCAAACTTCCTGTGAGTTTAGCCAACAAGTGAAATCTCTCACATTACTGTTGTTACGTACCTTTACAGTCAGCCAAAGTTGAATTTAGCTCTTTCAGTTTCCCATCAATCTCCTCCTTCTTTTCTTTACTTCTTGCCTCATGTTTGCTACATTCATAGCTGTAACAAGCAACACAATGCTATCCCACTTTCTTATCAGACATGTTACAACACAAATTATATTGTTTCCATGTATGCCCATACAAAGAATCAGTCAAAAGAGCCACTATTTAACTAGTTGTATTATTGAGTGTAATGTGAACTATACTCTGTATGTATGTCTCATGTATAATGTTACATACAAGTGAAAATTGTGCTTAAATTCAGCATTGGTATTGTCTCCCACTAAGTAGGAGTGTGTGTGTGTGTGTGTGTGTGTGTGTGTGTGTGTGTGTGTGTGTGTGTGTGTGTGTGTGTGTGTGTGTGTGTGTGTGTGTGTGTGTGTGTGTGTGTGTGTGTGTGTGTGTGTGTGTGTGTGTGTGTGTGCATTTAGCATGGAATATAATAGATTTGATTCAGGTACACAAGATGTCTTGAATTATACTACGTGCCCTTCAAGCCAAAATAGTGACTATAGTGTGCACTGCTATTAATCTACCACTCATTGACCCAGTGGTGCTATGAACTGTAATATAAGAAAATATGCCTCATTACACACAGAGACATGATGATGCCTTTGATGCCTTGCCACATCAAATAAAGCTGTAAGCTTCACAAAATCTTAATTTCTGATATTAGGTGCCAACAAGAAAGGAACAACACCAGTAATCACATGTCTAAGACACTAGACTTCATGTTGATAATCCTATAGGCACATATCATTGTCACAAAGTGGTTACACAATAGCCTATGAATTCAGGATGTCTACAGTGTACATGTGAAATAGGATAAGCACAGCATATGTTGAGTGTCTTTCTCACAATGAGATTGGTGTGGCTTCATTGTTGCTCTTCAACAAATTTGATACCAATAAGAAGTGTTTGTGTATATTTGATGCCATCAAAGTTTATAGACAAACACACACCCACAATGATTATACTAGCTCACTTGAAGAATAAGGTGTAGATTGATATAATGAAAACATTGTGTGCCTTAATGATCAGTGAGATAGAAAATGAGTGAGTGAATGGCTTATTGCCACACACATTCTCAATACTTATGCGGTGTTAATTTACCAACCCTTAACACTATATACACAACTCGACACACACTAACATGTATCTTTGGTAAAGTGTATGCTGCTTTTTAGCCACGTCTGTCTTCATCGCTAAAAACTCTTCAGCTTCCTTTTTCGCTTCCTCCAGTTCATCTTTCTCCTTCTCAGTAGACTTTACTCTGTTTAACTGAAACATGAGATTTAACATTATTATGTGTACATCTTCTCAAAGAAGCCAAGTATACTGGGTGTGCACAGGTACTCCATAATATACAATTATCACTAAAAGGTAACACCAAGCACCCATGCATATAGGTTATATACATGCTAATAGGACAGGAAGTCATGCCTGACACTTGGTCAGTGTTAATATCACATATAATATACAGTATCACAATGACAGTGTTAAAGAAAGCTGGCTTGCCATTATCACACATCGTTAAAATAGCAAACAATTTGAAGCGTGATGTAATGTTACAGACTATCAACCATAGTAATTAATGTACGGGAAATTCCATACACAGTTCTCCTATTACAAGAGGTTATATGAGTTTGTTCACAGTTGGATGGCTCACTTCACTCAGCTGATGGAAATAGAAACCCCATATATGGCTGTGTACTCAAGACCAAGCCATACGAATGTTATAAACTTTATTCATTATCTTACAAGTAAAGCTGTCACCTTGTTGCTATAAAGCAAAAAAAAGAAATTCATCTGTTACGTAACCATTCCTACCACCTTGTGAATAACAAAAATATCACTTGAAGCATATAATGTGTAATTTTTGAAACTATGAAACCATTTGTGGGGCACTGGACGCTGCTAACTACACTTGTACAGCTACAAAACACAATTATATTAAATTCAAGATGTAATATTATTGTCTAGAGACCTGTTATACCTTTTCTCCTCGTTGGTCATTCAACTCTTCAACTTGTTTTGCTAGTTGCTCAATTGGTTCCTTATACTGACTAGAGCCAATGATGTCCTCAAGAAATTCTAACATTCCATCTTCATGTTCTGTCTGGGCTTTTGGTTTGAGCATTGCTATATGTTCCACCTCTCCCTATGTGCCAAACATGTAAACCCGTCAACTTGTCAAAGTGCCACAATTAACAACAATAACAGTAATCAAATTAGGTACCTCATACCTGAAGGATGAGAAACCTGTTATGGTCTAAGTCAATTCCACATCCTCTCAGCAAAGTCGCCACTTCACGGAACAATACTTTCTTCCCATTCAAATGGTAAACTGAGTTGTTGTCCTTGTAAGCAGTCCTGGACACCACAAACTGACTATCTGGGACTACCTCATATCCATCATCTGGCTGTAATATGGACACAACACAGGAATCATGAGTCACCACTGACAGACAAGGCCAACACAGATACTTCTATTCAAACAAGATGTTTACATGACATGTAACTTAGGCAGAAACTTAGGTTGTGTACAGTACCTGTTGACACAAGTCCTATATTTCAAACTGTTGACCAGAGTAGTCAAAGTGTAAACATACTGTACTGAACCAAATGCCAGGTATGTGGGTGCAGTTTGACAATTCTAAGCATAAACAAAACCACAGCTAAAATGGCCACTAACTTGTTGAATTGAAGCACCAGTAAAGTACCATGTAGGCAGAAAGGACATATTTCATGACCGATGATAGCATCATGAAACTATAATCCTGAGTGTATGAATTTTGATTGTGATGAGTTGTAGTGGCAGCAAAGTCTTGCTATTATAAACTTGAAAATGCAAATATTTTCACAAATTTTCTGCCTATATGAAATTACAATTACACACACATGATTAAATGGTTGACCAGAATTTCAGAAGTATTTGGACAAGTACATTTTTGCAAAGAATGAGTTGAGCTTGTACCAATAGGACTGCAATGCATCGGCATGTATACTAGATTGCATCAGTAAACATGTGTCCGGCGTTGATTGCATTCCTTAACAGTTTAACTGTCAGATCACTAACTTTGCTTGTTTGCCTACTGGCCATGCCCCACTAATTCTGTGCAATGGAATACTACTGATTTTATGGCCTTGAAAGATAACTAAGCATGAGATTACTGACATTATAATTATGAAAAACAATCCTTGGCTATTCATTTGGTATGCATGGTACATGAGGAGGTATGACATATACTTCATATGGATAAGTATTGATCTACAGTTGGTTGTGAGCTGAATGGGTTCATTGCACTACTGGCTTTCTCCCCCCCCCCCCCCCCGATGACAACCTCTTTCATGGCACAAAGACTGTGTAGCTATTAAGAGTGTGCCATTCCTGTCTCACTATGAAATGGAATAAAGTGAATCCAATCCACTTTGATTAAATATCAACTGAAGATAGAGTATTGTTAAGTTACTAGGTAAAAGTACAGTACACACATACTTGTGCTGTTCTACTTAGGGACAGTATTTTACAATAGAATCAATACTTTTTGCCCAAACTGTTCCATCATGACATATAAAGCCGTAGCTTTTTGCAAGACCACACCCAACATTGCACATGGCCTATACAGCAACCAAATTTTCAGTGAGTGTAAAAAGTGAGTGGGGCATTACCATTCAGTGGACTGGATTACTGGACTGACATATTTTTGTTTTTGCACATTATATGGTTGGATTTCTTGAGTTTTGCCACCGTTTGGTAGCCTGCAGCCCACTATTAAACACTGGATACGGGCAGAGAAATGCACAAAAATTGATTTTGCTACTGTTCAGTTATGTTGCTATACAGCATGGGGCTCAATACAGCATTTACTCCTTACCTTGTAATACCGCTATGTAACAGTGATGGCTAATCAGCGATCATCTTTCTAGTTGATGATGATATCCTTCGAGCAAGCTGTGTGGTCTTTTGTGGCATCTATAGGGGCTTAGCTTTTTCAGCACTGGCACTTATGATTTCTAATCGTTAAGCCCCTATGTTGAAAGAGACGTCTGACCACAAAATACTACACAGCTCACTCGTTGAGCTTGCTCTTCATCAACTGCCCATATTATTTAATAGGCTACCGTAACAGCCATTAACTAGTGAAACTCAACAAATCCAACCATATAATGTGCAAAAACAAAAAATATGCCAGTCCAGTAGTATGGGTACACCCAACATTTTGGTAGGTTATACCATCTACAGTTACACAGTTGTGCATTAAAAGAATGTACAAAGTACATACCAAGTCAATGATTCTCTGAAAGTGGATGCTAACAGTACAACTTTCAATGTCTCGATGTTTTTCAGAATTGTGTATCAACACTGACAGCTTCTTTGATCTTATCTTCCTCGCGCGGTACCCAAATACAAATAGAAGTGCATCAATCACATTTGACTTCCCACTGCCATTGGGACCGACTATAGCAGTAAAGTTCTAAAATATTAGAAGCACACATTTGCATTTAAAACATTCTCTAAACGCGAGTTATGCTAACATGGAGCTTGTATACTACAAGCTATTCCTTAAGCATTGCAGTCATGAAAGACGTGAAAGTGCCTGACCTTATGAAATATGCCAAGTTCTTTCACTCCCGCATACGATTTAAAGTTTTCGTTCGTTATTTTGGTGATCATAAGCCTTGTCTCTCTGGTCTCCTCCATCGCCATATTTCCTTCCTCTTGAGCGTAAGACCTTACAGAAGGTAAACCGTTCAAAGGGAGTTTCAAAGCATTCCGCCAATTTTTTTCGTATTTTAACGTATTCTGAGGCCGTTTCTTGCATTACCGATGCCCACGTAAATTCGCACCCGTAAACGGCAGCACTGAGAAATTACTGGAGAAGTGAGCTAGTCAGTCTAGGCAAGAGTTTAGGTCATGTTTTATCTGAACAACAGAATTATATATGAGTGTAGATCTCGCCATAGTCTACAGTATCTATGATCTCGTTAGACGAGGTACTTATCGTCTTTTTTATCCACCACTATTTCAGCCTCTGATCCTACCCGAACATTTTGCTTAGCTGCCAAGTCGAATCGTGTTGGTTAAAATAGTTTACATGTTTTAGAATGAGCTATAAAAATATTCTCGGTTTTGCTAGGTTATCGTCACTTCCGGAATACGTAATGAGCTGAACACCAAAGCAATACTGTGAAAACACCGAAGCCTCAACAACGCCAAATTTGTTTATCGGTGCCAGTATTTTGAGTAGATTGCATCGCATTGTTGTAGTAGAGAGTGGCTGGTTATATGTTAGCAACTGTTTAAAATTTTGTCAGTGAGAATACGTCAAAGATTATGCCTCCGAAAAGGAACGAGAGAGGGAAAAAGAACCGAAAAGCTAAGGCAAACGGGTCGACAACATCCTCGCAGGGTAGCCTATCTACCTTGGCTAAAAGGAGTCCCCCTACGCGAAAGGCAAAAGCAAAAGCTGGAAAAGCAGTCAAGAGGAACGTAGCCATTGCGAACAACACCAAGCCTCTTGTCAGTGTTGGGAAGAGAAAGTCGAAGAAAGTGAACCCAATTTTTTTCACAGCAGACGATGGAGAGCAGTATCGTGTCGGCGGTGAGTGCAACAGCATCGTGTTGTGTTGGGTGTGAATTTTGTTGTTTTTGGGGACAGATTATGCTTATGTTGACGCAGAGAGATCGGATCTTCCCTACCACATATGCCGCATCCGAGATTTGAAAACAGTAAGCAAGTATATAGATTAGAATTAGGTTTAGTGGTTGAAACGCATACAAAATGTGTCGTGTCGTTATCGCCTTTCCAAAACCTTTCTTTGAGGCGATTGTACACATACGGTGTAAATTATCGTGCAAGCGTTAAGAATTATTGATTCTTATTTACCGTTTGTAACAAAGGTAACTTCCGCTTGGAGGTTAATTAATGTATGGCTTTACATTCTTTGTAGACCCGCAAAGAACACGTTGTTGCCGACGTCACCTGGTTTTACCGCCCCAGCGAAGTACCCGAGTCAATTTACTTACATTTGTTAGAAGACCAGCAACAAGGTGAAATACCACTTCAAATCAGCTGGTACAAGATGTTAAATGGTTAATTGTTGTGTAGAATATGGAAATACATTTAAAGACAAGAGGATAAAAGAAAGGCAGTTGTTTATTTCATTGTCTTGTCAAGACCTGAGGCCTCTAGAAGCTTCGTTGTTCAGGTTGGTGGTTAGTGCAAAGTTTAATGTGTTAGTTTATGTTTATTGTGTAGGGGGAAGTGTGAAGTTTTTCAGCTGACAAAAGATACGCCGCAAACAGACTTGGAAAGATTGTTTGAGATGAAAGATCAGTTCTTTTATTCCTTGGCATACAACCAGGAATCAAGGTAGTAAAACTAAGTGGTATTGAAAACTTTGTCATTTAAAGTTCCCCTTTGATTTCAGGCAATTTACCTACACAACTGAAGAGCTCTTCAACTGTCCATACATTCCACAAAGTCAGCAGGTTAGCGCTTGTAAGGATTAACACTTTTTGATTTCCTATGGCTGCTGTAGCTATTGAAACTAAATGAAAATGTAGTTGTTATACATGTTGTGTATTTATAGGCTGTGTTACCTGAAATCAGGAGTTTCCCAGCTGAAGGTGAAAAGGAAAAAGAGCATTCAGAACTGGTGAGAGTTCTGTATTAATTAGTCTCATTGCTTGTTAATTACATGTTCTATTGTCCCCCATAAGGTTTGGGAGCCAGCCATTGAAGATGACCAGTTATTGACCTGTCTCAGGGCAGCTAGGTAAATAAAGTATATGTTAATGTCAACATAGGGTGACTTCATAGATGTAACTTATCACAACCAGTTGTGTTTATGTTTCTAGTCTGGTTTACTGTATCATTATAATATAGGAGCATTGCTCTTCATGCTGGATTATGGATCAATGGCTATGTACAAGATGGATACTTGGTAAATGCCTTACTTAAAGTGGTATGAGTATCATGTCTCTTTTGGTTCTCCTTTGTAGGCTGCTTCTTCAGACCAGACCACTCAAACAGTTTTTGATACGGTAATAGCATAGCAATAACATGCCATGTAATTCCTACTGGTGTGTTATAAATGTATTACAAGGTCTTTGTAAATGAATCATATTGCATTATAAGGCTTCACCTATCTCCTACAGCTATTCAAACATGGCTATGATACTGAGAAGGTCTTGAAGGAGCTGGTCAAGAAACCAATGGCACGCAACATCATTACAAGAAAGCAATGGAGCTTTAATGACTCGGTTGGTCCATTAACTTTAAGTATCTGTTCATGATAATAGTGTTTGTTAAACTGTTGAACTCATTAATATCCTGTTTTAAATGTGTTATTTTTTCTTTCAGTCGTTATTTGCTCAGGGTATTAAACAATGTGGCAAACACTTCTCAAGAATTCAGTTAGAATATTTGCCAAATAAGAACATTGTAAGTTGAAAATGAATGTCTGCTGTCTTCATGTGTAATGTTGTGTGTTTGTGGTGCTACAGTGTGAATTGATAGAGTTTTACTACCACTGGAAGAAGACTTCAGATGGTATGGATACCAGAACAATTAGAAGACAAAAGAAACAGCAACATATCAAGACAGCTAGACAATACTATAAAATACAACAAGACCCTAACCAAGAACTTGGTAAGTGCTGTCTTATATTTTTACTTTCTTGTTTATGTCACAACTTCTTGGGCAGATGACATTGGCTCAGCAGAAGAGGATGAAGGAAGTGAAGAAATAGAAAAAGATACTCGGTATGCAGGGATATTTTTTTGCAATGCTCTTTTATTGTTATTCTTCTTCACTTTCAGTGACTGCATCTGTGCCCATTGTAGTACCAGGGAATCACCAAGTTGGCATCATGCTGGTCCTAATAAGCAGTTAATGTGTGATGAATGTTGCTTGTACTACAACAAGTATGGAGAAATGAGACCATTTTTGAAAGGTATTTCTAAAGAAAGTGCAAAACACCATGTTATTGTTTATTGACTAGGTGTTATTTCAGAAGAGAACAATACAACAGCGTCTCAACACCTCAGCAAAGATTACCTTCAGGTAAACCATGTTTTAATTACACCTTACAATTATGTCCTAATACTCTTATCATGGTATGCATGTAGGAGTAAGTGTGTGTGGCCACTAAACCACTGCTTGTTTGTTTAGACACCACAGATGGATAAAGCCAGCGATAGAGCTCAAGGAACAAAGAAGAGTCAATCACCAGAAAATGGCAACGGTGATGGGACCATGCTACGTAGTGGCAGAGTGTGCAAGCCGTCAGACACAAGTGAGGAAAGCACTGAGGGAGAAGACTATGAGGAAAGTGGAGAAGACGATGAAGTACAAGAAGCTAATGATGAAGAGGAGATGGAAGGTAAAATATTCCAACAATGACAAAGTGACACATCAGATTAAGTCCTCGATAAAGAATATGCCAATTGTTAGTATAAGGTGTTAGAATGAAGCCAACTGTTCTATAGCCAGAAACAAGTTTTCTATTATTTGTTTTATACCAATTTAAAAGTGAAGACTCAAGTCTCTGCACTTGGAGGATGAAGAGATGATGTTGGCTAAATGAATTGTGTTATAGCTACTGTAGTACATGTCATCCTATGGGTTCTTTAACAATTAGAAACCTTTTTGGTGATGTCATTGATACATCTGTACAACCTATATATGATGGCTTAATGCTGAATAGTCCATTTCAATAATATGTAAGCAGTATGGGAAAAACTACCCGTAGCAGATTTTACCGTGCAACAGACCTGTTAGATTTTGATAGACTAAACTTGAAAGTTGGGCGTACCGGGACATTGTGGGTTTGTTGTCACCTATCTGTTGTTGCATGTCTACCTGAGTAATTGTGC
The DNA here is from genome assembly GCF_963678975.1 of Dysidea avara. NCBI lineage: Eukaryota > Metazoa > Porifera > Demospongiae > Dictyoceratida > Dysideidae > Dysidea > Dysidea avara. The sequence continues at coordinate 3,010,236 of NC_089278.1, read as the reverse complement.
CATTTATAGCATATGGTATGACCTCATAAAATAACAAAATTCCTGTGGTGTAATTCAACCTCTATATAAACTTGAAATTACCTTTAATATATTTTTAATATTAACAGAGTCCGACTGCAGTGAAGAGAGTGATTCAAATCCTGCTGCTGCACTTTCTGCTCTTAAGAAGAGGCCGGGGAGATCATCCCTATTAGTTCATCTTAAGGATAAGGCAGTAGATGGTGTTGACAAGCCGCTATTACAAAGAGACTTAGGAAGTCAGGATCTTGAAGATTTAAACAAAAGCAGTAGCAATCAGGGAGCTGATTCATCACTGCCAAGTCCTAGTACAAACGTGTCATCCTCAGAACAGTTAAACACCAGCCACAATTCATCACACTTAACAGATCCCTTACCAAATGGAATGACCAGGGTGCGTAATGCAGGTTGTGCTCGAACTGATCTGACCTACACTTGGACAAGACCAAAGAACACAAATAAGGTAATTGGAATTCTAGCACAGTGTGTGGGTATATGTGCATAAGTTCATTTCGTGATTTAATAACATCTATGCTGACATAAATTGTTGGATCTATGTTTGTAATCAAGTCTATTAGTGGGGAACATTTATCTATGAATAATCTTATGCCATTTGTCATTTCAATGGGGTGATGATTATAATTAACATGTTGTTGTTTTCCATTCTAGTCTGTGGCATCATCTGTTGCCAAGCCAGTCAAAACTCCTCAGTCTCCCATAGCTTCAACACCATCTGTGCAGCACACACCTTTGATCTCAGTCTACACACCAACCATGAGTGTACCCCCTAGTACTCCATTTGTTTACCCTCACGTGGGAGAAATGTACAACCATGAGCAGGCAGCAGTGGCTGCGATGGGAGGACTTGCATTTCAAAGACCGCATCATTTTTATGAGCAAGAGAGACTAGCAGAGTTTCAACGAATAATGTACCACAAGCAACAACAACATGGAATGCATGCAGAAAACCATATGATGTCACCAGCTATGATGCAACATCCGTACCTCCAAGGCATGGTCATGTACCCTGAGATGTTAGCTGCCGCTGGTGGTACTCCTGAAGAAATGATGCTCAGGCAGCAGCAACAGCAGAGAATGATGGCAGCCGCTGCAGTGGCTCAAGTAGCACCGCACACTCCTAGCCCTGAGATGAACCACTTCCAGTTTGACCCAAGAGTAGTGATGCAATACAATGCCATGCCTGGGGCCCACCAAGAGGAGCAAGTGTATGTACAAATGATGGAGGCACGTCTGACCCAGTTTGTTCAGCATGTAATGCCACTAATGCAGCAACCAGGATTTGCTAATGGACAAATGTTGCAGCCAGAATTTGTCAACGAACTCCAAAAGCACTACGATCTGTTTAGACATCTCTTATTACGGAATCCTGCCAACCAACACAACCCTTTGTTCCTTCAAATTGGACAAGTGCTTGAACACTTAATAACACAGCAGAGGGCATCCATGGAGCACCCAGTAAAGTCTAGTGTCATAGTAAATTCATCTCATTAAATTAGGCATATCTGAAGTAGTCATTTATTTTTTGTGTGTAAAGTACAACTAGATATATAATATTCTATTGTATATAGTACCATTTTTAAACACATTACACTAAATATATTGCTGAAGAGTGCATGATATTTAATACTTTCGTAGTCTGACTCCGCTTTATATTTCACACGATCTTCCAATCGATGCATTAATAGATGGCATAGGTCTATATACGTCCCTATAAAAATTATGATAGATCAAAAGTGATTTCCAAATAAAGACTAGGGTTATACCCTACGAGATTATATCACGTGACGTTTATAGGATGAAGGAGCTGGTGTTTTATTACGATGTGGTCTGCCCTTTTGCCTACGTGGCCAGTACTTTGGTAGAGAAGTTAGCGGCAAGATGTTGTGTTAAACTTGTCTGGAAACCAGTTCTATTGGGTAAGTGACTCATTTCTGAAGCAGCCACTGTTTTAATATGTTCACAATTATGTTAGCTGGTTTATACAGCGGTACAAGTGCCCCTCAGGGTAAGGCTGGTTCAGCTACTGATGTCATGAGTGACGCCAAACGTTCAATTGTAATGAACGGTGGGTGGGTGTGGCTATTACACTATTTGTTTAATAAGTGTTTCTATATTATAGATCTGGAGCTAGTGGCACGACGTAATGGTGTGCCTGCCCTTATGCCATCATCTCATCCTCAGAAAACTCTGTATGCCATGAGGTTACTAGCATCTTGTCCAGACATGTACACCCGGTCCAGGATAACACATTCACTCTACAAAGTATGGTTTCTAATGTGTACGAGATCAGAAATTGAAGCCTACCTTGACAAAAGTAGCTTCTTAGGGAGCAAGAAAGTGGTTTAGTCTTGTGTAGCCAGACCCTTTTCTTTCTTTTATGTGGGGGCGGGAAAGAAAAGGGTCTGGTGAACATAGTATAGCATCATCATTGGATTGTGGGGATTCTACTGCGCAGCTTCCGGGTTGTTTGTGGGTGCGAATGACGTGTTTGCTAACCGTTGCATCATTTGCGTCCTGTTGCCATAGATATAAAGCGTGATCTGATGATCTTTGCACCCTATTACCATAGCCACTGCTTTTATATCTATGGCAACAGAATGCAAATAACGCAACGGTTAGCAAAACACATCATTCTCACCAGTGGCGTAGCCAGACTTTTCGCCATGCCTGGGCAATGGGTGGGCAAGCCATTTCCCATGCAACACACGTACACATGCCCATCTTCATATGGACATCAATATAACATTTTTAAAATGCATTATGTATCATCCTACACTACTGTATGCAAGATGACTAATATCAACATAATAGAAGCGAACGCCTAGCTAGCTATTGGCCTTCTAACCTATTACATACATCTAGCTACATGTGTCTTAATACCAGACTACAAAGATTCTTCAATTAAAGCACGAGGCACTCTATCACGTGATGACTATGCTCTGCCACTACAGTTGTTAGCCTAGAAAAGTAGAAACAAAAAGAAAAGAATTGCTGACTGAACAAGTACTCCATACCGTTTGTACTGAGCAGTATCCACATGGATAGATGGGTGCTAATTTCACAAATACCTCTAGATTGCTTTGCCTCCCGAGTTTTGACCACACCAATAGCTACCGTGATCACTTAATCCAAATGTAAACCGTCCAGCCCACTATAGTGAAACCAATTCTTTGTCCTTCACTCCTTGCCACAATACTGTGCAGTTTTTTGTAATCACGTGATCTTGCTTCTATTTATTACCTCCTCTATTTGTGCACAATCAAGTTACTCGTAGGGAAAATCCCTTGGATAACCCCATCTCTGTTTAGCCAAAAAGAAGGAAACCATCGGCGAAAATGGCACTGTGAGTGTTGTATAAGTTGTGCTATACTTATTCTTGTACAGTGACTAGTTAAGTAACTTTAGCAAAATCTCGAGCTATCCAGCCCACGTCTTTATAATTACTCTAGAAGCTGATGGTGGGGCAAAGAAGTTTGATGCCCGGGCAATGCCCTGGCTTGCCCGGGTTTGGCTACGCCACTGATTCTCACCCACAAACAATCTGGAAGCTGTGCAGTAGAATCCCCATGATCTCAGGATAGGCCAACGACGATGCTATACTTTGTTCACCAAATCCTTTTCTTTCCCCACCCCCACACAAAAGAAAGAAAAGGGTCTGGCTACGTGAGACTAATTGTGGTTCCCAAATTGCATATACAGACAAAATCAACCATGTCTTGTAAATTGTACAAAAAATAAATAAATAAATATGCTCTTTATCTTTTGCATATCAATATCAGCAACTTGCAGGTTTTTGGTGTTCAATCAGGAAAAACAGCAGCAGATATAATTATGCAAGTTCACAAACGTGCTCTTGTTCAGCTAATAACATGTTCCTCAACACATTATAACATTGCTGTTGCCACTGAAATGCATTGTCAGTTATTGTTGTGCCACTATTCTCACTCTACTGAAGATGTGCCACAATGGGTCCTTTATTATCAAATTTATAGCAAAATTTGTTGGTACACATTCCTGTAGTTTGAAAATGTCTATCAGAATATCAGTAAAGTCTCGTATCAGTGCAACACACATTTGGTTACTTGATTCTCACACATAAATCCCAACTATACCATTTCGTGAAATCCTTCAATTTGTAGGCTTACTGGTGTGATGGAGAGGAACTGACGAACTTGCAACTGTTGCAACAGTTGACAAATAAACATGAGTGGGAGGTGAATAGAGTATGTATCTGTGTGTTGATCAGTTTGTATGTAATTCAGGTTGATGTGTCAAATTTGGTACAATCATCTGAGGCCTCTGATTTACTAAGAAGTAACACAGATGATGCATTGAAACACGGAGCATTTGGTGTGCCTGGGTAAGGGGTGACAATTACTTGGTAAAATATTTGGTGCCAGTTTCTGGGTAGGAGATCGTCTATTCTGGGGTGTAGACCGGATGTTCCTAGTAGAACGTTACTTTGGTGACATGACCGCAGCACCTTTACAACTCACCACCCCCCGACCTGGTACAGGAAAATTGACATATTATCTGGACTATGCCAGTCCCTGGAGCTATCTAGCTGCCATGCAACTGGACACTTTCATACGCTCTATGCAGCCAATGAATATTACTGTGGAGTATGTTCCTATTTTATTGGGAGCATTGTTTAAAGAGATTGGTACTGCAATGGTTAGTCAGTTCAGTGATGCTTTGCATATTCCATGACCTGCAGTTCGATTCCTGGGGTTGGAGGGATTTTTTTCCTTACTTTGGCCCCTTTTCTGTTACACCTTTTCAGCTATAAGCCACTAAGTCTAAGTCCTTGAAATTAGGTTAGGTAATCCTAAGGCTGCAGCACATGTTGCTGCAGACCTTCAGTGCTGGTCACTGTAAAGCATTAATACAATACAATACAATATGTACAATGTGGTAGGTACCATTGATGGCAATGCCTGAAGTGAAAAGGCAATACATGGCACAAGATATGAGAGATTGGGCTGACTATCATAACGTGAAGCTGCAATGGCCATCCACTTTCCCCATACGTACAGTACAACCATTAAGAGTCACCATAGCTGGTAACAATGAACCAAAACTGATAAGACATTTGTGTATGTTACCATAGTACAAATTAATTAGCTGTTACTGTTTAAATTTTTGTAGATGAGGCAGCTTGGCGGGATAACAAAAATATTGGCGATGAAAATGTGAGTATCTAGTTGTCAATCACATTTACCAATTGATTATTATGAAAGGTTCTAAGAGAGGTATTGCAACATGGAGGGTTTGATGTTAACCATTTGATAAAGAAAGCGAATGCTCCATCAGTGAAAGAACAACTAAAGGAGAACACAAAAAGGTATGATCACTACATCTGTTCATATAACTGTAACCATCGTGGTTGTTGTAGGGCTGTTGATACCGGGTTGTGTGGAGTGCCAAGTTTCCAAGTCAATGATGGAGGTGTGGTGTTATGGGGACAAGACCGACTGAATGTGGTAGCAGACATGTTGTGTAATAGTGACAGTCAACCTTCCAGTAAACTGTAACATCTTAAGTGTGTGGTGAATTAAGTGAATAAATGACTGACACACCAGTCATTACATGCAAATGGTGTACTAGTTTAAGTTTATAAATGCAATGGCACTTCACTCTGGAAATGCATAGTTGTATCTTTGCAAAAACTAGCTTGTGGTGGTTACATGGATCCCGTTTATTGCAAACTACACCATGTACAGTGGTAAGTATGTCAACATAGGCGTAGCAAGACATTTTTAGATAGGGGGGGCTCTATTTGGTGTTGAAGAGCACAAAAAAAAAAGGTCAACACCTACTAAGAAGGGCTGCCCTCCACTAAGTAATATAGATTGTATCACTGCTAAAGATCATAAAAATCCTTATTCACAACTTCATAGTTTGCTATGCTGCTTCTCTGAGTAACTGCTTTATTAGAGTAACTGACTGCTCTATTAGAGTATCTCGATCTTTTTTGCATTTACAATCAGAAAATCGCAAGGGGGGCTCCAGCCTCCCCCCCCCCCCCCCCCCCCCCCCGGTTGCTACGCCTATGGTCAATAACAAGAGGGCACTCTCAGAGATTCAGACAGGTGTCAGCTCACTTAAACGTTTATTCTCACTCATTTTTTCCTGCCACTATTAAAATATGGAACAGCCTCCCAGCTACTGTAATTGAAGCAAGTAATATAGATGACTTTAAGAAAAGGATTGTAGACTATTTTTGTATTAACCCAGCTATAGACTAAAATGTTGTATGCTTTGTGCTTATATGTTTTCTTGTGTGTATCTGTGCTTTATACTCCCTAATGGAGGCCTGCACAGTATCAATAATAAATCACTAATGCACATCAACCAATGACTACAAAGCAAGTGTATGTTCTATTAGAGTGATTCAAATAACATTTTTTTAAATGCATTGCACAACACACACCTTTTGTCTCGCATTCCATTCCTACGATTATTGTGGCACATACTAACAAGAGTTAATATTAGTACTATCTTGATACTAACATGTAACTTTCCTGTACAGCTGTAATCATACGTATTACAAGCAATATTGTGCAAGAAATGTATACTGTTAATACTATTATAAAATGTATTGAGTAATTGATTGATGAGGATTTGGTGACTCTTGTCTAAAATTAATCCTGCCACTGAATATCATCATGACTGCATTCTTCTATAAATAATGTCAGTATTGAGCAACCCATTTCCCAAATAAGTGCTAGCTTTATTAATAAAATTTGCCAAACAATTCCTGATAATCAAACAACACACAAAATTCATTTACTATAAATTTATAAACGTCAACTACTTGTATTCAGTTTTGCTGCTCTTCATTACTGACTGAATAATGGACTGGATAGTTATAAGGATCTGGGTAGTAAGTGGTAAGACTAGGGTAGAAATTTACTGGAGCTGGGTTTATGGCAGTCAGGAAAGATTGCAGTGATGCAATTGGCAGACCTAGAATACCACCAATAGTATACATATCATACACTGTATGGTACTAACCATGTGGGTTTGGAGGAGGGAAGATAATTGTTGGTATTAAATTCTGCTCATCTGGTTTGTTCTTGAAACCTCTAGCAAAGGGGTTGTGATCCACCTTCAATTGTGCTAACTAGAGGTAAAGATTGATTACATTCTACATAATTAGTAATATGATTTTTTTGTGATGTAATTACCTGTGGTGAAAGGTAAGAAGTTACAGTAATAAAGGTAGTGACTGGGAATCTAAAGACATAGCTTGCTTTCTCAACATCGTTTTGGGGGTGACATTCTTCACCATATGTTTCTTCAATGTGTACCTCCACCAAATATTTGTGCATTGTGTTTAATAAAACCTGATAGTGATAGACATCAGAAATTGTATCAACAACATTGTACTCACGTCTCCATTCTTGCTTGTTGAGTGGTGTGTCAATTTCATGGTCTTGAAATCTAATGGATGATTATTCAAGTGTTCTCCCAGTGCAGGGGTAAATGGGTGCTGATACTTCATTTGACTTTCGTCATGCGTCACATCTGTTTTGTTAATGCTGTGCCATCTGGAGTCCGTATATTTATACCTGAAGCTGTCTGCACAGACTATGTGTAATACAACGCTATAAAGAGCTCCTGGCTTGAGTCCCGACGGAGTAACGACGACAAAAGGAAACATCCTCCTGTAAAGCATGTAGCTATAATTGTGGTGCTGAAATACATACACAATAATTCTTACCTGCCAGCTTTGGTCAAAATCATTTCATTACCAACGAGATAGAACAGTTTCCACAATTCGTTCTCTTGCAAGGAGACATGAACTGTCTGTCCTGATCCACTGGCTCCACTTGACACTTCAGTTCCGCCATCGGACAACCTGAGTAGTACAATGATTGACAGTACTGGCACGATTGAGTTGACACTTACGTCGATGCAATGTCACGACGATTTTCGCATTCACCACTGATGATGCTTAAATCCTGACTGCTACTACTGCGGCTACTACTCGAGTAGGTAGGAATAGAGGACATTAACGAGACTTCTGAGGTGCTGCGATAGCTTTCCAGCATAGCTTGAGCTGTCATCTTTACGATTAAAAACTTAAAAGACAGCCACACAGTTTTCAATTTATTTGCTGCTTGAATTAACACGTTTGTCTGTCCTGCAAAATTTGCCACAGCCAGCAAGTAGTGACGTAATTAACTTGCGCGAAGCGGCACTTTGGTGACCCACTCGTTAATTTCTAAGAATAATGTGGCGGCCTACTTTGAAAGGTCACAACCTCAACGCATACCAGCTACTCAACATCTCCTTTGCGTGAAATAGCTGGCAGACGTGAGACCACTGATCAAGCAGAGCTCACCCAAATTACACGTGACTAGGGGGAAAATTAGCTGTCCCTGGGACCAATTGATTACTCTGTTCCTCTACTTTTACACTGTTGACCTATTTTCACCAGCAGGTCCCTTGGCATTAAGTACGTATTTAACCAGCTACCATGCATGTCAGCATACAAAATACACATATATCACTATAATATAGACCCTGAGCTGCTACCATAGCAACATCCGCTATCTTGGAGTACAACCCGTTTTTGTAACCCTGCATGATAACATTGGTTTCTATAAGAGTAAAGCAGTACCAGAAAGTAGAGCTGCTTTTTCTGTATTCTATGACAAAGGTTGACCAGGTTAAACCTACGCTCTCTCCTACACTATCAGGATTGCAAAACGGGCTGTACTCCAAGATGGTGCATGGATGTAGCTATGGCAGCAGTTCACCTGCAAAGGGTCTGTTGTCACAATGTATTAAAAGCCTCCTGTATTCATGTCTGGATGTAACAGAAAAATAATATGTGGAGCCTGGAAATCATTATAGCCACTGCATGCATCATAGCTAGCATAGCTACATATACAGTCTATGACCTGCTACTGTGCATATTGACACCTATACATAATCTGGACACTTCTTAATGGGCTTTAGTATGTAAACTGACCTGGAAAGGCAGGTCAATGATCAAGATCCTTGATTGATCCAAAGGTGGCTATATGACAAATTATGTACATCATATTGTGGAACACATTCATGCAGCTTAACTTGTGGCCCATGTGGTCTAACATTGACAACAACAAAGTAACATTCACAGCAACAATTTACTTTGTGTGTATATGTTGCTGATTAGGTGAGAACCTCCAGGTCAGAAATCACACACTGTATATACAAGCATCCCATGATTAATTTGCTGGTGGGAGGGAGCTACATGTAGCATGTAGGATTCCCATATATGGTCAATCATGTAACACAAAGGGCTAGACTGAATATTGGAGTGATCTATGTACCTGCATCAATGCAGTAAATACAGACTAAAGATACAGTGGAACTTTTAGCCAGCATCCATTTATATATAGAAAGGTCACCAGTCCTTAAAGTGGCTAATTGTCTGTACTCAATGACAACATAGCATAGTGTGGGACAACATAAGTAGCAGTGCAAAATGAAAAGGATGGAAAATGGCGCTGAACAAACAACAATACTGGCAAATGTACATTGTATACTGTTTTGTTGATAACTTGAAGGGATGTGGTGGGCATGATGGGTCAGCAACAAAGTGTAAATCTTGTAAGCCATTGAGGTAAATCTAGCTTATAGCTATTAAGTGACTGCTACAATAATAGCAATAAGACAGATTGCTGCTTAACTACAGTATAGCCAAATATTGTATGGCTCTATGGAGTAAAACTTGTAGCAACTGATTTTTTTTACTTACTGAGGTCTCATGATCACAATAGAATGTTAAGGATTGGTAGGTTTCGTCAAGGTTCATGTGTCGGCTAAAACAGAAATGTGACTCGGTCATAGTGTGATCATGACAAAATGGAAGTCTTATAGTCTTTCCAAATATAAACATCCAAGTTTGATAACCCATGCCTTTGTCATAATCGAGTCTACTTTTCACATGTTAGCTACAGAAACATCTTCAAACTGGCAAAGCTCTAAGCCACCAGCTATCTTCAGTATTCACAACACAGGTTATGATTTGTAAAGTCGTGCCAATTGGAAAGGCTATAGCGGCTAAGACTTTGTTTTGTCAGACCAGGTCACAAATTTAATACTCTTGTACCAGTGATCACACAGATTACTGGTATGCTTTTAACTCTCACACTTGACACCACCTGCATGTACATGGGAATAACAACACTACTGTTAAAGTAGCTATACTGCAGTGAAAGGAAGCCATGAAATTTAATGTTGCTTGAGATGTTGCCACTGGAAATAAATCTGTCTTCTCAGGTGATTCTCTTCACTGTTCTCCACTCCTCCAATATGCACTTTGGTGGAGCATGTTACACATACTAACATTCAATGCTACAAAATACTAGTAGCACCAGCAAGAAAAATTATACTGGCAATCAAGATCACTATCACCTGATGCTACGGGACTGAGAAAAGCACAACAACTGTAGCTACTTCAAGACAATAACGTTGCACATTATCCACAGAGTGTCCATGCTTGGTTCAGCAGTCATCATGTGTCCGGCTAGCTGTAGAATATATGGTAGCTGCTCTACAACAGCTTTTCTCAGTCCTAGCATCAGGTGATAGTATCATATACAAGTTAGCTAGCTACATTGTAAGTGATCAGTACTGTGAGTGACATCTGTTGTGTCAACACTTCAATACAAACTTGTATATAGTGTGACAGTGTAGACTTTACATGATGTCACCAGGGTTGATACACTAAAATAGTGACGTCAAATTAGTTAATTAATTGCTCTGGTGATCGAGTCAGTGTGCTCTAGCTGATCTGACGCCGAGGCTCTGGCTGATGAATGCGAGGATGAATGTCACAGGCGGTGGCAGTCTAGAGTAAAGAGGCCTGAGCAAACACTACGACAAACCTGAGTAGTAAAGGTGGAGTTATAGTGAAACTAATTCTTTACCTGTATTTCGCCAACCTGTTGTTCCCGTCCCAAACTGGCATGCCAGGGTGTAGTTTCTCTCGTCTAGTGGTGGTAACGTCCATTTTTTGCAGCTCACGTGGTAATGGGAATACTTTTTATAAAATTCCTTCACTTGTAGAAACAATGGCTGGAAATGTTTCTTTGAAGTTTCACAATTAGTTATGGTCAAAATTTTACTGTGCAATAAGTGCACAATTCCTTATGCTTACCTCAAGTTACTCCTCCTTTTAACTGAGGAGAGACTCTATTTTATGGCTGGGTGGTATTGAAAGTTTATATTGTATTGCATGAAAATTTTATATGGAATTTAATTTTACCGTTGATGTCACATCCATAAAATTAAACATCCATTAATAATGTTTTTATAGGGCAACACATTGTTGCAAAGCAGCTAACATGACCATCATGGATTTTGTCTTATTCTATGACTGCAGAAATATCCTTGCTGCATACAAGACTATTTGAGCTGAGTAATAGTGGTGATTAATTGATTGTCATGATGGTGAGTAACAATTGTGTTAATGATAGTATATACAATCATGCTGACATGATAAATTATACATACTCAAAGTAAGAGCAAACACAATAGTGTTGAAGTTGAAGAACTGTGATAGTGTGGACTACAAAAACAATAAGTAGTGTTATACAGTGATAACCAGTGTTGGGAGTAACGCGTTACGTAATATTATAACTTTTGTGGTAACTAAGTAATATAACGAAATACGTTATAAAAACAGGTAAAATAACTCAAGTTACTTTACTTACAAATGTAACGCATTACCTAAGTAATATAGTTACTGTAACAAATCTAATATTATGTAATATTATTACTACAGGTAACGAAGTTACTAATCTCGTTAGTAATCCACTGAGAAACGCCTAGCCACAACGAAGTAATGAAGCCTACTGAATGAAGCTTATTCACCAGCTTATTACTTATAACCAAGATTTGTACATTGTCCAACAATGCAATCATGTCACATGATGAGGTGGTAGTTTCACACGTGACAGCTTAAGGCTGTGGACACAAAGTAATATTTTATTTACTTTATTTTATGGGTAATATGTAACTGTAACTAAATAGTTCAGTTGCAAGTAATATGTAACTAGTTACTTTTAAAAAGTAACTTGCCCAACACTGGTGATATAACATAGCAATTTTTGCCAATGGAGTGGATATCTACAGTAATAGTAATATCATGATACTACATTATCATGATATAAAAGTCAGTCGTGATTATTATAGTTACACTATCACTCAACTCTAATTTGTTGCTCCACTGAAACACTTCAGTCACGATCACATGGTCTCAACACATGTGAACACTTCAGTAGCAGAAACTGCTACAACTACTACACTACATGCAATTGTATATGTGGTTCCCACAGATGGAAGAATCATGAAGCCAAGCTTTCATAAATTTAAAGTCCATCAACTTAATTTAGTAGGATTATATGGCGAGGCCATTAATTTTTTTTCTTGTCACATTTTCATGCTATTTGTGATGTTGCTAAATGTCACAATATTTTCAAAATAGTCAAATGTTTTATTAGAACAACTGGCTGTTATATTAGAGTGCTTGACTGCTCTATTAGAGTATCTTGGTATTTGCTTTTTCTAGAGCAAGGAAAGTGGCTATAGGGTTAATTATTAGTAGTGTGGTAATGTCAGTATTGTGCATTGAGGTACATTAGTTTCTCAACATTCAGTTTTGTTTGCTGTAGTTTAGCCCAATAGGTATTGTCTAGGTGATTGTACACTGTTTTGGGTAGTAAAGTGCAAAGAGTTGTAGGAGCTTGAAGTGGTCAGGAGACTAGACTATGCCTTAGGGAACACTAATGCAGAATTTGTTCATTCAATATAATGAAGAGTTAATAGATTCTAGTGCTTACTGTATTGTTAACTCTTGGTACAAACCCTAATCCATTTCCTTGTATGTTTCATATTAAGAAATGGAGTGTGTGGTATCAAGGTAACACTATCTTGTGCTCTATAACATTATCACTACCATATTGTGATTAGCATCCCTGATGAAAATAAAGCAGTAATAGTTAGGTAAAACTAAGCCCAAACAAGCCTTCAGATCAACCCGAAATGCTTTAAACAAGTTGCTATGGAATTCCTTCAGATCAACCCGAAATGCTTTAAACAAGTTGCTATGGAATTAAAGAAAAAGCATTAAATGGAATTTTCTACTGACTGACTGAGTAACTGACTGATGCCTTAAGACAAGCGTAGCTCGATAACAGCTAAGGCTATGGGCTTGATTCTTACACTGTTTGATGTCACTTTGGCCCAAGAGGTGCCTTTTAGCATACCGCAGTACATACAATGCGTGACTTACCAGTGTCCTCCTTTGTGTCCCATTCATCTTTGCTGACAGCGAAAAGTGTTGATTTGCATGATGGCTTCCCTTTGTAACGGAAATCGTCCATATTTTTCATAGTGGCTGCTTTGATTACTTTTTGAACAGTTCTTGATTCACGACACTGTGTAACGGATTGAACATAACTGACAACAAAGCATAATGAATACTTCACTTTCAGATCGTGATAATTGATAGCTGGGATATGCCACACTATTTCTTTTTCTTAATATGGTATGGGTGGGTTCACCAGTCATAATGATGTTATTTTACAAAACCAAAAAAAAATATTGGGTATTTGAACTACCATAGCACATCAATAAAAAGTACTGAAACAAGCTGGAGTAGTGCACAATATTAAATCACAGCATAACAATAAGAAGTGTTATATCCCTACTGTATGTGTGCATTTCCATTATGGTATCTTGAGCACAATAGAGGTATAACACTTCTTATTGTTCAATATCGTGCACTAATCCAGCTTATTTCAGTACTTTATCGATGTGCTATGGTCCCTACTCTAGTTGAAAATTCCAATGTTTTGTGCACTTGTAGAATGATTAAGAGAGTTCACACAAGTTTGAACAAGATATACATACATAAAAGTGAGAGGGACTTAGACTATAGAGGTAATCATCTTCTTTAAGTGAATGTTTTGTTTAAAAAGTGTAACATTTCTACTTTCTCAACATTGAGTCGTGTCCTTTTGTCTAGCTGTCACAATGTTACCAGCAGTGCTAAATAATCTCTTTGATGGAATTGTAGTACAGAGAGGTGTCAGATACTTCCTTGCAATTCGTGTAAGTAGAGGATACCGTGATTTATTCTCCATCCAATACTGTTATGGACTAGTGTGACGATCAGTAATTGGCTCTCCAAGATAATTAAGGATCAACAACTTTTTCACATGATGTATAGTCATCATCGTGTTCACTAGCTGTCATGTTCTTTCATCATTTCATCACAGCTATATCCCAAAGAACACTATCGGCATCACTCCTTTGACTTGTTAAGCTCTTTTAGGAGAGGAGGCATCTATTGGGGTTGATGGACTCTCAGTTGTGTTGGACTGTAGAGTTTCTTGACTTCCTTTATCATCATCACTCTGTTTTTAAACCTTGGATCTAATTGTAGATAAACAGTAAATCTATTGAGCTTCACAACTACTGAATTGGGTTTACATAGAGAGAAGCATTTTTTTCATAGTCATGATTCCAAAGTCAGCTTGAAGAAACTTAGCGAGTGAATATACAAAAGGAATAAATAAAGCGATTGAGGATGTGTCACTGCATGCTTAAGTATACAGTAGTTTGATAACCTTTTCTAGTGAGAAGGAGTGAGATCAAATGATTCTGCATTTGCATGCAGCACGTCTTTTAAGCATGTAATAGCTACTATTCCACTGTGTCAGTTCATATAGATACAGAGTACACACTTTTAATTCTAGTTGGGCTTGTATTTTTTGTAAAGCATATGGAAGGCCACATTAGAATGTTTATAATGGCCTACTATTTTTCTTCGAGCTGCTGATAAATCCTGTACATCTTTCTGTGTTAAAACACCATCGTGAATAACATGTTAAAGGTCATGTGCAAGACAATTAAGTAGCATCAGCACAGTTGAATCCTGAAACAAAATTTGAGCCTCAATTCTCAAAACACACTAGATATTGAATCTCCCATTGAGAAACACAATCAGAATACATTGAAACGATGTTGTCACCAGTATGCCTTTCATTAAACTTGCTTGCAACAAGCAGTGTTTCCAGAGAAACTGTCCTCTGTTATGAAGTGGGCTGTAATTATAACTGAGTCATGGCCATGGGAAGACCAGATATCAACTGTTAGCACAATATAATTATCTCAGCAATTTCCTTGCACTTCTCAAACAGGTGAAGAATTAAGGTTGTTGAAAAGTATTTACGACTACATCGACTAGGCATCTGGTAACAGGGTTGTAGTTTGTTTACTAGATTCACAAAACCATCATCTTCTACAATGCTGAATGGCTGACAGTCTACAGCTATCATTTCCCCAATCAGACAGGTGATCTTCCGTGCCACTGGATGATACACAGGATAAGGTCCCGTGCACTCAAAGCAATCATCCAGTGTTATCACTGTATAACTGGGAGAATTTTATAAGTCCGGATATCAGAAAATGGTCAGACAGATTTTGGATTGATTTTATAAAGAACAAGATGTCACAGAGATCATAACAAATTGAGTTTGATAAGTAACTTTAAGTGTATAAATACTCCTCTTTATAGCATTCAGAGCTGGAGGCTATGTTGCTGTTCAGCACACTACATAGCATATATATTCTGCAACTGGACATGTGATGGCTGTTCACAATGATATGTCATTCTTGCTCTGTTGATAGTGCGTCAGCTTTATTGTCTTGAAGTCCACTGGTCAGTTGTTTAGTTTTTCTCACCATCAGGTGATGATATGCTCATATTAGTTACATTTATGAGCGACATCTATTTTGTTTTGACACCACCAGTGTTATCGACACAAATGTGTAGTGTGGACGTTGTAGCCTGTCCATGAACTCATAAATGAGTTTAAACTTGCAACTGCATCAATACATGCATTCTTGACAACCTTGTCTGTTGTGAATGATAGGAAGATACAGCAATAAATGTTGTTTGTCTTGTTTCTTTACTTAATATACACTTCATCCAGATTATGGAGTGTTAGCTTGCTTGTTAACTAATGCTAACTTGTACCATAGCTTGAGCTGAACACATAGTTAAGTCATCTTTAAAAAACGGTTGTGGTTAAAAACTTTAAAAATAGCCAAACAGGTTTTAATTTATTTGCTCCCACACCATACCATACCCATACACACCCACTACTTAATTCATTACTGGGTTGTGCCACCACAGAAGGTTGGCTATTAATAATGGTTGACCACTAGGGTTGTGCCACCACAGAAGGTTGGCTATTAATAATGGTTGACCACTAGCATACATACAAATCCTTTACAACAACTAACTAATACTTAATCAGATCTTGCATTACAGAAAAAGAAAAACTGCATGAGTAATGAAGTGGGGGCTAGCAAAATAAAAATAAGCTCAACAAAAAAATTCTGAGCACCCAGCCCAAGGCAACTCAAGGAAAAAAACCTGCCGGCCTTTTTTTTTTTTTTTTTTTGACCGTACAGGAAAAAACCCAAAAAGCTCCACTCCAGTGCATGTATATGTTAAAGTCAAAAGTTCTCCGTCTGTCTGCTCCGGTTATCTGATGTGAGTTAAGGAATTTCACAGGGGAGGGTGGGTGGGTCCAACCTGTTTCAACACACGTGGCCTAGAGTGAATTATAACACACCACAACACACTTTTTATACTAGGCGTCACGTGCAGACGTGACGCAACACTATCAGTATTAACGTGGGAGCTTATTTTCTGTCTAATTCATTGCATTCAAACGCCAGAAAATACACCTCCCACACCATACCATACCCATACACACCCACTACTTAATTCATTACTGGGTTGTGCCACCACAGAAGGTTGGCTATTAATAATGGTTGACCACTAGAGAGGCCAAAGAAGGCGTTTACAAGATACAGTCCCAAGCTTTGGGAGACCTGCAGCCTGCTCTCCACACTATCCTTCACGTATCCATCCTTGGCTGATTCAGAACGCCATCTCCCATGCCTTTTAAACAGCCTATCAGGCACCTTAGCATTAGCTGCTGCTGTAGCACCACCAGATCTCATACTGTGCAGGCCAAAATCGTTGACATTGAAGCCAAGGCTGGATAGCTTTTTCCGAAAGAGATCTCTGAGGCAACTATAACTTATCTTGCCTGTACTTCGAAGCTCTTCACCATTTTTGGATCTATGGATTGGCCTAAACAGGAAGCGCTGGTCATCCTGAGGTGTGCTAGCAAGAAGGAATACAGATACAACGGATGCACATTTATTTATTTATTTTTAAAATTTATTTGTATACTTATTTATTTTATTTATTTATTTATTTTTTTTATGGCTACATTGAGGGTGCTTTTTAGGTAGTAAAATCTAGCCGTAATGCCAAAACTGGAGTGTTGGGTATGCCTTTAAACAGATTATGACCTGTTTCACCTGGTAAGAGCAGGGTTTCACTGTTAGGGAGCTCAGCTATCCCCACAACTGAATCTATCGGGTTCGCACCATCAGGGAACAATAGGGGCCAAAAGGGGGAAGACACCCACTGGGGTGTAATCAGGGTTCCCCTACAATGTGTACTTTGAGCATGCCTAATGACTCTGGGGATTAAATAGACAGGGGGACACCACCAATTATTCTCTCCTGCCCAGGTGCAGGTAAAAGCGTCTACAGCTTCTGATCCTGGTGACCAAAATCTTGAGTTAAAGCGTTCAAGCTGCGCATTAGATGGGTTAGCAAACTGGTCAATTGTATGAGGACCCCACAAGGCATCCAACCAGCTGAAAATGGAAGGGTTCAACATCCAGTCATTGTAGTCAACAATACGACTATAATAGTCTGCCAATTCATTTTGCTCCCTTGGGATCCACTCAGGCTCTATCCGTATATTATTACTCACACATGCAGAGAAAATTCCTAGAGCCTCAGTTTGTAGGGCAAGCTTTTTACTTCCACACTGGACAATTCTGACCACATTCTGGTTGTCAGTAAACCAACGCACACACTCATTTTTTAACTTAGTCTGGAATGATTCTAATACCATCCTCACGGCTCTTAATTCTCTCCAAGTTGAGCTTTGTGTTGCTTCATCAGGTGACCACTGCCCATTAGCAACAACATTCCCGTGTTCCACGAAGTACCCCCCATAACCAGTGATGCTTGCATCTGAATACACCACTCTGACTGCAGAAGCTGTGGGCCATATCTTCTGACCATTAAAGTGAGATATCTCATCCAGCCAAAACTGCAATTCATCCAATGCGTCCTTTGACAGTGCTAACCTCTGGCACCAAGATACACGGTCATTTAGCACAGCGTACAGGTTGCGTGTCATTAGGCGAGTAACTGGGCCCAGGGCTATGGACATAGAAATAATTGTACCAATCACACTGGCCAGCTGTCGGGCTGGAACTAACTGGGCCTCTTTAGCTGTCAACAGCTTTGACCTGATCATATTAATTTTACATGCAGGGACTGAGAACTCGCCCACTGATAAGTCTATCTGAAACCCAAGCCATTCTGTATTACGGCTGGGCACCCAATTGCATTTCTCATTGTTAACTATAAAGCCAGCATTATCAAGGTCAAGCTTTACTTGAGCACTCTCTCTCAGGTCTTGTTCTCTGTCTTTTATTGCCACAATTCCATCATCGAGATAAACAATAGCCTTCAGTCCTCTCCCACGCCAGTGTCTAATCAAAGGCCTCATCAACTTGGTGAATAGGTAACATGCAGATGAAAGCCCAAAGGGTAGGACTATAAACACATAGTTTTTAACTTTGTCATGTGTCTTCCACTGAAAACCCAAGTATTTCTGATACTCGGGATGGATGTCAACATGGTGATAACCAGATTTTAGATCAAACTTAAAGAGGTATTCGTTTACTTCAAACATCAGAGCAGCCGTTCTAAGGTCTTCATACTTAAAACTCAAGACATGCAGGAACTGATTCAGGTACTTTAGGTTGAGAATGAGACGCAGCTTGCCTGATGAGTTTGATACAACTGAGAGGGGGCTACATACATAGGGCCTATCATTCACAAGTGCTACGCATCTATTTTTGACTAAATTTTCAATGGCCTCATTTACAAACTCATTGTGGGTTGCTGTTGAGTTGTGGTTGCACTGAAAGCGCGTTGGGGGAACAAACTTAAGCGGAAGGCGATAGCCATGCAGTACATTTTTCCAGTACATTAAATGTTTCTTCAGGCGCCCTTGAACATCAGTTATCTGTTTGAGTCCACTGGACTCCACTTCCCAGAACTTTGGGTTTACTTCTGAACACATGTCACTGCTATTCACATAGTGCGTAGCACTGCATTCCACCTCATGCATATTACAGGATTCTAACTCATGCAAGTCATACATACCATTGCCCTCTGTACTATCAACACTTTCCCCATTGGTCACATGCTCTGAGACCTTAGTTGCAGCCTCATCAACACATTCTATACCTCTGGCTGATCCAGCAGCCACATTATCAACACATACACCACAAGTACTTTGATGTATGAACTCAGACACATCAGCAGCTCTGCTCACCACAGGCTGGTTCAAAGGATATGGGCGTTCTTTTGCCCCACAACTGGCAGCCAGATGACCATATGCTCCACAGCTGAAGCATGGGCCTGTTACGATACTGTGGGGGTGGTCTATTCTGGAATTGGTACTGCCCCATCAGCGGTGGTGGTGGTTGATACACTTTTGGATCTCGCTCATCAGCTTCTCGAACTTGTCGTCTTCCATTACGTAGACTATAAGTTTACGAAACGCAGCCAAC
The DNA here is from genome assembly GCF_963678975.1 of Dysidea avara. Taxonomy (NCBI): domain Eukaryota; kingdom Metazoa; phylum Porifera; class Demospongiae; order Dictyoceratida; family Dysideidae; genus Dysidea; species Dysidea avara. Next base: position 2,990,443 of record NC_089278.1, on the reverse strand, counting down.
CTGTTTCAACACACGTGGCCTAGAGTGAATTATATCACACCACAACACACTTTTTATACTAGGCGTCACGTGCAGACGTGACGCAACACTATCAGTATTAACGTGGGGGCTTATTTTCTGTCTAATTCATTGCATTCAAACGCCAGAAAATACACCTGCTTGAATTAACACGTTTGTCTGTCATACAAAATTTGCTGCAATCAGCAAGTAGTGACATAATTAACTTGCGAGAAGTGGCAGTTTGGTGAAATATTGGCGTCCCACTCGTTACTTTCTAAGAATAATGTGGCAGCCTACTTTGAACACAACCTCAACACATACCAGCTACTCAACATCTCCTTTGTGTGAAATAGCTGATGGACCACTGATCAAGGAAGGCAGAGATCACGCAACACAGGTTATGATTTGGCTATAGCTAAGACTTGTTTTGTCAGACCAGGTCACAAAATTAATATTACTGCTTGCTCTTGTACCAGTGATCACGTAGATTACTGGTTATGTGTTGTTGAACCTTGAATCGGGAATACCACCCTATAGACTTCAGTCACATACTTGTGCAGTGTGTGTAACAAAGTCTGTGATGTATAGATTAGGCTTGTGGTGACAGGTAGAATAATACCAATGTAAATGCTGTCCTTTCCAATGGTCTTCTTTGTTACTCTGCATTAGTTCAACATTTACTTCTGTAGTGTACTTATTTAGTGTGTGTTAGAAAATGTTTAATGTATAGGACAATTGCATCAAGTTTACTCATCTGCTGCAGGATGTAAATTGAACTCATCTCATCTACTCATCTGCTGCAGGATCTTCAGTGAATTGCATGAGTTAACACTTTAGCATTTGAACTAAATTTTAATGGTTATGTGTTATTGAACCTTGAATCAGGAATACAAGCTTATAGCGTAGCAGGAAATGGAAAGTCCATACATGATGTAGTAGAGAAGTATAGAGACGTGATTCATAGAACTGCAGGTATATATACATAAGCTTTTAAAATATTCTTTATTGCAAGGGTTATATCCCAAACTATATAGCATGTGATGGAACACAGCTTGCTAATGGTACTAGTAGCAGCAGAGAAAGGAAAACAATGTTATACTCACATTGGCTTTTTGATAATGACTTTAGTTTCATTGTTTTGTAAGCTATATCATGATGTGCCTACCCAGTGGTATTGGCACAAACCGTGTAGTAGTGCAGAGAACTGTTGGCTTTAGTCCTGTTGGAGTTATCACGAAACATCCTCCTGTAAAATAACATGATATAGTGACCACAAAACATCCATTAGTAAATTACCTTCCACCCTTGGTAACAATCATCTTGTTGTCCACAGTATGGAACTCTTCCCACAAGCAGTGCTACAAGAGATCTAACCAACTTGCATATACACTTGGCTTCACTTGTAGGTTGATGCCACAACTTGTACATGTACAAAATAAGAGAATAAATTCAGGTGTGTTTATACCATATGCATAGCAAAAATGCTCTAATATAAGAAAGTAATAGATAGGACTGCAGGTACATGTGATATTGTGTCATACTTATACAATACATCAGATAGAAATGGCTTGTTATCAGTAATGTGTTCTTGCCACATTGCTAACATGTAAATGGACAGTCCATACTTTACTAGTAGTGTTGCACCGAATCGGTTCAATAATCGGTATCGGGCCGATATTGGCTACTAGCCGATTAATCGGTTTTGATTAAATCAAGGCCGATGTTAATCTCTACTGTGTTAATCTCCACTGCGTGGTGTAGTATAATGATGTGGGGGAGGCTAGACATAAGTTATTTGGCATTTTAATTAAGTTATGTGTTAATGGTTTAGCAGTGACTACAAGCCATGCCCATAATAAACTGTCAGGGTTTAGGCCATGCCCAACAATAAACTGAGGTTTTTAGGTTTCTATGTAGTGCCAGCCACTTGTCTCAACTGTATAGCAGTAGTAAAATGTACTTAAACCCCAGTGCGTGGGAGTATCAAAGTGCCGCGCTGGGTTATAACTACCATACAGCTAGACAGAGCGGCGCTGCTACTGTACGATATATTAGTTAACTTATCACCCTGTTGCGGAGCCACTCAGTCTCTTTCGTGACATCATAATAACCGCGAATGGCATTGTTTACCAATGGAACAAAGAACCAAATAAGGAAATATTGATACAAAACACACCAATACAGCACTTAAAACTACCTAAATCTTACAAGAAAACTGTTAATCCTTTACACAATAACACTACAAGTTACCAATACCGTGATAGCTAGTTTAACAAATGTCAAGAATAGTCCGTGACGATTTTCGCTCCAGCAATCACTCCCAACGGTCACTATGGTGAAGAACTAACTTCCTCTAGCTTCATCGTTCTATCTTGGACTATGGTAGCCACTTGTTGGTCTTTATTTTTCTCTTGCACACCACGCGACACCACCATACCAATTTCTGACGAAGGCGAATCGTACCTGGAACCGCTGCTTCATAACACCGCCCTTCGCTACAGTTTGTAAGCAGTATGTAAGGTCTCTCTTGTAGCTACGATGTAGAATCTCCACACAATTCGGACGAAATCTTGAGCACAGTGACAGGAACTCAAACCGGAACTTAATTTACTATCCGTAAACTTCTGCGCACTCCCGCGCACTGGGATATAAAACAGTTATATCCCGTATACTCGGATGATATCATTGTTATTACACTCGTCCTCGGCTCCGCCTCGGACTCGTGTAATAACAATGATATCACCCTCGTACCGGGATATAACTATAACTTAAAACCTGTTTACCATGAGTAACTTTTACTTGTGGTATACATCTAACTTTACATTTTAGCCTAGAATGAGCTGTATATCAATGGTTATGTCACTAATATGAGCCATTTAATAATGATGAGGATAAGTGTTAGTGTTATTAGTGTATATCGGATCGGTTATCGGTATCGGCTAATTCTGTTGCTTAATATCGGTTATCGGAATAATCGGCTAATTTGGATATCGGTGCAACACTATTTACTAGTGATGGATAAGCTTAAGAGATGTATCCTGGCATGTGTACATGTTACGTCATAGAGCACATGTGTAGTGGATCATATGATCTATCACTGATAACATACTTCACTACAGTAATGTACTTTTTGTGGTCTGTCTTTTAGGTACACAATGGGGTGGACTTTCAAACTCGGGAAATAATGATACATCGTCTGCATGTAAAGTTCAATGGGTATAATAATGCCGTTATGAATCAAAAATTAGTAATGTGGCTCCTTGCCTGAGTGATAGTACCCTGTGTGACCGTTAGTTAATACACACATTTGGCAATCCTAGGAATTGGCAGATTGTTGCATCATCAGTTAAATACATAATGATGCCTAATATTTTATGATGTTGACAAATACATCAATATATTCTATAAGCCTGTGATGACAGGTTGGATGATACTGCTATGAATGTTGTCATTGAGAATTAATCTTTTGTCTCATTACTCTGCACTAGTCCATTATGTATATCTGCCATGCACAGAATGTTACAAAATACGTAATGTATAGAGTAATTACATCAAGTCATTGTACTGCTGCAGGTTGCAAATTGTGGACATCTTGAAGTAAATTGCATGATTTACAATATGTGTTTTCTTGAATCAAGAATGCTAACTTGTACCATAGCTACATGGAAATGGAAAATTTGTATATCGTACATGATGTAGGACTGCAGGTACATGTGATGTTGTGTCATACTTATACAATCTATCAACAATCAAGTGATGTTGTCATATGAACTACAATTGATTCACTTCTATATACAAGTAACTAGTAACATACACAAGCTCTTAAAGTATTCATCATGGAACATGACTTGCTAAAGGTACTAGTAGCAGCAAAGGGATAAGGCTGCCAAGGAAGGAATAACTGTTGTGGTCTGTACCAAGTGCAAAAGGATTTCCTTTTAATGCTAATAATACATGAATCTGTAGTTTGTACATACAGTAGCCTATCAGTAATACAGTAAAACTTCCTTTAACTGCAAGGCATACATATAGTAATAGTTTTGCATCAGTTCTCAATTGTCATATTATATTATAAGCTGCGCTGCACAGCTACAGTTAATTTACCAAGATTTGTAATCATATTTGCGGTCTTTGATGATCGGTAGGTTGAACCTTTTGAGAGAATGAGGTGCATGTTGTTGTTGTGTCTGCTGAATATTATCTTGTTACTAGACATTATAAACTATAACCAAGCTTCAGAGATATGATTAGATAATTTTAAAAATTGTGAAATTACAAATTTGAATAGGTGAAATACATAGCTGTACAATAAATTACAAATACACTCTTAATTAAAATACTCCGGCTGATTGTGTGCAGTCACAAAAGGGATTTCACTGCATGGTATTCCATATGGAACAAAATATGGCTCATTACCATAGGTAGCACCCAACTTCCAGGGTAGAGTTGGCATTGCAGGGAAACCTGGAGACAAAAGACATTTAAAATTAACTTGTATTGGATTAAGTGTACACTAACTGTTATGATGAGGAATCAGTGGAGGAGATGGTAGTGGTGGTATGGTTGTTGGGCCTGGATTGACCAATGCCAAGGGAGAATGATTCAACTGTGGTGGGTTTTTGAACCCTTGAGCAAATTGATTATGTTGTACTTTCAATGCACATACCTGAAATGACATTATACATACATCTCCAGTCTGTGTAAAATCATAGATAGTATAGACTCCGTACCCGGGATTGCGCACCAACTTCATTAACACTTATCAACACACACAATCCGTGTTGTACTTTAATATCCGGTGTTCCGGATTACTCTCGTTAATTTGTCTTGAAAAATGGTGCTATTTGCTGGCGATGTGATCGATGAATCCGGCGGTCTCATTCCTAAATCTTGCTCGAAAAGTAGTAGCAATGCCATATCAGGTAGCTACTTATTAGGGTTAATGTTTGATTCATTATTAGCTTTTTCTGTTTTTTATCCGGTGTTTTTTTCAACAGGTCATGACAACAACAATGACAATGAGTTGGCGAGAGCGCTGAAGCAGGTGCTTGATGATGATTCATTCAAAGTGAAGGCACCAGCAACGATTGCAGCAAGAAAAAGTGCAGATGAATTGCTTAACTGGTGTCTAGGCACTAAAAATAGTGAATTCCTTGAAGATTTTACCAAACACTTGGCTGATTCTTTGACTAAAGTAATCAAAGCATCTTCTACAAGGTCTTTTGCCTACAACAATGACAAATTGTGGAAAAAAATTTTTCTGCTACGATCTAGTCCGGAGTTCATAAAATGGTGGACCACCTTTTTAAAGCCCACTGGTGTAGCAGTAAAACCAGTTTTATTTCAACACCTCGCAGACAATATCTTTAGAAAGTTTCTTAATGATCATTTTCGAACAGAATATCTAAATCAACAGGATGGAACAGCTGATGTAGAATTGACGAAAACTGAAAAGGGTGTTCTGCGTTATGTTGCTGGCTACATCTGTAGGCATTTAAGGCAAACTTTGGAAAGAGAGAGACACCAATTTAAAGAAGAAATGGTACTATGTTTAATGGAATTGGTGAAAGATCAGGATGCAGAACAAGCAGGCGTGGATGAAGAGTGGACTGATTTGATTGATAGGGGTGGACTGTGGCACATCAAAGAATGCACTTATCAGTTTTTCCGTGCAGTTGAAGATGTGATTAGGAATGATTTACATATGCTTGCTCATCCAGTACCACCATCAAAGCTTCAAATGATTTAAAATATTATGACCGATGAAGATGTCCAGTTTTACTGGCTTATTGTGAGTGCCGACTTCGATACAGATGACCAGGAAATTCATGAAATCCTGCTAGAAAAGATAGCAGCGCTTTATGTCACAGTACGTGGCTTTTCATATGCTAGTGGCTGGCTTGAAAAGTACAAGCAACGTACTAAACAGGCTACACAACGAACCAAAAGTCTCCGCAGAGAATTGCACGATGGCACCAATGCCCAGTAGTGTAGATACTATGACATTAGTAATGTACTTGCATTATTATGTACGTAAAGAATATCAGCAAATGTTAACAGAATATACATGATCATAATCCAATAAAATGTTAACCCTACAATAACATTTTTTGTAGCAGTTCAGATTTCATTTGCTCTCTAATAGCAGGAATGTCTTTTTGAGAAAAGTCTAATCTATGGTTTGCTGCTAAGAAACGAGCATACAAACAAGTAAAAACAACACAGTCATAAGAATTCAACTGCCTTGGAATGCTCTTTTCTTTGGTAATTGAGTAGCACTGTCCATTTAGCTTAAACAAGAAATTTTTCAAACCATTAAACAGTCATAGTTGTCTTTCTCAAGAGAATCAAAACAAGTAATTAGCTTAGCGGGAACATCAGCTACAGCCAGGCACCAATGAGAAATTGCTTCTTGATGGACCAGAAATATTAGCAGCCGTTTGTTGACGAAGTCCACTCTTTTGTGCCAATGAAAAACAGAACCCAAGCCATGGCTTAACAGTTTAGTATATAAAATGTACTAAATATGAAAATGTCATCATGCTTCTCCATGACTAACTTCATGTAGTAGTTGATTACCTGGACATGAAATATCTTACTCATATTATTATGGTATAAACTAACCTGGTCATTCAACCAATTATGGTTGTTGAGTGTGTTAAGATCCTGATGTCGCAATACAATTCCACAGTGTTTGGCTACTACATCATTAGCTCTGCTTAAAGCTGGCTGATATTGTGCTGGTGTTGGAAGTGACGATTCAACATGTGGAGGTGGTGTTGACAGTGAAACATGAATAACTTCAGCGGACTGAATTGAACTATCTTCTGGTACAGATTGGATTGGCAGTGAAGAATTGACTGGTTGGACTGACGAATGTTGGACCAATGATTTGACTGGCTGGACTGATGATTTGACTGGCTGGACTGATGATTTGACTGGCTGGACTGACGATGAATGTTGGACCGATGATTTGACTGACTGGACTGATGATGAACATTTTACTGGTTGAGCTGGTAATGAAGATCTGACTGTTTGGACTGACAAAGATTTGACTGGTTGGACTGGAGTTGAAGATTTGATCGATGAAGCAGGGGATGAAGGTTCTAATAGTGGAACTGGTGTTGAACAGGCAGTCTCATCATGCAATAATGAATTCTTACCTGTGTTATGTGATGGTGGTTTTCTTATTCGGCGACGTTTCGGTAATGGTTTAGTGTCTTCCATGTCAATACTCTGTTTCCAACCACGACAATTTCATTTGGAAATATTTCCACAAACTGAATTGATTACCCGAATCGCCTGAGTATTTGTACAAAATTGAGAAGCATTGGGGTTTTCTCCTGTTCTTCCTCTTTGCCTTTGTACTCCAAAAAAATTTTGAAGTGGATCTTGAGAAATCCGCTCACTTAGGAACAACTGTGCACCAGGTACTTTCAAAATATACTGTACTAGCTCAACAAATGATTTAACTGCAGAATAATACACCACATGTGGATATACACAAGGGTTCATATACGATAAGATTTACCTGTTACATCTATTCCTTGACGTGTTTCTTTAGCTAATACCATCATGGCCTTTGCTTGTGGAGAAAATCCTTCCCTCTTCTACACATCTTCTTCCCATTGTTTGAGATATGGGACAAATTCATCAGTCAGCCACTAAAAGTGCAAGCAATTCAGTAACATGAGGAAATGACCATATACTTAAGTCTATTGACCTATAGTGTTGTCAGTTTACATATGAATATATAAATGTATGGTGTGCATGACATTAGCTCTGTCATGAATATATATAAACACATTACAGCATTTATATCTTTTATTTTAGAGGCTGACAGAGTAATTATATAAATTTCACTAACACTAATCCATGCTTGAAATGGAAAAAGGTAAATAGGTACTTATATTGGTGATGGCACTATGCAAGTGCAGCTACTTTATTCATTTATGCCTCGTACTTGGAAATATGTGACACCGTGTGCAGAATGTATACCTTCAGCCGAAAGTCATCAACCTTTCTATATGGTGACTGGAAAGACTTCCTCTTCTTCCTTCCGGAGTTCATGTCAGTGACATTTAAACAATCAAAAAATTTATCAATCATGCCAATAAATTTTGCCGTCTCTTCAACTGTGTTATCATGGGCATCTAACAAAGCTTTAGACACTGTTTCGCTCATGACCTATAGAAAATCAAAAGAAAATTAAAAATAACGCAGACAACAAGTGATCCTCTATACCTGTGCAGCAAGGTCAACCCACATCTTTGAAAATGAGTTGAGCATCATATGCTCATACTTAACTTTCCTGATTTGTCTTAGATTAATTGGCCTTGCAGTGTCTTGATAGTAAAGATTAACCACATGCTGCCAAGAAATTTCTTTGCCATTGCACTAGAACAGTAAACAGCCACATATAGGAATTGCCCAAAAACAGTCATAATTTCCACAATGTGGGAAATTATAAGATCAACAGACACATGCACATTTACTTGGTTATATATACCTGAGTTCAAAAATTGGTACAATGAATGTTCATAATAAATATTCTTGGGGTTCAACCTAGTAAATATGGTACACAAACTTACTACATAATTTTTCCTACCCAAAGTCTTCTCTTTGGATTGCAGAAACTATTTCGTATCGTCTTAAGTAAATGCGGAGGGTCTGATATAAAATAAAAGTCCCTTTCATCATCTGCAAACAAATTTGGAACTTTATGAATCAGCTCATCATGATTATTATGTAATTTCCATAATCTGCGATTTGGCAATGCTCCATCACAAGAAAGCCCTAGAACACAGAAGCCTAGCCTTTCCAGTCTCGACACAGCCTCCCACATCGGGTCAAACATTTGACTGCCACTAATATCACTGCATGCAAACTGCACATATGGGTAGTTGAACTTGCACAAGAGGCCTCTAACATGAAAACTAGCATAGTGGATGCCAAAGTTCGATCAGTTGTATCAGCAGCCAATGTTTTCTCAAATTCTAATATCTGATTATTTGTGCTGCCTAGATCCACAAACCCTATCAAGGAACCACTATGCTTATCATACACCAAGTCGTGCTTAATGTGCATTTCATCCATCACTAGTAAAACATATTTGTTCATTTCACAGCTTAGAAATGCTGTATCAACTAGACAGATGCTAAAAGCATTGTGGGGCGAGCCTGATCTATAGCTAAAAGACTTGTATAGCTAGCTATACACATTAGGGATGCAACAATACAGGTAAACACCCTAATTGCGTATTGTCTTTATCTTGCTGTCTTCTGGTAAGCCTTTGGTGTTCATCCACGTTCTCGCATCTAATTCTTTCATATTGACTTTGCCTAGCCAACCTACAGTAGTATTTTCGAAAGGCACAGGTAGCAAGCTGCACTTAGTGCATGTACCGGCTATTTACGTTTACAAACCTTGCTTGTCTTTCCTCCTCGGTTTTTCTCTCTCTTCTGGGCCTATCGCGCTCCCTTCTTCTTCTGAGCCTTTCTTCTCTCTGTTCTGCACTTTCAACACTCGCCATGGTCACATCGCGCCACGTGCAATAAAGTGACCACTGTAAATTTTTGGAAACTGAATGTGACGGTCCCGACTACCAACAGTGTGGGATTTTCCGTGTTCTTTGCGTAAACGTTTGGGAATGCGACGATCGTACGGTCCAATGGAGTACTAACAGTGTGGGACTTTCCGTGTTCTTTGCGTAAACGTTTGGGAATGCAAAAGTCATACGACGGTCCAATGGACTACTAACAGTGTGGGACTTTCCGTGTTCTTTGCGTAAACGTTTGGGAACGCGACGATCGTACGGTCGAATAGAGTACTGTAATTGTGGGACTCGCTCAGGCTCGCCCCAACAAGATGCTGGTCAACTTCAGCTGAAAATCCTATTTTAGCAGGAATGTGGTGAGTATAATCTCTTAGAGTTGATTGAGATGGCAGTTTAATGCAACCAGACTTAGCAATAGCTCATAAGCCTTTCCAGAAAGGTGCTTTAAATATAAGCTCCATTTAATAAAGAGTGGATGCCACTTCATTGACTTTGAGTTGCTATATCCACTGGCTTTAATTTGTTGGTCCCAAAACAGTCTTTGAAAAGAGCCTTCTGGATATGAACTATAAACCTGTTTTGTAAATGATGCTGCCATCTTCTTCATATCATTGTGAAGTTCATCATTAAGGGTGACGCCATCTTGCATAGTTGCTGCAGCCAACTTGCACTCTAGTTCTACAACTTTACGACTTAGTTTCTGCTTTTCTTTCTGGGTCCGTGACAGTCTCTCATGTTTCTCTGGTGTATATAAGCGTGCATAAGCAGTGTGACTGCTGGGATTTGTTACATCATCTTTATGTTCATGACAAGCCATGGCACACAAAGTCTTCCTATGTTTCTTGCAACATTCACATCTGCTGCTGCCTCGAGCCACCAAAACTTCACAATCAGTATGATATATGGAAGGCATCTCCCCTCTACTGGACTCCAGGGTTGCGATTGTACGACTACCTAATAAAGATACAAGCTTGTATGAAATCGCATATGTAAATCATAAGAATAAATTTATGCAAAACTTTGGCACGCACAACATACCTGTGGCATCTTTCATACAATTTTTGTGAATGTTTAGTAGTGCCAAGAACCGTTCATCTTCACACATGTCAGCCTCAGACAATATATTTAAAACATCCTTTACTTTTGACACTAAATGATTTCCAAAATATCATATAAGATATAAGTTATTCAGAAATATACCTGTGTTTATCTCTGATGGAAGATCCCTTAAAAGTCTACAAACTTCTCGATTAACACTATGCCTTCGATAGGAGACTGTCCAAGTGAAATCCTGCTTCACCGTTAACGATATGGTGACCTCTGGCCCAGTTTTGAAAAATGCAAGTTTGTAAATGACCAATGTCCTTTCCTGAATTTCATCAGTCCATCCTATCAACAATCAATTATGCCACTGTTAACCATAACATTTTCCAATACCTGATGGAATACTTCCAAGTTTTTTTAGCCGTTTATGTAAATCATCGATTGCTATCAATGGTAAATCCATATAGGCTGAAACTGGTATAGAGATCTTCAAACTAGTAGGTTCAGGTTCTTCTTGTGGACATGGTGATTCGTCCACTATAACAGTTCTGGTCTGAGCCTGTTTAGGCTTTGGTTTAAAATGTTTCCTGCTAGTAAGCCTTAGCTTTCTGTGTCTCCTTCTGTCAATCATCCCTCTATTGATGACTGTTAGTCAGCAATGACCTATAGGATCAAACAGAATTGCACAAGTGCTATGACAATTAAAAATCACAAGCAAATAGGGCATTGGTGAAAGCTTAGCAGCTGTCAACTATGGCAACAGTATGAGAAATTAGAGTCTAAAAAAGCACAGGTGTGATAAATTCACACACGTAATTAGAACATATCATTTGCAACAAGAAGGATTTAAAATCTTAAACAACACAAATATCACAAAACCTTCAGCTAGAACGGTGTTTGATGGAGTGAATTACCAGAAAATAATAAGAAATACAGAGCATTATTCTTACAACAGACTTTATAATCTCCAAACTTTACACTATGCGGCCATCTTAATCCTTTCAATACACGGGTTATGGTGAACACTAAACCAATGTTAAACAGTCCGCAATGGTTATCTGAACTAGCAGAGCTAAAGTTTACTGAATCATCCGTCTTTAAAAAGTCACTGTGAACCCCAAACCACTTCCAGAAAAAATCTCACGTACTGGCGCACAACCACAAATTTTACCTCGCTCCGCACTTACCCAACACATCTCAAACGATTACAACGCCAACAACAGTAAAGAGTGGCAGTACTAGCCCGATTTCTTCGACTGGACCAACGACCCATACAACACCTTGGCAGAAAAGTTCAAAGGAAAAGTGTTAATGAGTACAACGATGATCATTCCTTTGAAATCCGGCGGTGCGCAATCCCGGGTACGTAGTCTATACTATCTATGGTAAAATTTAACCTTACTTGTGGTGACAAGTAAGAAGACACCACAATGAAGCTGTGACAGGGAATTGGTAATGAAACTGTTCTTTCTCTCCATGATTCTGCTGCGGCACTGATTCAATAAGCACTTCAGATACATATTTGTGCAAAGTGTGCAACAAAATCTGCAACATAGGGAATTAAGAGTCAGTGTAAAAGAGCTATTTAGGTACACAATGACTACTTGCATGTCCATTCTTGCTGTTTGAGTAGTGAGTTAGTTTCATTGTTTTAAAGTCCATTGTTTGATCGTTTAACTGATCACCTAGTGCCGGGGTGGACGGATGTTGATACCTCATACGAGTTACATCATGAGTCACATCTGATGTGCCAGTGCTGTGCCACTGAGTTTATATACTTGTATCTCAAGTTATCAGCACAAACTATTTGCAATTCAACAGTGTAGAGAAGTGTGGGATTTAATCCCTTTGGAGTTATCACCACAAAGGGGAACATCCTTCTGTAAAATGATAAAAGAATTATCACAGTAGCTACCAAGATGCAATAAATTACCTTCCAGGTTTGGTGACAATCATTTCATTGCCCACTGCCCTAAAATCTTTCCATAAATTATACTCATGAATCTGGACGACAGGTTTACCCTCAGCTTGTGCTGTTCTTGCACTTTCGAGTTGACGCTGCAACCTGTAAGAAGATAACCTAGAATATGGTAGCTGAACACGCTTGCATGCCACAAACCCAGGTGTAACTTGAGAACAATTTCCACCTTCAGGAGACCAGATCCAGTGGTATCTTCAGCTGCCATGCTAGTGATATCAAACACTCGCAAACACTATTGATAACTGAGAACGTTCGCTCCTGAGTCTCCATATTTATTTGCCATTCCAGTTGGCACCTTTGTCTGTTTGGAAAACTCTCTCATCCTTCGGTCCTTTGAAGCAAGTCGGTGAAGCCACTGATAGAGGTGTCAAAGGTGATGAAATTATTTTTGAATAATAATAATAATACGTCCATAACTGAAGCAGCCGCATTAGCAATCATGTCAATGTGGAATCCCTTCAGTGTCAACTTCAACCTGCAACTAGACCTTTTTGTATAAGTGTATGGAACCAGATGAATTGCCCCTTAAAGCACAAAAGTTGTCTAAGTAAGGTCAAGTCAGTATAAGCTACTCAATAGTCTTTGTCTACCCATAGCAGGAGAAAAATTGCATCACACAATGGGAGTGCTACAATAAGCCATGTATGGATCATCAGAAGTTTCTTGATGGTCTGTGTTGTGGTCCATACTTGACCAGATTGTGTTTTACTCTCAGTGATACATGCATCTTCAGTCTGTATAAACTTCAACCTGTTGGTGACAAGTATGACAAATGTGGTCACAGGAAATAGATAAGGAAAAGCGTTCTTGTTCCCTATCTCTCAGCATCGATTCAATGTGGACTTCAGTCACATACTTGTGCAGTGTGTGTAACAAAATCTCTGATGTAGATAAGGCTTGTGGTAATAATACCAATGTAAAAGCTGTCCTTTCCCATTGTCTTCTTTGTTACTCTACGTTAGTTCAACACTTACTTCTGTAGTGTACTTATTGTAATATATAGGAGAATCTACTGCTGCAGGATCGATGCACATTAAATTTGGTAAATTGCATGATTTAACTCTTTAGCTTTTGAACAAAATTTTAATGGTTACTTGTTATTGCACCTGAATCAGGAGTACAAGCTTACAGTGTGGAAAATCCATAGATGATGTAGTAGATAATGTAGACCTGCAGGTGTATTAAAATATTCTTTGTTGCAAGGTTATATCCAGCTTTCCATAGTATGTGATGGAACACGGCTTGCTATTGGTACTAGTAGCAGCAGAGAAAACTGCCAAAGGAAAAATATTATACTCACATTAGCATTCTTGATAATGACTTGGTTTCGTTGTTTTGTAAAGACCAAGTCATATGGTTGCTCCAGGAGTGGATGGATGTTGGTATTTCATTTTAATTTCATTGTGAGTGACATCCAATGTGCCTGCCCAGTGGTATTGACACAAACTGTGTAGTAGTATAGAGAACTGTTGGTTTTAATCCTGTTGGAGTTATGACGACGAAACATCCTCCTGTAAAATAACATGATATAGTGACCACCAACATCAAATTGCCTTCCATGCTTGGTAACAATCATCTTGTTGCCCACAGCATGGAACTCTTCTCACAAGCAGTGTTTGTGTAGTAGTAGACAAGAGGTCTAACCAACTTGCACTACACTTCTGGGTTGATGCTGCAACTTGTACATGTACAAAATAAGAGAATAAATTCAGACCATTCCCTCAGTTATTTGTGCTTATAATGTATACCATATGCATAGTAAAAATACTCTAATATTAAAGTTTTGATTGGAAACGTTCTCAGTCTAAACTTTGTCTGACACAGCAGAAATCAACATTATTACTGGAAGCTTCTAAATTTCCAGCACATACCTGTGGAGTATGGTAACAAAACATGTAATGTACACTGCTACGTCATTACACATGGGAAAGGATAAGAGGAGGTATAGAGGAATGATTGTTGTTGTCAGGTGTAAACAATATACAAGGCTGAACAATGTACTTGTCATCTGGTAAATATTGTGGTCTGTCTTTAGATGCACAAATGAGGTTGACTTTCAAACTCAGGGAATAACGATACTTTGTCTGCATATATAAATTCAATGGGTATAATAATGCCTCTATGAATCAAAAATTGGTAATGTGGGTCCTTGCCTGAGTGATGGTACCTTGTGTGACCGTTGGTTAATACGCACACTTGGCAATCACAGGCATTGCTAGATTGTTGCATCATTAGTAAAATAAATAATGATGCCTGGGTCTGATTCATCATGGTCCACGTTCATATGTTTCTCCACCAAGAGTCACAGGTTTCGTTAGAGATGGTAGTCTATGGTTTATCAGAAACAAATTTGTCCATTTGACAACGTGGAAACTTAATAACACTAGTTGCACAGCTCTTTCATTAGCCACACCCACTTATTGCGTTGCAAACATATGTTCAGCCATGCCCATTTATTAATAGGTGCAGTCTGTAGCAATAAATAAATTATGATGATTACTGAGCAACCAACACCCATAGCAAATACCTCCCAGGTTTGGTCACAATCATCTCATTGCCAACTGTTCTGTGTTCCTCTCATTCTCATACAACTGGACAACAGGTCTAGTGTAACCCACATCTTGCACTCCACTTGGCAGGTCAGCACTTTCCAGTTGACACCACAACCTATAAGAAAAAAGAATCAATTCAGACCATTCTGGTAAGCATGATTACTTTCCAGGTACATTTTTTGGACTATTTCCACCTTCAGACGTGTACCATGGTGATGGCCGTTGGGAGAACAGTTGCCAGGTGACCAGTAGCTATAGCTAACTTCAGCAGAGCCTGCTGCCATGTTAGTGATCATATCAAGCATCCGACTTCTGTGGTGGCAAGTACGACAACACTGCTATAATTGTTGTTACTGGAAATGGGAAATTAAAGAGCTCATCTTCCCCATCACTCTGCAGTCTGCACTGATTCAATACATACTTCAGTGACAAATTTTATGATGTAGACAAATACATCAATATGTTCTATAAGCCTGTGGTGACAGGTAGGATGATACTGCTATGAATATTGTCATTGAGAATTAATCTTTTGTCTCGTTACTCTGCACTAGTCCATTATATATATCTGCCATGCACAGAATGTTACAAAATACGTAATGTATAGAGTAATTACATCAAGTCATTGTACTGCTGCAGGTTGCAAATTGTGGACATCTTGAAGTAAATTGCATGATTTAATACTTGAATAAAATTTTAACAAATCAAAATATACATTTTCTTGAATCAAGAATGCTAACTTGCACCGTAGCTTGAGCTGAACATGTAGCTGCTGGATTTAACAAGCAAGTCATCTTTATGATTGAAAACTTGAAAAACAGTCACACAGTTTTCAATTTATTTTGCTGATTGGATTAACACATTTGTCTGTCCTGCAAAATTTGCCACCAACAGCAAGTAGTTTACGAGAAGTGGTAGTTTGGTGAAACGTTGGCGTCCCACTCATTACTTTCTAAGAATAATGTGGCAGCCTACTTTGAACACAACATCTCCTTTGTGTGAGATTTCTGGCAGAGACCACTGATCAAGGAAAGCAGAGCTCATACAGCACAGGTTATGATTTGTAAAGTCATGCCTGCCAATTGGAAAGGCTATAGCTAAAACTTGTTTTGTCAGACCAACCAGGTCACAAAATTAATATTACTGCTTGCTCTTGTACCAGTGATCACATAGATTACTGGTATGCTTAAGATTTGACACCACCTGTATGTACATGGGAATAACAACACACATTTAATAATGCTATGTTTAAAGTAACTGCTGTATACTGCAATGAAAGGAAGCCATGAAATTTAATGTTGCTCAAAATGTTGTCAATCTGTCTTCTCAGGCGATCCTCTTCACTATTCTCCAATATGCACTTTGGTGTATGGAGCTTGTGCCACAACATCTTATACACAATAAAAGTAAAGCAGTCAATGCTACAAAATGTTAACTAGCTACATCGTGAGTGACTAGTACCAAGAGTTAATAATACTCTCAATTATTAACTCTTGCTAGTACTGCGGGTGATATCTGTTGTGTCAACACTTTGATATGAACTTGTGTATAGTGTGGCAGTGTAGGCTTGAAATGGCTTCCATCCTGAATAAAGACCTCTACATGTTGTCACCATGGATACACTAGTGGTGATACACTGAGAATATTAACTTGTTGTACGCACATCATAAAGGCACAGCCTATATACCATAACTGAACAAATTCAACAAATGCAATCATACATAACTGGCATTAGCTACAGCATCAAAATTAATATGCACAGTGCTTTGATAATTAAAGTGCTTAATATCATAAACTGCACTCTGTGCTCTGGCACCAAGGCTCTGGTTCTGGCTGATGACTGCAAGGATGAATGTCACAAAGTGGTGGTAGTCTAGAGTAAAGAGGCCTGAGAAAACAGTACGACAAACCTGAGTAGTAAAAAGGTACAGTTATAGCAAAACTTTACCTGTATTTTGTCAGAAGGCTCTCAGAGAAATCAAACCTGCTGCTCCCATCCCAAACCGGCATGTGAGGGTGTAGTGTCTCTCATCTAGTGGTGGCATCCATTGTTTGCAGCTCACGTGCTAATGAGTGTATTTTGGAATATGTTTTATAAAATTCTTTTGCTTGTAGAAATATCGTCAATGATTGCTAGAAATGTAAGAAAATTAATCAGAAATTTGATTCGACATTTCCAACTCGATAGACCAATCACGTGGGAAAACATTGTAAGTGGATTGTATATATATGGAAAATACTGATACTCACAATACATTACTAAACTCACAACTAAGATTTTCTCAAACAATATTCTGAAGGCCTCCTTTTGCAATGGTATATTGTATCAGTTGAACATATCTCTGAACCAAAACTTCTTGCTTAGAGGTTTAAAATCACTGTAGAACACTTCACTATTTATCCATTCATACTCATTACACCAAGCATTTGTATGTGAAAATGTGACTCTGGAGTGCTGGAAAAGCTGGAAAAGGCTGCCAAGGAAAGAATAACTGTTGTGGTCTGTACCAAGAGCAAGAGAGTTATGTTTTCCTTTTAATGCTAATAATACATGAATCTTTAGTTTGTACATACAGTAGCCTATCAGTAATACAGTAAAGCTTCCTTTAACTGCAAGGCATACATATAGTAATAGTTTTGCATCAGTTCTCAATTGTCATATTATACTATAAACTGTGCTGTACAGCTACAGTTAGAGATTTGTAATCATATTTGCGGCCTTTGATGATTGGTAGGTTGAATTTTTTGAGAGAATGAGGTGTTACTGTTGTGTCTGCTGCTTGTTACTCTCCTGTACAGATAATATAAACTATAACCAAGCTTCAGAGATATGATTAGGTAATTTTAAAAATTGTAAAATTACAAATTTGAATAGGCGAATAAATAGCTGTACAATAAATTACAAATACACTCTTAATTAAAATACTCCGGCTGATCGTATGCAATCACAGAAAGAATTTCACTGCATGGTATTCCATATGGAACAAAATATGGCTCATTATCATAGGTAGCACCCAGCTACCAGGGTAGAGTTGGCATTACAGGAAAATCTGGAGACAGAAGACACTTAAAAATTAACTTGTATTGGATTATGTGTACACTAAATGTTATGATGAGGAATCAGTGGAGGAGATGGTAGTGGTGGTATGGTTGTTGGGCCTGGATTGGCCAATGCCAAGGGAGAATTATTCAACTGTGGTGGGTTTTTGAACCCTTGAGCAAATTGATTATGTTGTACTTTCAATGCAGATACATTATACATACATCTCCAGTTTGTGTAAAATTCAACCTTACTTGTGGTGACAGGTAAGAAGACACCACATTAAAAGCTGTGACAGGGAATTGGTAATGAAACTGTTCTGATTCTGCTGTGGCACTGATTCAATAAGCACTTCAGATACATATTTGTGCAAAGTGTGCAACAAAATCTGCAACATAGGGAATTAAGAGTCGGTGTAAAAGAGCTATTTAGGTACACAATGACTACTTACATGTCCATTCTTGCTGTTTGAATAATGAGTTAACTTCATTGTTTTAAAATCCATTGGTTGATCATTTAACTGGTCTCCTAGTGCCGGGCTGGACGGATGTTGATACCTCATACGAGTTACATCATGAGTCACATCTGATGTGCCAGCGCTGTGCCACTTAGAGTTTGTATACTTGTATCTCAAGTTATCAGCACAAACTATGTGCAATTCAACAGTGTAAAGCATTGTTGGATTTATAATCCCTTTGGAGTTATCACCACATAAGGGAACATCTTTCTGTAAAATGATAAAAGAATTATCACAGTAGCTACCAAGATGCAGTAAATTACCTTCCAGGTTTGGCGACAATCATTTCATTGCCCACTGCTTTAAAATATTTCCTTAAATTATACTCATGAATCTGGACGACAGGTCTACCCGCAGCTTGTGATGTTCTTGCACTTTTGAGTTTACACCGCACCTGTAAGAAAATATCTAGAATGTGGTAGCTGAACACGCTTGCGTGCCACAAACCCAGGTGTAACTTCAGAACAATTTCCACCTTCAGGAGACCAGAATCCAGTGGTATCTTCAGCTGCCATACTAGTGATATCTAACACTCAATAACTGAGAACGTTTGCTCTTGAGTCTCCATATTTATTTGTCATGCCAGTTGACACCTTTTTCTGTTTGGCAAACTCTCTCATCCTTCGGTGCTTTGAAGCAAGTCGGTGAAGCCACTGATAGAAGTGTCAAAAGTGATGAGATTATTTTTTGAATAATACGTCCATAACTGAAGCAGCTGCGTTAGCAATCATGTCAATGTGGAACCTCTTGAATGTTAACTTCAACCTGCAACTAGACTATACAGTCTCCTGGGTCAGTACCCCATACTACATTGTAATACTCCCTTGTCTTTGATCACTCAAAAACCATTTGCTAGAAAAGCCACTTGAACTGTGCTTCTTTACTACTATATACTGAGGGATTTCCCCTCCTAACACATGCGTGCATGTGTGTAACTTCCCTAATACAACACACACATAATACACTGTATGGTGATAAGATTGTAACCCTTTATGGAGTAGCAGACTGTTCATGATTAGTGTATGGTATTAATTGGCATAAAAACTGCATGTGTGCATAGCCAGCAATAATGAATGGTTGAAATACTGATTAACATGCAATGGTAATAGTTCACAGATCTGTCCATTAATCCATACATCATATCACTTCATAACATTTCACTGTGGACCATGCAGTTAAGATGGGTTTGAAATTTCATCCATTACAACAGTGTAGCTACACAGTAGTGCTTGTTCTACCACCAGATTTGTGACCATATAACAACAGGTGATTTATGATTAAAGGGCTACATCAGCTCAAAAGAGGTGCTTTTCAGAATTGGTAAGGCAAAAGTAAATCACACTGTAATAGATGTGATACTAGTTGATCACGAATTATATACTCAAAAATCTTTGAAAAAAAATGGAAGAACTGAGATCGGATGTAAGTTAGGCAGAGTTAAGTTACCCTTAGACTTCCGAATCAGGGTAACAATAACACTCTTTCAAAGATCGGGATAGCTATGTAGAAGACAAAATGCTTTAGTCAAAAAATTCTCCATTGCATGCCTCTAAAAACTTTACTGGGGGGAGTGTGAAAACATTCACATGCGAAAACATTGTGAGTGGATTGAATATGGGAAAATAGTGATACCCACAATACATTACAAAACTCACAACTAAGATTTTCTTGAGCAATATTGTTTTTACTACTGAAGGCCTCTTTTGCAATGGTATATTGTACCTGTTTCTCTGTGCCAAAACTTCTTGCTTAGTTGTTTTAAAATCACTGTAGAACACTTCACTCGTTCATCCACTCATACCCAAGCATCTGTATGTGAAAACGTGACTCAGGAATGCTGGATAACCTCTATTGACAGTTTTTTTGTAATAAGCTCAGTCAGTAGGTGCCTAGTTGCACTAAGAAGAATTTTTACATGTGATTGAGCTGATTTGCCAGCAGAAGGTTTGTCACAGCTTGACATGGTTCGAAACCACATGTTGGTGTGAGTGTTGGTGATGACCCAAATATAAACCAAGTAAAAGGATGACTGTTAACAAAATATATGGGTGAGCATAATCCAAATTTCAAAGTTTGCTCTAACATCAAAGTCACAGTAAGTTAGCACAAACTTTGGCTGTCATTACAAAGCCTGTTTAATAGTGTGTCAGCTGTAAAAATTTCATATGATCAAAATTTTACTGTGCAATAAGTGCACAATTCCTTATGCTTGCCTCAAGCTCCTCCTTTTGTAGCAGTAAAACTAGAGTACCAGTCATCTACTGCCTACAAATTAAGTCAGAAGTGTTAACTGTTCTGGAAGATGTTGTATATAATGTGTGTTCATGTATTCTTCAAACTATTTCTTTGTGTGGTTCAATCAAGTAGTTGTTTGAAAGAAGTCATCTGTCACTCCTTCATGTGTTGTGTGGATAACAAATCTTATGTTTGCTACAACTTTAAAGGAGAGACTCTATTTTATGGCTGGGTGATATTGAAAGTTTATATTGTATTGCATGAAAATTTTATATGGAATTTAATTTTAAAGTTGATGTCACATCCATAAAATTAAACATCCATTAATAATGTTTTATAGGGCAGCACATTGTTGCAAAGCAGCTAACATGGCCATCATGGATTTTGTCTTATTCTATGACTACAGAAATATCCTTGGTGCATACAAGACTATTTGAGCTGAACGATAGTGGTGATTAATTGATTGTCATGATGGTGAGTAACAATTGTGATAATGATAGTATACAATCATGCTGACATGATAAATTACAAGTACACGAAAAAATTTGGAATTTTCAACTAGAGTAGGGACCATAGCACATCGATAAAAAGTACTGAAACAAGTTGGAGTAGTCCATGATATTAAATCACTGTAAAACAATAAGAAGTGTTATATCCCTCCTGTGCATTTCTGTTATGGTATCTTGAGCACAGTAGGGATATAACACTTTTTACTGTCATGGACTACTCAGTACTTTTTATCGATGTGCTATGGTCCCTACTCTAGTTGAAAATTCCAAATTTTTTCATGTACTTGTTTGTTAACTTTTTTTGTAAATTTTACTATGACTGGTGAACCCACGCATACAGCATCTGAAATGGCACCGTGCACCCCAGCTATATCAATTATCATATAAAAAGTGAAGTATCTATTATGCTTCGTTGTCAGCTATGTTCAACCCGTTACACAGCATTTCGAATCAAGAACTGTTTGAAAAGCACCTCTGCAATCAAAATAGCCACTATGAAAAATACGGACGATTTCCATTTCGAAGGGAAGCCATCACGTGCTCGCGTCAAATCGACACCTTTCCCTGTCAGCAAAGATGAATGGGACACAAAGGAGGACACTGGTAAGTCCATGAAGAATGCATTGTACATACTGCGGTATGCCAAAAGGTACCTCTCGGGCCGAAGCGACGTCGAACAGTGAAAAAATCAAGCCTGTAGCCTTAGCCGTTATTTAGTTACGCTTGTCTGAAGGCATCAGTCAGTCAGTTACTTACTCAGTCAATCAGTAGAAAATTCTGTCGAATAAAAAAATTTAAAATTCCGTAGCAACTTCTTGAAAGCGTTTCAGGTCAATCTGAAAACTTGTTTGGGCTTAGTTTTACCTAACCAATACTGCCTCATCGTCGTAAGGGAAAATTGAGACTGGTTTTTGGTTGATATTATTTTGTGGGCCACGCCTACTCCTTTGTGGTCCCTACTATACAGTACTATCTATACAGTACTATTGTCTTGTATGATAACATATATCAAACAACCCCCTATCACCCCCACCATTTGCCGGTTTTGTATTGCAATTGTTGAGGGAATTGTGAATACTGGTAGAGCATGTACATCTAAGATAATAAGTGTAATTACCAATGAGAGTTATAAAAGTTGATATGTGGTGTATGGAGTATTCATGTGTTGAGGTTGAGTATCTTTGATAACTGTTAGTAATATCATGATACTACCGTTATCATGATACAAAAGTCAGTAGTGATTACGCAATCACTCAGCTCTAATTTGTTGCTCCACTGAAACACTTCAGTCACATGATCTCAACACATGTGAACACTTCAGTAGCAGAAACTGCAGTTTAGCCCAATAGTGATTGTCTTGAAGTTGGTTAAGTGACAACTGCTCTTGTGTTAGTTGTAGCTGATCTAGTCTTGCATGCCCTAGACAAGCTTGTTCTAATGAATAATGGCAGAGCTCCCAGCCGTCTTTGACAAATACTGCTTTCCAGATGAGAGGAATTTGTCACACCGCTTGTATGTGTGCACATAATGAAGTGACTCTCATAGTTCACAATCCATTTGGTCACCATTGTGATGTGTTCAAAATCACAAACTTATACTAGAGCATTTTTACTATGCATATGGTATACATTATAAGCACAAATAGTTGAGGGAATAATCTGAATTTATTCTCTTATTTTATACATATACAGGTTGCATTGTCAACCCAGAAGTGTAGTGCAAGTTGGTTAGACCTCTTGTCTACTTGTGGGAAGAGTTCCATGCTGTGGGCAACAAGATGATTGTTACCAAGGGTGGAAGGTAATTTGCTAATGGATGTTTGTGGTCACTATCATGTCATTTTACAGGAGGAACTCTAACAGGCAGCAACATGTGCTGCAGCCTTTGGATAACAGCCTCCATTTACTCCTGGAGGAACCATATCACAATGGTTCACCTGCAATGCCAATGATCTCCTGGCAGCCATTTTTAATGCGGTGGTACCTATAACAACCAGCCACCTATTGGATACCATACAATTTAGGATATGGAAACTTAGTAATATACTTTAATTATACTTTTAGTAATCATATCTTACATCTACATAATGACATACACATGTGCCCAAGAGTTCACTGTATGGTGAAGAGCAACTGAAAAGTATTCAGCAGACGCGTAACATATTAAATGTTTGACCTTATCAACAGTTTTCTATTAGATCAAAAGGAAAGTGCTTGTGTTCTAGTGTATGATTTATGGTGCATAAGGATGTGAAGGAGCATGCTGTCTTCATGCATGCAATGGAGGGAAATGGTATTTTCAAAATAGTTATCATTGTCTAAAATCTAAACTTTCAAGTATCAGCATTCTACATGTCACTTATTGTACTGTTTCTGACAAGTATGTGAACTAGTGCAGTAACAACAATCATTTCCAGCTTTTGCCAATTGGTGCAGCAGTGGATGTTGATCCAGGAGCAGTTCAGTGATGATCATTCCATATGAGTATAGTACACAGAACCTTATGTACTAAAGGGACCTACATCTAGTGTATTATATGTGTGGTGTACATGATTTGGTAGTTTCTATAACTTGAGCATGAAGCACATGCACTTGTATTTTGAAAGTCTATCCCAAGAAAAGTGCTAGTATTATACTCCCAGTGGTTACATCTAAATGGTCTGAAAATATTGTTTATGTTCACAGTTTATACGTTAGCTGGTTTATAGTGGTACAAGTGTCCCTCAGGGTAAGGCTGGTTCAGCTACTGATGTCATGAGTGATGCCACACATTTAATTGTAATGAACGGTGGGTGGGTGTGGCTGTTACACAATTTGTTTAAGTGTTGCTATATTATACCTGTATAGTGGCATGACGTAATGGTGCACCTGCCATCATCTCATCAGAAAACTGTATGCCATCAGGTTACTAGCATTTTGTCCAAACGTATGGTCTAGACTAACACACACTCTACAAGGTATGGTTTCTAATGCACCTATCAAATGTGAAGCCTCATCCCCACTCACCTATACTGGGGATTTGACATCTACATCTTGTCCCACCCCTGGGGGCTTTTGATAATGGCAGTTTGCTGCAAGCTGACCCAATAATTATTTTAATAGGTAAATCAAATCAGATTCAGTGGAATGGAACGGTAGCTACTTAGATAATTTGAATTAGTGCTCACCTCTTTATGAAAACCATTTTACTTTAATGTTGTATCCCCATAGGATGGTCTTGTTTATCAGTTGTGCACCACATGCTGAGAAAAGATATCTAATTTGTACTGAATACAGCAATATACCCCATGCAAAACAGTTTAGCTGTATACAAAAATAACATGCCTAGCTAGCTATATATCAAACTGACAACTAAAGGAGCTAAAATCTGGTGAGGCCAAGGAATGAATGTTAATACCAGCAACCAAGCAACTAATTGGCTATAATTCATAAAATAAATAAATAAAAAATTGGTCCTTTATCATTGACTCGTGCAGTCTTGCTGCTTATTAGTGTCCCTGTAATTACCTAGTAATCCTTTTCTCCTCTACAATGACTATTATATTGGAAAGGTACCAATTTACTAGCCAATTAGACTGACAGGGAATTAATTAGGATTACAGCCAAGTCAATGATAAAGGACCAAGATTATTGTAAAAAATAATATACCGTAACTTGCTTTTTTTTCGTAGTAAAATAATTTTCGTATATATGCAAAATTTGTACGAAAATTTCTTGCACGAAAACTTTTATACAAGATCGAACTACTCTAGCTAATAGAGCAGTCATTCACGTAAATCATACGAAAATATTTTTACAAGAAAGTTTTCACGAAAATTTTGCACGAAAATAAAGCGAATTACAGTATTTAGTTGCCAGCATAGGCGGCGGAAAGGGGGGGCTAGGGGGCTAAAGCCCCCCTCGGTCTGCTGAGGGGGGCCCAGCCCCCTCTCAGAATGATACCACGCCGAAGTTATCCTTCTTGGAGTGGGGCTGAAAACCGCGATAAAGATCGAGATACTCTAATAGAGCAGTCAGTCTAATAAAGCATTCATAGTATTAGAGCAGTGTGTAGCGAGCTATGTAAGGATTTTTATGTAGTTTATCAGTTATGAATACGTAGCTGGTGAGGTGGGCAGCTATTGTTAGCTGGTTGCGAACTTTTTTTTTTTTTTTTTTGGTCTCACCATACCAAACCAGAGACTAAGTCTGGGTCAGCCCAGCCCCCCCTCATATCAACTACTTCCTCCGCCCCTGGTTGCCAGTATATATTAACATTCATTTCTTGGCCTCACCAGATAATTAGCTCCTTTAAATACCAGTCACTTTTACCAAGAGTTCATGAACTCTTACTTTTAGCTTAATGGACACGTCTTTTTGTATAGCCAAGCTGTTTTTAATTTGTATGGGATAGCTGTATTGTATCATAAATCAGTTATCACTCTGAGTTTTCTAGGCATAACATGTGGCACACGATTCATTGATAAGACTGTCTTATGGGGATACAATGTAAAACAACAATTTAGACATTAAAGTAAATGGTCTTTGTAAAGAGGTGGTCTTATTAGAAGATGGTCTTTATAAAGAGGTGACCACCAATTGAAATTATTTATGTACCATTCCATTCCACTGAATCAAAAACAGCATTTTAACATCAACATCATTGCAGCCATTTCATGACCGCCACCTTTGATTTCAGGCCGCACCCTTTTTATACAGCTTGGCTTTTTTGCATGGATGTAGGAGTAGCTATATCACCTACAAAAACACAAGATACAAAAACAAAACACAACAAACTATACATACACATCAGAAGTTGACAAGCTAGTGGGAGGTGAACAGAGCATGTACCTGTGTGCCGATCGGTTTGTGTTATGTACTTCAGGTTGATGTGTCAAATTTTGTACAATCATCTGAGGCCTCTAAGAAGTAACACTGCATGAAGCACAGAGCATTCGGTGTGCCTGGGTAAGGAATGACAATTACTTGGTAAAAATTTTTGGTATGCCAGAAGAGATCATCTGCTCTGGGGTGTAGACCAGATGTTACTAGTGGAGTGTTACTTTGGTGACATGACCGCAGCACCTAGCTTTACGACTCACCAACGCCACAGGAAAATGATATTGATGGACCATGCCAGTCCCCTGGAGCTCCATGCAACTGGACACTTTCACACGCTCTATACAGCCAATGAATATTACTTTCCTATTTTATTGGGTGTGCATTGTTTAAAGAGATTGGCACTGCAATGGTCAGAATAATTGATGCTTTGCATAGTACAATGTGTAAAGTACCATTGATGGCAATGTCTGAAGTGAAAAAGGCAATACATGGCACGAGATATGAGAGATTGGTCTGACTATCATAACGTGAAACTGCAATGGCTATCCACATTCTAAAAACTAGCTTGTAGTTACACGGAGCCCAGTTATTGCAGTCTACACTATGCAGGTACAGTGGTTATATGTAGTCACTAATACACATCAACTAATGACTGTATACAAGCAAGTGTATGAGAGTGCATTAAATCACATTACACATGTTTTGTCTCTCACATTCCATTCCTTCAATTAGTGTATCTAACATAATTTTCTTTTACAGCTGTAGCTAATTATATACATTACAAATACAAGAAATGTACAGTGGTTATTTAATATTACTGTTAGTTGTTCACATTCTAATGAATTGTTGAGTAATGTATGAATGATGAGGATTTGGTATCGGCCTAAAATTAATCCTGCCACTGAATATCATCATGACTGCATTCTTCTATAAATAATGTCAGTATTGAGCAACCCATTTCCCAAATAAGTGCTAGCTTTATTAATAAAATTTGCCAAACAATTCCTGATAACAAACAACACACAAAATTCATTTGCTATAAATTTATAAACGTCAACTACTTGTATTCAGTTTTGCTGCTCTTCATTACTGACTGAATAATGGACTGGATAGTTATAAGGATCTGGGTAGTAAGTGGTAAGACTAGGGTAGAAATTGACTGGAGTTGGGTTTATGGCAGTCGGGAAAGATTGCAGTGATGTGAAAGATGGCAGTGATGTGAAAGATGGCAGTGATGCAATTGGCAGACCTAGAATACCACCAATAGTATACATATCATACACTGTATGGTACTAACCATGTGGGTTTGGAGGAGGGAAGATAATGGGTAATGGGCTGGATGCAATTGTTGGTATTAAATTCTGCTCATCTGGTCTGTTCTTGAAACCTCTAGCAAAGTGGTTGTGATCCACCTTCAATTGTGTTAACTAGAGGTAAAGATTGATTACATTCTACATAATTAGTAATATGATTTTTTTGTGATGTAATTACCTGTGGTGAAAGGTAAGAAGTTACAGTAATAAAGGTAGTGACTGGGAATCTAAAGACATAGCTTGCTTTCTCAACATCATTTTGGGGGTGACATTCTTCACCATATGTTTCTTTAATGTGTACCTCCACCAAATATTTGTGCATTGTGTTTAATAAAACCTGATAGTGACAGACATCAGAAATTGTATCAACAACATTGTACTCACGTCTCCATTCTTGCTTGTTGAGTGGTGTGTCAATTTCATGGTCTTGAAATCTAATGGATGATTATTCAAGTGTTCTCCCAGTGCAGGGGTAAATGGGTGCTGATACTTCATTTGACTTTCGTCATGCGTCACATCTGTTCTGATAATGCTGTGCCATCTGGAGTCCGTATATTTATACCTGAAGCTGTCTGCACAGACTATCTGCAATACAACAGTATAAAGAGCTCCTGGCTTGAGTCCCGACGGAGTAACGACGACAAACGGAAACATCCTCCTGTAAAGCATGTAGCTATAATTGTGGTGCTGAAATACATACACAATAATTCTTGCCTGCCAGCTTTGGTCAAAATCATTTCATTACCAACGAGATAGAACTGTTTCCACAATTCGTTCTCTTGCAAGGAGACATGAACTGTCTGTCCTGATCCACTGGCTCCACTTGACACTTCAGTTCCGCCATCGGACAACCTGAGTAGTACAATGATTGACAGTACTGGCACGATTGAGTTGACACTTACGTCGATGCAATGTCACGACGATTTTCGCATTCACCACTGATGATGCTTAAATCCTGACTGCTACTACTGCAGCTACTACTCGAGTAGGTAGGAATAGAGGACATTAACGAGACTTCTGAGGTACTGCGATTTTGAGCTGTCATCTTTAGTTACGATTAAAAACTTAAAAGACAGCCACACAGTTTTTCAATTTATTTGCTGCTTGAATTAACACGTTTGTCTGTCCTGCAAAATTTGCAACAGCCAGCAAGTAGTGACGTAATTGACTTGCGCGAAGCGGCACTTTGGTGACCCACTCGTTAATTTCTAAGAATAATGTGGCGGCCTACTTTGAAAGGTCACAACCTCAACGCATACCAGCTACTCAACATCTCCTTTGCGTGAAATAGCTGGCAGACCACTGATCAAGCAGAACTCACGAGACTAATCTAGGGAAAATCAGCTGTCCCTGGGACCAATTGATTACTCTCTTCCTCTACTTTTACACTGTTTGACCTGTTTTCACCAGCAGGTCCCTTGGCTTTAAGTACGTATTTAACCACTGGCTGGGATTTAATATCATGCATGTCAGCCATACAAAATACACACATATCATTATTAGTTATATAGACCCTGAGCTGCTACCATAGCAACATCCGCTATCTTGGAGTACAACCCTGTTTTTTTTTTTTTTTTTTGCAGCCCTGATAGCATTGGTTTTTATAAGAGTAAAACAGTTCCAGGAAGTAGAGCTGCTTCTATATTCTACGACAAAGGCTGATCAGGTTAACCCTATATGCTCTCTCCTACACTATCAGGGTTGAAAAATGGGCTCAGTACTCCAAGATGGTGAAAGTAGCTATGGTAGCAGCTCACCAAGGGTCTATTGTCATAATGTATTAAAAACCTCCTGTATTCATGTCTGGATGTAACAGAAAAATATATACGTGGAGCTGAAAATCATTATAGCCATTGCATGCATCATAGCATAGCTACACATACAGTCAGTATGACCTGCTACTGTGCATATTGACACCTATACATAATCTGGACACTTCTTAATGGGCTTTAGTATGTAAACTGACCTGGAAAGGCAGGTCAATAATCAGGATCCTTGATTGATCCAAAGGTGGCTATATGACAAATTATGTACATCATGTTGTGGAGCCTTAACTTGTGACCCATGTGGTCTAACATTGATAACAACAAAGTAACATTCACAGCAACAATTTACTTTGTGTGTATATGTTGCTGATTAGGTGAGAACCTTCAGGTAAGAAATCACACACTGTGTATACAAGTATCCCATGATTAATTGCTGGTGGAGTATGTAGGATTCCCATATATGGTCAATCATGTAACACAAAGGGCTAGACTGAATATTGGAGTGATATACATACCTACATCAATGCAGTAAATACAGACTAAAGATATAGTGGAACCTGTCTTAGCCAGCATCCATCTGTATAGAAAGGTCACCAGTCCTTAAAGTGGCTAATTGTCTGGGACTCAATGGCAACATATATACATAGTGCAAAATGAAAAGGATGGAAAATGGCGCTGAACAAACAACGATACTGGCAAATGTACACTGTGTACTGTTTTGTTGATAACTTGAAGGGATGTGGTGGGCATGATGGGTCAGCAACAAAGTATAAATCTTGTAAGCCATTAAAGAACTTATCATATATATTAAGTGACTGCTGGAATAATAGTGACAAGACAGTTTGCTGCTTAACTACTAAATATTTTATGGCTCTCTGGAGTAAATCTTGTAGCAATTTTTTACTTACTGAGGTCTCATGATCACAATAGAATGTTAAGGATTGGTAGGTTTCGTCAAGGTTCATGTGTCGGCTAAAACAGAAAGTGACTCGTTCATGGTGTGACAAAATGGAAGCTTTATAGTCTTTCCAAATACAAACATCCAAGTTTGACAACCCATGCCTTTGTCATGATTGAGTCTACTCACATGTTAACTACAGAAACATCTTCAAGCTGGCAAAGTTCTAAGCCACTAGCTATCTTCAGTATTCACAACACAGGTTATGATTTGTAAAGTCGTGCCAATTGGAAAGGCTATAGCGACTAAGACTTTGTTTTGTCAGACCAGGTCACAAATTTAATACTCTTGTACCAGTGATCACACAGATTACTGGTATGCTTTTAACTCTCAAACTTAACACCACCTGCATGTACATGGGAATAACAACACTATACTGTTAAAGTAGCTATACTGCAGTGAAAGGAAGCCATGAAAGTTAATGTTGCTTGAAATGTTGCCACTGGAAATAAATTTGTCTTCTCAGGTGATTCTCTTCACTGTTCTCCACTCCTCCAATATGCACTTTGGTGGAGCATGTTACACATAATAAAACATTCAATGCTACAAAATACTAGCAAGAAAAATTATACTGACTGGCAATCAAGATCACTATCACCTGATGCTACGAGACTGAGAAAGGCAAAACTGTACTTCAAGACAATAACATTGCACACTACCCACAGAGTGTCCATGCTTGAAATTGCAGTTTGGTAGTCATCACGTGTCCGGCTAGCTGTAGAATATATGATAGCTACTCTACAACAGCTTTTCTCAGTTCTAGCATCAGGTGATGGCCGGTACCATATATAAGTTAGCTAGCTACATCATGAGTGACCAGTACTGAGTGATATCTGTTGTGTCAACACTTCAATACAAACTTGTATATAGTGTGGCAGTGTAGACTCACCTCTACATGTCACCAGGGTTGATTTACTTAAAAAGTGACGTTAAATTAGATAATTTATTGATTTAATTAGCACTTAATAATATATGCTTTGGTGAGACACTCACAGTGTGCTCTAGCTGATCCGACGCCGAGGCTCTGGCTGATGAATGCGAGGATGAATGTCACAGGCGGTGGCAGTCTAGAGTAAAGAGGCCTGAGCAAACACTACGACAAACCTGAGTAGTAAAGGTAGAGTTATAGTGAAACTAATTCTTACCTGTATTTTGCCAACCTGCTGTTCCCGTCCCTAAGTAGCATGCCAGGGTGTAGTTTCTCTCGTCTAGTGGTGGTAACGTCCATTATTGCAGCTCGCATGGCAATGGGAATACTTTTTATAAAATTCCTTCACTTGTAGAAATAATGGCTACTGGCTCGGTGGCTGGAAATGCTTCTTTGGATTGTAGTACTAGTTTCACCATTAGTTATGGGCATAATTTTACTGTGCGATAAGTGCATAATTCCTTATGCTTGCTTCAAGTTACTCCTCCTTTTGTAGCAGTAGAGTACCAGTCATCTACTGCCTACAAATTAATTAAGTCAGAAGCGAGGTCAGAAGTGTAAATTGTTCTTGAAGATGTTGTATAGACCCTTTTCAGGTAAGCAGCTGTCAGCAACATCCGCCATTTTGGAGTACAACCCATTTTGAAACCCTAGCCTGGTAGCATGGGGGAAAGCATATGTTTAACCAGGTCAACCTTTGCTGTGGAATGCAGAAGAAGTTCAACTTCCTGGGTATTGTTTTACTCTTATAGAAAGTAACGCTAACGGGGTTGCAAAACGGGTTGTACTCTAAGATGGCGGATGTTGCTATGGCAGCAGCTCACCTGAAAAGGGTCTATATAATGTATTCTTCAAACTGTTTTTGTGTTTCAATCAAGTAGCTGTTTAAAAGAAGTCATCTGTCACTCCTTCATGTGTTGTATGGATAACAAATCTGTTTGCTAGATCTTTCACTTAACTGAGGAGAGACTCTATTTTATGGCTGGGTGGTATTGAAAGTTTATATTGTATTGCATGAAAATTTTATATGGAATTTAAGTTTAAGGTTGATGTCACATCCATAAAATTAAACATCCATTAATAATGTTTTTATAGGGCAGCACATTGTTGCAAAGCAGCTAACATGACCAACATGGATTTTGTCTTATTCTATGACTACAGAAATATCCTTGCTGCATACAAGACTATTTGAGCTGAGCAATAGTGGTGATTAATCAATTGTCATGATGGTGAGTAACAATTGTGTTAATGATAGTATACAATCATGCTGACATGATAAATAATATAAACATGAAAGCAGGAGCAAACATGATAGTGTTGAAGTTGAACGACCGAAAGAGCGTGGACAACAATGACAATATGTAAGTGTAAGTGAATGTTTTTTTTTTTAAAAGTATAACATTTCTAGTCGTGTCCTTTTGTCTGTCGAACACAATATTACCAACATGCAGTGCTGAATAATCTCTCTGATGAAATTGTAGTATACAGAGAGGTGTCAGATACTTCCTTGCAATTCATGCAAGTAGAGGATACCATGATTTATTCTCCATACAATACTGTAATGGACTAGTATGACAATGAGTATTGGCTCAATCTCCAAGATAATTTAGTATCAACAACTTTTTCACATGATGTATAATCATCATCATGTTCACTGTCGTGTTCTTTCATCATTTCATCACAGCTGTAGCTCAAAGAACACTCCTTTGACTTGTTAAGCTCTTTTAGGAGAGGAGGCATCTATTGGGGTTGATGGACTCTCAGTTGTGTTGGACTGTAGAGTTTCATGACTTCCTTCTTCTTCATCATCACTCTGTTTTTGAACCTTGGATCTAATTGTATAAGCAGTACATCTATTGAGCTTCACAACTACTGAATTGGGTTTGTGTAGAGAGAAGCATTTTTTTCATGGTCATGATTCCAAAGTCAGTTTGAAGCAACTCAGTGAGTGAATTAAGAATAGGAATAAATAAAGTGATTGAGGATGTGTCACTGCTTAAGTCTATAGTACCATAGATAATAGAGTATTTAAAAGGGATAGGAAACGCAATAACGTGACGTCACAAAATACGTACATTTCTATTAGAATTCCTTGTATTACATCACGAACATACTCGTTACGCTTGCTGCGCTTGTATCAAAGAGAGACAAATTGTTGTAACGACAGAATTTTGCAACCAACAACTGTGAAACTTCGCTACAATGAACTCAAGTAAGTAACCAAGGGAACTAGGATGGTACCAACCTTCAAGGAAGTTGTGCGCAAAATTAAAGAGATTGAAAGTAAAAAAAACGGCCCAAAAATTACTTTAAACCACTTTACTTTCTTCGTAAATATATTCTATCCTTTTAACTGTGATAAACCTATTCCTTACCATTTAACAGAGAGAACCAGAGGAAATATCAGAGCAAAACAGGAACTGTTGCTTGAAGAAACGACTAAGTATCTTCCATTTTTTACCAAAAGTTTAAACCACCTTGCAGTGCAACGCAACGGTAAAAGACTGTGTTGGTGACACGCCTAGCTTACCACAAGATTCGAAAGTGGAACCGGCTATAAAAAGAAGTGGTATGGACGAGGCATGAAGGTACTATGAGCGAAACTATGACAGCATGTAACAATTACGGTTAATGCGATACGCTTTGTTACAAAATCTACGGTCTGAATTCTCTCGCCAAAATCTCTCACAAAGGCCTAAATACTTGCTGTAGTCTGTTGGGTCACTATTTACGCTGCTTAGAACACTAATTCCCATGCTTGAGCACAAAACTGTCTTGTCCTTTCAAGTCACGCGTAACGGAAATCAAACCGGAAATCGCTTGCGTTTCCTATTCCTTTTACTCTATTATCTATGATAGTACATAGCATATATATTCTGCAACTGGATATGTGATGGCTGTTCACAATGATATGTCATTCTTGCTCTGTTCAGTTTTATTGTCTTGAAGTTCAATGGTCAGATGTTTAGCTTTTCTCACCATCAGGTGATGATATGCTCATATTAGTTACCTGTATACGTAAAAAATTTCGAGGTGGAAAATTTTCATAGATTTTGTAGATCACCTTTCACCTACGAAAATTTTCCTCCAAATCCAGATTATATACATATAATTAGCTATTGTAACTACCTATCTACGAAAATTTTCCTACGAATCTTGCCATAGTCATTCATCTACGAGTTTTCCACCTCGAAACTTTTTACGTATATGGTACAGTTATGAGTGACATCTATTTTGTTTTGACACCATCAGTGTTATCGACACAAATGTGTAGTATGGATGTTGTAGCCTGTCCTTGAACTCATAAATGAGTTTAAACTTGCAACTGCATCAATAAATGCATTCTTGACAACCTTATCTGTCATGAATGTTAGGAAGATACAGCAATAAATGTTGTTTGAGGAAATATGTCTTGTTTCTTTACTTAATATGCACTCTATCCAGATTGTGGAGTGTTAGCTTGCTTGTTAACTAATGCTAGCTTGCACCATAGCTTGAGCTGAACACGTAGTTACTGAATTTAACAAGCAAGTCATCTTTACAAAAATGGTTGTGATTGAAAACTTGAAAAACAGCCATACAGTTTTCAATTTATTTGCTGCATTAACACGTTTGTCTGTCGTACAAGATTTGCCACAGCCAGCAAGTAGTGACATAATTAACTTGCGAGAAGTGGCAGTTTGGTGAAATGTTGGCGTCCCACTCGTTATTTTCTAAGAATAATGTGGCAGCCTACTTTGAACACAACCTCAACACATACCAGCTACTCAACATCTCCTTTGTGTGAAATTTCTGGCAGAGACCACTGATCAAGGAAAGCAGAGCTCATGCAGCACAGGTTATGATTTGTAAAGTCATGCCTGCCAATTGGAAAGGCTATAGCTAAGACTTGTTTTGTCAGACCAGGTCGCAAAATTAATATTACTGCTTTCTCTTGTACCAGGGATCACATAGATTACTGGTATGCTTAACATTTGACATCACCTGCATGTACATGGGAATAACAACACACATTTAATAATGCTACGTTTAAAGTAACTGCTGTATACTGCAATGAAAGGAAACCATGAAATTTAATGTTACTCAAAATGTTGTCAATCTCTCTTCACTATTCTCCAATATGCACTTTGGTGTATGGATCTTGTGCCACAACATCTTATACACAATAAAAGTAAAGCAGTCAATGCTACAAAATGCTAGTAGAACCAGAAAGAAAAATGATACCAGTAATCAATGTCACCATCACCTGATGCTACGGGACTGAGAAAAACCGTTGTGTAGTCACTGTACTTCAAGACAATAATGTTGCACACTATCCACAGAGTGTCTATGCTTGAAATTGCAGTTTAGCATCAGGTGATGGTATCCTATACAAGTTTGCTAGCTACACCATGAGTGACTAGTACTGTGGGTGACATCTGTTGTGTCAACACTTTGATATGAACTTGTATTTAGTGTGGCAGTGTAGGCTTGAAATGACTCCCATCCTGCATAAAGACCTCTACATGTTGTCACCATGGATACACTAGTGGTGATACACTGAGAATATCAACTAATATTAACTTGTTGTACCACATCATAAAGGCACAGCCTATATATACCATAACTGAACAAATTCAACAAATTTAATCACCTCTGGCATCATATGTAGCTGGCATTAGCTACAGCATCAAAATTAATATACACAGTGCTTTGATAATTAAAGTGCTTAATATCATAAACTGCGCTCTGTGCTCTGGCACCAAGGCTCTGGTTCTGGCTGATGACTGCGAGGATGAATGTCACAAAGTGGTGGTAGTCTAGAGTAAAGAGGCCTGAGCAAACAGTACGACAAACCTGAGTAGTAAAAAGGTACAGTTACAGCAAAACTTTACCTGTATTTTGTCAGAAGGCTCTCAGAGAAATCAAACCTGCTGCTCCCATCCCAAACCGGCATGTGAGGGTGTAGTGTCTCTCATCTAGTGGTGGCATCCATTGTTTGCAGCTCACGTGCTAATGAGTGTATTTTGGAATATGTTTTATAAAATTCTTTTGCTTGTAGAAATATCGTCAATGATTGCTGGAAATGTAAGAGAATTAGTCAGAAATTTGGTTCGACATTTCCAACTCGTCACGTGGGAAAACATTGTGAGTGGATTGAATATATATGGAAAGTACCGATACCCACAATACATTACTAAACTCACAACTAAGATTTTCTCAAACAATATTCTGAAGGCCTCCTTTTGCAATGGTATATTGTATCTGTTGAACATATCTCTGAACCAAAACTTCTTGCTTAGTGGTTTAAAATCACTGTAGAACACTTCACTATTTATCCATTCATACTCATTACACCAAGCATTTGTATGCGAAAATGTGACTCTGGAGTGCTGGAAAAGCTGGAAAAGGCTGCCAAGGAAAGAATAACTGTTGTGGTCTGTACCAAGAGTAAGAGAATTATGTTTTCCTTTTAATGCTAACAATACATGAATCTTTAGTTTGTACATACAGTAGCCTATCAGTAATACAGTAAAACTTCCTTTAACTGCAAGGCATACATATGGTAATAGTTTTACCTCAGTTCTCAATTGTTATATTATATTATAAACTGTACTGCACAGCTACAGTTAATTGTAATTATGTTTGCGGCCTTTGATGATTGGTAGGTTGGACCTTTTGAGAGAATGAAGTGTTACTGTTGTGTCTGCTGAATATTTTCTTGTTACTCCCCCTGCACAGACGTTATAAACTATAACCCAAGCTTCAGAGATATGATTAGATAATTTTAAAAATTGTGAAATTACAAATTTGAATAGGTGAATAAATAGCTGTACAATAAATTACAAATACAATCTTAATTAAAATACTCCGACTGATTGTATGCAATCACAGATGGAATTTCACTGCATGGTATTCCATGTGGAACAAACTATGGCTCATTACCATAGGTAGCACCCAGCTTCCAGGGTAGAGTTGGCATTGCAGGAAAACTTGGAGACAAAAGACATTTAAAATTATCTTGTATTGGATTAAGTGTACACTAACTGTTATGATGAGGAATCAGTGGAGGAACTGGTAGTGGTGGTATGGTTGTTGGGCCTGGATTGACCAATGCCAAGGGAGAATTATTCAACTGTGGTGGGTTTTTGAACCCTTGAGCAAATTGATTATGTTGTAGTTTCAATGTAGATTCCTGAAATGACATTATACATACATCTCCAGTTTGTGTAAATTCAACCTTACTTGTGGTGACAGGTAAGAAGACACCGCTATGAAAGCTGTGACAGGAAATTGGTAATGAAACTGTTCTTTCTCTCCTTGATTCTGCTGTGGCACTGAATCAATAAGCACTTCAGATACATATTGTACAAAGCGTACAACAAAATCTGCAACGTAGGGAATTAAGAGTCAGTGTAAAAGAGCTATTTAGGTACACAATGACTCCTTACATGTCCATTCTTGCTGTTTGAATAATGAGTTAACTTCATTGTTTTAAAATCCATTGGTTGATCATTTAACTGGTTTCCTAGTGCCGGGGTGGACGGATGTTGATACTTCATACGAGTTACATCATGAGTCACATCTGATGTGCCAGCACTGTGCCACTGAGAGTTTGTATACTTGTATCTCAAGTTATCAGCACAAACTATGTGCAATTCAACAGTGTAAAGCATTGTTGGATTTATAATCCCTTTGGAGTTATCACCACATAAGGGAACATCCTTCTGTAAAATGATAAAAGAATTATCACAGTAGCTACCAAGATGCAATAAATTACCTTCCAGGTTTGGTGACAATCATTACTACTTTAAAATCTTTCCGTAAATTATACTCATGAATCTGGACGACGGGTTTACCCTCAGCTTGTGCTATTCTTGCACTTTCAAGTCGACGCTGCAACCTGTAAGAAGATAACCTAGAATGTGGTAGCTGAACACGCTTGCATGCCACAAACCCAGGTGTAACTTGAGAACAATTTCCACCTTCAGGAGACCAGGATCCAGTGGTGCCATGCTAGTGATATCTAATACTCGCAAACACTATTGATAACTGTGAAGGTTCGCTCCTGAGTCTCCATATTTATTTGCCATTTCAGTTGACACCTCTGTCTGTTTGACAAACTCTCTCATCCTTCAGTACTTTGAAGCAAGTCGGTGAAGCCACTGATAGAGGTGTCAAAAGTGATGAAATTATTTTTGAATAATAATAATAATACGTCCATAACTGAAGCAGCTGCATTAGCAATCATACCAATGCGGAATCCCTTCAGTGTCAACTTCAGCCTGCAACTATACCTTTTTGTATGAGTGTATGGAACCAGATGAATTGCCCCTTAAAGCACAAAAGTTGTCTAGGTAAGGTCAAGTCAGTATAAGCTGCTCAATAGTCATTGTCTACCCATAGCAGGAGAAAAATTGCGTCACACAATGGGAGTGCTACAATAAGCCATGTATGGATCATCAGAAGTTTCTTGATGGTCTGTGTTGTGGTCCATACTTGACCAGATTGTGTTTTACTCTCAGTGATACATGCATCTTCAGTCTGTATAAACTTCAACCTGTTGGTGACAAGTATGACAAATGTGGTCACAGGAAATGGATAAAGAAAAGTGTCCTATCTCTCAGCATCGATTTAGTGTGGACTGCAGTGTGTGTAACAAAATCTGTGATGGTAGATAAGGCTTATGGTGACAGGTAGAATAATACCAATGTAAAAGCTGTCCTTTCCCATTCTCTTCTTTGTTACTCTACGTTAGTTCAACACTTACTTCTGTAGTGTACTTACTGCTGCAGTATCGATGCACGGGTAAATTACATGATTTAACTCTTTAGCTTTTGAACAAAATTTTAATGGCTACTTGTTATTGCACCTGAATCAGGAGTACAAGCTTACAGTGTGGAAAATCCATAGATGATGTAGTAGATAATGTAGACCTGCAAGGTGTATTAAAATATTCTTTGTTGCAAGGTTATATCCAGCTTTCCATAGTATGTGATGGAACACGGCTTGCTATTGGTACTAGTAGCAGCAGAAAAGAGGCTGCCGAAAGAAATATATTATACTCACATTGACATTCTTGATAGTTTCATTGTTTTGTAAAGACCAAGTCATATGGTTGCTCCAGGAGTGGATGGATGTTGGTATTTCATTTTAACTTCATTGTGAGTGACATCCAATGTGCCTACCCAGCGGTATTGGCACAAACTGTGTAGTAGTGTAGAGAACTGTTGGCTTTAATCCTGTTGGAGTTATGACGATGAAACATCCTCCTGTAAAATAACATGATATAGTGACCACCAACATCAAATTGCCTTCCATGCTTGGTAACAATCATCTTGTTGCCCACAGCATGGAACTCTTCCCACAAGCAGTGTTTGTGTAGTAGTAGACAAGAGGTCTAACCAACTTGCACTACACTTCTGGGTTGATGCTGCAACTTGTACATGTACAAAATATGAGAAGAAGCTCAGACCATTCCCTCAGTTATTTCACAGTAGATGTGCTTATAATGTATACTAAAAATGCTCTAATATTAAAGTTTTGATTGGAAACGCTTTCAGTCTAAACTTTGTCTGACACAGCAGAACTCAACATTACTACTGGAAGCTTCTAAATTTCCATCACATACCTGTGGAGTATGTGTAACAAAACATGTAATGTACACTGCTACATCATTACACATGGGAAAGGATAAGAGGAGGTATAGAGGAATGATTGTTGTTGTCAGGTGTAAACAATATACAAGGCTGAACAATGTACGTGTCATCTGGTAAATATTGTGGTCTGTCTTTAGATTCACAAATGAGGTTGACTTTCAAACTCAGGGAATAACGATACTTTGTCTGCATATATAAATTCAATGGGTATAATGATGCCACTATGAATCAAAATTGGTAATGTGGCTCCTTGCCTGAGTGATGGTACCCTGTGTGACCGTTGGTTAATACTCATACTTGGCAATCCCAGGAATTGCTAGATTGTTGCAT
Source organism: Dysidea avara (assembly GCF_963678975.1). Lineage (NCBI taxonomy): Eukaryota > Metazoa > Porifera > Demospongiae > Dictyoceratida > Dysideidae > Dysidea > Dysidea avara. Next base: position 2,950,258 of record NC_089278.1, on the reverse strand, counting down.
CATCAGTAAGCACTTTCCAGTTGACACCACAACCTATAAGAAAAAAGAATCAATTCAGACGTAAGCATGGTTACTTTCCAGGTGCATTTTTTGGACGATTTCCACCTTCAGATGTGTACCATGGTGATGGCCGTTGGGAGAGTAGTTGTCAGGTGACCGGTAGCTATAGTCCTAACTTCAGCAGAGCCTGCTGCCATGTCAGTGATCATATCAAGCATCCGACTTCTGTGGTGGCAAGTACAATGACACTGGTACAAATGTTGTTACTGGAAATGGGAAATTAAAGAGCTCATCTTCCCCATCACTCTGCAGTCTGCACTGATTCAGTACATACTTCAGTGACATATTTTATGATGTAGACAAATATATTCTATAGGCCTGTGGTGACAGTTAAGATGTCACTACAATAAATGTGGTTATTGAGAATTAATCTTTTGTCTCGTTACTCTGCACTAGTCCATTATGTATATCTGCCATGCACAGAATGTTACAAAATACGTAATGTATAGAGTAATTACATCAAGTCATTGTACTGCTGCAGGTTGCAAATTGTAAACATCTTGAAGTAAATTGCATGATTTAATACTTGAATAAAATTTTAACAAATCAAATATGCGTTTTCTTGAATCAAGAATGCTAACTTGCACCGTAGCTTGAGCTGAACATGTAGCTGCTGAATTTAACAAGCAAGTCATCTTTATGATTGAAAACTTGAAAAACAGTCACACAGTTTTCAATTTATTTTGCTGATTGGATTAACACGTTTGTCTGTCTTGCAAAATTTGCCACAGCCAGCAAGTAGTGTCATAATTAACTTGCGATAAGTCGCAGTTTGGTGAAATATTGGCGTCATCTTTGAGGTGCTGCGATAGCTTTCCAGCATAGCTTGAGCTGTCATCTTTAGTTACGATTAAAAACTTAAAAGACAGCCACACAGTTTTCAATTTATTTGCTGCTTGAATTAACACGTTTGTCTGTCCTGCAAAATTTGCAACAGCCAGCAAGTAGTGACTTGACTCGCGTGAAGCAGCACTTTGGTGACCCACTCGTTACTTTCTAAGAATAATGTGGCAGCCTACTTTGAACACAACCTCAACACATACCAGCTACTCAATATCTCCTTTGTGTGAAATTTCTGGCAGAGACCACTGATCAAGGAAAGCAGAGCTCATGCAGCACAGGTTATGATTTGTAAAGTCGTGCCTGCCAATTGGAGAGGCTATAGCTAAAACTTGTTTTGTCAGACCAGGTCACAAAATTAATATTACTGCTTGCTCTTGTACCAGTGATCACATAGATTACTGGTATGCTTAACATTTGACACCACCTGCATGTACATGGGAATAACAACGCACATTTAATAATGCTATGTTTAAAGTATGTAACTGCTGTATAGTACTGCAATGAAAGGAAGCCATGAAATTTAATGTTGTTCAAAATGTTGTCAGTCTCTCTTCACTATTCTCTAATATGCACTTTGGTGTATGGAGCTTGTGCCACAGCATCTTATACACAATAAAAGTAAAGCAGTCAATGCTACAAAATGCTAGTAGAACCAGAAAGAAAAAATGATACTAGCAATCAAAGTCACCATCACCTGATGCTACGGGACTGAGAAAAACCGTTGTGTAGTCACTGGACTTCAAGACAATAATGTTGCACACTATCCACAGAGTACCTATGCTTGAAATTGCAGTTTAACAATCATCATGTGTTCGGCTAGCTGTAGAATATATGGTAGCTGCTCTACAACAGTCCTAGCATCAATCCTATACAAGTTAGCTAGCTACACCATGAGTGACTAGTACTGTGGGTGATATCTGTTGTGTCAACACTTTGATATGAACTTGTATTTAGTGTGGCAGTGTAGGCTTGAAATGACTCCCATCCTGCATAAAGACCTCTACATGTTGTCACCATGGATACACTAGTGGTGATACACTGAGAATATCAACTAATATTAACTTGTTGTACCACATCATAAAGGCACAGCCTATATATACCATAACTGAACAAATTCAACAAATTTAATCACCTCTGGCATCATATGTAGCTGGCATTAGCTACAGCATCAAAATTAATATACACAGTGCTTTGATAATTAAAGTGCTTAATATCATAAACTGCGCTCTGTGCTCTGGCACCAAGGCTCTGGTTCTGGCTGATGACTGCGAGGATGAATGTCACAAAGTGGTGGTAGTCTAGAGTAAAGAGACCTGAGCAAACAGTACGACAAACCTGAGTAGTAAAAAGGTACAGTTATAGCAAAACTTTACCTGTATTTTGTCAGAAGGCTCTCAGAGAAATCAAACCTGCTACTCCCATCCCAAACCGGCATGTGAGGGTGCAGTGTCTCTCATCTAGTGGTGGCATCCATTGTTTGCAGCTCACGTGCTAATGAGTGTATTTTGGAATATGTTTTATAAAATTCTTTTGCTTGTAGAAATATCGTCAATGATTGCTGGAAATGTAAGAAAATTAGTCAGAAATTTGGTTCGACATTTCCAACTCGTCACGTGGGAAAACATTGTGAGTGGATTGAATGTATATGGAAAGTACTGATACTCACAATACATTACAAAACTCACAACTAAGATTTTCTCAAACAATATTCTGAAGGCCTCCTTTTGCAATAGTATATTGTATCTGTTGAACATATCTCTGAACCAAAACTTCTTGCTTAGTGGTTTAAAATCACTGTAGAACACTTCACTATTTATCCATTCATACTCATTACACCAAGCATTTGTATGTGAAAATGTGACTCTGGAGTGCTGGAAAAGCTGGAAAAGGCTGCCAAGGAAAGAATAACTGTTGTGGTCTGTACCAAGAGTAAGAGAATTATGTTTTCCTTTTAATGCTAACAATGCATGAATCTTTAGTTTGTACATACAGTAGCCTATCAGTAATACAGTAAAGCTTCCTTTAGCTGCAAGGCATACATATGGTAATAGTTTTACATCAGTTCTCAATTGTCATATTATACTATAAACTGTACTGCACAGCTACAGTTAATTGTAATTATGTTTGCGGCCTTTGATGATTGGTAGGTTGGACCTTTTGAGAGAATGAAGTGTTACTGTTGTGTCTGCTGAATATTTTCTTGTTACTCCCCCTGCTCAGACGTTATAAACTATAACCAAGCTTCAGAGATATGATTAGATAATTTTAAAAATTGTGAAATTACAAATTTGAATAGGTGAACAAATAGCTGTACAATAAATTACAAATGCACTCTTAATTGAAATACTCCGACTGATTGTATGCAATCACAGAAGGAATTTCACTGCATGGTATTCCATGTGGAACAAACTATGGCTCATTACCATAGGTAGCACCCAGCTGCCAGGGTAGCAGGAAAACTTGGAGACAAAAGACATTTAAAATTAACTTGTATTGGATTAAGTGTACACTAACTGTTATGATGAGGAATCAGTGGAGGAACTGGTAGTGGTGGTATGGTTGTTGGGCCTGGATTGACCAATGCCAAGGGAGAATGATTCAACTGTGGTGGGTTTTTGAACCCTTGAGCAAATTGATTATGTTGTACTTTCAATGCAGATTCCTGAAATGACATTATACATACATCTCCAGTTTGTGTAAATTCAACCTTACTTGTGGTGACATGTAAGAAGACACCGCTATGAAAGCTGTGACAGGAAATTGGTGTTCTTTCTCTCCATGATGCTGCTGTGGCACTGATTCAATAAGCACTTCAGATACATATTTGTGCAAAGCGTACAACAAAATCTGCAACGTAGGGAATTAAGAGTCAGTGTATAAGAGCTATTTAGGTACACAATGACTACTTACATGTCCATTCTTGCTGTTTGAATAATGAGTTAACTTCATTGTTTTAAAATCCATTGGTTGATCATTTAACTGGTTTCCTAGTGCCGGGGTGGACGGATGTTGATACTTCATACGAGTTACATCATGAGTCACATCTGATGTGCCAGCACTGTGCCACTTAGAGTTTGTATACTTGTATCTCAAGTTATCAGCACAAACTATGTGCAATTCAACAGTGTAAAGCATTGTTGAATTTATAATCCCTTTGGAGTTATCACCACATAAGGGAACATCCTTTTGTAAAATGATAAAAGAATTATCACAGTAGCTACCAAGATGCAATAAATTACCTTCCAGGTTTGGTGACAATCATTCCATTGCCCACTACTTTAAAATCTTTCCATAAATTATACTCATGAATCTGGACGACGGGTTTACCCTCAGCTTGTGCTATTTTTGCACTTTCAAGTCGACGCTGCAACCTGTAAGAAGATAACCTAGAATGTGGTAGCTGAACACGCTTGCATGCCACAAACCCAGGTGTAACTTGAGAACAATTTCCACCTTCAGGAGACCAGGATCCAGTGGTGCCATGCTAGTGATATCTAACACTCGCAAACACTATTGATAACTGTGAAGGTTCGCTCCTGAGTCTCCATATTTATTTGCCATTTCAGTTGACACCTCTGTCTGTTTGGCAAACTCTCTCATCCTTCAGTGCTTTGAAGCAAGTCGGTGAAGCCACTGATAGAGGTGTCAAAAGTGATGAAATTATTTTTGAATAATAATAATAATACATCCATAACTAAAGCAGCTGCATTAGCAATCATACCAATGCGGAATCCCTTCAGTGTCAACTTCAGCCTGCAACTATACCTTTTTGTATGAGTGTATGGAACCAGATGAATTGCCTCTTAAAGCACAAAAGTTGTCTAAGTAAGGTCAAGTCAGTATAAGCTGCTCAATAGTCATTGTCTACCCATAGCAGGAGAAAAATTGCATCACACAATGGGAGTGCTACAATAAGCCATGTATGGATCATCAGAAGTTTCTTGATGGTCTGTGTTGTGGTCCATACTTGACCGGATTGTGTTTTACTGTCAGTGATACATGCATCTTCAGTCTGTATAAACTTCAACCTGTTGGTGACAAGTATGACGAATGTGGTCACAGGAAATGGATAAAGAAAAGTGTCCTATCTCTCAGCATCGATTTAGTGTGGACTGCAGTGTGTGTAACAAAATCTGTGATGGTAGATAAGGCTTATGGTGACAGGTAGAATAATACCAATGTAAAAGCTGTCCTTTCCCATTCTCTTCTTTGTTACTCTACGTTAGTTCAACACTTACTTCTGTAGTGTACTTATTGCTGCAGTATCGATGCACTGGTAAATTACATGATTTAACTCTTTAGCTTTTGAACAAAATTTTAATGGTTACTTGTTATTGCACCTGAATCAGGGGTACAGGCTTACAGTGTGGAAAATCCATAGATGATGTAGTAGATAATGTAGACCTGCAGGTGTATTAAAATATTCTTTGTTGCAAGGTTATATCCAGCTTTCCATAGTATGTGATGGAACACGGCTTGCTATTGGTACTAGTAGCAGCAGAGAAAACTGCCAAAGGAAAAATATTATACTCACATTAGCATTCTTGATAATGACTTGGTTTCGTTGTTTTGTAAAGACCAAGTCATATGGTTGCTCCAGGAGTGGATGGATGTTGGTATTTCATTTTAACTTCATCATGAGTGACATCCAATGTGCCTACCCAGTGGTATTGACACAAACTGTGTAGTAGTATAGAGAACTGTTGGCTTTAATCCTGTTGGAGTTATGGCGACGAAACATCCTCCTGTAAAATAACATGATATAGTGACCACCAACATCAAATTGCCTTCCATGCTTGGTAACAATCATCTTGTTGCCCACAGCATGGAACTCTTCCCACAAGCAGTGTTTGTGTAGTAGTAGACAAGAGGTCTAACCAACTTGGACTACACTTCTGGGTTGATGCTGCAACTTGTACATGTACAAAATATGAGAAGAAGCTCAGACCATTCCCTCAGTTATTTCACAGTAGATGTGCTTATAATGTATACTAAAAATGCTCTAATATTAAAGTTTTGATTGGAAACGCTCTCAGTCTAAACTTTGTCTGACACAGCAGAAATCAACATTATTACTGGAAGCTTCTAAATTTCTATCACATACCTGTGGAGTATGTGTAACAAAACATGTAATGTACACTGCTACGTTATTACACATGGGAAGGGATAAGAGGAGGTATAGAGGAATGATTGTTGTTGACAGGTGTAAACAATATACAAGGCTGAACAATGTACGTGTCATTTGGTAAATATTGTGGTCTGTCTTTAGATGCACAAATGAGGTTGACTTTCAAACTCAGGGAATAACGATACTTTGTCTGCATATATAAATTCAATGGGTATAATAATGCCACTATGAATCAAAATTGGTAATGTGGCTCCTTGTGCAGCTTGCCTGAGTGATGGTACCCTGTGTGACCGTTGGTTACTACGCACGCTTGGCAATCACAGGCATTGCTAGATTGTTGCATCATCGGTAAAAATAATGATGCCTGGGTCTGATTCATCATGGTCCACTTTCATGTTTCTCCACCAAGAGTCACAGGTTTCATTTAAGAAATGGTAGTCTATGGTTTATCAGAAACAAATTTGTCCATTTGACAACGTGGAAACTTAATAACACTAGTTGCACAGCTCTTTCATTAGCCACACCCACTTATTGCGTTGCAAACATATGTTCAGCCATGCCCATTTATTAATAGGTGTAGTCTGTAGCAATAAATAAATTATGATGATTACTGAGCAACCAACACCCATAGCAAATACCTCCCAGGTTTGGTCACAATCATCTCATTGCCAACTGTTCTGTGTTCCTCTCATTCTCATACAACTGGACAACAGGTCTAGTGTAACCCACATCTTGCACTCCACTTGGCAGGTCAGCACTTTCCAGTTGACACCACAACCTACAAGAAAAAGAATCAATTCAGACCATTTTGGTAAGCATGGTTACTTTCCAGGTGCATTTTTTGGACTATTTCCACCTTCAGACGTGTACCATGGTGATGGCCGTTGGGAGAGTAGTTGTCAGGTGACCAGTAGCTATAGTCCTAACTTCAGCAGAGCCTGCTGCCATGTTAGTGATCATATCAAGCATCCGACTTCTGTAGTGGCAAGTACGATGGCACTGCTACAAATGTTGTTACTGGAAATGGGAAATTAAAGAGCTCATCTTACCCATCACTCTGCAGTCTGCACTGATTCAATACATACTTCAGTAACATATTTTATGATGTAGACAAATACATCAATATATTCTATAAGCCTGTGGTGACAGTTAAGATGTCACTGCAATAAATGTGGTTATTGAGAATTAATCTTTTGTCTCATTACTCTGCACTAGTCCATTATGTATATCTGCCATGCACAGAATGTTACAAAATACGTAATGTATAGAGTAATTACATCAAGTCATTGTACTGCTGCAGGTTGCAAATTGTGGACATCTTGAAGTAAATTGCATGATTTAATACTTGAATAAAATTTTAACAAATCAAATATGTATTTTCTTGAATCAAGAATGCTAACTTGCACCGTAGCTTGAGCTGAACATGTAGCTGCTGAATTTAACAAGCAAGTCATCTTTATGATTGAAAACTTGAAAAACAGTCACACAGTTTTCAATTTATATTGCTGATTGGATTAACACGTTTGTCTGTCCTACAAAATTTGCCACAACCAGCAAGTAGTGTCGTAATTAACTTGCGAGAAGTGGCAGTTTGGTGAAATGTTGGCGTCCTACTCGTTACTTTCTAAGAATAATGTGGCAGCCTACTTTGAACACAACCTCAACACATACCAGCTACTCAACATCTCCTTTGTGTGAAATTTCTGGCAGAGACCACTGATCAAGGAAAGCAGAGCTCGTGTAACACAGGTTATGATTTGTAAAGTCATGCCTGCCAATTGGAAAGGCTACAACTAAGACTTGTTTTGTCAGACCAGGTCACAAAATTAATATTACTGCTTGCTCTTGTACCAGTGATCACATAGATTACTGGTAAAGACAATAACGTTGCACACTATCCACAGAGTGTCCATGCTTGAAATTGCAGTTTAGCATCAGGTGATGGTATCCTATACAAGTTAGCTAGCTATATCATGAGTGACTAGTACTGTGGGTGACATCTGTTGTGTCAAAACTTTGATATGAACTTGTGTACAGTGTGGAAGTGTAGGCTTGAAATGGCTTCCATCCTGCATAAAGACCTCTACATGTTGTCACCATGGATACACTAGTGGTGATACACTGAGAATATCAACTAACATTAACTTGTTGTACGCACATCATAAAGGCACAGCCTATATATCCTAACTGAACAAATTCAACAAATGCAATCACCTCTGGCATCTTATGTAACTGGCATTAGCTACAGCATCAAAATTAATATGCACAGTGCTTTGATAATTATTAATTAAATAAGTGCTTAATATTGTTAACTGCACTCTGTGCTCTGGTACCAAGGCTCTGGTTCTGGCTGATGACTGCGAGGATGAATGTCATAAAGTGGTGACAGTCTAGAGTAAAGAGGCCTGAGAAAACAGTATGACAAACCTGAGTAGTAAAAAGGTACAGTTATAGCAAAACTTTACCTGTATTTTGTCAGAAGGCTCTCAGAGAAATCAAACCTGCTGCTCTCATCCCAAACTGGCATGTCAGGGTGTAGTGTCTCTCATCTAGTGGTGGCATCCATTGTTTGCAGCTCACATGCTAATGAGTGTATTTTGGAGTATGTTTTATAAATTCCTTTGCTTGTAAAAATATCATCAATGATGGCTGGAAATGTAGAATTTCTTTTAGAAATTCAGAAAATTAATCAGAAATTTGGTTCGACATTTCCAACTCAATAGACCAATCACATAGGAAAACATTGTAAGTGGATTGAATATGGGAAAATACCAATACCCACAATACATTACAAAACTCACAACTAAGATTTTCTCAAGCAATATTGTTTTACTACTGAAGGCCTCTTTTTGCAATAGTATATTGTACCTGTTGAACATATCTCTGAACCAAAACTTCTTGCTTAGTGGTTTTATAATCACTGTAGAACGCTTCACTCTTTATCCATTCATACTGATTACACCAAGCATTTGTATGTGAAAACGTGACTCTGGAATGCTGGATAACCTCTATTGACAGTTTGGTGGTAATAAGCTCAGTCAGTAGGTGCTTAGTTGTACTCAGAAGAATGTTACAAGTGATTGAGCTGAGCTCAGTTTGTGGGGCAGCAGAAGGTTTGTCATAGCTTGGCATTGTTTAAAACCACATGTTGGTGTGAGTGCTGGTGATGACCCACATGCAAACCAGATGATTGCTAGTGGAAAGGATGACTGTTAACAAAACTATGTGGAAAAAATATATGCGTGATCATAATCCAAATTTCGAAATCTGCTCTAACACCACAGTCACAGTAAGTTAGTACAAACTTTGGCTGTCAATACAAAGCCTGTTTTATGCAGTACAAATTTCATGATTAGTTATGGTAAAAATTTTGCTGTGCAATAAGTGCATAATTCCTTACGCTTGCCTCGAGTTACTCCTTTTGTAGCAGTAAATAAACTGGAGTACCAATCATCTACTGCCTACAAATTAAGTCAGGAGTGTAAACTGTTCTGGAAGATGTTGTATATAATGTGTGTTTATGTATTCTTCAAACTATTTCTTTGTGTGGTTCAATCAAGTAGTTGTTTGAAAGAAGTCATCCGTCACTCCTTCATGTGTTGTGTGGACAACAAATCTTATGTTTGCTACAACTTTAAAGGAGAGACTCTATTTTATGGCTGGGTGATATTGAAAGTTTATATTGTATTGCATGAAACTTTTACACAGAATTTAATTTTGCGGTTGATGTCACATCCATAAAATTAAACATTCATTAATAATGTTTTTTTAGAACAGTATTGTTGCAAAGCAGATATGTGTCCATCATGGATTTTGTCTTATTCTATGACTACAGAAATATCCTTGCTGCATACAAGACTAGCGATAGTAATGATTGTCATGATGGTGAGTAACAATTGTGTTAATGATAGTATACAATCATGCTGACATGATAAATAATATAAACATGAAAGCAGGAGCAAACATGATAGTGTTGAAGTTGAACGACCGAAAGAGCGTGGACAACAAAGATAATACGTAAGTATAATACAGTGATAATATAACAATTTTTACCAATGAGAGTTATAAAAGTTGATATGTGGTGTATGGATTATTCCTGTGTTTTGGTTGAGTATCTTTGATAACTGCTAGTAAGATCATGATACTACCGTTATCATGATATAAAAGTCAGTCATGATTATTATAGTTACACTATCACTCAGCTCTAATTTGTTGCTCCACTGAAACACTTCAGTCACATGATCTCAACACATGTGAACACTCCAGTAGCAGAAACTGCTACAACTACTACACTCCATAGATGATCTCAAACCGAGTTTTGATAAGTATTAGGTGTTTATAAAAGCCAAGCTTCCATAAATTAAAAGCGTTCACAAATTAAAAATCTGTTGACTTAATTTAGTAGGATTATATGGTATGTCTGTTAACTTTTTTTCTTGTCACATTTTCATGTTATGTGGTATCTTGACAATATTGTGATGTTGCTAAATGTCACAATATTTTCAAAATAATCAAATGTTTTATTAGAATAACTGGCTGTTATATTAGAGTGCTTGACTGCTCTATTAGAGTATCTTGATCTTTGCTTTTTCTAGGGCAAGGAAAGTGGCTATAGGGTTAATTATTAGTAGTGTGGTAAGGTCAGTATTGTGCATTGAGGTACATTAGTTTCTCAACATTCAGTTTTGTTTGCTGTAGTTTATCCCAATAGGTATTGTCTAGGTGATTGTACACTGTTTTGGGTAGTAAAGTGCAAAGAGTTGTAGGAGCTTGAAGTGGTCAGGAGACTAGACAACATTAGTACAGAATTTGTTCATTCAATATAACAGAGAGTTAATAGATCGTAGTATTTATTGTATTATTAACTCTTGGTACATGTGTGTCTTCTATGGAGGAGCCAAACCCTAATTCATTTCCTTGTATATTCCATATTAAGAATGAAGTGTGTGGTATCAAGTCCAATACTATTTGATGGTCCATAAGATTTACACTACCATATTGTGATTAACATGAGTACGTTACCATAAGGTCATGTTATTCAGGATAACTACATGAACTGGTACATAATATGATGTGTTGCAACAAAGTTTCTCAGGAAATGGAAAAATCTGTACCACAGTGTAACATTCAAACTGACTAACTGTATATAACAACACGTACATTGTGTCAATCTTTACCTTTGAAAGTGCACCAATATCACAAAGTCACATGCGCTGAACCTAAATATAGAATGATTACATCAATGTGTGTGCGTGTGTGTGTGGTATAAATCACATGTCCCCTTTCTTTGGCTAATTGTGATATCTTTCTGAAGGTTAAACAGTGGCTTCAGTAACAGATCTGGTTATATGATGATGTGGACTAACATTTCAGTGTGACAATGTGGTTGGCTGTTGGTAAGGAGCAACATTAAGATGAATTCTCGCTTCCCTATGTGGAGTATTTACAACATAAGTTCACAGAGAGTTCAATGGTGTTCAGAGTTGGACCTGATGTAGCCCATAATTCAGTGTCATTAGGGTTGCAATGGGTGGTAAAGGGTGAGAGTGGTGTCACCTATGAAAATCTGTCTTTTGCTGCTACTGTTTGTTTTTTTAAAATTTTTTTATTAGTTTTTATGTAGTAGCTATTTGTCCAGAATTCTGGACGCTGACTTATACAGGCTGTTCGTCTGGCACTCATCCATCATAACTCAAGTATCAGCACAATAGTCTTCCAACCCTAGCTCACCTCAAACTCACCAAAACTTACCTTCATACAGCCAGTGAAGGATATCATTATGCTTAACAGGTGGACTTAAGGTTAAGGTCAGGTTCAACTTCACCCAGTATTCTTACTATATACAGGTTACTTATTGAATCACTTTTGTCAGATAGAAAAGTAAAGGAGCTGGGTCGCTTATAGCACAGGTGGTGCCATGCTAGCCTTTCACACTGGTGGTCCACATTCAAGCCTTGGGAATTTTGCAAAAAAAAATTGCCAACCTTTTTTGTATAAGTGTATGGAACTGGATGAATTGCCCCTTAAAGCACGAAAGTTGTATAAGTAAGGTCAAGTCGTGTAAGCTACTCAATAGTCTTTTAGCAGGAGAAAAATTGCACCACACAAAGGGAGTGCTACAATAAGCCATGTATGGATCATCAGAAGTTTCTTGATGGTCTGTGTTGTAGTCCGTACTTAACCGGATTGTGTTTTACTCTCAGTGATATTAATACATGCATCTTCAGTCTGTATAAACTTCAACCTGTGGTGACAAGTATGACGAATGTGGTCACAGGAAATGGATAAGGAAAAGCGTTCTTGTTCCCTATCACTCGGCATTGATTCAGTGTGGACTTCAGTCACATACTTGTGCAGTGTGTGTAACAAAATCTGTGATGTAGATAAGGCTTGTGGTGACAGGTAGAATAATACCAACATAAATGCTGTCCTTTCCCATTGTCTTCTTTGCATTAGTTCAACACTTACTTCTGTAGTGTACTTATTTAGTGTGTGTTAGAAAATGTTTAATGTATAGGACAATCACATCAAGTTTGCTGCTATAGGATGTAAATTATATTGGACATCTTCAGTAAATTGCATAATTTTAGCATTTGAACAAAAAGTTTAATGGTTATGTGATGTTGAACCTTACTCAGAAATACAAGTTTACAGCATAACTGGAAATGGAAAGTCCATACATGATGTAGTATAGAAGTGTAGAGGTGTGGTAGGTAGGACTGCAGGTGTATACACAAGCTTCTAAAATATTCTTTATTGCAAGAGTTGTATCCAAAACTGTAAAGCTTTTCATAGCATGTGATGGAACACGGCTTGCTAATGGTACTAGTAGCAGCAGAGAAAAGGCTGCCCAGGAAAAAATATTATACTCACATTGGCATTCTTGACAATGACTTGGTTTCATTGTTTTGTACAGACCAAGTCATATGGTTGCTCCAGGAATGGATGAATGTTGGTATTTTGTTTTAACTTCATTGTGAGTGACATCCGATGTGTTTAACCAGCACAGTATTGGCATGTGTAGTAGTGTAGAGAATTGTTGGCTCCGATCCTGTTTAAGTTATCATGGAACATCTTCCTGTAAAATGATGAGAAAAAATTCAAGTGTGTTTATACCATATGTATAGCAAAAAATGCTCTAAGATAAGAAGTTTAGGTAGGGTAATTACAATCCATTGAGAATCAAGTGATGTTGTCATATGGACTACAATTGATTCACTTCTATATACAAGTAACTAGTAACATACACAAGCTCTTAAAGTATTCATCATGGAACATGACTTGCTAAAGGTACTAGTAGCAACAACAAAGGCTGCCAAGGAAAGGCTGGCAGCAAAAGCTGCCTTTTCAAGTTCTTGATAATGCCACATAGATTATCATTCTTATTCACACTCCTATAATAAAGCATTTCTAGTGTTACGAAGACTACACACCCACTCACCTCTTAGATATGGCCACTTTACACAGAAACTGGAAAGGCTGGAAAAGCCAGGCTACCAAGGAAAGAATAACTGTTGTGGTCTGTACCAAGAGCAAAAGAATTATGTTTTCCTTTTAATGTTAATAATACATGAATCTTTAGTTTGTACATACAGTAGCCTATCAGTAATACAGTAAAACTTCCTTTAACTGCAAGGCATACATATGGTAATAGTTTTGCATCAGTTCTCAATTGTCATATTATATTATAAACTGTACTGCACAGCTACAGTTAGAGATTTGTAATCATATTTGCGGCCTTTGATGATTGGTAGGTTGAACTTTTTGAGAGAATGAGGTGTTACTGTTGTGTCTGCTGCTTGTTACTCTCCTGTACAGATAATATAAACTATAACCAAGCTTCAGAGATATGATTAGGTAATTTTAAAAACTGTAAAATTACAAATTTGAATAGGTGAATAAACAGCTGTACAATAAATTACAAATACACTCTTAATTAAAATACTCCGGCTGATCGTATGCAATCACAGAAAGAATTTCACTGCATGGTATTCCATATGGAACAAACTATGGCTCATTATCATAGGTAGCACCCAGCTTCCAGGGTAGAGTTGGCATTACAGGAAAATCTGGAGACAGAAGACATTTAAAAATTAACTTGTATTGGATTAAGTGTACACTAAATGTTATGATGAGGAATCAGTGGAGGAGATGGTAGTGGTGGTATGGTTGTTGGGCCTGGATTGACCAATGCCAAGGGAGAATGATTCAACTGTGGTGGGTTTTTGAACCTTTGAGCAAATTGATTATGTTGTACTTTCAATGCAGATACATTATACGTACATCTCCAGTTTGTGTAAAATTCAACCTTACTTGTGGTGACAGGTAAGAAGACACCACATTAAAAGCTGTGACAGGGAATTGGTAATGAAACTGTTCTTTCTCTCCATGATTCTGCTGTGGCACTGATTCAATAAGCACTTCAGATACATATTTGTGCAAAGTGTGCAACAAAATCTGCAACATAGGGAATTAAGAGTCAGTGTAAAAGAGCTATTTAGGTACACAATGACTACTTTCATGTCCATTCTTGCTGTTTGAATAATGAGTTAACTTCATTGTTTTAAAATCCATTGGTTGATCATTTAACTAGTCTCCTAGTGCCGGGGTGGACGGATGTTGATACCTCATACGAGTTACATCATGAGTCACATCTGATGTGCCAGCGCTGTGCCACTTAGAGTTTGTATACTTGTATCTCAAGTTATCAGCACAAACTATGTGCAATTCAACAGTGTAAAGCATTGTTGGATTTATAATCCCTTTGGAGTTATCACCACATAAGGGAACATCCTTCTGTAAAATGATAAAAGAATTATCACAGTAGCTACCAAGATGCAATAAATTACCTTCCAAGTTTGGCGACAATCATTTCATTGCCCACTGCTTTAAAATATTTCCTTAAATTATACTCATGAATCTGGACGACAGGTCTACCCGCAGCTTGTGATGTTCTTGCACTTTTGAGTTTACACCGCACCTGTAAGAAAATATCTAGAATGTGGTAGCTGAACACACTTGCGTGCCACAAACCCAGGTGTAACTTCAGAACAATTTCCGCCTTCAGGAGACCAGAATCCAGTGGTATCTTCAGCTGCCATACTAGTGATATCTAACACTCAATAACTGAGAACGTTTGCTCCTGAGTCTCCATATTTATTTGTCATGCCAGTTGACACCTTTGTCTGTTTGGCAAACTCTCTCATCCTTCGGTGCTTTGAAGCAAGTCGGTGAAGCCACTGATAGAAGTGTCAAAAGTGA
Organism: Dysidea avara; assembly: GCF_963678975.1. Classification (NCBI taxonomy): domain Eukaryota; kingdom Metazoa; phylum Porifera; class Demospongiae; order Dictyoceratida; family Dysideidae; genus Dysidea; species Dysidea avara. The sequence continues at coordinate 2,934,966 of NC_089278.1, read as the reverse complement.
TGAGATTATTTTTTGAATAATACGTCCAAAACTGAAGCAGCTGCGTTAGCAATCATGTCAATGTGGAACCTCTTCAATGTTAACTTCAACCTGCAACTAGACTATACAGTCTCCTGGGTCAGTACCCCATACTACATTGTTATACTCCCTTGTCTTTGACCACTCAAAAACCATTTGCTATAAAAGCCACTTGAACTGTGCTTCTTTACTACTATATACTTAGGGATTTCCCCTCCTAACACATGCGTGCATGTGTGTAACTTCCCTAATACAACACACACATAATACACTGTATGGTCATAAGATTGTAACCCTTTATGGAGTAGCAGACTGTTCATGATTAGTGCATGGTATTAATTGGCATAAAAACTGCATGTGTGCATAGCCAGCAATAATGAATGGTTGAAATACTGATTAACATGCAATGGTAATAGTTCACAGATCTGTCCATTAATCCATACATCATATCACTTCATAATATTTCACTGTGGACCATGCAGTTAAGATGGGTTTGAAATTTCATCCATTACAACAGTGTAGCTACACAGTAGTGCTTGTTCTACCACCAGATTTGTGACCATATAACAACAGGTGATTTATGATTAAAGGGCTACATCAGCTCAAAAGAGGTGCTTTTCAGAATTGGTAAGGCAAAAATAAATCACACTGTAATAGATGTGATACTAGTTGATCACAAATTATATACTCAAAAATCTTTGGAAAAAAAAATGGAAGAACTGAGATCGGATGTAAGTTAGGCAGAGTTAAGTTACCCTTAGACTTCCGAATCAGGGTAACAATAGCACTCTTTCAAAGATCAGGATGGCTATGTAGAAGACAAAATGCTTTAGTCAAAGAATTCTCCATTGCATGCCTCTAAAAACTTTACTGGGGGGAGTGTGAAAACATTCACATGCGAAAACATTGTGAGTGGATTGAATATGGGAAAATAGTGATACCCACAATACATTACAAAACTCACAACTAAGATTTTCTTGAGCAATATTGTTTTTACTACTGAAGGTCTCTTTTGCAATGGTATATTGTACCTGTTTCTCTGTGCCAAAACTTCTTGCTTAGTTGTTTTAAAATCACTGTAGAACACTTCACCCGTTCATCCACTCATACCCAAGCATCTGTATGTGAAAACGTGACTCTGGAATGCTGGATAACCTCTATTGACAGTTTTTTTGTAATAAGCTCAGTCAGTAGGTGCCTAGTTGCACTCAGAAGAATGTTTACATGTGATTGAGCTGATTTGCCAGCAGAAGGTTTGTCACAGCTTGACATGGTTCGAAACCACATGTTGGTGTGAGTGTTGGTGATGACCCAAATATAAACCAAGTAAAAGGATGACTATTAACAAAGTTTCAAAATATATGGGTGCGCATAATCCAAATTTCAAAGTTTGCTCTAACATCATAGTCACAGTAAGTTAGCACAAACTTTGGCTGTCATTACAAAGCCTGTTTAATAGTGTGTCAGCTGTAAAAATTTCATATGATCAAAATTTTACTGTGCAATAGGTGCATAATTCCTTATGCTTGCCTCAAGCTCCTCCTTTTGTATCAGTAAAACTAGAGTACCAGTCATCTACTGCCTACAAATTAAGTCAGAAGTGTTAACTGTTCTGGAAGATGTTGTATACAATGTGTGTTTATGTATTCTTCAAACTATTTCTTTGTGTGGTTCAATCAAGTAGTTGTTTGAAAGAAGTCATCTGTCACTCCTTCATGTGTTGTGTGGACAACAAATCTTATGTTTGCTACAACTTTAAAGGAGAGACTCTATTTTATGGCTGGGTGATATTGAAAGTTTATATTGTATTGCATGAAAATTTTATATGGAATTTAATTTTAAGGTTGATGTCACATCCATAAAATTATACATCCATTAATAATGTTTTATAGGGCAGCACATTGTTGCAAAGCAGTTAACATGACCAACATGGATTTTGTCTTATTCTATGACTACAGAAATATCCTTGGTGCATACAAGACTATTTGAGCTGAACGATAGTGGTGATTAATTGATTGTCATGATGGTGAGTAACAATTGTGATAATGATAGTATACAATCATGCTGACATGATAAATTACAAGTACACGAAAAAATTTGGAATTTTCAACTAGAGTAGGGACCATAGCACATCGATAAAAAGTACTGAAACAAGTTGAAATAGTCCATGACAGTAAAACAATAAGAAGTGTTATATCCCTACTGTGCATTTCTGTTATGGTATCTAGAGCACAGTGGGGATATAAAACTTCTTATCATTTTACTGTGATGGACTACTCCAACTTGTTTCAGTACTTTTTATCGATGTGCTATGGTCCCTACTCTAGTTGAAAATTCCAAATTTTTTCGTGTACTTGTTTGTTAACTTTTTTTGTAAATAATTTTACTATGACTGGTGAACCCACGCATACTGCATCTGAAATGGTACCGTGCGCCCCAGCTATATCAATTATCATATAAAAAGTGAAGTATCCATTTTGCTTCGTTGCCAGCTATGTTCAACCCATTGCAGGGCTGGAGCCCGGAGATTTTGAGTGGTCCGGTCATCCATGGACTGCAATGAAGGTCATAGTCATGCACACTACTCAGTTTTTACTGATCTATTATGATCTGTAAATCAGACATTATCTGCTTTGGTGTGTTACTTAACTGCATGTGCTATAAGTACACAGAGCGTGCTAAGCTAGAGGGGTCATGGGGCATGCTCCCCCAGAGAAGCTTTTGAAAATAGATACTCTGAAATGGCATCCGGAGGCTATGCAAAGTCTCTTCTTTTTGTTAACATCAATGGTAATTTGTGCTACATTACCAATTAATTGAGTTTCATATCTGACTATTATAGCTAGTATATAGCTAATTTTGTGTTCATGATGTATACAAAATTTCTCAACGTGAAAGTTTAGTCGTGAAAGTTGTAGTTTTAGATTGTAACCGCATGCTAATGCATGACATGCATGATCAATTAGCTCAATGCAGTGTGCCATGCAGATGACTCACTGGGTATTTTAAAACAGTTAACACAGATGTCATGGCTTAGACTATAAGTACTGGATGCTTTATTAGAGTATCATGATGATTGTTCTATTAGAGTATATTTTGATGACTGCTCTATTAGAGTATTTCGATCTTAGCTAAAAAGTGATTGGCCGGACCGTGGCTGACCCATTGCACAGCATTTCGAATCAAGAACTGTTTGAAAAGCACCTCTACTTTCAAAACAGCCACTACGAAAAATACGGACGATTTCTGTTACAAAGGGAAGCCATCACGTACTATCGCCAAATTGATACTTTTCACTGTCAGCAAAGATGAATGGGACACAAAAAAGGATACTAGTAAATCCATGAAGAATGCATTGTACATACTGTGGTATGCCAAAAGGCACCTGTTGGGCCAAAGCGATGTCGAACAGTGAAAAAATCAAGCCCGTAGCCTCATCTGTTATCAAGTTATGCTTGTCTGAAGGCATCAGTCAGTCAGTTACTCAGTCAGTAGAAAATTCTGTTGATTTAAAATTCCGTAGCAACTTGTTGAAAGCATTTCGGGTTGATCTTATGGCTTGTTTAGGTTTAGTTTTACCTAACCAATACTGCGTCATCATCGTCTGGGAAAATTGAGGTTGGTTTTTGGTTGATATTATTTTGTGGGCCACGCCTATTCCTTTGTGGTCCCTACTGTACAGTACTATCTATACAGTACTATTGTACTGTATGATAACATATATCAAACAACCCCCTGTCACCCCCACCATTTGTCAGTTTTGTATTGCAATTGTTGAGGGAATTGTGAATACTGGTAGAGCATGTACAACTAAGATAATAAGTGTAATTACCAATGAGAGTTATAAAAGTTGATATGTGGTGTATGGATTATTCATGTGTCGAGGTTGAGTATCTTTGATAACTGTTAGTAATATCATGATACTACCGTTATCATGATACAAAAGTCAGTAGTGATTACACAATCACTCAGCTCTAATTTGTTGCTCCACTGAAACACTTCAGTCACATGATCTCAACACATGTGAACACTTCAGTAGCAGAAACTGCAGTTTAGCCCAATAGTGATTGTCTTGAAGTTGGTTAAGTGATAACTGCTCTTGTGTTAGTTGTAGTCTTGCATGCCCTAGACAAGCTTGTTCAAATGAATAATGGCAGAGCTCCCAACCATCTTTGACAAATACTGCTTTCCAGATGAGAGGAATTTGTCACACCACTTGTATGTGTGCACATAATGAAGTGACTCTCATAGTTCACAATCCATTTGGTCACCATTGTGATGTGTTCAAAATCACAAACTTATACTAGAGCATTTTTACTATGCATATGGTATACATTATAAGCACAAATAGTTGAGGGAATAGTCTGAATTTATTCTCTTATTTTATACATATACAGGTTGCATTGTCAACCCAGAAGTGTAGTGCAAGTTGGTTAGACCTCTTGTCTACTTGTGGGAAGAGTTCCATGCTGTGGGCAACAAGATGATTATTACCAAGGGTGGAAGGTAATTTACTAATGGATGTTTGTGGTCACTATCATGTCATTTTACAGGAAGAACTCTAACAGGCAGCAACATGTGCTGCAGCGTTTGGATAACAGCCTCCATTCACTCCTGGAGGAACCATATCACAATGGTTCACCTGCAATGCCAATGATCTCCTGGCAGCCATTTTTAATACGGTGGTACCTATAACAACCAGCCACCTATTGGATACCATACAATTTAGGATATGAAAACTTAGTAATATACTTTAATTGTACTTTTAGTAATCATATCTTACATCTACATAATGACATACACATGTGCCCAAGAGTTCACTGTATGGTGAAGAGCAACTGAAAAGTATGCAGCAGACGCGTAACATTAAATGTTTGACCTTATCAACAGTTTTCTATTAGATCAAAAGGAAAGTGCTTGTGTTCTAGTGTATGATTTATGGTGCATAAGGATGCGAAGGAGCATGCTGTATTCATGCATGCAATGGAGGGAAATGGTATTTTCAAAATAGTTATCATTGTCTAAAATCTAAACTTTCAAGTATCAGCATTCTACATGTCACTTATTGTACTGTTTCTGACAAGTATGTGAACTAGTGCAGTAACAACAATTATTTCCAGCTTTTGCCAATTGGTGCAGCAGTGGGTGTTGATCCAGGAGCAGTTCAGTGATGATCATTCCATATGAGTATAGTACACATAACCTTATGTACTAAAGGGACCTACATCTAGTGTATTATATGTGTGGTGTACATGATTTGGTAGTTTCTATAACTTGAGCATGAAGCACATACACTTGTATTTTGAAAGTCTATCCCAAGAAAAGTGCTAGTATTATACTCCCAGTAGTTACATCTAAATGGTCTGAAAATATTGTTTGTGTTCACAATTTATACGTTAGCTGGTTTATACAGCGGTACAAGTGTCCCTCAGGGTAAGGCTGGTTCAGCTACTGATGTCATGAGTGATGCCACACATTTAATTGTAATGAACGGTGGGTGGGTGTGGCTGTTACACAATTTTTGTTTAATAAGTGTTACTATATTACACCTGTATTAGTAGTGGCATGATGTAATGGTGCACCTGTCATCATCTCATCATCAGAAAACTGTATGCCATCAGGTTACTAGCATTTTGTCCAAACATATGGTGTAGACTAACACACACACTCTACAAGGTATGGTTTCTAATGCACCTATCAAATGTGAAGCCTCACCCCCACCCTGGGGGTCCCCACACACCTACTGGGGATTTGACATCTACATCTTGTCCCACCCCTGGGGGCTTTTGATAATGGCAGTTTGCTGCAAGCTGACCCAATAATGATTTTAATAGGTAAATCAGATTCAGTGGAATGGAACGATAGCTACTTAGGTAATTTGAATTAGTGCTCACCTCTTTATGAAAACCATTTTACTTTAATGCTGTATCCCCATAGGATGGTCTTTTTTATCAGCATGCTGAGAAAAGATATCTAATTTGTAATACAGCAATATACCCCATGCAAAACAGTTTAGCTGTATACAAAAATAACATGCCTAGCTAGCTATATATCAAACTGACAACTAAAGGAGCTAAGGCCACTGCAAATAAATTCTTTGTTTCCCGTCCTGGACTCAAGCATATCATTTCCATTATTTCATTATAAGATTGGCAGCTTTTCAAGCCATTACTTGCCTGGCATAACCATAAAAAGCTGCATAAAAGCATGCTTAAGCTTGTTCCTTCCTTTTCAAGTTGCGAAAATAGTACAAACGTGAAGTTTGTGCCAACTCGATATCATTTACTGACACGTGAGCTGACACTGTTTCAAGATGGCTTTTACTGAGCCTCTCAGTATGCAAGAATAACCGGAAAATAATGGAAGAATACGGAATAATGGAATATTTAGAGCTGACAGTAACTAGATGCGGGCGGTGGATGGGAAACAGAGAATTACACAGGGGCCTAGCCAGGATTTTTTGAAGGGGGGTTCCAGCACCAGCATTGAGTTGCTAGAAGCAGGGGTCTGGGGGCACAGCCCCCAGCCGCTGAGAGACTTTCAATATTTTAATAAATCAAAACTCAGCAAATTGCTATATTTTATGCAAAAGTACATTAATTATGATGCATTAAGTGCCCCTGGGATGAATGTAGTACTAGATAAAGTCACCTAGTGGAAACAGACAGCATGACACATATAGTAATCTGTAAGTGATGGTTATATCTCACTGTGGTATAGGAGCCATGAATCCACTGATACAAATGACAATCAAAACGATATAACTATACAAATATGCATAGCATGAATTCATTTTGCATAACACAAGTGATAGCTCTATATCTTTAAACACTGCACACCAAAGCTATAGCAATATAAGGTCATGCTAAGTTTTGCATTTATAATGTTGGAATGTCTCAAAAACTTCATATGGACATGGATATTTACATGCATGTTTTATTAGAGTATACCTGACTGCTCTATTAGAGTATATACCTGACTGCTCTATAAGTTTTGAAGAGGGCTCATGTTACCTCTGTAAATCCTTCCCTGAGAGATGAATGTAAGTTTTATCAATTGTTGTGCTGTGCCATTATATTATATTGCTCACTCATTTTGTCCTGCCACACTAAATGGTGTGTTAGGATCCTGCTTGCAGAAGTCTAAATTTTACAGGGGGGGTTCCTGAACCCCCCAGAACCCCCCCTCCCTACGCCCCTGGGACTCAGTGGCCTAAAATCTGGTGAGGCCAAGGAATGAATGTTAATACCAGCAACCAAGCAACTAATTGGCTATAATTCATAAAATAAATAAATAAAAAATTGGTCCTTTATCATTGACTCGTGCAGTCTTGCTGCTTATTAGCAGGGCCGCCCACAGGGGGGGGGGCAACTGGGGCATTTTGCTCCGGGCCCCAGCCTGAAAGGGGCCCCAGGAGGCCCCATGAAGGGCCCCCTGAATACCTGTTTAAAAGATCTATATACTCTAATAGATCAGTCAGATCTAAATACTCTAATAGAGCAGTCACAGTAGTCTTCAGAGGAGCAGTGTAGCAAACTTATAGATAAGGAGATATGGTTGGTAATGGGTAGTTATTGTCATTGCCAGCAGGTTGTGACCTTTTTTTTTTTGTTTTGTTTTTTTTGGTCTTCACCTTACAACTTGGGTGAAGGGCCCCACTTTAACTCTTTTCCCTGGGCCCCTTAATTTCTCTGGGCGGCCCTGCTTATTAGTGTCCCTGTAATTGCCTAGTAATCCTTTTTTCTCCTCTACAATGACTATTATATTGGAAAGGTACCAATTTACTAGCCAATTAGACTGACAGGGAATTAATTAGGATTACAGCCAAGTCGATGATAAAGGACCAAGATTATAAAATATTTTTACAAGAAAGTTTTTATCACGAAAAATTTTGCACGAAAATAAAGCGAATTACGGTATTTAGTTAGTCTCGCGTGGCCAGACCCTTTCCGCGCAGCCGCTTATCGATTGGAAATTATCAGCGCCGCGCTACAAGGTAGTGCGGCGCTTATAATTTCCAATCGATAAGCAGCTGCGCGGAAAGGGTCTGGCCACGCGAGACTAGTATTTAGTTGCCAGCATAGGCGGCGGAAAGGGGGGGGGGGGGGGGGGGGCAAGGGGCTAAAGGCCCCCTCGGTCTGCTGAGGGGGGCCCAGCCCCCTCCCAGTATGATACCACGCCGAAGTTATCCTTCTTGGAGTGGGGCTGAAAACCGCGATAAAGATCGAGATACTCTAATAGAGCAGTCAGTCTAATAAAGCAGTCACAGTATTAGAGCAGTGTGTAGCGAGCTATGTAGGGATTTTTATATAGTTTATCAGCTATGAATACGTAGCTGGTGAGGTGGGCAGCTATTGTTAGCTGGTTTCGAACTTTTTTTTCTTTTTTTGGTCTCACCATACCAAACCAGAGACTAAGTCTGGGTCAGCCCAGCCCCCCCTCATATCAACTACTTCCTCCGCCCCTGGTTGCCAGTATATATTAACATTCATTTCTTGGCCTCACCAGATAATTAGCTCCTTTAAATACCAGTCACTTTTACCAAGAGTTCATGAACTCTTACTTTTAGCTTAATGGACACGTCTTTTTTGTATAGCCAAGCTGTTTTTAATTTGTATGGGATAGCTGTATTGTATCATAAATCAGTTATCACTCTGAGTTTTCTAGGCATAACATGTGGCACACGATTCATTGATAAGACTGTCTTATGGGGATACAATGTAAAACAACAATTTAGACATTAAAGTAAATGGTCTTTGTAAAGAGATGGTCTTATTAGAAGATGGTCTTTATAAAGAGGTTGTGGTATATCTGTACGCATGTCTGTAATTACGTAATCCTCGTTGTGTAATTGTTTACTTGTATTATGCTTACGTAGCTGATAGTGCACGTGTTTGCTGTACTTCTTGAGAGTTGTAGCTTTTAATCCTTAGTGATTGTATCATGATTGTGCTTGTACATCTGTGGTAATTGACAGTGTTAATTATACTACAATTCAATATTACGAAGATACTACAACTGGCGACGAGGATGGGATTCTACAATGGCAAGTGCCCCGCCACAGTTTGACACTTTCAATCCTGCAAAGGACGAGTGGAACTCATGGAGTCGCCGTTTCGAACAATGGTTGCTACTCAGTCCGTTTTCCATAGGCGACGATGCCGAGGCGAAGAAGCGAGCAGCTCTCTGCACGTATGTGGACTCGTCTACCTTCAAACTTTTGTGTTCCCTTTGTGCTCCAGATAAGCCCGAAGATACTTCTTATGCCAATTTGAAGGAGAAACTAGACAAGCAATACGGTGTCAAGAGACTAGTCTTAGCTGAACGCCACAGGTTTTACACCTACAAACAAGGGAAGACGCAACCTCTCTCAGAATATGTTTCTGAACTACGACGACTTGCTCTGACGTGTGACTGGAATCAAGCTCAGTTAGCTGACAATTTGCGTGATAAATTTGTGATGGGTCTTTACAATGAGCGTCTGTTACAACAGCTCCTGAGCCAAGATCACAAGAAGTCATTAGAAGACCTGTTTCAACACGCCCTTACTTTTGAGGCAGCTGAACAAGAGTCGCTCAAGCGTGCTGATTCGGGAACTACCAATTCAGTGAATGCTTTAAGCCAACGTCACAAGAAGTCCAAGTTTCCAAAAGCTCCCAGTGTTACTAAACCACCAGCAAAGCCTAAGAACTTTCCCAAACAAACTACACAACCCGGTTCATGTAACAGTTGTGGTGAGAATCATGCTCGTAGCACATGTCGTTTTCGTAATGCTAAATGTTTGAATTGTGGGAAAGTTGGTCATATTCAAAGAGTTTGCAGATCATCTCCAATAGCAGTTGTTCAATCTAACACTTCAGCAGAATCTTCAAATTCCTCACAACAACCAACACATTCCTTACCACAATCTTCAGATTCTTCACAACAACCTACAGCAGACTCAGCAGTAGTAACACTTTCACATTCTTCAGAAGAAATTCCCCCAATGTTTCAGATACTGCAACTTCCAGAGCTGGGCAGACGACTTCGTCTTATGGTGGATTCAGCATCTCCTGTCACCTTTATCAATTCTGCCACCTGGAACGATCTGGACCAGCCACCACTAACATCTACTAACAGAGAACTCAATGCTTTTGAAGGTCAACAGATCAAACCACTAGGCTATTTCCAGACTCTGGTAAAGCGTGAAGACCTCCCTTCCCAGTCTGCAGTTATGTCAATATTTGTGTCACATAATGGAGTGAATATTATTGGCAGAGATGGTCAAAAGCAACTCAACATAGTGATTGACCCCCAGCAGTTTGGAATTGTGTCATCAGTGAGTGTACCAGACAAATGTTTACAAGACATTCTTGACATTCATTCAGAATTGTTCAAACCAGGTCTGGGCTGTTGTACTACAACAACTGCAAAGCTGATTCTAAAAGAAGATGCACAGCCAAAATACTGCAAACCACGTAAGTTGCCATTTGCTCTCAAACCAATTGTTGGTGCTGAATTAGATCGACTAGAGAAAGAAAGGGTACTTGAGAAAGTCAACCACTCAGAGTGGGCAACCCCCATTGTTGTTGTAAAGAAACCCAGTGGTAAAGTGAGAATTTGTGGTGATTTCAAGGTATCGCTAAATCCAGTGCTCAAAAGTGATGTTCACCCATTCCCACTTCCAGAAGAATTGTTTCACAAGTTGAATCAAGGCTACAAGTTTTCAAAAATCGATTTAGCAGATGCTTATCTTCAAATTGAGCTTGATGCCGAGTCTCAATGTTTGGTTGTCATCAACACACATCAAGGTCTTTACCGCTATAAGCGTTTACCGTTTGGCCTTAGTTGTGCTCCAGCTGTTTTTCAGAGAATTGTTGAAAGAGTGATACAAAATGTTCCCGGCACAGCTAATTACCTTGATGACATCATTGTTACCGGCAGTACAGAGAAAGAACATCTTGCTAACCTTGAGTCAACCCTTGCAAAACTAAAAGAATGTGGTTTCCGCCTTAGAATGGATAAATGTAAGTTCTTTCAGAATGAAATTGAGTATCTGGGCCATGTAATTGATAAAGAAGCCATACATCCTCAACCAGCCAAAATTGATGCAATAACCAACATGCCGTTTCCGAAGAACCAAGCAGAGTTACGCTCATTTCTGGGCATGGTAAATTATTATGACAGATTTAGTCCTGGTTTAGCAACAAAATGTGCTGTGTTGAATGATCTGTTGCACAAGGATGCTCAGTGGTGTTGGACTCCACAACATTCACAAGCTGTAAAAGCTATCAAAGAAGTTTTGACATCTTCCACTACATTGTCACATTATGATCCTGAGCTTCCTTTGAGTATTGCCTGTGATGCAAGCCAAGTGGGTATTGGAGCTGTGCTCTTTCATACACTTTCAGATGGTTCAGAGAAACCAATCGCATATGCTTCACGCAAACTGACTAAAGCTGAAAGGAACTATGCTCAAATACAGAAAGAAGCATTAGCCATCATTTATGGTGTTCAGAAATTTTGACAGTACCTACTTGGAAGAAAGTTCAATCTAATTACAGATCACAAACCTTTATTGACGATTTTCCACCCAACCAAAGGTATACCTGAAACTGCTGCTAGTCGTTTGCAAAGGTGGGCAATTATTTTATCTGCTTATGACTATGTAGTTCAATTTAAGCCCTCAGCACAACACGCCAATGCTGATGGATTGTCTCATTTACCACTGAACACTGACGAAATCAGTACTGATGAAACTGATGATTTGGCGATAGTGTGTGCTGTGGAGCAGCAACAGTTAGATTGCCTTCCAATACAAGCTACTGACATTCAGAAAGCTACCATGCAAGATCCAGTTTTATCACAAGTTTTCAGTTACACCTTAAATGGTTGGCCAAGTTCCTTACAATCTTTACCAGACACCCTCAAACCGTTTTTCAATAAAAGATTTCAGATCACAATTGCAAACAAGTGTTTACTTTGGGGTATTCGAGTTGCTGTTCCCAAGAATTTTCAGTCCAAAATTCTACATCTTTTACATGAAAATCACCCAGGCATGACAAAGATGAAGTCACTAGCTCGTTTACATGTTTGGTGGCCAGGCATTGATGATGAGATAGAAAATTTTGTGAAAGCCTGCCAAAGTTGTTCTCAGAATGCTAGAGACCCAGTCAGAGTACCATTACACCAATGGGAACTACCAGCTCAGCCATGGCAAAGACTTCACATAGACTTCGCTGGACCATACAAGGACAAGATGTGGCTCCTAGTTATTGATGCCTACAGTAAGTGGCCTGAAATTCACAGTATGGAATCTACAACTGCTGAGACTACAATCAAACATCTCAGACAGATTTTCGCCACACATGGTTTGCCGCGTCAAATCATCTCCGACAATGGTCCACAGTTTGTTTCAGCTACTTTTCAGAAGTTTTGTGAAGCTCGAGGCATTCAGCACACCAAGACTGCACCCTACAGTCCCAGATCAAATGGTGAGGCTGAAAGACTGGTACAGACTTTTAAGAATGCTATCGACAAGATTGATCCTCACACTAATTCAGAAATTCAAGAAGCTTTGGTTGATTTCTTAGCCAAGTACAGATCAACACCTCATTCTGCTACAAATCAGACACCATCAGAAATGCTCAACAACCGTCGAATGAGAACAATTCTAGATTTGTTACACCCCTGCAACAGTGAAGCAGCTAAGTCACAGCAACGTCAGAAAGCTGATTATGATGTTCATACCCAGCCAAACAAGTTTAAAGTTGGTGATTTAGTCTGGGCACGCAATTTCAGAGAGGGGAAAAGATGGTTGCCTGGAAACATTACCCAGCAGAATGGAAATGTTCTTTACGAAGTGTTCATTAAGGACTTGAATTCAACTTGGCGTCGACATGCAAATCAGTTACGTACTAGAATTGAGTGGATTCCAGAATCTGAATCTGTTGGTGATCAGATACAAGAAACACCACAAGAGACTGTACAGCCTTCAACACCTCCTTTGCGTAGATCTACAAGAGTCAGGCAACCACGACAACCTTGGTCACCCAGCAACACATAAACTTAACAGGGAGGAACTGTGGTATATCTGTACGCATGTCTGTAATTACGTAATCCTCATTGTGTAATTGTTTACTTGTATTATGCTTACGTAGCTGATAGTGCACGTGTTTTGCTGTACTTCTTGAGAGTTGTAGCTTTTAATCCTTAGTGATTGTATCATGATTGTGCTTGTACATCTGTGGTAATTGACAGTGTTAATTATACTACAATTCAATATTACGAAGATACTACAGAGGTGACCACCAATTGAAATTATTTATGTACCATTCCATTCCACTGAATCAAAAACAGCATTTTAACATCAACATCATTGCAGCCATTTCATGACCGCCACCTTTGATTTCAGGCCGCACCCTTTTTATACAGCTTGGCTTTTTTGCATGGATGTAGGAGTAGCTATATCACCTACAAAAACACAAGATACAAAAACAAAACACAACAAACTATGCATACACATCAGAAGTTGACAAGCTAGTGGGAGGTGAACAGAGCATGTACCTGTGTGCCGATCAGTTTGTGTTATGTACTTCAGGTTGATGTGTCAAATTTTGTACAATCATCTGAGGCCTCTAAGAAGTAACACCGCATGAAGCATAGAGCATTCGGTGTGCCTGAGTAAGGAATGACAATTACTTGGTAAAATTTTTTGGTATACCAGAAGAGATCATCTGTTCTGGGGTGTAGACCAGATGTTACTAGTGGAGTGTTACTTTGGTGACATGACCGCAGCACCTAGCTTTACGACTCACCAACACCACAGGAAAATGATGTTGATGGACCATGCCAGTCCCCTGGAGCTCCATGCAACTGGACACTTTCACACGCTCTATACAGCCAATGAATATTACTTTCCTATTTTATTGGGCGCACATTGTTTAAAGAGATTGGCACTGCAATGGTCAGAATAATTGATGCTTTGCATAGTACAATGTGTAAAGTACCATTGATGGCAATGTCTGAAGTGAAAAAGGCAATACATGGCACGAGATATGAGAGATTGGTGTGAGTATCATAACGTGAAACTGCAATGGCCATCCACATTCTAAAAACTAGCTTGTAGTTACATGGAGTCCAGTTATTGCAGCCTACACTATGTAGGTACAGTGGTTATATGTAGTCACTAATACACATCAACTAATGACTGTATACAAGCAAGTGTATGTTCTATTAGAGTGCATTAAATCACATTACACATGTTTTGTCTCTCACATTCCATTCCTTCAATTAGTGTATCTAACATAATTTTCTTTTACAGCTGTAATTATATACATTACAAATACAAGAAATGTACAGTGGTTATTTAATATTACTGTTAGTTGTTCACATTCTAATGAATTGTTGAGTAATGTATGAATGATTTGATTGATGAGGATTTGGTGACTCTTGTTGTATTGGTCTAAAATTAATCCTGCCACTGAATATCATCATGACTGCATTCTTCTATAAATAATGTCAGTATTGAGCAACCCATTTCCCAAATAAGTGCTAGCTTTATTAATAAAATTTGCCAAACAATTCCTGATAACAAACAACACACAATTCATTTGCTATAAATTTATAAACGTCAACTACTTGTATTCAGTTTTGTTGCTCTTCATTACTGACTGAATAATGGACTGGATAGTCATAAGGATCTGGGTAGTAAGTGGTAAGACTAGGGTAGAAATTGACTGGAGCTGGGTTTATGGCAGTCGGGAAAGATTGTAGTGATGTGAAATATGGCAGTGATGTGAAAGATGGCAGTGATGCAATTGGCAGACCTAGAATACCACCAATAGTATACATATCATACACTGTATGGTACTAACCTTGTGGGTTTGGAGGAGGGAAGATAATGGGTAATGGGCTGGATGCAATTGTTGGTATTAAATCCTGCTCATCTGGTTTCTTCTTGAAACCTCTAGCAAAGGGATTGTGATCCACCTTCAATTGTGTTAACTAGAGGTAAAGATTGATTACATTCTACATAATTAGTAATATGATTTTTTTGTGATGTAATTACCTGTGGTGAAAGGTAAGAAGTTACAGTAATAAAGGTAGTGACTGGGAATCTAAAGACATAGCTTGCTTTCTCAACATCATTTTGGGGGTGACATTCTTCACCATATGTTTCTTTAATGTGTACCTCCACCAAATATTTGTGCATTGTGTTTAATAAAACCTGATAGTGATAGACATCAGAAATTGTATCAACAACATTGTACTCACGTCTCCATTCTTGCTTGTTGAGTGGTGTGTCAATTTCATGGTCTTGAAATCTAATGGATGATTATTTAAGTGTTCTCCCAGTGCAGGGGTAAATGGGTGCTGATACTCCATTTGACTTTTGTCATGCGTCACATCTGTTCTGTTAATGCTGTGCCATCTGGAGTCCATATATTTATACCTGAAGCTGTCTGCACAGACGATGTGCAATATTACAGTATAAAGAGCTCCTGGCTTGAGTCCCGACGGAGTAACGACGACAAACGGAAACATCCTCCTGTAAAGCATGTATAGCTATAATTGTGGTGCTGAAATACATACACAATAATTCTTACCTGCCAGCTTTGGTCAAAATCATTTCATTACCAACGAGATAGAACTGTTTCCACAATTCGTTCTCTTGCAAGGAGACATGAACTGTCTGTCCTGATCCACTGGCTCCACTTGACACTTCCGTTCCGCCATCGGACAACCTGAGTAGTACAATGATTGACAGTACTGGCACGATTAAGTTGACACTTACGTCGATGCAATGTCACGACGATTTTCGCATTCACCACTGATGATGCTTAAATCCTGACTGCTACTACTGCAGCTACTACTCGAGTAGGTAGGAATAGAGGACATTAACGAGACTTCTGAGGTGCTGCGATAGCTTTCTTGAGCTGTCATCTTTAGTTACGATTAAAACTTAAAAGACAGCCACACAGTTTTCAATTTATTTGCTGCTTGAATTAACACGTTTGTCTGTCCTGCAAAATTTGCAACAGCCAGCAAGTAGTGACGTAATTGACTTGCGCGCAGCGGAACTTTGGTGACCCACTCGTTAATTTCTAAGAATAATGTGGCGGCCTACTTTGAAAGGTCACAACCTCAACGCATACCAGCGACTCAACATCTCCTTTGCGTGAAATAGCTGGCAGACCACTGATCAAGCAGAACTCACGTGACGAGACTAATCTAGGGAAAATCAGCTGTCCCTGGGACCAATTGATTATATACTCTCTTCCTCTACTTTTACACTGTTTGACCTGTTTTCACCAGCAGGTCCCTTGGCTTTAAGTACGTATTTAACCACTGGCTGGGATTTAATATCATGCATGTCAGCCATTCAAAATACACACATATCATTATTAGCTATATAGACCCTGAGCTGCTACCATAGCAACATCCGCTATTTTGGAGTACAACCCGTTTTTTTGTTGTTTTTTTGCAACCCTGATAGCATTGGTTTTTATAAGAGTAAAACAGCTCCAGGAAGTAGAGCTGCTTCTATATTCTACGACAAAGGCTGATCAGGTTAACCCTATGCTCTCTCCTACACTATCAGGGTTGAACTGAAAATGGGCTGTACTCCAAGATGGTGAAAGTAGCTATGGTAGCAGCTCACCAAGGGTCTATTGTCATAATGTATTAAAAACCTCCTGTATTCATGTCTGGATGTAACAGAAAAATATATACGTGGAGCTGAAAATCATTATAGCCATTGCATGCATCATAGCATAGCTACACATACAGTCAGTATGACCTGCTACTGTGCATATTGACACCTATACATAATCTGGACACTTCTTAATGGGTTTTAGTATGTAAACTGACCTGGAAAGGCAGGTCAATAATCAGGATCCTTGATTGATCCAAAGGTGGCTATATGACAAATTATGTACATCATATTGTGGAGCCTTAACTTGTGACCCATGTGGTCTAACATTGATAACAACAAAGTAACATTCACAGCAACAATTTACTTT
Organism: Dysidea avara; assembly: GCF_963678975.1. Taxonomy (NCBI): domain Eukaryota; kingdom Metazoa; phylum Porifera; class Demospongiae; order Dictyoceratida; family Dysideidae; genus Dysidea; species Dysidea avara. Next base: position 2,917,945 of record NC_089278.1, on the reverse strand, counting down.
GTGTGTATATGTTGCTGATTAGGTGAGAACCTTCAGGTAAGAAATCACACACTGTGTATACAAGTATCCCATGATTAATTGCTGGTGGAGTATGTAGGATTCCCATATATGGTCAATCATGTAACACAAAGGGCTAGACTGAATATTGGAGTGATATACATACCTACATCAATGCAGTAAATACGGACTAAAGATATAGTGGAACCTGTCTTAGCCAGCATCCATCTGTATAGAAAGGTCACCAGTCCTTAAAGTGGCTAATTGTCTGGGACTCAATGGCAACATATATACATAGTGCAAAATGAAAAGGATGGAAAATGGCGCTGAACAAACAACAATACTGGCAAATGTACACTGTGTACTGTTTTGTTGATAACTTAATTGAAGGGATGTGGTGGGCATGATGGGTCAGCAACAAAGTATAAATCTTGTAAGCCATTAAAGAACTTATCATATATATTAAGTGACTGCTGGAATAATAGTGACAAGACAGTTTGCTGCTTAACTACAGTATAGCTAAATATTTTATGGCTCTCTGGAGTAAATCTTGTAGCAATTTTGTACTTACTGAGGTCTCATGATCACAATAGAATGTTAGGTTTCGTCAAGGTTCATGTGTCGGCTAAAACAGAAAGTGACTCGTTCATGGTGTGACAAAATGGAAGCCTTATAGTCTTTCCAAATACAAACATCCAAGTTTGACAACCCATGCCTTTGTCATGATTGAGTCTACTCACATGTTAACTACAAAAACATCTTCACGCTGGCAAAGTTCTAAGCCACTAGCTATCTTCAGTATTCACAACACAGGTTATGATTTGTAAAGTCGTGCCAATTGGAAAGGCTATAGCGACTAAGACTTTGTTTTGTCAGACCAGGTCACAAATTTAATACTCTTGTACCAGTGATCACACAGATTACTGGTATGCTTTTAACTCTCAAACTTAATACCACCTGCATGTACATGGAAATAACAACACTATACTGTTAAAGTAGCTATACTGCAGTGAAAGGAAGCCATGAAAGTTAATGTTGCTTGAAATGTTGCCACTGGAAATAAATCTGTCTTCTCAGGTAATTCTCTTCACTGTTCTCCACTCCTCCAATATGCACTTTGGTGGAGCATGTTACACATAATAAAATATTCAATGCTACAAAATACTAGCAAGAAAAATTATACTGACTGGCAATCAAGATCACTATCACCTGATGCTACAAGACTGAGAAAGGCAAAACTGTACTTCAAGACAATAACATTGCACACTACCCACAGAGTGTCCATGCTTGAAATTGCAGTTTGGTAGTCATCATGTGTCCGGCTAGCTGTAGAATATATGGTAGCTACTCTACAACAGCTTTTCTCAGTTCTAGCATCAGGTGATGGCCGGTACCATATACAAGTTAGCTAGCTACATCATGAGTGACCAGTACTGAGTGATATCTGTTGTGTCAACACTTCAATACAAACTTGTATATAGTGTGGCAGTGTAGACTTGCCTCTACATGTCACCAGGGTTGATTTACTTTAAAAGTGACGTCAACTTAGATAATTAATTGATTTAATTAGCACTTAATCTCGCACTTAATATATGCTTTGGTGAGACAGTGTGCTCTAGCTGATCCGATGCCGAGGCTCTGGCTGATGAATGCGAGGATGAATGTCACAGGCGGTGGCAGTCTAGAGTAAAGAGGCCTGAGCAAACACTACGACAAACCTGAGTAGTAAAGGTAGAGTTATAGTGAAATTAATTCTTACCTGTATTTTGCCAACCTGCTGTTCCCGTCCCAAACTGGCATGCCAGGGTGTAGTTTCTCTCGTCTAGTGGTGGTAACGTCCATTATTGCAGCTCGCATGGCAATGGGAATACTTTTTATAAAATTCCTTCACTTGTAGAAATAATGGCTACTGGCTCGGTGGCTGGAAATGCTTCTTTGGATTGTAGTACTAGTTTCACCATTAGTTATGGGCATAATTTTACTGTGCGATAAGTGCATAATTCCTTATGCTTGCTTCAAGTTACTCCTCCTTTTGTAGCAGTAGAGTACCAGTCATCTACTGCCTACAAATTAATTAAGTCAGAAGTGTAAATTGTTCTTGAAGATGTTGTATAGACCCTTTTCAGGTAAGCAGCTGTCAGCAACATCCGCCATTTTGGAGTACAACCCATTTTGAAACCCTAGCCTGGTAGCATGGGGGAAAGCATATGTTTAACCAGGTCAACCTTTGCTGTGGAATGCAGAAGAAGTTCTACTTCCTGGGTATTGTTTTACTCTTATAGAAAGCAACACTAACAGGGTTGCAAAACGGGTTGTACTCTAAGATGGCGGATGTTGCTATGGCAGCAGCTCACCTGAAAAGGGTCTATATAATATATTCTTCAAACTGTTTTTGTGTTTCAATCAAGTAGCTGTTTAAAAGAAGTTATCTGTCACTCCTTCATGTGTTGTGTGGATAACAAATCTTATGTTTGCTAAATCTTTCACTTAACTGAGGAGAGACTCTATTTTATGGCTGGGTGGTATTGAAAGTTTATATTGTATTGCATGAAATTTTATATGGAATTTAGTTTTACCGTTGATGTCACATCCATAAAATTAAACATCCATTAATAATGTTTTATAGGGCAGCACATTGTTGCAAAGCAGCTAGCATGGCCATCATGGATTTTGTCTTATTCTATGACTACAGAAATATCCTTGCTGCATACAAGACTATTTGAGTTGAGCAATAGTGGTGATTAATCAATTGTCATGATGGTGAGTAACAATTGTGATAATGATAGTATATACAATCATGCTGACATGATAAATTATACATACTCAAAGTAAGAGCAAACACAATAGTGTTGAAGTTGAAGAACTGTGATAGTGTTGACTACTAAAACAATAAGTAGTGTAATAGATAACATAACAATTTTTGCCGATGGAGTAATAGTAATATCATGATACTACCGTTATCGTGATATAAAAGTCAGTAATGATTGTTATAGTTACACTATCACTCAATTCTAATTTGTTGCTCCACTGAAACACTTCAGTCATGATCACATGATCTCAACACATGTGAACACTGCAGTAGCAGAAACCACTACAACTACTACACTCCATACAATTGTATATGTGGTTCCCACAGATGGAAGAATCATGTCTCAACAAGGTATAGCCAAGCTTTCATAAATTTAAAGTCCATCAACTTAATTTAGTAGGATTATATGGCGAGGCCATTAATTTTTTTCTTGTCACATTTTCATGCTATTTATGGTGTTGCTAAATGTCACAATATTTTCAAAATAGTCAAATGTATTATTAGAATAAGTGGCTGTTATATTAGAGTGCTTGACTGCTCTATTAGAGTATCTTGATCTTTGCTTTTTCTAGAGCAAGGAAAGTGGCTATAGGGTTAATTATTAGTAGTGTGGTAATGTTCATTGAGGTACTTATTAATTAGCTTCTCAACATTCAGTTTTGTTTGCTGCAGTTTAGCCCGATAGAGATTGTCTAGGTGATTGTACACTGTTTTGGGTGTCACATGCAAAGAGTTGTAGGAGCTTGAAGTGGTCAGGAGACTAGACTATGCCTTAGGGAACACTAGTGCAGAATTTGTTCATTCAATATAATGAAGAGTTAATAGGTTGTAGTGCTTACTGTATTGTTAACTCTTGGTGCATGTGAAGGAGTCAAACCCTAATCCATTTTGTTAAAAATTCCATATTAAGAAATGGAGTGTGTCTAATACTATCTGGTGCTCTATAAGATTATCACTACCATATTGATTACCATCCCTGACGACGATGAAGTAGTATTAGTTGGGTAAAACTAAGCCCAAACAAGCCTTCAGATCAACCCGAAATGCTTTAAGCAAGTTGCTACGGAATTAAGTAAAAAAAATAAAAGGAATTTTCTAATGATTGACTGAGTAACTGACTGATGCCCTCAGACAAGCGTAACTCTACAACAGCTAAGGCTACAGGCTTGATTTTTTCACTGTTCGATGTCGCTTTGGCCCCAAGAGGTGCCTTTTGGCATATACCACAATGCATGACTTACCAGTGTCCTCTTTGTGTCTCATTCATCTTTGCTGACAGCGAAAAGTGTTGATTTGCATGATGGCTTCCCTTCATAATGGAAATCGTCCATATTTTCATAGTGGCTACTTTGATCACTTTTTGAACAGTTCTTGATTCGTGATGCTGTGTAACAGATTGAACATAACTTGACAACGAGATGTAATGGATACTTCACTTTTCAGATTGTGATAATTGATAGCTGGGATGTGCCACACCATTTCTTTTTCTTAATGCAGTATGCGTAGGTTCACCAGTCATAATAATGTTATTTTACAAAAAAGCAACAAAAAAACCAATGCACAAAAAATAGGGTTTTTGAACTAAAGAGTAGGGACCATACATAGCACATCGATAAGAAGTACTGAAACAAGCTGGAGTAGTGCACAATATTAAATCACAATAAAACAATAAGAAATTTTATATCCCTACTGTATGTGTGCATTTCCATTATGGTATCTTGAGTTTTTAAGTGAATGTTTTTTTTTTTTTAAGTGTAACATTTCTACTTTCTCAACATTGAGTCATATCCTTTTGTCTGTCGAACACAATATTACCAACATGCAGTGCTGAATAATCTCTCTGATGAAATTGTAGTATACAGAGAGGTGTCAGATACTTCCTTGCAATTCATGCAAGTAGAGGATAGCTACCATGATTTATTCTCCATACAATACTGTAATGGACTAGTATGACAATGAGTATTGGCTCAATCTCCAAGATAATTTAGTATCAACAACTTTTTCACATGATGTATAATCATCATCATGTTCACTGTCGTGTTCTTTCATCATTTCATCACAGCTGTAGCTCAAAGAACACTCCTTTGACTTGTTAAGCTCTTTTAGGAGAGGAGGCATATATTGGGGTTGATGGACTCTCAGTTGTGTTGGACTGTAGAGTTTCATGACTTCCTTCTTCTTCATCATCACTCTGTTTTTGAACCTTGGATCTAATTGTATAAGCAGTACATCTATTGAGCTTCACAACTACTGAATTGGGTTTGCGTAGAGAGAAGCATTTTTTTCATAGTCATGATTCCAAAGTCAGTTTGAAGCAACTCAGTGAGTGAATTAAGAATAGGAATAAATAAAGCGATTGAGGATGTGTCACTGCTTAAGTCTATAGTACCATAGATAATAGAGTACTTAAAAGGGATAGGAAACACAATAACGTGACGTCACAAAATACGTACATTTCCATTGGAATTCCGTGTATTACGTCACGAACATACTCGTTACGCTTGCTGCGCTTGTATCAAAGAGAGACAAATTGTTGTAACGGCAGAATTTTGCAACCAACAACTGTGAAACTTCGCTACAATGAACTCAAGTAAACGAGGGAACTAGGATGGTACCAACCCTCAAGGAAGTTGTGCGCAAAATTAAAGAGATTGAAAGTGAAAAAAACTGCCCAAAAATTACTTTAAACCACTTTACTTTCTTCGTAAATATATTCTATCCTTTTAACTGTGATAAACCTATTCCTTACCATTTAACAGAGAGAACCAGAGGAAATATCAGAGCAAAACAGGAACTGTTGCTTGAAGAAACGACTAAGTATCTTCCATTTTTAACCTAAAGTTTAAACCACCTTGCAGTGCAACGCAACGGTAAAAGACTGTGTTGGTGACACGCCTAGCTTACCACAAGATTCAAAAGTGGAACCGGCTATAAAAAGAAACGGTATGGACGAGGCATGAAGGTACTATGAGCGAAAGTATGACAGCGTGTAACAATTACGGTTAATGCGATACGCTTTGTTACAAAATCTACGGTCTGAATTCTCTCGCCAAAATCTCTCACAAAGGTCTAAATACTTGCTGTAGTCTGTTGGGTTACTATTTACGCTGCTTAGAGCACTAATTCCCATGCTTGAGCACAAAACTGTCTTGCCTTTTCAAGTCACGCGTAACGAAAATCAAACCGGAAATCGCTTGCGTTTCCTATTCCTTTTACTCTATTATCTATGATAATACACGTAGCATATATATTCTGCAACTGGATATGTGATGGCTGTTCACAATGATATGTCATTCTTGCTCTGTTCAGCTTTATTGTCTTGAAGTTCAATGGTCAGATGTTTAGCTATTTCACCATCAGGTGATGATATGCTCATATTAGTTACCTGTATACGTAAAAAATTTCGAGGTGGAAAATTTTCATAGATTTTGTAGATCACCTTTCACCTACAAAAATTTTCCTCCAAATCCAGATTATATACATATAATTAGCTATTGTAACTACCTATCTACGAAAATTTTCCTACGAATCTTGCCATAATCGTTCATCTACGAACGTTTTCCACCTCGAAACTTTTTACGTGTATGGTACATTTATGAGTGACATCTATTTTGTTTTGACACCACCAGTGTTATCGACACAAATGTGTAGTATGGATGTTGTAGCCTGTCCTTGAACTCATAAATGAGTTTAAACTTGCAACTGCATCAATACATGCATTCTTGACAACCTCATCTGTCATGAATGTTAGGAAGATACAGCAATAAATGTTGTTTGAGGAAATATGTCTTGTTTCTTTACTTAATATGCACTCTATCCAGATTGTGGAGTGTTAGCTTGCTTGCTAACTAATGCTAGCTTGCACCATAGCTTGAGCTGAACACGTAGTTACTGAATTTAACAAGCAAGTCATCTTTAAAAAAATGGTTGTGATTAAAAACTTGAAAAACAGCCATACAGTTTTCAATTTATTTGCTGCATTAACACGTTTGTCTGTCATACAAGATTTGCCACGGCCAGCAAGTAGTGACATAATTAACTTGCGAGAAGTGGCAGTTTGGTGAAATGTTGGCGTCCCACTCATTACTTTCTAAGAATAATGACACATACCAGCTACTCAACATCTCCTTCATACGAAATAGCTGACAGACCACTGATCAAGGAAGGCAGAGATCACGCAACACTGGTTATGATTTGTAAGACTATAGCTAAGACTTACTTTGTCAGACCAGGCCACAAAATTAATATTACTGCTTGCTTTTGTACCAGCGATCACGTAGATTACTGGTTATGTGTTGTTGAACCTTGAATCAGGAATACCACCCTACAGACTTTAATCACATACTTGTGCAGTGTGTGTAACAAAATCTGTGATGTAGATAAGGCTTGTGGTGACAGGTAGAATAATACCAACGTAAATGCTATCCTTTCTCATTGTCTTCTTTGTTACCGCATTAGTTCAACATTTCTGTAGTGTACTTATTGTAATTCTACTGCTGCAGGATGCACGTTGAATTGGGTAAATTGCATGATTTAACTCTTTAGCTTTTGAACAAAATTTTAATGGTTACTTGTTATTGCACCTGAATCAGGAGTACAAGCTTACAGTGTGGAAAATCCATAGATGATGTAGTAGATAATGTAGACCTGCAGGTGTATTAAAATATTCTTTGTTGCAAGGTTATATCCAGCTTTCCATAGTATGTGATGGAACACGGCTTGCTATTGGTACTAGTAGCAGCAGAGAAAAGGCTGCCGAAAGAAATATATTATACTCACATTGACATTCTTGATAATGACTTAGTTTCATTGTTTTGTAAAGACCAAGTCATATGGTTGCTCCAGGAGTGGATGGATGTTGGTATTTCATTTTAACTTCATTGTGAGTGACATCCAATGTGCCTACCCAGCGGTATTGGCACAAACTGTGTAGTAGTGTAGAGAACTGTTGGCTTTAATCCTGTTGGAGTTATGACGACGAAACATCCTCCTGTAAAATAACATGATATAGTGACCACCAACATCAAATTACCTTCCATGCTTGGTAACAATCATCTTGTTGCCCACAGCATGGAACTCTTCCCACAAGCAGTGTTTGTGTAGTTGGACAAGAGGTCTAACCAACTTGCACTACACTTCTTGGTTGATGCTGCAACTTGTACATGTACAAAATAAGGGAACAAATTCAGACCATTCCCTCAGTTATTTCACAGTAGATGTGCTTATAATGTATACCATGCGCATAGTAAAAATGTTCAAGTTTTGATTGGAAACACTCTCAGTCTAAACTTTGTCTGACGCAGCAGAAATCAACATTATTACTGGAAGCTTCTAAATTTCCATCACATACCTGTGGAGTATGTGTAACAAAACATGTAATGTACACTGCTACGTTATTACACATGGGAAAGGATAAGAGGAGGTATAGAGGAATGATTGTTGTTGACAGGTGTAAACAATATACAAGGCTGAACAATGTACGTGTCATCTGGTAAACATTGTGGTCTGTCTTAAGATACACAAATGGGGTTGACTTTCAAACTCAGGAAATAACCCTGCATATAAAATTCAGTGGGTATAATAATGCCACTATGAATCAAAATTGGTAATGTGGCTCCTTGCCTGAGTGATGTGGCCGTTATACGCACACTTGGCAATCCCAGGCATTGCTAGATTGTTGCATCATCAGTAAAATAAGCAATGATGCCTTCCTGTAGATACACAAATGACAAATGGAAATGTGGAAGCTTAATAACACTAGTTGTGTAGCTCTTTCATTAGCCACACCCACTTATTGCGTTGCAAACATATGCTCAGCCATGCTCATTTATTAATAGGTGCAGTCTGTAGCAATAAATAAATTCTGATGATTACTGAGCAACCAACGTCCATAGCAAATACCTCCCAGGTTTGGTCACAATCATCTCATTGCCAACTGTTCTGTGTTCCTCTCATTCTCATACAACTGGACAACAGGTCTAGTGTAACCCACATCTTGCACTCCACTTGACAGGTCAGCACTTTCCAGTTGACACCACAACCTATAAGAAAAAAGAATCAATTCAGACGTAAGCATGGTTACTTTCCAGGTGCATTTTTTGGACGATTTCCACCTTCAGACGTGTACCATGGTGATGGCCATTGGAAGAGTAGTTGTCAGGTGACCAGTAGCTATAGTCCTAACTTCAGCAGAGCCTGCTGCCATGTCAGTGATCATATCAAGCATCCGACTTCTGTGGTGGCAAGTACAATGACACTGCTACAAATGTTGTTACTGGAAATGGGAAATTAAAGAGCTCATCTTACCCATCACTCTGCAGTCTGCACTAATTCAGTACATACTTCAGTGACATATTTTATGATGTAGACAAATACATCAATATATTCTATAAGCCTGTGGTGACAGTTAAGATGTCACTGCAATAAATGTGGTTATTGAGAATTAATCTTTTGTCTCGTTACTCTGCACTAGTCCATTATGTATATCTGCCATGCACAGAATGTTACAAAATACATAATGTATAGAGTAATTACATCAAGTCATTGTACTGCTGCAGGTTGCAAATTGTAAAGATCTTGAAGTAAATTGCATGATTTAATACTTGAATAAAATTTTAACAAATCGAATATGCATTTTCTTGAATCAAGAATGCTAACTTGCACCATAGCTTGAGCTGAACATGTAGCTGCTGAATTTAACAAGCAAGTCATCTTTATGATTGAAAACTTGAAAAACAGTCGCACAGTTTTCAATTTATTTTGCTGATTGGATTAACACGTTTGTCTGTCTTGCAAAATTTGCCACAGCCAGCAAGTAGTGTCATAATTAACTTGCGATAAGTGGCAGTTTGGTGAAATATTGGCGTCATCTTTGAGGTGCTGCGATAGCTTTCCAGCATAGCTTGAGCTGTCATTTTTAGTTACGATTAAAAACTTAATAGACAGCCACACAGTTTTCAATTTATTTGCTGCTTGAATTAACACGTTCGTCTGTCCTGCAAAATTTGCAACAGCCAGCAAGTAGTGTTGTAATTGACTCGCGTGAAGCAGCACTTTGGTGACCCACTCGTTACTTTCTAAGAATAATGTGGCAGCCTACTTTGAACACAACCTCAACACATACCAGCTACTCAACATCTCCTTTGTGTGAAATTTCTGGCAGAGACCACTGATCAAGGAAAGCAGAGCTCATGCAGCACAGGTTATGATTTGTAAAGTCGTGCCTGCCAATTGGAGAGGCTATAGCTAAGACTTGTTTTGTCAGACCAGGTCACAAAATTAATATTACTGCTTGCTCTTGTACCAGTGATCACATAGATTACTGGTATGCTTAACATTTGACACCACCTGCATGTACATGGGAATAACAATTAATGCACGTTTAATAATGCTATGTTTAAAGTATGTAACTGCTGTATAGTACTGCAATGAAAGGAAGCCATGAAATTTAATGTTGTTCAAAATGTTGTCAGTCTCTCTTCACTATTCTCTAATATGCACTTTGGTGTATGGAGCTTGTGCCACAGCATCTTATACACAATAAAAGTAAAGCAGTCAATGCTACAAAATGCTAGTAGAACCAGAAAGAAAAAATGATACTAGCAATCAAAGTCACCATCACCTGATGCTACGGGACTGAGAAAAACCGTTGTGTAGTCACTGGACTTCAAGACAATAATGTTGCACACTATCCACAGAGTGCCTATGCTTGAAATTGCAGTTTAACAATCATCATGTGTTCGGCTAGCTGTAGAATATATGGTAGCTGCTCTACAACAGTCCTAGCATCAATCCTATACAAGTTAGCTAGCTACACCATGAGTGACTAGTACTGTGGGTGATATCTGTTGTGTCAACACTTTGATATGAACTTGTATTTAGTGTGGCAGTGTAGGCTTGAAATGACTCCCATCCTGCATAAAGACCTCTACATGTTGTCACCATGGATACACTAGTGGTGATACACTGAGAATATCAACTAATATTAACTTGTTGTACCACATCATAAAGGCACAGCCTATATATACCATAACTGAACAAATTCAACAAATTTAATCACCTCTGGCATCATATGTAGCTGGCATTAGCTACAGCATCAAAATTAATATGCACAGTGCTTTGATAATTATTAATTAAATAAGTGCTTAATATCATAAACTGCGCTCTGTGCTCTGGCACCAAGGCTCTGGTTCTGGCTGATGACTGCAAGGATGAATGTCACAAAGTGGTGGTAGTCTAGAGTAAAGAGGCCTGAGCAAACAGTACGACAAACCTGAGTAGTAAAAAGGTACAGTTATAGCAAAACTTTACCTGTATTTTGTCAGAAGGCTCTCAGAGAAATCAAACCTGCTACTCCCATCCCAAACTGGCATGTCAGGGTGCAGTGTCTCTCATCTAGTGGTGGCATCCATTGTTTGCAGCTCACGTGCTAATGAGTGTATTTTGGAATATGTTTTATAAAATTCTTTTGCTTGTAGAAATATCGTCAATGATTGCTGGAAATGTAAGAAAATTAATCAGAAATTTGGTTCGACATTTCCAACTCGATAGACCAATCACGTGGGAAAACATTGTGAGTGGATTGAATATATATGGAAAATACCGATACCCACAATACATTACTAAACTCACAACTAAGATTTTCTCAAACAATATTCTGAAGGCCTCCTTTTGCAATGGTATATTGTATCTGTTGAACATATCTCTGAACCAAAACTTCTTGCTTAGTGGTTTAAAATCACTGTAGAACACTTCACTATTTATCCATTCATACTCATTACACCAATCATTTGTATGTGAAAATGTGACTCTGGAGTGCTGGAAAAGCTGGAAAAGGCTGCCAAGGAAAGAATAACTGTTGTGGTCTATACCAAGAGTAAGAGAATTATGTTTTCCTTTTAATGTTAACAATACATGAATCTTTAGTTTGTACATACAGTAGCCTATCAGTAATACAGTAAAGCTTCCTTTAACTGCAAGGCATACATATGGTAATAGTTTTACATCAGTTCTCAATTGTCATATTATATTATAAACTGTACTGCACAGCTACAGTTAATTGTAATTATGTTTGCGGCCTTTGATGATTGGTAGGTTGGACCTTTGAGAGAATGAAGTGTTACTGTTGTGTCTGCTGAATATTTTCTTGTTACTCCCCCTGCACAGACGTTATAAACTATAACCAAGCTTCAGAGATATGATGAGATAATTTTAAAAATTGTGAAATTACAAATTTGAATAGGTGAATAAATAGCTGTACAATAAATTACAAATACACTCTTAATTAAAATACTCCGGCTGATTGTATGCAATCACAGAAGGAATTTCACTGCATGGTATTCCATGTGGAACAAACTATGGCTCATTACCATAGGTAGCACCCAGCTTCCAGGGTAGAGTTGGCATTACAGGAAAACTTGGAGACAAAAGACATTTAAAATTAACTTGTATTGGATTAAGTGTACACTAACTGTTATGATGAGGAATCAGTGGAGGAACTGGTAGTGGTGGTATGGTTGTTGGGCCTGGATTGACCAATGCCAAGGGAGAATGATTCAACTGTGGTGGGTTTTTGAACCCTTGAGCAAATTGATTATGTTGTAGTTTCAATGCAGATTCCTGAAATGACATTATACATACATCTCCAGTTTGTGTAAATTCAACCTTACTTGTGGTGACAGGTAAGAAGACACCGCTATGAAAGCTGTGACAGGAAATTGGTAATGAAACTGTTCTTCTCTCCATGATTCTGCTGTGGCACTGATTCAATAAGCACTTCAGATACATATTTGTACAAAGCGTGCAATGTAGGGAATTAAGAGTCAGTGTAAAAGAGCTATTTAGGTACACAATGACTACTTACATGTCCATTTTTGCTGTTTGAATAATGAGTTAACTTCATTGTTTTAAAATCTATTGGTTGATCATTTAACTGGTTTCCTAGTGCCGGGGTGGACGGATGTTGATACTTCATACGAGTTACATCATGAGTCACATCTGATGTGCCAGCACTGTGCCACTTAGAGTTTGTATACTTGTATCTCAAGTTATCAGCACAAACTATGTGCAATTCAACAGTGTAAAGCATTGTTGAATTTATAATCCCTTTGGAGTTACCACCACATAAGGGAACATCCTTTTGTAAAATGATAAAAGAATTATCACAGTAGCTACCAAGATGCAATAAATTACCTTCCAGGTTTGGTGACAATCATTCCATTGCCCACTACTTTAAAATCTTTCCATAAATTATACTCATGAATCTGGACGACGGGTTTACCCTCAGCTTGTGCTATTCTTGCACTTTCAAGTCGACGCTGCAACCTGTAAGAAGATAACCTAGAATGTGGTAGCTGAACACGCTTGCATGCCACAAACCCAGGTGTAACTTGAGAACAATTTCCACCTTCAGGAGACCAGGATCCAGTGGTGCCATGCTAGTGATATCTAATACTCGCAAACACTATTGATAACTGTGAAGGTTCGCTCCTGAGTCTCCATATTTATTTGCCATTTCAGTTGACACCTCTGTCTGTTTGGCAAACTCTCTCATCCTTCAGTGCTTTGAAGCAAGTCTGTGAAGCCACTGATAGAGGTGTCAAAAGTGATGAAATTATTTTTGAATAATAATAATACATCCATAACTGAAGCAGCCACATTAGCAATCATACCAATGCAGAATCCCTTCAGTGTCAACTTCAGCCTGCAACTATACCTTTTTGTATGAGTGTATGGAACCAGATGAATTGCCCCTTAAAGCACAAAAGTTGTCTAAGTAAGGTCAAGTCAGTATAAGCTGCTCAATAGTCATTGTCTACCCATAGCAGGAGAAAAATTGCATCACACAATGGGAGTGCTACAATAAGCCATGTATGGATCATCAGAAGTTTCTTGATGGTCTGTGTTGTGGTCCATACTTGACCAGATTGTGTTTTACTGTCAGTGATACATGCATCTTCAGTCTGTATAAACTTCAACCTGTTGGTGACAAGTATGACAAATGTGGTCACAGGAAATGGATAAAGAAAAGTGTCCTATCTCTCAGCATCGATTTAGTGTGGACTGCAGTGTGTGTAACAAAATCTGTGATGGTAGATAAGGCTTATGGTGACAGGTAGAATAATACCAATGTAAAAGCTGTCCTTTCCCATTCTCTTCTTTGTTACTCTACGTTAGTTCAACACTTACTTCTGTAGTGTACTTACTGCTGCAGTATCGATGCACGGGTAAATTACATGATTTAACTCTTTAGCTTTTGAACAAAATTTTAATGGCTACTTGTTATTGCACCTGAATCAGGAGTACAAGCTTACAGTGTGGAAAATCCATAGATGATGTAGTAGATAATGTAGACCTGCAAGGTGTATTAAAATATTCTTTGTTGCAAGGTTATATCCAGCTTTCCATAGTATGTGATGGAACACGGCTTGCTATTGGTACTAGTAGCAGCAGAGAAGAGGCTGCCGAAAGAAATATATTATACTCACATTGACATTCTTGATAGTTTCATTGTTTTGTAAAGACCAAGTCATATGGTTGCTCCAGGAGTGGATGGATGTTGGTATTTCATTTTAACTTCATTGTGAGTGACATCCAATGTGCCTACCCAGTGGTATTGGCGTGGTAGTGTAGAGAACTGTTGGCTTTAATCCTGTTGGAGTTATGACGACGAAACATCCTCCTGTAAAATAACATGATATAGTGACCACCAACATCAAATTGCCTTCCATGCTTGGTAACAATCATCTTGTTGCCCACAGCATGGAACTCTTCCCACAAGCAGTGTTTGTGTAGTAGTAGACAAGAGGTCTAACCAACTTGCACTACACTTCTGGGTTGATGCTGCAACTTGTACATGTACAAAATAAGAGAAGAAGCTTAGACCATTCCCTCAGTTATTTCACAGTAAATGTGCTTATATATAATGTATGCTAAAAATGCTCTAATATTAAAGTTTTGATTGGAAGCGCTCTCAGTCTAAACTTTGTCTGACACAGCAGAAATCAACATAACTACTGGAAGCTTCTAAATTTCCATCACATACCTGTGGAGTATGTGTAACAAAACATGTAATGTACACTGCTACATCATTACACATGGGAAAGGACAAGAGGAGGTATAGTGGAATGATTGTTGTTGACAGGTATAAACAATATACAAGGCTGAACAATGTACGTGTCATCTGGTAAATATTGTGGTCTGTCTTTAGATGCACAAATGAGGTTGACTTTCAAACTCAGGGAATAACGATACTTTGTCTACATATATAAATTCAATGGGTATAATAATGCCGCTATGAATCAAAATTGGTAATGTGGCTCCTTGCCTGAGTGATGGTACCCTGTGTGACCGTTGGTTAATACTCATACTTGGCAATCTCAGGAATTGCTAGATTGTTGCATCATCAGTAAAATAAATAATGATGCCTGAGTCTGGTCCACTTTCATGTTTCTCCACCAAGAGTCACAGGTTCTGTTTAAGAGATGGTAGTCTATGGTTTATTAGAAGCAAATTTGTCCATTTGACAATGTGGAAACTTAATAACGCTAGTCGCATAGCTCTTTCATTAGCCACACCCACTTATTGCATTGAAAACATGCTCAGCCATGCCCATTTATTAATAGGTGCAGTCTGTAGCAATAAATAAATTATGATGATTACTGAGCAACCAACACCCATGGCAAATACCTCTCAGGTTTGGTCACAATTATTTCATTGCCAACTGTTTTGAGTTCCTCTCACAAATGATTCTCATACAACTGGACGACAGGTCTAGTGTAACCTACATCTTGCACTCCACTTGACAGGTCAGCACTTTCCAGTTGACACCACAACCTATAAGAAAAAAGAATCAATTCAGACGTAAGCATGGTTACTTTCCAGGTGCATTTTTTGGACGATTTCCACCTTCAGACGTGTACCATGGTGATGGCCATTGGGAGAGTAGTTGTCAGGTGACCAGTAGCTATAGTCCTAACTTCTGCAGAGCCTGCTGCCATGTTAGTGATCATATCAAGCATCCGACTTCTGTGGTGGCAAGTACAATGACACTGCTACAAATGTTGTTACTGGAAATGGGAAATTAAAGAGCTCATCTTCCCCATCACTCTGCAGTCTGCACTGATTCAATACATACTTCAGTAACATTTTTTATGATGTAGACAAATACATCAATATGTTCTATAAGCCTGTGGTGACAGGTAGGATGTCACTGCAATAAATGTTGTCATTGAGAATTAATCTTTTGTCTCATTACTCTGCACTAGTCCATTATGTATATCTGCCATGCACAGAATGTTACAAAATACGTAATGTATAGAGTAATTACATCAAGTCATTGTACTACTGTAGGTTGCAAATTGTGGACATCTTGAAGTAAATTGCATGATTTAATACTTGAATAAAATTTTAACAAATCGAATATGCGTTTTCTTGAATCAAGAATGCTAACTTGCACTGTAGCTTGAGCTGAACGTGTAGCTGCTGAATTTAACAAGCAAGTCATCTTTATGATTGAAACCTTGAAAAATAGTCACACAGTTTTCAATTTATTTTGCTGATTGGACTAACACGTTTGTCTGTCCTGCAAAATTTGCCGCAAACAGTAAGTAGTGTCGTAATTAACTTGCGAGAAGTGGCAGTTTGGTGAAAGGTCTGCGTCCCACTTGTTACTTTCTAAGAATAATTTGGCAGCCTACTTTGAACACAACCTCAACACATACCAGCTACTCAACATCTCCTTTGTGTGAGATTTCTGGCAGAGACCACTGATCAAGGAAAGCAGAGCTCATGCAGCACAGGTTATGATTTGTAAAGTCGTGCCTGCCAATTGGAAAGGCTATAGCTAAGACTTGTTTTGTCAGACCAGGTCGCAAAATTAATATTACTGCTTGCTCTTGTACCAGTGATCACATAGATTACTGGTATGCTTAAGATTTGACATCACCTGCATGTACATGGGAATAACAACACACATTTAATAATGCTATGTTTAAAGTAACTGCTGTATACTGCAATGAAAGGAAGCCATGAAATTTAATGTTGCTCAAAATGTTGTCAATCTCTCTTCACTATTCTCCAATATGCACTTTGGTGTATGGAGCTTGTGCCACAACATCTTATACACAATAAAAGTAAAGCAGTCAATGCTACAAAATGCTAGTAGAACCAGAAAGAAAAATGATACTAGTAATCAATGTCACCATCACCTGATGCTACGGGACTGAGAAAAACCGTTGTGTAGTCACTGTACTTCAAGACAATAATGTTGCACATTATCCACAGAGTGTCTATGCTTGAAATTGCAGTTTAGCATCAGGTGATGGTATCCTATACAAGTTAGCTAGCTACACCATGAGTGACTAGTACTGTGGGTGACATCTGTTGTGTCAACACTTTGATATGAACTTGTATTTAGTGTGGCAGTGTAGACTTGAAATGGCTTCCATCCTGCATAAAGACCTCTACATGTTGTCACCATGGATACACTAGTGGTGATACACTGAGAATATCAACTAACATTAACTTGTTGTACCACATCATAAAGGCACAGCCTATATATACCATAACTGAATAAATTCAACAAATGCAATCACCTCTGGCATCATATGTAGCTGGCATTAGCTACAGCATCAAAATTAATATGCACAGTGCTTTGATAATTATTAATTAAATAAGTGCTTAATATTGTTAACTGCACTCTGTGCTCTGGCACCAAGTCTCTGGTTCTGGCTGATGACTGCGAGGATGAATGTCATAAAGTGGTGACAGTCTAGAGAAAAGAGGCCTGAGAAAACAGTACGACAAACCTGAGTAGTAAAAAGGTACAGTTATAGCAAAACTTTACCTGTATTTTGTCAGAAGGCTCTCAGAGAAATCAGTAGTGTCTCTCATCTAGTGGTGGCATCCATTGTTTGCAGCTCACGTGCTAATGAGTGTATTTTGGAGTATGTTTTATAAAATTCCTTTGCTTGGAAAATATCGTCAATGTTGGCTAGAATTTCTTTTAGAAATTCAGAAAATTAATCAGAAATTTGGTTCGACATTTCCAACTTGATAGACCAATCACGTGGGAAAACATTGTGAGTGGATTGAATGTGGGAAAATACCAATACCCACGATACATTACAAAACTCACAACTAAGATTTTCTCAAGCATTACTACTGAAGGCTTCTTTTTGCAATGGTATATTGTACCTGTTGAACGTATCCCTGAACCAAAACTTCTTGCCTGGTGGTTTTAAAATCACTGTAGAACGCTTCACTCTTTATCCACTCATACTCATTACACCAAACATTTGTGTGTGAAAACGCGACTCTGGAATGCTGGATAACCTCTATTGGCAGTTCGGTGGTAATAAGCTCAGTCAGTAGGTGCTTAGTTGTACTCAGAAGAATGTTTACAAGTGATTGAGCTGAGCTCAGTTCGTGGGCCAGCAGAAGGTTTGTTATAGTTCAAAACCACATGTTGGTGTGAGTGCTGGTGATGACCCACATGCAAACCAGATAATTGCTAGTGGAAAGGATGACTGCTAACAAAACTATGTGGAAAAAATATACGCATGCTGATAATCCAAATTTCGAAATTTGCTCTAACACCACAGTCACAGTAAGTTAGTACAAACTTTGGCTGTCAATATAAAACCTGTTTTATGCAGTACAAATTTCACGATTAGCTATGGCCAAAATTTTACTGTGCGATAAGTGCATACATAATTCCTCATGCTTGCCTCAAGTTACTCCTCCTTTTGTAGCAGTAGAGTACCAGTCATCTACTTCCTACAAATTAAGTCAGAAGTGTAAACTGTTCTGGAAGATATTCTATATAATATGTGTTTATGTATTCTTCAAACTATTTCTTTGTAATTCGATCAAGTAGCTAAGTCATCTGTCAATTCTTCATGTGTTGTGTAGATAATAAATATCTTATGTTTGCTAGATCTTTCACTTAAAGGAGAGACTCTATTTTATGGCTGGGTGATATTGAAAGTTTATATTGTAGAAATTTAATTTTAAGGTTGATGTCATACCCATAAAATTACACATCCATTCAGTAATAATGTTTTGTTAGGACTCCAGTATGGATTTTGTCTTATTCTATTACTGCAGAAATATCCTTGCAGCATACAAGACCATTTGAGCTGAGCAATAGTGGTGATTAATTGATTGTCATGATGGTGAGTAACAATCATGATAATGATAGTATACAATCATGTTGATATGATAAATTATACATATTCAATGTAATAAACATGAAAGCAGGAGCCAACCAGAGGAGGTCGACAGAGCCTTTAGAAATTAATTACGTAAAAGTTGATATTCTGCAATGAAATAAAATTTGTGGAATATGTAGCAAAGTGTGGCATCATCATTGTACCCAGTTAGTGCTAGAGGATATGTGTCAAATGAAGTTATATAATTTTCACCTCGATATCTATGGTTTTTTTGCAAATAAACGAAGTACATTGTATTTTTCATAGTGGCTACTCTGATTGCAGAGGTGCTTTTTGAACAGTTATTGATTCGAAATTCTGTGTAATGGGTTGAACATAGCTGACAACGAAGCGTAATGGATACTTCACTTTTCAGACGATAATTGGGGCATGCGGCACCATGGTATGCGTGGGTTCACCAGTCATAATAATTATTTATAAAAAAAGTTAACAAAGAAGTACACAGAAAAATTTGGAATTTTCAACTAGAAGAAGTGTTATATCCCTACTGCACTCAAGCACAGTAGGGATATGATACTTCTTATTGTTTTACTGTGATTTAATATCATGCACTACTCCAACTTGTGAAATTTCAGTACTTTTTATTGATGTGTTATGGTCCCTACTCTAGTTGAAAATTCCAAATTTTCTGTGTACTTGTATGTATAAGCATTAGACGGTTTCTGTTACAAAGGGAAGCTATCACCAAATTGACACTTTTCGCTGTCAGCAAAGATGAATGAGACACAAAGGAGGACACTGCATGGTAAGTCCATAAAGAATGCATTGTACGTACTGCGGTATGCCAAAAAGCACCTGACGGGCCGAAGCGACGTCAAACAGTGAAAAACCAAGCCTGTAGCCTTAGCTGTTATCGAGTTACATTTGTCTGAAGGCATTAGTCAGTCAGTTACTCAGTTAGTAGAAAATTCCGTTAAATAAATTATTTTTAAAATTCTGTAGCAACTTGTTGAAAGCGTTTTGAGTCGATCTGAAAGCTTTTTTCGGCTTAGCTTTACCTAACCAATACTGCTTCATCATCGTCAGGGGAAATTGAGGCTGTTTTTGGATGATATTATTTCATGGGCCACGCCTACTCCTTTGTGGTCCCTACTATACAGTACCATAGATTATATATTCCCTACCCGGGATTGGAAACCGACGCAATCAACACCAATCAACAGTTTCACTCAGTGTTGAAAATGATGGAGCATAGTGTAACGGAATCTCGTTTCATTACACCGTGCTTTTGCACAACTGGTGGCAGGTGTTGTCTCGAGCGGGTTCTCGGGTCAAACAGGGTAAATACAGTACGATAGATGCTAAAACAAAAGGTAAGTTTCATGTTACAAAAGCTCTGAAGTTGTTATTTACATAATATAACACTTTCTCTCTTCACTCTTTTTGAAGAAAGGGAAAGCTTTGATTCATTCATGGCAGCCATTAGAAGCGTCCTGGAAGACAGTCCATTTGAAATAAAATCCCAGGTTGCAGCTGAGGCTAGAAAGGTAGCTGCGGATTTGTTAACGTGGTGTTCAAACGATGCCAATATGGAAAAATGCTATGCATTCACAGCAACACTTTTACAAGACTTAAACTAGCCTATTCTGTCCTGTAAAAAATAGTTCTTCAACAGAGAAAAATTATGGAGGAAATACTTTTTACTACGTTCATCAGAAAACTTCATTACTCAATGGGTCACATTTTTAAAGCTTGCTGATTTGTCTCCGACACCAATTCTGTACCAGCACCTCACCGACATTCTTCTTCGGAAACTTTTAGACAACCATTGTACGATCTCATCCCATGGTGGACCATTGTCATCAGTAATCACACAGCGTGAAGGGAATGCTGTACAGTATGCTGCTGGTTTTGTGTGCAAAAGGCTTCAGAAAAAAATTAAGAGGAGTAAGCATGACAATAAAGAAGAGATGGTGCAGTGTTTAATGGCATTAATCAAGAATAAGAATAGCAGAACATGTGGCAATTCTGAAGAATGGATTGTGAAGGTAAATAGAGGAGGACTGTGTCGTATCAAGGAGGCCACTTTTAATGTATTTCTGGCAATTGAGGAAGAATTGAAGGAGTGTCTTAAAACACTCACAGAAACACCAAGAAAAGATGAGATCATTCAAAGGGTTACCACAAATGATGATGTAGAATTCTACTGGTTGATCGCTACAGCCGATTTCGAAGTTGACGATAGAGAAGTGCACCAAGAAGTTTTAAGAAAGATAGTGGAGCTTTATGTAACAGTTAGAGGTTTTTCTTTTGCCAGTACATGGCTCGAATAATATAAACAGAGAACAAAAAAAAGCACGCAATGATCAAAGAGTCTTCGAAGAGATTTTTATGATGGCAATATATAGTTTTATATTAATGATACTAACAGTGATCACACAAACATTGCAATGCATTATAATTGTATAACTTTAATATTTATCAAGGGTAATATAGCTTCACTGAAAGTAATTCAAGCACAATCTGCTTTCTAATATTTGGAATATCATTTTGAATAAAAATAAAGGGTTGATTGGCTGTCAAGCACCTAGCCAGAGCACAAACAAATACACCACAATCTGATGAATTTAGCTGTTCAGGTGTATCCTTGTAGGTACTGCAATTCCATTCACAATCAGAATATTGTGTTCCAAGTGATATCTGTTTAATGTACATTTCAAGTTTCTCATACAAGCTGTATTGCATCCCTGCAGGGAGTCATAGTATAAAATCTGCTGTTTTGCAGGGTTCACACTGGCTAAGCACCAGTGCGTGCCTAGATGAATAGGAAACAACAAAAGCCTGTTAAAGAGTATGTTAGTCTCCTTTGTCCAACGCTGCACAGCTTCATATATCCACAGCTTGCAAGCATTGAATAAAAAAGGTACTGAAAACAAACACATCCCCATAGGTTGCTGATATCAGTTTGAAATATGCATTGACCACCTGAAGAAGAGAAAAAAATAAACTAACATACACATAATACAGCCACACTTACTTGGTCATTCAACCATCCCAAATCTTTTAGTGTCCAAAAGTCACAACGCTTTAGAGAAATAGAATTACATTTTGATATCACTTCTTCTGAAAGGCCAGGGCCTATGGCATTTTGAATCATTTCATTCTGTTGTTGGGAATACACTAGTGTCCTGTTGAATGTTTCACAACATTGAATATCTGATTGGTGATCATAGGTTATATATACCAGGAATGGCAATTTCATGAGAATCTTTGATAACCATCTCAAATTCAGCATTATAGGTTGATGATTCATGATTTCTTACTAAAAATTTTTCGTGTGGTCAGTTGCTGAAACATCAGTTGGTGACTTCGTGCAGTTGGTTGCAGACACATCATTTTGTAATCTAAGTTCAGGTACTCCACAGAATATTTTAGCTTTTGGTGCTACTGACCTCTGGATCTGTTGTGGTTTGTTTATCATTGTCCGAAATTATGACTTGCAAGTAAACAGATTTGGTGGTTTTATCAACTTTGAAAATTGTATCCGTTTCCCATCTTGACTTCTGCAACGTTTTCGGAGAGGCTTACTTTCCAACTGCACATCTAAAGCCTGCTTATTGCCTCTGCAGTTACCTTTAGATACATTTCCACACACAGTGTTGATTACTTTGAAAGCGTTTGTGTTTTTGCAAAATTCATAAGCGTTTGGATTTTCATGTGCACCCCTCCTTTGCCGCTGACACCCAAAGAAATTTCCAGGGGGTCTTGGGAGAGCCTCTCACTAAGAAAACATTTCACTCCAGGGATTGTGAAGATGTACCTTACAAGTTCTAAGAATGATTTTACTACAAGTACAGACACAAGTGAAATTCATACAATATTGTAATGCAAATTATACCTGTGATAGTGATACCAACACGGGTTTCTCTTGCCAGCAACATTAGCTCTTATTCCTTAGCAGAAAAGCCTTCCCTTTCCATGACACCATTTTCCCATTGTTCTGAGTTTGGAAGAAATTCTGTTTCAAGCCACTACAGCAACCACAACAATGATAATGACATGTAACACACAACACAGACAATGAAATGCAACATTTATTTGACACAGACCTATCTATAGTGACCTTTCTATAGTAGCATGTTAACAAGGACAAGAACGTACAATATACTGACTATATATTGTCCCAAATTATGACCCGGGAATTATTATTTTCTCTCCCAGCATTAAGTAAGACTGGCAGATCATTTAAAACATCCAACATTTTGGCATCATTTCTGTTCAGTTATCCAGTAACTGAACAAAACAAGGAATTTTCATGACTACCATAATTCGAGGACATATTAATCAAATATTTTTTAGCATAACTCATTATCCTGAATGTAGACACCTTGAAAATTGTAAACTTCCCTGGAATCTGGTTTGATTTGTAGACCAGCCATTTAGACCCCTAACAGCAAGTGGATGGGCTAACTATTATTGCAATAAGAAGTTCTACCACACTTTCAATGTGTCCACAATAGAAAGTTCCACTCTTCATTACAATAAGCATACATTAAAAGCATACTGTGCAACCTTTAAATGCTCATCCTCGGCACATTTATCATCTGGTGGAATATATGGATCCTGAAAAACTTTGCGTTTGTGCCATCCAGTTAAGGGGTTTTTAACATTCAGGCAGTCAAAGAATTTAATCATCCGAATGAACTTCACTGTTGCAGTCACTTCCTCTCCACCATCATGCTCAATTGCATTGGCTACAGTCTCACTAAGGACCTGGTTTGTAGTGCAAAAACACTAATTTTATCATGTAGCATCCATATAGTCTTACCTCTGCTGCAAGATCAACCCTCATCTTGGAAAACGTTGTTAGGTATACGTGCTCATATTTAAGTTTTGGGACTGGTCTCTTTCCATATGACTTTGTTTCATCAAGGTACAACTTTTCCAAATGCTCCCAAGTGATTTCTCTGCTATCACACTGCAAAGGAAATATAAGCATATAACAAGACATGTTATATGCCATTTACATGACATGTTCAAAGTTGTCATAATTTTGTCAACAAGAATTACATCTAAACCTTAACAATTTAATATGAATTAAAATTTAAAAAATTTTTCTCACCCAAAGATGTCTTTTGCTACTGTTCCAGCTGTTTCTGATAGTCTTTAATAAATGTGGCGGATTGGAAATGAAGAAAAGATCTCTTGGTCCTTCTGGCACAAAAACATTTGGGACCTTATAAACCATCTCATCCTTTTAGCTGTGCAGTTTCCATAGTCGACGATTTGGGGAGGCACCATCACAAGTAATGCCAAGAACCCTGAATCCCATTCTTTCTAATCTTGACACCGCTTCCCAAACAAGGTCAAACATCAAGTCTCCACTTAAATCCTTACATGAAAACTGAGCATACAGGTAGTTCAACTTGAAGAAGATACCCCTAACCATAAATACCAGCATTGAAGAGGCAAGATCTTGATGGTTTTCATCACTGCACATTGCATTTTCAAATTGGAGCAACTTGTTGTTTGTATCCCCAAGATTAACAAATCCAATCAAGTTACCATTGTGCTTGTCGTACACAAGGTCACTGTTAATATGCACCTCATCCATAATCAATAATACATATCTGTTCAGATCATTGTTAAGAAAGCTACATCCAAAAGATCCTGATCAGTTTCAGCTGAAAGCCCAATTGTAGTTGCTGTGTAGTGCGTATAATCACACGATGTCCGTTGTGATGGCAACCTCATGCATCCGGACTTTCGCAAGAGTTCATATCCTTTACCAGATAAATGTCTGAGGTACAGACACCACTTTATAACAAGCGGGTGCCACTTCATTGATCTAGAATCTTTAAAGGACAAAGCTGTTTGCTGTTGGTCCCAAAAACAGTCTTTGAAATGAGCCCTCAGGATAAGTCGAGTACACCTGTTGTGTCTTTGCAGCCATTATAGATTTAAGTTCATTGCTTAATTCATCATCTAATTCTACACCATCTCGAACAGTAGCAGCAGAAATCCTCTTCTTTAATCGGGCTATGCAAAGTTTCACTTTCTTGGTTTCTTGGTGTAAGCGTCTCAAACGTTCATCCTTCTCCGCTGAATGTAAATTTGCATATGTAGTATGGCTACTTGGATTAGTTCCATCATCTTTTTGATGCCGTAACTGGCGTGACACCATGGTAGATAGTGTCTTTCTGTATGTCTTACAGGTTGCACATCGCTTTGAACCATCTAATTTAATCAGTATCTCACATTTGCTGTGGTAAATAGATTTACGGCCAGTTCTAGTGCTATCTACCATTGCAACGGTTGAGGTTCCTGTGAAAAGACATAGAAATTTATACCAAACAAACCTTTAGAACTATCTTACAATTTGTATATAATAAGTTACTATAATACCATTATTATTATACAGCTGTCACATATTCATCATAACATTTCCAGTTTTATTTATAGAGGATTAATCAAAGAAATTTGAAATTGGCAACAAAAAGCAAAAGAAAAGCAAGAGAAAGAAGCTGCACTCTCTTCCTGCAATCAAATTACCCTTACTGAATCAATGTCTATATGTGACCAAATTTGACATAACCAGGCACACATATCCAGTTTTGTGACTTTGAGATATCATAACTCAGTGTAGAATTATGCAATCTGCTTCAAATTTTGACTTGTTATTTTGATTATGGAAGCACTGTGTGAAAGGTTTAGGTCAATAGCATGCTGGCAGGTCATGTTACAGTTGGTCAAAGTCAAAGAATTGGATGTGTGGAAGCTTGGCTTTGTCCAGCGTTGAAACCGGGTCGGGTCATCCGGGTCACATTTTCTCCGGGTCATCCGGGTCTGACCCGGTTTACAATTTATCCGGGTCTGACCCGGATTGGATCACGTGAGAAACGAAATTGTTCGTTTGACGATGTGGAACTTAACGCTATCGCGTAGCTCTTTCGTGAGCCACGCCCACTTATCGCATTACCAGCATATGCTCAGCCACGCCTATTTGTTAGTAAGTGCAGTATGTAGCATGAAACTGAGGGTATCTATGGTGAGGGGTAGCTATTGTCAGTAGGTGAAGACCTTTTTTCTTTTTTTTTTGATCTTCAACCTACAGCTAGGTTGAAGTTGCAATATTTACTCAACACAAATCAAACGCGACTCGTTCGCTCGCCCGAGACTAGCCGAAACACGTCTCGGCTTTAATTAATCCGGGTCACATCCGGGTCTGACCCGGATTGCTATCCGGGTCAGTGGGTCATCCGGGTCAGCAGTAGTGACCCGGTTTCAACGTTGGCTTTGTCACATATACAGAGCTTATCATAAATTCATGCAGGATCACTATATATTAAAATCAAAGGATTGAAGCAGCTTGGAGAAAATAGAACATGCTGCTCTTAACTTGTGACATCAATCATTTACACAATTCATTATAAGTAGCACATTTAAATAACTTACGTGAGGGATCTTTGAATTCACCATCGTGAATATTTGGAAGTCTCAAGTAATCATCATCAAAATTTCCTTCACAAACACTACTGGTGCACATAACGTCCATCAGATCTGACACCCTAGAAACTAAAAATAAAGCATAAGTCTATGTCAGTGATGCAGCTGATATTTATACCACCTCTAGATTATAGACGTGCATTTTAAAACATTCATCAAAAGTAATCATGAGCACAAGAACATTACTAACCCGAATTCAACAACAGTGGACTCTCTCTGATTAGGTTACAGTTTTCAGGCTTTACATGATGCTTCTTGTAGCTTAAAATCCAAGAGAAGTCCTTCTTAATAGTCAAGCATAGCAAGACTTCACAGCCATATTCAAAACAGCCTAACTTGTAAATGCTGATATGATCATTATCAAGCGAATCAATCCAGCCTACATATACACGCAGCTAACAAACACTTCACAGTAGAAACAATGTACATACCTGTAGGGAAAACAGCATACTCCTTTAATCTACTGTGCAATGTCTCTAAAGTTTCGACTGGAGCATCACGGTATGCTGACAATGGTAACTTGATGTTGAATGAAAGAGGCACAGATACTTTGAAGAAACTTCCCTGAGTGGAATCGACACTTGCAATCTTTTTGGCTTAGGCTGAAAATGCTTTTTGCTAGTTAGCCTGAGTGGTCTTTTCCCCCTCCTGTCATTATACTGTAAAAATAGAAACGAATCAGAAATTAAGATAAAAACTACCACATCAACTTTTTTTACGTAAGTATTTCACAGCAATGCCTGAAAACAGCAGCAAATTAAAGCCATGTGAACCACTTTTAGAGGACTGAATTCCCAGTAATATATGACAAATCTACCAAAAGCAATTCAGGCGATCTACTAAAACCTCCAAGCTTTCGCATTACACAATGCGATCAAATTTCACTTCCTCTGCGTTTTTGCTTGAAATTTCAACTCTGTGGGAGCATTAACTTACTCAGAACCACGTGGTATTGGTTTTGTAATAACTTGGGATAATTTACAGGAGATTTAAGTGCTTCCTTGGAGTATAAGGACCTCCAAACTTTCAGGGTGCGGTAAAGAAAGTTCCGGTAAACATTACGAATACTACGCGCATGGTTCTGGGATTTTCGACGATTTATTGCCAACCAAACGACTCTGATAAACTTACCATGACAAGAAATCCTTCCAAAGTAAGGAACAAGATGCCAATCTGCCTTTCCTCTCTTCTTCTTCACCGGCAAGACGAAACCATAATAATCAAAGGAAAGGTGTTGATTATTTCAACGCTAACGGCTCGTGGTTTTTGTACAGAAATTCCTCCGGTTTCCAATCCCGGGTAGGGAATATATAATCTATGACTACTATTGTACTGTATGCATGAAAATATATATCAAACAACCCCCTGTCACCCCACTGTTTGCTAGTTTTGTGTTGTGACTGTTGAGGTGCCAAGATATGCAATTAAGGTAATATTTTATTGTAGCACTTAAAAGAGCTGCCGACCTCCTCTGGGAGCAAACATGATAGTGTTGAAGTGGACGAATTGTGAAAGACTGGTAGAGCATGTACAACAAAGATAATAAGTGTAATCACCAATGAGTATTAGAAGAGTTGATATGTGGTGTATGGATTATTCATGTGTTGGAAGTTGAGTATCTTTGATAACTGTTAGTAATATGATACTATACCGTTATCATGATATAAAAGTCAGTCATGATTATTATAGTTACACTATCACTCAACTCTAATTTGTTGCTCCACTGAAACACTTCAGTCACATGATCTCAACACATGTGAACACTCCAGTAGCAGAAACTACAGTTTAGCCCAATAGGGATTGTCTTGAAGTTGGTTAAGTGACAACTGCTCTTGCATTTGTGGTAGTCTTGCATGTCCTAGACAAGCTTGTTCAAATGAAAAATGGCAGAGTTCCCAACTGTCTTTGACAAATACTGTTTTCCAGATGAGAGGAATTTGTCACACCACTTGTAAGTGTGCACATAATGAAGTGACTCTCATAGTTCACAATCCATGTGGTCACCATTGTGACGTGATCAAATCACAAACTTGTATTAAAGCATTTTTACTATGCCTATGGTATACATTATAAGCGCATGCAAATAGCTGAGGGAATGGTCTGAATTTATTCACTTATTTTGTACATGTACAGGTTGCAGCATCAACCCAGAAGTATAGTGCAAGTTGGTTAGACCTCTTGTCTACTACACAAACACTGCTTGTGGGAAGAGTTCCACGCTGTGGGCAACAAGATGATTGTTACCAAGTATGGAAGGTAATTTGCTAATTTGTGCATGGTCATGCACTATCATGTCATTTTGTGCTGCAGCCTTTGGATAACAGCCTCCATCCACTCCTGGAGGAACCATATCACAGTGGTTTGCCTGCAATGCCAATGATCTCCTGGCAGCCACTGGTGGTTCCTACAGCAACAAGCCACTGCCACATATGGGATACCATACAGTTTAGGATATGGAAACTCAGTAGTATACTTTAATTGTAATTTTTGTATTCATATGTTGCATCTACATAGTGACATACTCATGTGCCCAAGAGTTCACTGTATGGTGAAGAGCAACTGAAAAGTATTCAGCAGACGTGTAACATATTAAATGTTTGACCTTATCAACAGTTTTTAGATCAAAAGGAAAGTGTTTGTGTTCTAGTGTATGATCTATGGTGCATAAGGATGCAAAGGAGCATGCTGTCTTCATGCATGCAATGGAGGGGTAATGGTATTTTCAAAATAGTTATCATTGTCTAAAATCTAAACTTTCAAGTATCAGCATTCTACATGTCACTTATTGTACTGTTTCTGACAAGTATGTGAACTAGTGTAGTAACAACAATCATTTCCAGCTTTTGCCAATTGGTGAAGCGGTGGGTATTGATCCAGGAGCAGTTCAGTGATGATCATTCCATATGAGTATAGTACACAGAACCTTATGTACTAAAGGGACCTACATCTAGTGTATTATATGTGTGGTGTTATAGTAGTTGGTTGAATTAGTTGAAGGGAACTGCATGACAAGTGTAGCATATACACAAGTGACCTGAGTGCCTCACATAGTTCCCTATCTCAAGCTTCAATTAGAATTCAATGCATGGGAGATACTGATAGGGAGAAGGGGTACTGAAGTTTAGGATGAACTGAGCACTGTTTAGGGAATTCTATTTTACATGATTTGGTAGTTAATTGCTTTTGGAAGTCTATCCCAAGAAAAGTGCTAGTATTATACTCCCAGTGGTTGCATCTGAATGCATTTCTATGGTCTGAAAATATTGTTAATGTTCACAATTTATATGTTAGCTGGTTTATAGTGGTACAAGTGCCCCTCAGGGTAAGGGCTGTTTAGATACTGATGTCATGAGTGATGCCACACATTCAATTGTAATGAACGGTGGGCGGGTGTGGCTATTACATGATTTGTTTAATAAGTGTTGCTATATTATACCTGTATTAGATCTGGAGCTAATGGCACGACGTAACGGTGTACCTGCCATTATCTCAGAAAACTGTGTGCCATGAGGTTACTAGCATCTTGTCCAAACATATGGTCTAGACTAACACATACACTCTACAAGGTATGGTTTCTAATGCACCTATCAAATGTGAAGCCTCACCTCCCCACCCCCCGGGGTCCCCATAAACATATACTGGGGATTTGACATCTACATCTTGCCCCACCCCTGGGGTTTTTGACAATGGCAGTTTGCTGACCCAAAATTATATTACTAGGTAAATCGAATTGGATTCAGTGGAATGGAACGGTGGCTACTTAGGTAATTTCAATTAGTGCTCACCTCTTTATGAAGACCATTAATTTATACTTTAATGCTGTATCCCCATAGGATGGTCTTATTGATCAGTTGTGCACCACATGCCGAGAAAAGTCTGAGTGATATTTGATTTGTAATACAGCAATATACCCCATGCAAAACAGTTTAGCTGTATAAAAATGCCTAACTATATCTCAAACTAAAGGAGCTAAAATCTGATGAGGCCAAGAAATGAATGTTAATACCAGCAACTAACTGGCTATAATTTATAAAAAATTGGTCCTGTATCATTGACTTGTGCAGTCTTAAATTGCTGCATTCCTAATTATTAGTTCCTTGTAATTACCTCTACTTGGCTAGTAATTTAGCGGCTGCCTTTTTCTCCTCTACAATGTCTATTGGAAAGGTACTAATTTACTGGCCAATTAGACTGACAGGGAATTAATTAAGATTACAGTCAGACTGCACAAGTCAATGATAAAGGACCAAGATTATTATAAAACATAATATACTAAGTTGCCAGTATATAATTATATTAACATTGATTTCTTGGCCTCACCAGATAATTAGCTCCTTTAAATACCAGAAACTTTTAGTTTAATGGACCTGTCTTTTTTGTATAGCCAAGCTGTTTTTGTTTGGGGTAGCTGTATTGTATCATAAATCAGTTATCACTCTGGGTTTTTTAGGCATAACGCGTGGCACACGATTCATTGACAAGACTGTCTTATAGGGATACCATCTAAAACAACAATTTAGACATTAAAGTAAAATGGTCTTTGTAAAGAGGTGGTCTTGTTAGAAGATGGTCTTTATAAAGAGGTGACCACTAATTGAAAATATTTAAGTACTATTCCATTCCACTGAATCAAAAATAGCTATTATTATCATCATCATTACAGCCATTGCTTTCATGACCGCCACCTTTGATTTCATAACTTTTTTCACCCAGGCTCTTTGAAGGCTGCACCCTTTTATACAGCTTGGCTGTTTTGCATGGATGTAGGAGTAGCTATCACCTACAAAAACACAAGATGCAAAAACAAAACAACAAACTATACATACACATCAGAAGTTGACAAGTGGGAGGTGAACAGAGCATGTACCTGTGTGCCGATCAGTTTGTGTTTTGTACTTCAGGTTGATGTGTCAAATTTTGTACAATCATCTGAGGCCTCTAAAAAGTAACACCGCATGAAGCACAGAGCATTTGGTGTGCCTGGGCCCTGGGTAAGGGATGACAATTACTTGGTAAATTTTTGGTATACCAGAAGAGATCATCTTTTCTGAGGTGTAGACCAGATGTTACTAGTGGAGTGTTACTTTGGTGACATGACCGCACCTAGCTTTATGGGTCACCAACACCCAACCTGGTACAGGAAAATAATATTGATGGACCATGCCAGTCCCCTGGAGCTCCATGCAACTGGACACTTTCACACGCTCTATGTAGCCAATGAATATATATTATTTTTCTATTTTATTTGGTGCACATTGTTTAAAGAGATTGGTACTGCAATGATCTTGATAATTGTGATGCTTTGCATGTAGGTACCATTGATGGCAATGCCTGAAGTGAAAAGGGCAATACATGGCACAAGATACGAGAGATTGATCTGGCTATCATAACGTGAAACTGCAATGGCCATCCACATTCTAAAAACTAGCTTGTAGTTACATGGAGCCCAGTTATTGCAGCCTACACTATGTAGGTACAGTGGTTATATGTAGTCACTAATACACATCAACTAATGACTGTATACAAACAAGTGTATGTTCTATTAGAGTGCATTACACATGTTTTGTCTCTCACATTCCATTCCTTCAATTACTGTATCTAACATAACTTTCTTTACAGCTGTAATTATATACATTAAAAATACAAGAAATGTACAGTGGTTATTTAATATTACTGTTAGTTGTTCACATTATAATGAATTGTTGAGTAATGTATGAATGATTTGATTGATGAGGATTTGGTGACTCTTGTTGTATTGGTCTAAAATTAATCCTGCCACTGAATATCATCATGACTGCATTCTTCTATAAATAATGTCAGTATTGAGCAACCCATTTCCCAAATAAGTGCTAGCTTTATTAATAAAATTTGCCAAACAATTCCTGATAACAAACAACACACAAAATTCATTTACTATAAATTTATAAACGTCAACTACTTGTATTCAGTTTTGCTGCTCTTCATTACTGACTGAATAATGGACTGGATAGTTATAAGGATCTGGGTAGTAAGTGGTAAGACTAGGGTAGAAATTGACTGGATCTGGGTTTATGGCAGTCGGGAAAGATTGCAGTGATGTGAAAGATGGCAGTGATGCAATTGGCAGACCTAGAATACCACTAATAGTATACATATCATACACTGTATGGTACTAACCATGTGGGTTTGGAGGAGGGAAGATAATGGGTAATGGGCTGGATGCAATTGTTGGTATTAAATTCTGCTCCTCTGGTCTGTTCTTGAAACCTCTAGCATAGGGGTTGTGATCCACCTTCAATTGTGTTAACTAGAGGTAAAGATTGATTACATTCTACATAATTAGTAATATGATTTTTTTTGTGATGTAATTACTTGTGGTGAAAGGTAAGAAGTTACAGTAATAAAGGTAGTGACTGGGAATCTAAAGACATAGCTTGCTTTCTCAACATCATTTTGGGGGTGACATTCTTCACCATATGTTTCTTTAATGTGTACCTCCACCAAATATTTGTGCATTGTGTTTAATAAAACCTGATAGTGATAGACATCAGAAATTGTATCAACAACATTGTACTCACGTCTCCATTCTTGCTTGTTGAGTGGTGTGTCAATTTCATGGTCTTGAAATCTAATGGATGATTATTCAAGTGTTCTCCCAGTGCAGGGGTAAATGGGTGCTGATACTTCATTTGACTTTCGTCATGCGTCACATCTGTTCTGTTAATGCTGTGCCATCTGGAGTCCATATATTTATACCTGAAGCTGTCTGCACAGACTATGTGTAATACAACACTATAAAGAACTCCTGGCTTGAGTCCCGACGGAGTAACGACAACAAATGGAAACATCCTCCTGTAAAGCATGTAGCTATAATTGTGGTGCTGAAATACATACACAATAATTCTTACCTGCCAGCTTTGGTCAAAATCATTTCATTACCAACGAGATAGAACTGTTTCCACAATTCGTTCTCTTGCAAGGAGACATGAACTGTCTGTCCTGATCCACTGGCTCCACTTGACACTTCCGTTCCGCCATCGGACAACCTGAGTAGTACAATGATTGACAGTAGTGGCACGATTGAGTTGACACTTACGTCGATGCAATGTCACGACGATTTTCGCATTCACCACTGATGATGCTTAAATCCTGACTGCTACTACTGCAGCTACTACTCGAGTAGGTAGGAATAGAGGACATTAACGAGACTTCTGAGGTGCTGCGATAGCTTTCAGTTACGATTAAAACTTAAAAGACAGCCACACAGTTTTCAATTTATTTGCTGCTTGAATTAACACGTTTGTCTGTCCTGCAAAATTTGCAACAGCCAGCAAGTAGTGACGTAATTGACTTGCGCGCAGCGGCACTTTGGTGACCCACTCGTTAATTTCTAAGAATAATGTGGCGGCCTACTTTGAAAGGTCACAACCTCAATGCATACCAGCTACTCAACATCTCCTTTGCGTGAAATAGCTGGCAGACCACTGATCAAGCAGAACTCACGAGACTAATCTAGGGAAAATCAGCTGTCCCTGGGACCAATTGATTATATACTCTCTTCCTCTACTTTTACACTGTTTGACCTGTTTTCACCAGCAGGTCCCTTGGCTTTAAGTACGTATTTAACCACTGGCTGGGATTTAATATCATGCATGTCAGCCATACAAAATACACACATATCATTATTAGTTATATAGACCCTGAGCTGCTACCATAGCAACATCCGCTATCTTGGAGTACAACCCCGTTTTTTTTTGTTTTTTTTTGCAGCCCTGATAGCATTGGTTTTTATAAGAGTTAAACAGTTCCAGGAAGTAGAGCTGCTTCTATATTCTATGACAAAGGCTGATCAGGTTAACCCTATGCTCTCTCCTACACTATCAGGGTTGAAAAATGGGCTGTACTCCAAGATGGTGAAAGTAGCTATGGTAGCAGCTCACCAAGGGTCTATTGTCATAATGTATTAAAAACCTCCTGTATTCATGTCTGGATGTAACAGAAAAATATATACGTGGAGCTGAAAATCATTATAGCCATTGCATGCATCATAGCATAGCTACACATACAGTCAGTATGACCTGCCACTGTGCATATTGACACCTATACATAATCTGGACACTTCTTAATGGGTTTTAGTATGTAAACTGACCTGGAAAGGCAGGTCAATAATCAGGATCCTTGATTGATCCAAAGGTGGCTATATGACAAATTATGTACATCATATTGTGGAGCCTTAACTTGTGACCCATGTGGTCTAACATTGATAACAACAAAGTAACATTCACAGCAACAATTTACTTTGTGTGTATATGTTGCTGATTAGGTGAGAACCTTCAGGTAAGAAATCACACACCGTGTATACAAGTATCCCATGATTAATTGCTGGTGGAGTATGTAGGATTCCCATATATGGTCAATCATGTAACACAAAGGGCTAGACTGAATATTGGAGTGATATACATACCTACATCAATGCAGTAAATACGGACTAAAGATATAGTGGAACCTGTCTTAGCCAGCATCCATCTGTATAGAAAGGCCACCAGTCCTTAAGTGGCTAATTGTCTGGGACTCAATGGCAACATATATACCAATGGAGGATCCAGGATGGGGCATTTGGGGCAAATGCCCCCCCCCCCCCCCCCCCCTTTAAGAAATTGCATACAAGATCGAGATACTCTAATAGAGCAGTCAATTACTCTAATAAAGCAGTCACAATGTTCATGAGGCAGTGTAGCTTACCTATGAAGCTATAAAGATTTTATTTTACATAACAGACGTGATATAGTTGGTAAGGATAACTAGCTATTATTGTTGTGACCTTTTTTTTTTTTTTTTTTTGGTCTTCAACTGGTTTTCAGCAAGTTTTTTTGGTCTTCAACTGTTTTTCAGAAAGGTGCCCCCCCTCTTTCCAAACTCTGGATCCGCCCCTGTATACATAGTGCAAAATGAAAAGGATGGAAAATGGCGCTGAACAAACAACAATACTGGCAAATGTACACTGTGTACTGTTTTGTTGATAACTTGAAGGGATGTGGTGGGCATGATGAGTCAGCAACAAAGTATAAATCTTGTAAGCCATTAAAGAACTTATCATATTTATTAAGTGACTGCTGGAATAATAGTGACAAGACAGTTTGCTGCTTAACTACTAAATATTTTATGGCTCTCTGGAGTAAAACTTGTAGCAATTTTTTACTTACTGAGGTCTCATGATCACAATAGAATGTTAAGGATTGGTAGGTTTCGTCAAGGTTCATGTGTCGGCTAAAACAGAAAGTGACTCATTCATGGTGTGACAAAATGGAAGCTTTATAGTCTTTCCAAATACAAACATCCAAGTTTGACAACCCATGCTTTTGTCATGATTGAGTCTACTCACATGTTAACTACAGAAACATCTTCAAGCTGGCAAAGTTCTAAGCCACTAGCTATCTTCAGTATTCACAACACAGGTTATGATTTGTAAAGTCGTGCCAATTGGAAAGGCTATAGCGACTAAGACTTTGTTTTGTCAGACCAGGTCACAAATTTAATACTCTTGTACCAGTGATCACACAGATTACTGGTATGCTTCTAACTCTCAAATTTAACACCACCTGCATGTACATGGGAATAACAACACTATACTGTTAAAGTAGCTATACTGCAGTGAAAGGAAGCCATGAAAGTTAATGTTGCTTGAAATGTGCCACTGCATGGAAATAAATTTGTCTTCTCAGGTGATTCTCTTCACTGTTCTCCACTCCTCCAATATGCACTTTGGTGGAGCATGTTACACATAATAAAACATTCAATGCTACAAAATACTAGCAAGAAAAATTATACTGACTGGCAATCAAGATCACTATCACCTGATGCTACGAGACTGAGAAAGGCAAAACTGTACTTCAAGACAATAACATTATACACTACCCACAGAGTGTCCATGCTTGAAATTGCAGTTTGGTAGTCATCATGTGTCCGGCTAGCTGTAGAATATATGGTAGCTACTCTACAACAGCTTTTCTCAGTTCTAGCATCAGGTGATGGCCGGTACCATATACAAGTTAGCTAGCTACATCATGAGTGACCAGTACTGAGTGATATCTGTTGTGTCAACACTTCAATACAAACTTGTATATAGTGTGGCAGTGTAGACTCACCTCTACATGTCACCAGGGTTGATTTACTTTAAAAGTGACGTCAACTTAGATAATTAATTGATTTAATTAGCACTTAATCTCGAACTTAATATATGCTTTGGTGAGACAGTGTGCTCTAGCTGATCCGACGCCGAGGCTCTGGCTGATGAATGCGAGGATGAATGTCACAGGCGGTGGCAGTCTAGAGTAAAGAGGCCTGAGCAAACACTACGACAAACCTGAGTAGTAAAGGTAGAGTTATAGTGAAACTAATTCTTACCTGTATTTTGCCAACCTGCTGTTCCCGTCCCTAACTGGCATGCCAGGGTGTAGTTTCTCTCGTCTAGTGGTGGTAACGTCCATTATTGCAGCTCGCATGGCAATGGGAATACTTTTTATAAAATTCCTTCACTTGTAGAAATAATGGCTACTGGCTCGGTGGCTGGAAATGCTTCTTTGGATTGTAGTACTAGTTTCACCATTAGTTATGGGCATAATTTTACTGTGCGATAAGTGCATAATTCCTTATGCTTGCTTCAAGTTACTCCTCCTTTTGTAGCAGTAGAGTACCAGTCATCTACTGCCAATTAAGTCAGAAGCGAGGTCAGAATTAAGTGTAAATTGTTCTTGAAGATGTTGTATATAGACCCTTTTCAGGTAAGCTGCTGTCAGCAACATCCGCCCTTTTGGAGTACACCCCATTTTGAAACCCTAGCCTGGTAGCATGGGGGAAAGCATACGTTTAACCAGGTCAACCTTTGTTGTGGAATGCAGAAGAAGTTCTACTTCCTGGGTATTGTTTTACTCTTATAGAAAGCAACACTAACAGGGTTGCAAAATGGGTTGTACTCTAAGATGGCGGATGTTGCTATGGCAGCAGCTCACCTGAAAAGGGTCTATATAATGTATTCTTCAAACTGTTTTTGTGTTTCAATCAAGTAGCTGTTTAAAAGAAGTCATCTGTCACTCCTTCATGTGTTGTGTGGATAACAAATCTTATGTTTGCTAAATCTTTCACTTAACTGAGGAGAGAAAGTTTATATTGTATTGCATGAAAATTTTATATGGAATTTAATTTTAAGGTTGATGTCACATCCATAAAATTAAACATCCATTAATAATGTTTTATGAGTCGTGTCCTTTTGTCTGTCGAACACAATATTACCAACATGCAGTGCTGAATAATCTCTCTGATGAAATTGTAGTATACAGAGAGGTGTCAGATACTTCCTTGCAATTCATGCAAGTAGAGGATACCATGATTTATTCTCCATACAATACTGTAATGGACTAGTATGACAATGAGTATTGGCTCAATCTCCAAGATAATTTAGTATCAACTTTTTCACATGATGTATAATCATCATCATGTTCACTGTCGTGTTCTTTCATCATTTCATCACAGCTGTAGCTCAAAGAACACTCCTTTGACTTGTTAAGCTCTTTTAGGAGAGGAGGCATATATTGGGATTGATGGACTCTCAGTTGTGTTGGACTGTAGAGTTTCATGACTTCCTTCTTCTTCATCATCACTCTTGTTTTTGAACCTTGGATCTAATTGTATAAGCAGTACATCTATTGAGCTTCGCAACTACTGAATTGGGTTTGCGTAAAGAGAAGCATTTTTTTCATAGTCATGATTCCATAGTCAGTTTGAAGCAACTCAGTGAGTGAATTAAGAATAGGAATAAATAAAGCGATTGAGGATGTGTCACTGCTTAAGTCTATAGTACCATAGATAATAGAGTACTTAAAAGGGATAGGAAACGCAATAACGTGACGTCACAAAATACGTACATTTCTATTGGAATTCCGTGTATTACGTTATGAACATACTAGTTACACTTGCTGCGCTTGTATCAAAGAGAGACAAATTGTTGTAACGACAGAATTTTGCAACCAACAACTGTGAAACTTCGCTACAATGAACTCAAGTAAGTAACCGAGGGAACTAGGATGGTACCAACCCTCAAGGAAGTTGTGCGCAAAATTAAAAGAGATTGAAAGTAAAAAAAACTGCCCAAAAATTACTTTAAACCACTTTACTTTCTTCGTAAATATATTCTATCCTTTTAACTGTGATAAATCTATTCCTTACCATTTAACAGAGAGAACCAGAGGAAATATCAGAGCAAAACAGGAATTGTTGCTTGAAGAAACGACTAAGTATCTTCCATTTTTTACCAAAAGTTTAAACCACCTTGCAGTGCAACGCAACGGTAAAAGACTGTGTTGGTGACACGCCTAGCTTACCACAAGATTCGAAAGTGGAACCGGCTATAAAAAGAAACAGTATGGACGAGGCATGAAGGTACTATGAGCGAAAGTATGACAGCGTGTAACAATTACGGTTAATGCAATACGCTTTGTTACAAAATCTACGGTCTAAATTCTCTCGCCAAAATCTCTCACAAAGGCCTAAATACTTGCTGTAGTCTGTTGGGTCACTATTTACGCTGCTTAGAACACTAATTCCCATGCTTGAGCACAAAACTGTCTTGCCTTTTCAAGTCACGCGTAACGGAAATCAAACCGGAAATCGCTTGCGTTTCCTATTCCTTTTACTCTATTATCTATGATAGTACGTAGCATATATATTCTGCAACTGGATATGTGATGGCTGTTCACAATGATATGTCATTCTTGCTCTGTTCAACTTTATTGTCTTGAAGTTCAATGGTCAGATGTTTAGCTTTTTTCACCATCAGGTGATGATATGCTCATATTAGTTACCTGTATACGTAAAAAATTTCGAGGTGGAAAATTTTCATAGATTTTGTAGATCACCTTTCACCTACAAAAATTTTCCTCCAAATCCAGATTATATACATATAATTAGCTATTGTAACTACCTATCTACGAAAATTTTCCTACGAATTTTGCCATATTCGTTCATCTACGAACGTTTTCCACCTCGAAACTTTTTACGTATATGGTACATTTATGAGTGACATCTATTTTGTTTTGACACCACCAGTGTTATCGACACAAATGTGTAGTATGGATGTTGTAGCCTGTCCTTGAACTCATAAATGAGTTTAAACTTGCAACTGCATCAATACATGCATTCTTGACAACCTCATCTGTCACGAATGTTAGGAAGATACAGCAATAAATGTTGTTTGAGGAAATATGTCTTGTTTCTTTACTTAATATGCACTTATCCAGATTGTGGAGTGTTAGCTTGCTTGTTAACTAATGCTAGCTTGCACCATAGCTTGAGCTGAACACGTAGTTACTGAATTTAATAAGCAAGTCATCTTTTAAAAAATGGTTGTGATTAAAAACTTGAAAAACAGCCATACAGTTTTCAATTTATTTGCTGCATTAACATGTTTGTCTGTCGTACAAGATTTGACACGGCCAGCAAGTAGTGACATAATTAACTTGCGAGAAGTGGCAGTTTGGTGAAATGTTGGCGTCCCACTCGTTAATTTCTAAGAATAATGTGGCAGCTACTTTGAACACAACCTCAACACATACCAGCTACTCAACATCTCCTTTGTGTGAAATTTCTGGCAGAGACCACTGATCAAGGAAAGCAGAGCTCATGCAGCACAGGTTATGATTTGTAAGACTATAGCTAAGACTTACTTTGTCAGACCAGGCCACAAAATTAATATTACTGCTTGCTCTTGTACCAGCGATCACATAGATTACTGGTTATGTGTTGTTGAACCTTGAATCAGGAATACCACCCTACAGACTTTAATCACATACTTGTGCAGTGTGTGTAACAAAATCTGTGATGTAGATAAGGCTTGTGGTGACAGGTAGAATAATACCAACGTAAATGCTATCCTTTCTCATTGTCTTCTTTGTTACCGCATTAGTTCAACATTTCTGTAGTGTACTTATTGTAATTCTACTGCTGCAGGATGCACGTTGAATTGGGTAAATTGCATGATTTAACTCTTTAGCTTTTGAACAAAATTTTAATGGTTACTTGTTATTGCACCTGAATCAGGAGTACAAGCTTACAGTGTGGAAAATTCATAGATGATGTAGTAGATAATGTAGACCTGTAGGTGTATTAAAATATTCTTTGTTGCAAGGTTATATCCAGCTTTCCATAGTATGTGATGGAACACAGCTTGCTATCGGTACTAGTAGCAGCAGAGAAATGGCTGCCAAAAGAAATATATTATACTCACATTGACATTCTTGATAATGACTTAGTTTCATTGTTTTGTAAAGACCAAGTCATATGGTTGCTCCAGGAGTGGATGGATGTTGGTATTTCATTTTAACTTCATTGTGAGTGACATCCAATGTGCCTACCGAGCGGTATTGACACAAACTGTGTAGTAGTGTAGAGAACTGTTGGCTTTAATCCTGTTGGAGTTATGACGACGAAACATCCTCCTGTAAAATAACATGATATAGTGACCACCAACATCAAATTGCCTTCCATGCTTGGTAACAATCATCTTGTTGCCCACAGCATGGAACTCTTCCCACAAGCAGTGTTTGTGTAGTAGTAGACAAGAGGTCTAACCAACTTGCACTACATTTCTGGGTTGATGCTGCAACTTGTACATGTACAAAATATGAGAAGAAGCTCAGACCATTCCCTCAGTTATTTCACAGTATATGTGCTTATAATGTATACTAAAAATGCTCTAATATTAAAGTTTTGATTGGAAACACTCTCAGTCTAAACTTTGTCTGACACAGCAGAAATCAACATTACTACTGGAAGCTTCTAAATTTCTATCACATACCTGTGGAGTATGTGTAACAAAACATGTAATGTACACTGCTACATCATTACACATGGGAAGGGATAAGAAGAGGTATAGAGGAATGATTGTTGTTGACAGGTGTAAACAATATACAAGGCTGAACAATGTACGTGTCATCTGGTAAACATCGTGGTCTGTCTTAAGATACACAAATGGGGTTGACTTTCAAACTCAGGAAATAACCCTGCATATAAAATTCAGTGGGTATAATAATGCCACTATGAATCAAAATTGGTAATGTGGCTCCTTGCCTTAGTGATGTGGCCATTATACGCA
This sequence comes from Dysidea avara, assembly GCF_963678975.1. NCBI lineage: Eukaryota > Metazoa > Porifera > Demospongiae > Dictyoceratida > Dysideidae > Dysidea > Dysidea avara. The sequence goes on along the minus strand of NC_089278.1, from coordinate 2,876,337 downwards.
CACTTGGAAATCACAGGCATTGCTAGATTGTTGCATCATCAGTAAAATAAGCAATGATGCCTGCCTATAGATACACAAATGACAAATGGAAATGTGGAAGCTTAATAACACTAGTTTTTTAGCTCTTTCATTAGCCACACCCACTTATTGCGTTGCAAACATATGCTCAGCCATGCCCATTTATTAATATGTGTAGTCTGTAGCAATAAATAAATTCTGATGATTACTGAGCAACCAACGTCCATAGCAAATACCTCCCAGGTTTGGTCACAATCATCTCATTGCCAACTGTTCTGTGTTCCTCTCATTCTCATACAACTGGACAACAGGTCTAGTGTAACCCACATCTTGCACTCCACTTGACAGGTCAGCACTTTCCAGTTGACACCACAACCTATAAGAAAAAAAGAATCAATTCAGACGTAAGCATGGTTACTTTCCAGGTGCATTTTTTGGACGATTTCCACCTTCAGACGTGTACCATGGTGATGGCCATTGGGAGAGTAGTTGTCAGGTGACCAGTAGCTATAGTCCTAACTTCAGCAGAGCCTGCTGCCATGTCAGTGATCATATCAAGCATCCGACTTCTGTGGTGGCAAGTACAATGACACTGCTACAAATGTTGTTACTGGAAATGGGAAATTAAAGAGCTCATCTTACCCATCACTCTGCAGTCTGCACTGATTCAATACATACTTCAGTGACATATTTTATGATGTAGACAAATACATCAATATCTTATATATATAAAGCTGAAAACTGTCTGTCTGTCTGTCTGACGGTCACGCTGCTTACTCACCAGACTTGGCGCGAATCGACATAGTCTGTGCTGATAATGAAGCGCTCATCATCCGCCTACTCTAAGATTGTTATCACGAGTTCACGCGTGCTTCCGTTCGGTCTCTACAGCGCGTAGAAGGCCAAGGTGTAGAGAAAACTTGAGCAACATTCCTTTGAAAACCACAGCACATACTGTTCAAGTGGTAGAACGCCTGACTAGCGTGTAAGAGGTCGTGGGTTCAAATCCACGTGTTGACAGATTTTTTTCTTTCTACTCAGTACCTTTTTGTGAACACCTTTTTAAAACACGACTTTTAGCTCATCATATCTTGGCATGCAAAGCACGTATCGAGGCGGGACTTTAGCGAAATTAAACGCCCATCATCTGGCAACTCGAGTGTTGTTGTAGCAAATCAATACGTGCTTTTGTTCGCTCTTTATAGGGCGATGAAGGCACTGGTGTAGGGAAGGATCACTGAAAAGTTGAGCTACATTCCTGTCAAAACCACTGATAAACAACTGTGGCGATTTGTGCACCTCCCCTTAACCCCAAGTTATTATAACCAGCCAGGGTTCAATCCCCGCCTAGGTCATAACTTTTTTTTTCACTTTTGGGACCTTTTTGATGCACCTTTTTGCTGTATCTGTTCCATGCAAGTCTTCATCTACAAACTCTTATGATCAGTTTTTCAGCACTGGCACTGAATTACCTCACATAATAGGGACTCTTATAGCACTTTTGGGACAGGGCAGACAAATTGCCAACATATTTGTCCATCTGTGTGTTGGTCCAGTGTGTTGTATTAGAGTAGGTAAAAGCTTCTTTCACCAGTATCCAGAATATCTACATCTTTGTTTTAAGCACATAGGTGTGCACTGACATGAAAAACTGTTTGTTCAGACTCACCTCAATACTGCTGTAGTAATAGGCAGCTTGCATGATTGAACAAATACTACTGTGCATCTGAAAAATGATAATACTGGAACCATGCAGATCCATAGTTTACACCGAGGAACTGCATCTGACCTGGCACAACTGTTTCACTATCCTGCTTACATGCTTTCACTCTAAAGATTCATACATTGTATACCTTATTGGTCAATTACACTGCAGGTGTTTCAAAACTGGGTTTTTGTATGGAAAGAGGTATATGTGTCACTGCAACATCAGAACTGAAAGTGCATAAGACAAGTTCTGAACTTTTGCTTGCCATGCAGTAACTATAACTGCGAATTGTGTTGACTTTAAATTATGCTCAAGTTCATTTCTCTTTGTGACAGTCGGTAAGGTAAACATCAAAATGTAGAAACTGAAACTGTACCGTGTGTATACAACCTGTATGTAATGTAGGGTACACTGTATACAATTGCCTTAGCTCGCATGCAGTTTAACTAATTAGCTAGCCTTGCATGCATGCTTCACTATAAATTATTATGTACTGCATAAGGATCATGTACTTTAAAGCACTATCGACATACATGCTACACAGCAAATATAGGACACTAATATTTATGCTTGGTTCCCAATATATTAATTATTGTTGCATTAGTTCTCATGTAAAGCAGCAAAGGTTCCGTTTGTTCTATACAGCACGTTGAAGTCACTGGTAGGGAAGATGCACTGAATAATTAAACTACATTCCTGTCAAAACCACAAACAATAAACTTTAGTGTTTTGCATCATTAATGACATAAGAAAACCTCATGCTCTTTAAAAAATGTGACATCACCATGTACCCTACATAGCTACATTAGCAGTGCTGGTGTTTAATGCTTAGTCCCTCTTTGTGGCATTAAAATGTTTAATGTGGAGATGGTCCTGCACATAGGGCAGGTACCAATGCTAGTATTCTATAAGCCTGTGGTGACAGTTAAGATGTCACTGCAATAAATGTGGTTATTGAGAATTAATCTTTTGTCTCGTTACTCTGCACTAGTCCATTATGTATATCTGCCATGCACAGAATGTTACAAAATACGTAATGTATAGAGTAATTACATCAAGTCATTGTACTGCTGTAGGTTGCAAATTGTAAACATCTTGAAGTAAATTGCATGATTTAATACTTGAATAAAATTTTAACAAATCAAATATACATTGTCTTGAATCAAGAATGCTAACTTGCACCTTAGTATGAGCTGAACATGTAGCTGCTGAATTTAACAAGCAAGTCATCTTTATGATTGAAAACTTGAAAAACAATCACACAGTTTTCTATTTATTTTGCTGATTGGACTAACACGTTTGTCTGTCCTGCAAAATTTGCCACAGCCAGCAAGTAGTGTCGTAATTAACTTGCGATAAGTGGTAGTTTGGTGAAATGTCGGCGTCCCACTCATTACTTTCTAAGAATAATGTGGCAGCCTACTTTGAACACAACCTCAACACATACCAGCTACTCAACATCTCCTTTGTGTGAAATTTCTGGCAGAGACCACTGATCAAGGAAAGCAGAGCTCATGCAGCACAGGTTATGATTTGTAAAGTCGTGCCTGCCAATTGGAAAGGCTATAGCTAAGACTTGTTTTATCAGACCAGGTCACAAAATTAATATTACTGCTTGCTCTTGTACCAGTGATCACATAAATTACTGGTATGCTTAACATTTGACACCACCTGCATGTACATGGGAATAACAACGCACATTTAATAATGCTATGTTTAAAGTATGTAACTGCTGTATAGTACTGCAATGAAAGGAAGCCATGAAATTTAATGTTGTTCAAAATGTTGTCAATCTCTCTTCACTATTCTCCAATATGCACTTTGGTGTATGGAGCTTGTGCCACAACATCTTATACACAATAAAAGTAAAGCAGTCAATGCTACAAAATGCTAGTAGAACCAGAAAGAAAAAATGATACTAGCAATGCTAAGATTAATATTAAGATTAAGATTAATATTTAAAATTTGTCTCCATAGCGAATTACGGTATTTATCACAAATTATTACGGTATTTATCACAAATTATCCATTATCACAAAGCCACAAGAAATGTACAGTGGTTATTTAATATTACTGTTAGTTGTTCACATTCTATTTGTCTTCACATTCTATATACTAAGATTAATAAGATTAAGATTAATATACGGGTATAAAATGAAGTAAGAAGACGATTGGAATCCAGAGGCCAAGTTTGGGCTCTCCATGGCCCTCCATGGCCCTCAAATTATTCCAAATTGACTGAGAACACTATTGGCGAGCTCTCTGTGAAGTCCCAGCTCACTACACACCATTATCACAAAGCCATGGCCATTTAATGGTGCCAATCTCACACTCGTGGCTTTGACATGGTCGGAAGAAAGCTGCTACAGAAACCAGACTTGTCAGTGCTGAAGGAAGTACAAAAAACCGTTGTGTAGTCACTGGACTTCAAGACAATAATGTTGCACACTATCCACAGAGTGCCTATGCTTGAAATTGCAGTTTAACATTCATCATGTGTTCGGCTAGCTGTAGAATATATGGTACGTAGCTGCTCTACAACAGTCCTAGCATCAATCCTATACAAGTTAGCTAGCTACACCATGAGTGACTAGTACTGTGGGTGATATCTGTTGTGTCAACACTTTGATATGAACTTGTATTTAGTGTGGCAGTGTAGGCTTGAAATGACTCCCATCCTGCATAAAGACCTCTACATGTTGTCACCATGGATACACTAGTGGTGATACACTGAGAATATCAACTGATATTAACTTGTTGTACCACATCATAAAGGCACAGCCTATATATACCATAACTGAACAAATTCAACAAATTTAATCACCTCTGGCATCATATGTAGCTGACATTAGCTACAGCATCAAAATTGATATGCACAGTACTTTGATAATTATTAATTAAATAAGTGCTTAATATCATAAACTGCACTCTGTGCTCTGGCACCAAGGCTCTGGTTCTGGCTGATGACTGCGAGGATGAATGTCACAAAGTGGTGGTAGTCTAGAGTAAAGAGGCCTGAGCAAATAGTACGACAAACCTGAGTAGTAAAAAGGTACAGTTATAGCAAAACTTTACCTGTATTTTGTCAGAAGGCTCTCAGAGAAATCAAACCTGCTGCTCCCATCCCAAACCAGCATGTCAGGGTGTAGTGTCTCTCATCTAGTGGTGGCATCCATTGTTTGCAGCTCACGTGCTAATGAGTGTATTTTGGAATATGTTTTATAAAATTCTTTTGCTTGTAGAAATATCGTCAATGATTGCTGGAAATGTAAGAAAATTAATCAGAAATTTGGTCAACATTTCCAACTCGATAGACCAATCACGTGGGAAAACATTGTGAGTGGATTGAATATATGGAAAATAACGATACCCACAATATATTACTAAACTCGTAACTAAGATTTTCTCAAACAATATTCTGAAGGCCTCCTTTTGCAATGGTATATTGTATCTGTTGAACATATCTCTGAACCAAAACTTCTTGCTTAGTGGTTTAAAATCACTGTAGAACACTTCACTATTTATCCATTCATACTCATTACACCAAGCATCTGTATGTGAAAATGTGACTCTGGAGTGCTGGAAAAGCTGGAAAAGGCTGCAAAGGAAATAATAACTGTTGTGGTCTGTACCAAGAGCAAGATAGTTATGTTTTCCTTTTAATGCTAATAATACATGAATCTTTAGTTTGTACATACAGTAGCCTATCAGTAATACAGTAAAACTTCCTTTAACTGCAAGGCATACATATAGTAATAGTTTTGCATTAGTTCTCAATTGTCATATTATATTATAAACTGTGCTGCACAGCTACAGTTAGAGATTTGTAATCATATTTGCGGCCTTTGATGATTGGTAGGTTGAATTTTTTGAGAGAATGAAGTGTTACTGTTGTGTCTGCTGCTTGTTACTCTCCTGTACAGATAATATAAACTATAACCAAGCTTCAGAGATATGATTAGGTAATTTTAAAAATTGTAAAATTACAAATTTGAATAGGTGAATAAATAGCTGTACAATAAATTACAAATACACTCTTAATTAAAATACTCCGGCTGATCGTATGCAATCACAGAAAGAATTTCACTGCATGGTATTCCATATGGAACAAACTATGGCTCATTATCATAGGTAGCACCCAGCTTCCAGGGTAGAGTTGGCATTACAGGAAAATCTGGAAACAGAAGACATTTAAAATTAACTTGTATTGGATTATGTGTACACTAAATGTTATGATGAGGAATCAGTGGAGGAGATGGTAGTGGTGGTATGGTTGTTGGGCCTGGATTGACCAATGCCAAAGGAGAATGATTCAACTGTGGTGGGTTTTTGAACCTTTGAGCAAATTGATTATGTTGTACTTTCAATGCAGATACATTATACATCTCCAGTTTGTGTAAAATTTAACCTTACTTGTGGTGACAGGTAAGAAGACACCACATTAAAAGCTGTGACAGGAAATTGGTAATGAAACTGTTCTTTCTCTCCATGATTCTGCTGTGCCACTGATTCAATAAGCACTTCAGATACATATTTGTGCAAAGTGTGCAACAAAATCTGCAACATAGGGAATTAAGAGTCAGTGTAAAAGAGCTATTTAGGTACACAATGATTACTTACATGTCCATTCTTGCTGTTTGAATAATGAGTTAACTTCATGGTTTTAAAATCCATTGGTTGATCATTTAACTGGTCTCCTAGTGCCGGGGTGGACAGATGTTGATACTTCATACGAGTTACATCATGAGTCACATCTGATGTGCCAGCACTGTGCCACTTAGAGTTTGTATACTTGTATCTCAAGTTATCAGCACAGACTATGTGCAATTCAACAGTGTAAAGCATTGTTGGATTTATAATCCCTTTGGAGTTATCACCACATAAGGGAACATCCTTCTGTAAAATGATAAAAGAATTATCACAGTAGCTACCAAGATGCAATAAATTACCTTCCAGGTTTGGTGACAATCATTCCATTGCCCACTGCTTTAAAATCTTTCCGTAAATTATACTCATGAATCTGGACGATGGGTTTACCCTCAGCTTGTGCTATTCTTGCACTTTCAAGTCGACGCTGCAACCTGTAAGAAGATAACCTAGAATATGGTAGCTGAACACGCTTGCATGCCACAAACCCAGGTGTAACTTGAGAACAATTTCCACCTTCAGGAGACCAGGATCCAGTGGTATCTTCAGCTGCCATGCTAGTGATATCTAACACTCAATAACTGAGAACGTTTGCTCCTGAGTCTCCATATTTATTTGTCATGCAAGTTGACACCTTTGTCTGTTTGGCAAACTCTCTCATCCTTCAGTGCTTTGAAGCAAGTCGGTGAAGCCACTGATAGAGGTGTCAAAAGTGATGAGATTATTTTTTGAATAATACGTCCATAACTGAAGCAGCTGCGTTAGCAATCATGTCAATGTGGAACCTCTTGAATGTTAACTTCAACCTGCAACTAGACTATACAGTCTCCTGGGTCAGTACCCATACTACATTGTTAGTTAGCAATCATGTCAATGTGGAACCTCTTGAATGTTAACTTCAACCTGCAACTAGACTATACAGTCTCCTGGGTCAGTACCCATACTACATTGTTATACTCCCTTGTCTTTGACCACTCAAAAACCATTTGCTAGAAAAGCCACTTGAACTGTGCTTCTTTACTACTATATACTGAGGGATTTCCCCTACTAACACATGCGTGCATGTGTGTAACTTCCTTAATGCAACACACACATAATACACTGTATGGTCATAAGATTGTAACCCTTTATGGAGTAGCAGACTGTTCATGATTAGTGCATGGTATTAATTGGCATAAAAACTGCATGTGTGCATAGCCACCAATAATGAATGGTTGAAATACTGATTAACATGCAATGGTAATAGTTCACAGATCTGTCCATTAATCCATACATCATATCACTTCATAACATTTCACTGTGGACCATGCAGTTAAGATGGGTTTGAAATTTCATCCATTACAACAGTGTAGCTACACAGTAGTGCTTGTTCTACCACCAGATTTGTGACCATATAACAACAGGTGATTTATGATTAAAGGGCTACATCAGCTCAAAAGAGGTGCTTTTCAGAATTGGTAAGGCAAAAGTAAATCACACTGTAATAGATGTGATACTAGTTGATCACGAATTATATACTCAAAAATCTTTGGAAAAGAAATGGGAGAACTGAGTAAGTTAGGCAGAGTTAAGTTACCCTTAGACTTCCGAATCAGGGTAACAATAGCACTCTTTCAAAGATCGGGATGGCTATGTAGAAGACAAAATGCTTTAGTCAAAAAATTCTCCATTGCATGCCTCTAAAAACTTTACTGGGGGGAGTGTGAAAACATTCACATGCGAAAACATTGTGAGTGGATTGAATATGGGAAAATAGTGATACCCACAATGCATTACAAAACTCACAACTAAGATTTTCTTGAGCAATATTGTTTTTACTACTGAAGGCCTCTTTTGCAATGGTATATTGTACCTGTTTCTCTGTGCCAAAACTTCTTGCTTAGTTGTTTTAAAATCACTGTAGAACACTTAATTCACTCGTTCATCCACTCATACCCAAGCATCAATGCAGTAAATATGGACTAAAGATATAGTGGAACCTGTCTTAGCCAGCATCCATCTGTATAGAAAGGTCACCAGTCCTTAAAGTGGCTAATTGTCTGGGACTCAATGGCAACATATATACATAGTGCAAAATGAAAAGGATGGAAAATGGCGCTGCATGAACAAACAACAATACTGGCAAATGTACACTGTGTACTGTTTTGTTGATAACTTGAAGGGATGTGGTGGGCATGATGGGTCAGCAACAAAGTATAAATCTTGTAAGCCATTAAAGAACTTATCATATATATTAAGTGACTGCTGGAATAATAGTGACAAGACAGTTTGCTGCTTAACTGACTACTAAATATTTTATGGCTCTCTGGAGTAAATCTTGTAGCAATTTTTTACTTACTGAGGTCTCATGATCACAATAGAATGTTAAGGATTGGTAGGTTTCGTCAAGGTTCATGTGTCGGCTAAAACAGAAAGTGACTCGTTCATGGTGTGACAAAATGGAAGCCTTATAGTCTTTCCAAATACAAACATCCAAGTTTGACAATCCATGCCTTTGTCATGATTGAGTCTACTCACATGTTAACTACAGAAACATCTTCAAGCTGGCAAAGTTCTAAGCCACTAGCTATCTTCAGTATTCACAACACAGGTTATGATTTGTAAAGTCGTGCCAATTGGAAAGGCTATAGCGACTAAAACTTTGTTTTGTCAGAAAATTTAATACTCTTGTACCAGTGATGACACAGATTACTGGTATGCTTTTAACTCTCAAACTTAACACCACCTACATGTAGCTACATGGGAATAACAACACTACTGTTAAAGTAGCTATACTGCAGTGAAAGGAAGCCATGAAAGTTAATGTTGCTTGAAATGTTGCCACTGGAAATAAATCTGTCTTCTCAGGTGATTCTCTTCACTGTTCTCCACTCCTCCAATATGCACTTTGGTGGAGCATGTTACACATAATAAAACATTCAATGCTACAAAATACTAGCAAGAAAAATTATACTGACTGGCAATCAAGATCACTATCACCTGATGCTACGAGACTGAGAAAGGCAAAACTGTACTTCAAGACAATAACATTGCACACTACCCACAGAGTGTCCATGCTTGAAATTGCAGTTTGGTAGTCATCATGTGTCCGGCTAGCTGTAGAATATATGGTAGCTACTCTACAACAGCTTTTCTCAGTTCTAGCATCAGGTGATGGCCGGTACCATATACAAGTTAGCTAGCTACATCATGAGTGACCAGTACTGAGTGATATCTGTTGTGTCAACACTTCAATACAAACTTGTATATAGTGTGGCAGTGTAGACTTGCCTCTACATGTCACCAGGGTTGATTTACTTTAAAAAGTGATGTCAAATTAGATAATTAATTGATTTAATTAGCACTTAATATATACTTTGGTGAGACAGTGTGTTCTAGCTGATCCGACGCCGAGGCTCTGGCTGATGAATGCGAGGATGAATGTCACAGGCGGTGGCAGTCTAGAGTAAAGAGGCCTGAGCAAACACTACGACAAACCTGAGTAGTAAAGGTAGAGTTATAGTGAAACTAATTCTTACCTGTATTTTGCCAACCTGCTGTTCCCGTCCCTAACTGGCATGCCAGGGTGTAGTTTCTCTTGTCTAGTGGTGGTAACGTCCATTATTGCAGCTCGCATGGCAATGGGAATACTTTTTATAAAATTCCTTCACTTGTAGAAATAATGGCTACTGGCTCAGTGGCTGGAAATGCTTCTTTGGATTGTAGTACTAGTTTCACCATTAGTTATGGGCATAATTTTACTGTGCGATAAGTGCATAATTCCTTATGCTTGCTTCAAGTTACTCCTCCTTTTGTAGCAGTAGAGTACCAGTCATCTACTGCCTACAAATTAATTAAGTCAGAAGCGAGGTCAGAAGTGTAAATTGTTCTTGAAGATGTTGTATAGACCCTTTTCAGGTAAGCTGCTGTCAGCAACATCCGCCATTTTAGAGTACAACCCATTTTAAAACCCTAGCCTGGTAGCATGGGGGAAAGCATACGTTTAACCAGGTCAACCTTTGCTGTGGAATGCAGAAGAAGTTCTACTTCCTGGGTATTGTTTTACTCTTATAGAAAGCAACACTAACAGGGTTGCAAAATGGGTTGTACTCTAAGATGGCGGATGTTGCTATGGCAGCAGCTCACCTGAAAAGGGTCTATATAATGTATTCTTCAAACTGTTTTTGTGTTTCAATCAAGTAGCTGTTTAAAAGAAGTCATCTGTCACTCCTTCATGTGTTGTGTGGATAACAAATCTTATGTTTGCTAAATCTTTCACTTAACTGAGGAGAGACTCTATTTTATGGCTGGGTGGTATTGAAAGTTTATATTGTATTGCATGAAAATTTTATATGGAATTTAGTTTTACCGTTGATGTCACATCCATAAAATTAAAGATCCATTAATAATGTTTTATAGGGCAGCACATTGTTGCAAAGCAGCTAGCAAGACCATCATGGATTTTGTCTTATTCTATGACTACAGAAATATCCTTGCTGCATACAAGACTATTTGAGTTGAGCAATAGTGGTGATTAATCAATTGTCATGATGGATAGTAACAATTGTGTTAATGATAGTATATACAATCATGCTGACATGATAAATTATACATACTCAAAGTAAGAGCAAACACAATAGTGTTGAAGTTGAAGAACTGTGATAGTGTTAACTACAAAAACAATAAGTAGTGTAATAGATAACATAACAATTTTTGCCGATGGAGTAATAATAATATCATGATACTACCGTTATCGTGATATAAAAGTCAGTAATGATTGTTATAGTTACACTATCACTCAATTCTAATTTGTTGCTCCACTGAAACACTTCAGTCATGATCACATGATCTCAACACATGTGAACACTGCAGTAGCAGAAACCGCTACAACTACTACACTCCATGCAATTGTATATGTGGTTCCCACAGATGGAAGAATCATGTCTCAACAAGGTATAGCCAAGCTTTCATAAATTTAAAGTCCTCAACTTAATTTAGTAGGATTATATGGCGAGGCCATTAATTTTTTTCTTGTCACATGTTCATGCTATTTATGGTGTTGCTAAATGTCACAATATTTTCAAAATAGTCAAATGTATTATTAAAATAACTGGCTGTTATATTGGAGTGCTTGACTGCTCTATTAGAGTATCTTGATCTTTGCTTTTTCTAGAGCAAGGAAAGTGGCTATAGGGTTAATTATTAGTAGTGTGGTAATGTTCATTGAGGTACATTATTAATTAGCTTCTCAACATTCAGTTTTGTTTGCTGCAGTTTAGCCTGATAGAGATTGTCTAGGTGATTGTACACTGTTTTGGGTGTCACATGCAAAGAGTTGTAGGAGCTTGAAGTGGTCAGGAGACTAGACTATGCCTTAGGGAACACTAGTGCAGAATTTGTTCATTCAATATAATGAAGAGTTAATAGGTTTTAGTGCTTACTGTATTGTTAACTCTTGGTGCATGTGAAGGAGTCAAACCCTAATCCATTTTGTTAAAAATTCCATATTAAGAAATGGAGTGTGTCTAATACTATCTGGTGCTCTATAAGATTATCACTACCATATTGATTACCATCCCTGACGACGATGAAGTAGTATTAGTTGGGTAAAACTAAGCCCAAACAAGCCTTCAGATCAACCCAAAATGCTTTAAGCAAGTTGCTACGGAATTAAGTAAAATAAAATAAAAGGAATTTTCTAATGACTGACTGAGTAACTGACTGATGCCTTCAGACAAGCGTAACTCGACAACAGCTAAGGCTACAGGCTTGATTTTTTCACTGTTCGATGTCGCTTTGGTCCCAAGAGGTGCCTTTTGGCATATACCACAGTACGTACAATGCATGACTTACCAGTGTCCTCTTTGTGTCTCATTCATCTTTGCTGACAGCGAAAAGTGTTGATTTGCATGATGGCTTCCCTTCATAATGGAAATCGTCCATATTTTCATAATGGCTACTTTAATCACTTTTTGAACAGTTCTTGATTCGTGATGCTGTGTAACAGATTGAACATAACTTGACACCGAGATGTAATGGATACTTCACTTTTCAGATTGTGATAATTGGTAGCTGGGATGTGCCACACCTTTTTTTTTTCTTAATGCAATATGCGTAGGTTCACCAGTCATAATAATGTTATTTTACAAAAAAAACCAATGCACAAAAAATAGGGTTTTTGAACTAAAGAGTAGGGACCATAGCACATCGATAAGAAGTACTGAAACAAGCTGGAGTAGTGCACAATATTAAATCACAATAAAACAATAAGAAATTTTATATCCCTACTGTATGTGTGCATTTCCATTATGGTATCTTGAGTTTTTAAGTGAATGTTTTTTTTTTAAGTGTAACATTTCTACTTTCTCAACATTGAGTCATGTCCTTTTGTCTGTCGAACACAATATTACCAACATGCAGTGCTGAATAATCTCTCTGATGAAATTGTAGTATACAGAGAGGTGTCAGATACTTCCTTGCAATTCATGCAAGTAGAGGATACCATGATTTATTCTCCATACAATACTGTAATGGACTAGTATGACAATGAGTATTGGCTCAATCTCCAAGATAATTTAGTATCAACAACTTTTTCACATGATGTATAATCATCATCATGTTCACTGTCGTGTTCTTTCATCATTTCATCACAGCTGTAGCTCAAAGAACACTCCTTTGACTTGTTAAGCTCTTTTAGGAGAGGAGGCATCTATTGGGGTTGATGGACTTTCAGTTGTGTTGGACTGTAGAGTTTCATGACTTCCTTCTTCTTCACCATCACTCTGTTTTTGAACCTTGGATCTAATTGTATAAGCAGTACATCTATTGAGCTTCACAACTACTGAATTGGGTTTGCGTAAAGAGAAGCATTTTTTTCATAGTCATGATTCCAAAGTCAGTTTGAAGCAACTCAGTGAGTGAATTAAGAATAGGAATAAATAAAGCGATTGAGGATGTGTCACTGCTTAAGTCTATAGTACCATAGATAATAGAGTACTTTAAAGGGATAGGAAACACAATAACGTGACGTCACAAAATACGTACATTTCTATTGGAATTCCGTGTATTACGTTATGAACATACTAGTTACGCTTGCTGCGCTTGTATCAAAGAGAGACAAATTGTTGTAACGACACAATTTTGCAATAACTTCGCTACAATGAACTCAAGTAAGTAACCGAGGGAACTAGGATGGTACCAACCCTCAAGGAAGTTGTGCGCAAAATTAAAGGAAGTTGAAAGTAAAAAAAAACGGCCCAAAAATTACTTTAAACCACTTTACTTTCTTCGTAAATATATTCTATCCTTTTAACTGTGATAAACCTATTCCTTACCATTTAACAGAGAGAACCAGAGGAAATATCAGAGCAAAACAGGAACTGTTGCTTGAAGAAACGACTAAGTATCTTCCATTTTTTACCAAAAGTTTAAACCACCTTGCAGTGCAACGCAACAGTAAAAGACTGTGTTGGTGACACGCCTAGCTTACCACAAGATTCAAAAGTGGAACCGGCTATAAAAAGAAACGGTATGGACGAGGCATGAAGGTACTATGAGCGAAAGTATGACAGCGTGTAACAATTACGGTTAATGCGATACGCTTTGTTACAAAATCTACGGTCTAAATTCTCTCGCCAAAATCTCTCACAAAGGTCTAAATACTTGCTGTAGTCTGTTGGGTTACTATTTACGCTGCTTAGAACACTAATTCCCATGCTTGAGCACAAAACTGTCTTGCCTTTTCAAGTCATGCGTAAAGGAAATCAAACCGGAAATCGCTTGCGTTTCCTATTCCTTTTACTCTATTATCTATGATAGTACGTAGCATATATATTCTGCAACTGGATATGTGATGGCTGTTCACAATGATATGTCATTCTTGCTCTGTTCAGTTTTATTGTCTTGAAGTTCAATGGTCAGATGTTTAGCTTTTTCACCATCAGTTGATGATATGCTCATATTAGTTACCTGTATATGTAAAAAATTTCGATGTGAAAAATTTTCATAGATTTTGTAGATCACCTTTTCACCTACGAAAATTTTCCTCCAAATCCAGATTATATACATACAGTATAATTAGCTATTGTAACTACCTATCTACGAAAATTTCCTACTAATCTTGCCATAGTCGTTCATCTACGAAAGTTTTCCACCTCGAAACTTTTTACGTATATGGTACATTTATGAGTGACATCTATTTTGTTTTGACACCACCAGTGTTATCGACACAAATGTGTAGTATGGATGTTGTAGCCTGTCCTTGAACTCATAAATGAGTTTAAACTTGCAACTGCATCAATACATGCATTCTTGACAACCTCATCTGTCACGAATGTTAGGAAGATACAGCAATAAATGTTGTTTGAGGAAATATGTCTTGTTTCTTTACTTAATATGCACTTATCCAGATTGTGGAGTGTTAGCTTGCTTGTTAACTAATGCTAGCTTGCACCATAGCTTTGAGCTGAACACGTAGTTACTGAATTTAACAAGCAAGTCATCTTAAAAAATGGTTGTGATTAAAAACTTGAAAAAGAACCATACAGTTTTCAATTTATTTGCTGCATTAACACGTTTGTCTGTCGTACAAGATTTGCCACAGCCAGCAAGTAGTGACATAATTAACTTGCGAGAAGTGGCAGTTTGGTGAAATGTTGGCATCCCACTTGTTACTTTCTAAGAATAATGTGGCAGCCTACTTTGAACACAACCTCAACACATACCAGCTACTCAACATCTCCTTTGTGTGAAATAGCTGACAGACCACTGATCAAGGAAGGCAGAGATCACGCAACACTGGTTATGATTTGTAAGACTATAGCTAAGACTTACTTTGTCAGACCAGGCCACAAAATTAATATTACAGCTTGCTCTTGTACCAGCGATCACATAGATAACTGGTTATGTGTTGTTGAACCTTGAATCAGGAATACCACCCCACAGACTTTAATCACATACTTGTGCAGTGTGTGTAACAAAATCTGTGATGTAGATCAGCGTTGAAACCGGGTCGGGTCATCCGGGTCAACCGGGTCACATTTTCTCCGGGTCATCCGAGTCTGACCCGGTTTACAAATTATCCGGGTCTGACCCGGATTAGATCACGTGAGAAACGAAATTGATCGTTTGACGACGTGGAACCTATAAACGCTAGTCGCGTAGCTCTTTCGTGAGCCACGCCCACTTATCGCATTACAAACATACTCTCAGCCACGCCCATTTATTAGTAAGTGCAGTCTGTAGCATGAAACTGTGTCCGTTTCTGTC
The DNA here is from genome assembly GCF_963678975.1 of Dysidea avara. NCBI lineage: Eukaryota > Metazoa > Porifera > Demospongiae > Dictyoceratida > Dysideidae > Dysidea > Dysidea avara. The sequence goes on along the minus strand of NC_089278.1, from coordinate 2,860,718 downwards.
TGCAAGCTTACGTGAAGCCACGCCCACTAATCGATTAATGTATGAGTTGTATATAGTCTAGGTCTAGTCTTGCAGCAGGATAAGTACTTTTGTGAGCCACACCCATTTTAATACATTGGGAAATTGCAATACTAAGTATGTACGAAGCCACACCCAATTGCTGTCTGTAAACTCACAGAAGCTACGTGGAAACAAACCCACTGACTGATTTTTAAATTATAAACTTACCGGCTTAGTTATCACATAACTACTTGTTTACTCAACACGAATCGAACGCTCGAAACGTAGTCTCGCTTGCTCGAGAGTACCCGAAACATAGCTCTTATCGCACGCCTCGGCTTAATTTAATCCGGGTCAAATCCGGGTCTGACCCGGATAGCACAGTGGGTCATCCGGGTCAGCAGTAGTGACCCGGTTTCAACGCTGATATAGATAAGGCTTGTGGTGACAGGTAGAATAATACCAACGTAAATGCTATCCTTTCTCATTGTCTTCTTTGTTAACGCATTAGTTCAACATTTCTGTAGTGTACTTATTGTAATTCTACTGCTGCAGGATGCACATTGAATTGGGTAAATTGCATGATTTAACTCTTTAGCTTTTGAACAAAATTTTAATAGTTACTTGTTATTGCACCTGAATCAGGAGTACAAGCTTACAGTGTGGAAAATCCATAGATGATGTATTAGATAATGTAGACCTGCAGGTGTATTAAAATATTCTTTGTTGCAAGGTTATATCCAGCTTTCCATAGTATGTGATGGAACACGGCTTGCTATTGGTACTAGTAGCAGCAGAGAAAAGGCTGCCGAAAGAAATATATTATACTCACATTGACATCCTTGATAATGACTTAGTTTCATTGTTTTGTAAAGACCAAGTCATATGGTTGCTCCAGGAGTGGATGGATGTTGGTATTTCATTTTAACTTCATTGTGAGTGACATCTAATGTGCCTACCCAGCGGTATTGGCCCAAACTGTGTAGAAGTGTAGAGAACTGTTGGCTTTAATCCTGTTGGAGTTATGACGACGAAACATCCTCCTGTAAAATAACATGATATAGTGACCACCAATATCAAATTGCCTTCCATGCTTGGTAACAATCATCTTGTTATCCACAGCATGGAACTCTTCCCACAAGCAGTGTTTGTGTAGTTGGACAAGAGGTCTAACCAACTTGCACTACACTTCTGGGTTGATGCTGCAACTTGTACATGTACAAAATAAGGAAACAAATTCAGACCATTCCCTCAGTTATTTCACAGTAGATGTGCTTATAATGTATACCATGTGCATAGTAAAAATGTTCAAGTTTTGATTGGAAACACTCTCAGTCTAAACTTTGTCTGACACAGCAGAGATCAACATTATTACTGGAAGCTTCTAAATTTCCATCACATACCTGTGGAGTATGTGTAACAAAACATGTAATGTACACTGCTACATCATTACACATGGGAAAGGATAAGAGGAGGTATAGAGGAATGATTGTTGTTGACAGGTGTAAACAATATACAAGGCTGAACAATGTACGTGTCATCTGGCAAACATTGTGGTCTGTCTTAAGATACACAAATGGGGTTGACTTTCAAACTCAGGAAATAACCCTGCATATAAAATTCAGTGATGCCACTATGAATCAAAATTGGTAATGTGGCTCCTTGCCTGAGTGATGTGGCCGTTATACACACATTTGGCAATCCCAGGCATGTTGCATCATTAGTAAAATAAGCAATGATGCCTACCTATAGATACACAAATGACAAATGGAAATGTGGAAGCTTAATAACACTAGTTGTGTAGCTCTTTCATTAGCCACACCCACTTATTGCGTTGCAAACATATGCTCAGCCATGCCCATTTATTAATAGGTGCAGTCTGTAGCAATAAATAAATTCTGATGATTACTGAGCAACCAACGTCCATAGCAAATACCTCCCAGGTTTGGTCACAATCATCTCATTGCCAACTGTTCTGTGTTCCTCTCATTCTCATACAACTGGACAACAGGTCTAGTGTAACCCACATCTTGCACTCCACTTGACAGGTCAGCACTTTCCAGTTGACACCACAACCTATAAGAAAAAAGAATCAATTCAGACGTAAGCATGGTTACTTTCCAGGTGCATTTTTTGGACGATTTCCACCTTCAGACGTGTACCATGGTGATGACCATTGGGAGAGTAGTTGTCAGGTGACCAGTAGCTATAGTCCTAACTTCTGCAGAGCCTGCTGCCATGTCAGTGATCATATCAAGCATCCGACTTCTGTGGTGGCAAGTACAATGACACTGCTACAAATGTTGTTACTGGAAATGGGAAATTAAAGAGCTCATCTTCCCCATCACTCTGCAGTCTGCACTGATTCAGTACATACTTCAGTAACATATTTTATGATGTAGAAAAATACATCAATATATTCTATAAGCCTGTAGTGACAGTTAAGATGTCACTGCAATAAATGTGGTTATTGAGAGTTAATCTTTTGTCTCGTTACTCTGCACTAGTCCATTATGTATATCTGCCATGCACAGAATGTTACAAAATACGTAATGTATAGAGTAATTACATCAAGTCATTGTACTGCTGTAGGTTGCAAATTGTAAAGATCTTGAAGTAAATTGCATGATTTAATACTTGAATAAAATTTTAACAAATCAAATATGCATTTTCTTGAATCAAGATTGCTAACTTGCACCGTAGCTTGAGCTGAACATGTAGCTGCTGAATTTAACAAGCAAGTCATCTTTATGATTGAAAACTTGAAAAACAGTCACACAGTTTTCAATTTATTTTGCTGATTGGATTAACACGTTTGTCTGTCCTGCAAAACTTGCCACAAACAGTAAGTAGTGTTGTAATTAACTTGTGATAAGTGGCAGTTTTGTGAAATGTTGGCGTCCCACTTGTTATTTTCTAAGTATAATGTGGCAGCCTACTTTGAACACAACCTCAACACATACTAGCTACTCAACATCTCCTTTGTGTGAAATTTCTGGCAGAGACCACTGATCAAGGAAAGCAGAGCTCATGTAACACAGGTTATGATTTGTAAAGTCGTGCCTGCCAATTGGAAAGGCTATAGCTAAGACTTGTTTTGTCAGACCAGGTCACAAAATTAATATTACTGCTTGCTCTTGTACCAGTGATCACATAGATTACTGGTAAAGACAATAACGTTGCACACTATCGCAGAGTGTCCATGCTTCAAATTGCAGTTTAGCATCAGGTGATGGTATCCTATACAAGTTAGCTAGCTATATCATGAGTGACTAGTACTGTGGGTGATATCTGTTGTGTCAAAACTTTGATATGAACTTGTGTACAGTGTGGCAGTGTAGGCTTGAAATGGCTTCCATCCTGCATAAAGACCTCTACATGTTGTCACCATGGATACACTAGTGGTGATACACTGAGAATATCAACTAACATTAACTTGTTGTACGCACATCATAAAGGCACAGCCTATATATCCTAACTGAACAAATTCAACAAATGCAATCACCTCTGGCATCAAAATTAATATGCACAGTGCTTTGATAATTATTAATTAAATAAGTGCTTAATATTGTTAACTGCACTCTGTGCTCTGGCACCAAGGCTCTGGTTCTGGCTGATGACTGCGAGGATGAATGTCATAAAGTGGTGGTAGTCTAGAGTAAAGAGGCCTGAGCAAACAGTACGACAAACCTGAGTAGTTAAAAAGGTACAATTATAGCAAAACTTTACCTGTATTTTGTCAGAAGGCTCTCAGAGAAATCAAACCTGCTGCTCCCATCCCAAACCGGCATGTCAGGGTGTAGTGTCTCTCATCTAGTGGTGGCATCCATCGTTTGCAGCTCACATGCTAATGAGTGTATTTTGGAGTATGTTTTATAAAATTCCTTTGCTTGTAAAAATATCATCAACGATGGCTGGAAATGTAGAATTTCTTTTAGAAATTCAGAAAATTAATCAGAAATTTGGTTCGACATTTCCAACTCAATAGACCAATCACATAGGAAAACATTGTAAGTGGATTGAATGTGGGAAAATACCAATACCCACAATACATTACAAAACTCACAACTAAGATTTTTCTCAAGCAATATTGTTTTACTACTGAAGGCCTCTTTTTGCAATGGTATATTGTACCTGTTGAACATATCTCTGAACCAAAACTTCTTGCTTAGTGGTTTTATAATCACTGTAGAACGCTTCACTCTTTATCCATTCATACTGATTACACCAAGCATTTGTATGTGAAAACGTGACTCTGGAATGCTGGATAACCTCTATTGACAGTTTGGTGGTAATAAGCTCAGTCAGTAGGTGCTTAGTTGTACTCAGAAGAATGTTACAAGTGATTGAGCTGAGCTCAGTTTGTGGGGCAGCAGAAGGTTTGTCATAGCTTGGCATTTTTAAAAACCACATGTTGGTGTGAGTGCTGGTGATGACCCACATGCAAACCAGATGATTGCTAGTGGAAAGGATGACTGTTAACAAAACTATGTGGAAAAAATATATGCGTGCTCATAATCCAAATTTCGAAATTTGCTCTAACACTACAGTCACAGTAAGTTAGTACAAACTTTGGCTGTCAATACAAAGCCTGTTTTATGCAGTACAAATTTCATGATTAGTTATGGTAAAAATTTGGCTGTGCAATAAGTGCATAATTCCTTATGCTTGCCTCGAGTTACTCCTTTTGTAGCAGTAAATAAACTAGAGTACCAGTCATCTACTGCCTACAAATTAAGTCAGGAGTGTAAACTGTTCTGGAAGATGTTGTATATAATATGTGTTTATGTATTCTTCAAACTATTTCTTTGTGTGGTTCAATCAAGTAGTTGTTTGAAAAAGTCATCTGTCACTCCTTCATGTGTTGTGTGGACAACAAATCTTATGTTTGCTATAACTTTAAAGGAGAGACTCTATTTTATGGCTGGGTAATATTGAAAGTTTATATTGTATTGCATGAAATTTTTACACAGAATTTAATTTTGCGGTTGATGTCACATCCATAAAATTAAACATTCATTAATAATGTTTTTTTAGAACAGTATTGTTGCAAAGCAGATATGTGTCCAGCATGGATTTTGTCTTATTCTATGACTACAGAAATATCCTTGCTGCATACAAGACTAGCGATAGTAATGATTGTCATGATGGTGAGTAACAATTGTGTTAATGCTAGTATACAATAATGCTGACATGATAAATAATATAAACATGAAAGCAGGAGCAAACATGATAGTGTTGAAGTTGAACGACCGAAAGAGCGTGGACAACAAAGATAATACGTAAGTATAATACAGTGATAATATAACAATTTTTACCAATGAGAGTTATAAAAGTTGATATGTGGTGTATGGATTATTCATGTGTTGAGGTTGAGTATCTTTGATAACTGTTAGTAATATCATGATACTACCGTTATCATGATATAAAAGTCAGTCATGATTATTATAGTTACACTATCACTCAGCTCTGCTCCACTGAAACACTTCAGTCACATGATCTCAACACATGTGAACACAACTACTACACTCCATAGATGATCTCAAACCGGGTTTCGATAAGTATTAGGTGTTTATAAAAGCCAAGCTTCCATAAATTAAAAGCGTTCACAAATTAAAAATCTGTTGACTTAATTTAGTAGGATTATATGGTATGTCTGTTAACTTTTTTTCTTGTCACATTTTCATGTTATGTGGTATCTTGACAATATTGTGATGTTGCTAAATGTCACAATATTTTCAAAATAATCAAATGTTTTATTAGAATAACTGGCTGTTATATTAGAGTGCTTGACTGCTCTATTAGAGTATCTTGATCTTTGCTTTTTCTAGTGCAAGGAAAGTGGCTATAGGGTTAATTAATAGTATTGTGGTAAGGTCAGTATTGTGCATTGAGGTACATTAGTTTCTCAACATTCAGTTTTGTTTGCTGTAGTTTATCCCAATAGGTATTGTCTAGGTAATTGTACACTGTTTTGGGTAGTAAAGTGTAAAGAGTTGTAGGAGCTTGAAGTGGTCAGGAGACTAGACAACATTAGTACAGAATTTGTTCATTCAATATAACAGAGAGTTAATAGATCGTAGTATTTATTGTATTATTAACTCTTGGTACATGTGTGTCTTCTATGGAGGAGCCAAACCCTAATTCATTTCCTTGTATATTCCATATTAAGAATGAAGTGTGTGGTATCAAGTCCAATACTATCTGATGGTCCATAAGATTTACACTACCATATTGTGATTAACATGAGTACGTTACCATAAGGTCATGTTATTCAGGATAACTACATGAACTGGTACATAATATGATGTGTTGCAACAAAGTTTCTCAGGAAATGGAAAAATCTGTACCACAGTGTAACATTCAAACTGACTAACTGTATATAACAACACGTACATTGTGTCAATCTTTACCTTTGAAAGTGCGCCAATATTACAAAGTCACATGTGCTGAACCTAAATGTGTGTGTGCATGCGTGCGTGCGTGTGTATGTGTGTGTGTGGTATAAATCACACATCCCCTTTCTTTGGCTAATTGTGGTTTAATATAGGGCTGCACCGATTCTAGTATTGGTATCGGTATCGGGCCGATACTGCTGTTTTCATGAAGTATCGGAATCGGCCATTATATTGTTTCAGATACCGATTCTTACCACGTGCGAGAATAAAATAACGTTTGTTTGTACTACCAGCAACATTACTGTTCTATGCTGACAACTACGTGTGAAAATTTTTACTGAGAAAAAGATCGATATACTCTAATAGAACAGTCAATAACTCTAATAGAGCAATCAGGTAGCTAGAAGTGATTAAAATATTTTGTGATTTTGTAAGCACCATTATGATATTATCTACACTTCTCCAGAAGAATACTGGAATATCCACTGGTTTGCATTTCAGTGACTTCCTTCTTTGTAAATCTTGATTGGCTACTTCATTATAAACATGAACCATAATGAAAATGAGTACAAGAATATCATGAAATGCACTATATAAAAAATGTGTGCACTATGAAGTAGCTACTTTAAGGTACTTGGTATCAGTACTTGTACTTGCGGATACTTCCCAGCTGAGTACTTGGTATTTGAAGTATCGGTAAAAAGTGGAATTGGTGCAGCCCTAGTTAAATAGTGGCTTCAGTGACAGATCTGGTTATACAACGATGTGGACTAACATTTTGGTGTGACAATGTGGTTGGCTGTTGTTGGTAAGGAGCAACATTAAGATGAATTCTCACTTCCCTGTGTGGAGTGTTTACAACATAAGTTTACAGAGAGTTCGATGGTGTTGTAACTTGTTCAGAGTTGGACCTGATGTAGCCCATAATTCAGTGTCATTAGGGTTGGGTGGTAAAGGGTGAGAGTGGTGTCACCTGTGAAAATCTGTCTTTTGCTGCTGCCGTTTTTTTTTTTAAATTAGTTTTTACGAAGTAGCTATTTGTCCAGAATTCTAGATGCTAACTCATACAGACTATTCATCTGGCACTCATCCATCATAACTCAAGTATCAGCACACTAGTCTTCCAACCCTAAAACTTACTTTCATACAGCCAGTGAAGGACATCATTATGCTTAACAGGCGGATTTAAAGTTAGGGTCACAGAGCTTATGATAACGTCCAGACATCAGACAAAATCTGGTCAAATTGCATAGATGTCTGACCATAATGCAATTTGTCTAGACACAGTGTCCCATCAAAGTACAAGGAGGAAGCCTAAGGGCTGAGCAGCCTAAGGGCTGAGCTGCCATGCTATTAGCAACAACAGTCACTTGGTTGCCAGGAGATAGTATACATTCTTAAATCCCAGTGCGTGGGAGTATCGAAGTGCCGCGCTGGGTTATAAATACCATATAGCTAGACAGAGCGGCGCTGCTACTGTACGATATATTAGTTATCACCCAGTGATAACTAACTTATCACCCTGTTGTGGAGCCACTCAGTCTCATTCGTGACATCATAATAACCATGAATGGTATTGTTTACCAATGGAACAAAGAGCCAAATAAGGAAATATTGATACAAAACACACCAATACAGCACTTAAACTAGCTAAATCTTACAAGAAAACTGTTAATCCTTTACACAGTAACGTCACTGACCAATACGATAGTTAACACTGAATGTCAAGAGCAGTCTGTGACGATTTTCACTCCAGCAATCACTCCCAACGGTCACTATGGTGAAGAAATAACTTCCTCTAGCTTTATCATTCTATCTTGGACTACGGTAGCCAGTTGTTGGTCTTTAATTTTCTCTTGCACACCATGCAACACCACCATACCAACTTCTGATGAAGGCAAATCGAAACTGGAACCGCTGCTTCATAACACCACCCTTCACTACAGTTTGTAGGCAGTATGCAAGGTCTCTCTTATAGCTATAAAGTAGAGTCTCCACACAATTTGGACGAAATCTTGAGCACAGTAACAGGAACTCAAGCTGGAACTTAATTTAATATCTGTAAACTTCTGCGCACTCCCGCGTACTGGGATATAAAATAGTTATATCCCGTATACTTGGATGATAACACTCGTCCTCAGCTCTGCATTGGACTCGTGTAATAACAATGATATCACCCTCATAACAGGATATAACTATAACTTACAACCCAAGGGAGTGACCACAAATGTACCATTGCCAACCCTCTGGTGTACTACTGTAACCACATAACAGCTACAGTAAGGCATGTGACATCTTACCACTAACTATAATGTTCATTTTCCATGTTACAGTGGACACATTGGGCATTCATCTTCCACATGTCCAGTCAATTGTCTGGCCAATTTTGGTTTGTCAGGACATTGTGGCAGGGCAACAGAGAATTCTTATCGTAAGTTCTGGGGTCGGGTTCAACTTCACCCAGTCTTCTTACTATATACAGGTTACTTATTGAATCACATTTGTAAGATAGAAAAGTAAGAGAGCTGGGTGGCTTATAGCACAGGTGGTGCCATGCTAGCCTTTCACACTGGTGGTCCACATTCAAGCCTTGGGAGTTTTCTAAATTTTTGCCAACCTTTTTGTATAAATGTATGGAACCAGATGAATTATCCCTTAAAGCACAAAATTTGTCTAAATAAGGTCAAGTCAGTATAAGCTGCTCAATAGTCATTGTCTACCCATAGCAGGAGAAAAATTATACCACACAATGGGAGTGCTACAATAAGCCATGTATGGATCATCAGAAGTTTCTTGATGGTCTGTGTTGTGATCCATACTTGACCGGATTGTGTTTTACTCTCAGTGATACATGCATCTTCAGTCTGTATAAACTCAACCTGTGGTGACAAGTACGAAGAATGTGGTCACAGGAAATGGATAAGGAAAAGCGTTCTTGTTCCCTATCACTCGGCTTCAATTCAGTGTGAACTTCATTCACATACTTGTGCAGTGTGTGTGACAAAATCTATGATGTAGATGAGGCTTGTGGAATAATACTAACGTAAATGCTGTCCTTTCCAATAGTCTTCTTTGTTACTCTGCATTAGTTCAACATTTACTTCTGTAATGTACTTATTTAGTGTGTGTTAGAAAATGTTTGATGTATAGGACAATTACACCAAGTCTACTGCTGCAGGATGTAAATTATATTGGACATCTTCAGTGAATTGCATAATTTTAGCATTTGAGCAAAATTTTAATGGTTATGTGATGTTGAACCTTAAATCATAAATACAAGTTTACAGCATAACTGGAAATGGAAAGTCCATACATGATGTAGTATAGAAGTGTAGAGGTGTGGTAGGTAGGATTGCAGGTGTATACACAAGCTTCTAAAATATTCTTTATTGCAAGAGTTGTATCCAAAACTGTAAAGCTTTTCATAGCATGTGATGGAACACGGCTTGCTAATGGTACTAGTAGCAGCAGAGAAAAGGCCGCCAAGGAAACAATATTATACTCACATGGGCATTCTCGACAATGACTTGGTTTCATTGTTTTGTACAGACCAAGTCATATGGTTGCTCCAGGAATGGATGAATGTTGGTATTTTGTTTTAACTTCATTGTGCGCAACATCCGATGTGTTTAACCAGCTCAGTATTGGCATGTGTAGTAGTGTAGAGAACTGTTGGCTCCAATCCTGTTTAAGTCATCATGGAACATCTTCCTGTAAAATGATGAGAAAAAATTCAAGTGTGTTTATACCATATGCATAGCAAAAATGCTCTAATATAAGAAGTTTAGGTAGGGTAATTACAATCCATTGAAAATCAAGTGATGTTGTCATATGAACTACAATTGATTCACTTCTATATACAAGTAACTAGTAACATACACAAGCTCTTAAAGTATTCATCATGGAACATGACTTGCTAAAGGTACTAGTAGCAACAACAAAGGCTGCCAAGGAAAGGCTGGCAGCAAAAGCTGCCTTTTCAAGTTCTTGATAATGCCACATAGATTATCATTCTTATTCACACTCCTTTAATAAAGCATTTCTAGTGTTATGAAGACTACACACCCACTCACCTCTTAGATATGGCCACTTTATACAGAAACTGGAAAGGCTGGAAAGGCCGGGCTACCAAGGAAAGAATAACTGTTGTGGTCTGTACCAGAGCAAGAGAATTATGTTTTCCTTTTAATGCTAATAATACATGAATCTTTAGTTTGTACATACAGTAGCCTATCAGTAATACAGTAAAACTTCCTTTAACTGCAAGGCATACATATAGTAATAGTTTTGCATCAGTTCTCAATTGTCATATTATATTATAAACTGTACTGCACAGCTACAGTTAGAGATTTGTAATCATATTTGCGGCCTTTGATGATTGGTAGGTCGAACTTTTTGAGAGAATGAGGTGTTACTGTTGTGTCTGCTGCTTGTTACTCTCCTGTACAGATAATATAAACTATAACCAAGCTTCAGAGATATGATTAGGTAATTTTAAAAATTGTAAAATTACAAATTTGAATAGGTGAATAAATAGCTGTACAATAAATTACAAATACACTCTTAATTAAAATACTCCGGCTGATCGTATGCAATCACAGAAAGAATTTCACTGCATGGTATTGCATATGGAACAAACTATGGCTCATTAATCATAGGTAGCACCCAGCTGCCAGGGTAGAGTTGGCATTACAGGAAAATCTGGAGACAGAAGACATTTAAAAATTAACTTGTATTGGATTATGTGTACACTAACTGTTATAATGAGGAATCAGTGGAGGAGATGGTAGTGGTGGTATGGTTGTTGGGCCTGGATTGGCCAATGCCAAGGGAGAATTATTCAACTGTGGTGGGTTTTTGAACCCTTGAGCAAATTGATTATGTTGTAGTTTCAATGCAGATACATTATACATACATCTCCAGTTTGTGTAAAATTCAACCTTACTTGTGGTGACAGGTAAGAAGACACCATATTAAAAGCTGTGACAAGGAATTGGTAATGGAACTGTTCTTTCTCTCCATGATTCTGCTGTGGCACTGATTCAATAAGCACTTCAGATACATATTTGTGCAAAGTGTGCAACAAAATCTGCAACATAGGGAATTAAGAGTCAGTGTAAAAGAGCTATTTAGGTACACAATGATTACTTACATGTCCATTCTTGCTGTTTGAATAATGAGTTAACTTCATTGTTTTAAAATCTATTGGTTGATCATTTAACTGGTCTCCTAGTGCCGGGGTGGACGGATGTTGATGCCTCATTAGAGTTACATCATGAGTCACATCTGATGTGCCAGCGCTGTGCCACTTAGAGTTTGTATACTTGTATCTCAAGTTATTAGCACAAACTATGTGCAATTCAACAGTGTAAAGCATTGTTGGATTTATAATCCCTTTGGAGTTATCACCACATAAGGGAACATCCTTCTGTAAAATGATAAAAGAATTATCACAGTAGCTACCAAGATGCAATAAATTACCTTCCAGGTTTGGCGACAATCATTTCATTGCCCACTGCTTTAAAATATTTTCTTAAATTATACTCATGAATCTGGACGACAGGTCTACCCGCAGCTTGTGATGTTCTTGCACTTTTGAGTTTACACCGCACCTGTAAGAAAATATCTAGAATGTGGTAGCTGAACACGCTTGCGTGCCACAAACCCAGGTATAACTTCAGAACAATTTCTACCTTCAGGAGACCAGGATCCAGTGGTATCTTCAGCTGCCATGCTAGTGATATCTAACACTCAATAACTGAGAACGTTTGCTCCTGAGTCTCCATATTTATTTGTCATGCCAGTTGACACCTTTGTCTGTTTGGCAAACTCTCTCATCCTTGAAGCAAGTCGGTGAAGCCACTGATAGAGGTGTCAAAAGTGATGAGATTTTTTTTTTGAATAATACGTCCATAACTGAAGCAGCTGCGTTAGCAATCATGTCAATGTGGAACCTCTTCAATGTTAACTTCAACCTGCAACTAGACTATACAGTCTCCTGGGTCAGTACCCATACTACATTGTTAGTTAGCAATCATGTCAATGTGGAACCTCTTCAATGTTAACTTCAACCTGCAACTAGACTATACAGTCTCCTGGGTCAGTACCCCATACTACATTGTTATACTCCCTTGTCTTTGACCACTCAAAAACCATTTGCTAGAAATGCCACTTGAACTGTGCTTCTTTACTACTATATACTTAGGGATTTCCCCTCCTAACACATGCGTGCATGTGTGTAACTTCCCTAATACAACACACACATAATACACTGTATGGTCATAAGATTGTAACCCTTTATGGAGTAGCAGACTGTTCATGATTAGTGCATGGTATTAATTGGCATAAAAACTGCATGTGTGCATAGCCACCAATAATGAATGGTTGAAATACTGATTAACATGCAATGGTAATAGTTCACAGATCTGTCCATTAATCCATACATCATATCACTTCATAACATTTCACTGTGGACCATGCAGTTAAGATGGGTTTGAAATTTCATCCATTACAACAGTGTAGCTACACAGTAGTGCTTGTTCTACCACCAGATTTGTGACCATATAACAACAGGTGATTTATGATTAAAGGGCTACATCAGCTCAAAAGAGGTGCTTTTCAGAATTGGTAAAGCAAAAATAAATCCCACTGTAATAGATGTGATACTAGTTGATCACGAATTATATACTCAAAAATCTTTGGAAAAAAAATGGGAGAACTGAGTAAGTTAGGCAGAGGTAAGTTAGGCAGAGTTAAGTTACCCTTAGACTTCCGAATCAGGGTAACAATAGCACTCTTTCAAAGATCGGGATAGCTATGTAGAAGACAAAATGCTTTAGTCGAAAAATTCTCCATTGCATGCCTCTAAAAACTTTACTGGGGGGAGTGTGAAAACATTCTCATGCGAAAACATTGTGAGTGGATTGAATATGGGAAAATAGTGATACCCACAATACATTACAAAACTCACAACTAAGATTTTCTTGGGCAATATTGTTTTTACTACTGAAGGCCTCTTTTGCAATGGTATATTGTACCTGTTTCTCTGTGCCAAAACTTCTTGCTTAGTTGTTTTAAAATCACTGTAGAACACTTAATTCACTCGTTGATCCACTCTTACCCAAGCATCTGTATGTGAAAACGTGACTCAGGAATGCTGGATAACCTCTATTGACAGTTTTTTTGTAATAAGCTCAGTCAGTAGGTGCCTAGTTGCACTCAGAAGAATGTTTACATGTGATTGAGCTGATCTGCCAGCAGAAGGTTTGTCACAGCTTGACATGGTTCGAAACCACATGTTGGTGTGAGTGTTGGTGATGACCCAAATATAAACCAAGTAAAAGGATGACTGTTAACAAAATATATGGGTGAGCATAATCCAAATTTCAAAGTTTGCTCTAACGTCACAGTAAGTTAGCACAAACTTTGGCTGTCATTACAAAGCCTGTTTAATAGTGTGTCAGCTGTAAAAATTTCATATGATCAAAATTTTACTGTACAATAGGTGCATAATTCCTTATGCTTGCCTCAAGCTCCTCCTTTTGTAGCAGTAAAACTAGAGTACCAGTCATCTACTGCCTACAAATTAAGTCAGAAGTGTTAACTGTTCTGGAAGATGTTGTATATAATGTGTGTTTATGTATTCTTCAAACTATTTCTTTGTGTGGTTCAATCAAGTAGTTGTTTGAAAGAAGTCATCTGTCACTCCTTCATGTGTTGTGTGGATAACAAATCTTATGTTTGCTAAATCTTTCAATTTTAAGGAGAGACTCTATTTTATGGCTGGGTGGTATTGAAAGTTTATATTGTATTGCATGAAAATTAATTTTAAGGTAGATGTCACATCCATAAAATTAAACATCCATTAATAATGTTTTATAGGGCAGCACATTGTTGCAAAGCAGCTAACATGGCCATCATGGATTTTGTCTTATTCTATGACTACAGAAATATCCTTGGTGCAGACAAGACTATTTGAGCTGAACGATAGTGGTGATTAATTGATTGTCATGATGGTTAGTAACAATTGTGATGATAAATTACAAGTACATGAAAAAATTTGGAATTTTCAACTAGAGTAGGGGCCATAGCACATCGATAAAAGGTACTGAAACAAGTTGGAGTAGTCCATGACAGCAAAACAATAAGAAGTGTCATATCCCTACTGTGCATTTCTGTTATGGTATCTAGAGCACAGTAGGGATATAACACTTCTTATCATTTTACTGTCATGGACTATTCCAACTTGTTTCAGTACATTTTATCGATGTGCTATGGTCCCTACTCTAGTTGAAAATTCCAAATTTTTTCATGTACTTGTTTGTTAACTTTTTTTGTAAATAATTTTACTATGACTGGTGAACCCACGCATACTGCATCTGAAATGGCATCGTGCGCCCCAGCTATATCAATTATCGTATGAAAAGTGAAGTATCCATTACGCTTTGTTGTCAGCTATGTTCAACCCGTTACACAGCATTTCGAATCAAGAACTGTTTGAAAAGCACCTCTGCAATCAAAATAGCCACTATGAAAAATACGGACGATTTCCATTTCGAAGGGAAGCCATCATGTGCTCGCGCCAAATCAACACCTTTCCCTGTCAGCAAAGATGAATGGGACACAAAGGAGGACACTGGTAAGTCCATGAAGAATGTATTGTACATACTGCGGTATGCCAAAAGGTACCTCTCGGGCCGAAGCGACGTCAAACAGCGAAAAAATCAAGCCCGTAGCCTTAGCCATTATCGAGTTACGCTTGTCTGAAGGCATTAGTCATTCAGTCAGTTATTTACTCAGTCAGTCAGTTATTTACTCAGTCAGTCAGTAGAAAATTCCGTCGAATTAAAAAATTTTAAAATTCTGTAGCAACTTCTTGAAAGCGTTTCGGGTCAATCTGAAAACTTGCTTGGGCTTAGTTTTACCTAACCAATACTGCCTCATTTTCGGTAAGGAAAATTGAGGCTGGCTTTTGGGTGATATTATTTCGTGGGCCATGCCTACTCCTTTGTGGTCCCTACTATACAGATACTATAGTACTGTATGATAACATATTCAATTCAATAAACATGAAAGCAGGAGCCAACCAGAGGAGGTCAGCAGAGATTAAACACCTTTAGAAATTAATTACGTAAAAGTTGATACTTAATGCTTATACATACAAGTGCATGAAAAACTTTGGAATTGTCAACTAGAGTAGGGACCATAGCACATTGATAAAAAGTACTGAAACAAGTTGGAGTAGTCCATGATATTAAATCACAGTAAAACAATAAGAAGTGTTATGTCCCTACTGTGCATTTCTGTTATGGTATCTTGAGCACAGTAACTTCTTATTGTTTTACTATGATTTAATATCATAGACTACTCCAACTTGTTTCAGTACTTTTTATCGATGTGCTATGGTCCCTACTCTAGTTGAAAATTTCAAATTTTTTCGTGTACTTGTTTGTTAACTTTTTTTTGTAAATAATTTTATTATGACTGGTAAACCCACACATACCGCAACTGAAATTCCCAGCCCCTTATTGTCTGAAAAGTGAACTATCTATTACGCTTCGTTGCCAGCTATATTCAACCCATTGCAGGGCTGGAGCCCAGAGATTTTGAGTGGTCCGGTCATCCATGGACTGCAATGAAGGTCATAGTCATGCACACTACTCAGTTTTTACTGATCTAATATGATCTGTAAATCAGACATTATCTGCTTTGGTGTGCTACTTAATTGCATGTGCTATAAGTACACAGAGCGTGCTAAGCTAGAGGGGTCATGGGGCATGCTCCCCCAGAGAAGCTTTTGAAAATAGATACTCTGAAATGGCATCCGGAGGCTATGCAAAGTGTCTTCTTTTTGTTAACATCAATGGTAATTTGTGCTACATTACCAATTAATTGAGTTTCATATCTGACTATTATAGCTAGTATATAGCTAATTTTGTGTTCATGATGTATACAAAATTTCTCAACGTGAAAGTTTAGTCGTGAAAGTTGTAGTTTTAGATTGTAACCGCATGCTAATGCATGACATGCATGATCAATTAGCTCAATGCAGTGTGCCATGCAGATGACTCACTGGGTATTTTAAAACAGTTAACACAGATGTCATGGCTTAGACTATAAGTACTGGATGCTTTATTAGAGTATCATGATGATTGTTCTATTAGAGTATATTTTGATGACTGCTCTATTAGAGTATCTCGATCTTAGCTGAAAAGTGATTGGCCGGACCGTGGCTGACCCATTGCACAGCATTTCGAATCAAGAACTGTTCGTATAGCACCTCTGCAATCCACACATACCAATAGAAAGAAATTGTGCCGCGCGCCCCAATTATATTAATTATCGTTTGAAAAGTGAAGTATTCATTATGCTTCACTGTTGGCTATGTTTAACCCGTTCATTACACAGCAGTACAAATCAAGAACTGTTTGAAAAGCATCTCTACTTTCAAAACAGCCACTACGAAAAATACGGACGATTTCTTTTACGAAGGGAAGCCATCACGTGCTATCGCCAAATTGATACTTTTCACTGTCAGCAAAGATGAATGGGACACAAAAAAGGACACTAGTAAATCCATGAAGAATGCATTGTACATACTGTGGTATGCCAAAAGGCACCTGTTGGGCCAAAGCGATGTCGAACAGTGAAAAAAGCAAGCCCGTAGCTTCATCTGTTATCAAGTTATGCTTGTCTGAAGGAATCAGTCAGTTACTCTGTCAGTTACTCAGTCAGTAGAAAATTCTGTTGATTTAAAATTCCGTAGCAACTTGTTGAAAGCATTTCGGGTTGATCTTATGGCTTGTTTGGGTTTAGTTTTACCTAACCAATACTGCGTCATCGTCGTCTGGGAAAATTGAGGTTGGTTTTTGGTTGATATTATTTTGTGGGCCACGCCTACTCCTTTGTGGTCCCTACTATACAGTACTATCATATGATAACATATATCAAACAACCCCCTATCACCCCCACCATTTGCCAGTTTTGTATTGCAATTGTTGAGGGAATTGTGAATACTGGTAGAGCATGTACAACAAAGATAATAAGTATAATTACCAATGAGAGTTATAAAAGTTGATATGTGGTATATGGATTATTCATGTGTTGAGGTTGAGTATCTTTGATAACTGTTAGTAATATCATGATACTACCGTTATCATGATACAAAAGTCAGTAGTGATTACACAATCACTCAGCTCTAATTTGTTGCTCCACTGAAACACTTCAGTCACATGATCTCAACACATGTGGACACTTCAGTAGCAGAAACTGCAGTTTAGCCCAATAGTGATTGTCTTGAAGTTGGTTAAGTGACAACTGCTCTTGTGGCTGATCTAGTCTTGCATGCCCTAGACAAGCTTGCTCAAATGAATAATGGCAGAGCTCCCAACCGTCTTTGTCAAATACTGCTTTCCAGATAAGAGGAATTTGTTACACCGCTTGTATGTGTGCACATAATGAAGTGACTCTCATAGTTCACAATCCATTTGGTCACCATTGTGATGTGTTCAAAATCACAAACTTATACTAGAGCATTTTTACTATGCATATGGTATACATTATAAGCACAAATAGTTGAGGGAATAGTCTGAATTTATTCTCTTATTTTGTACATATACAGGTTGCAATGTCAACCCATTTCTAAGTGTAGTGCAAGTTGGTTAGACCTCTTGTCTACTTGTGGGAAGAGTTCCATGCTGTGGGCAACAAGATGATTGTTACCATGGGTGGAAGGTAATTTGCTAATGAATGTTTGTGGTCACTATCATGTCATTTTACAGGAGGAACGGGCAGCAACAGGTGCTGCAGCCTTTGGATAACAGCCTCTATTCGCTCCTGGAGGAACCATATCACAATGGTTCACCTGCAATGCCAATGATCTCCTGGCAGCCATTTTTAATACGGTGGTACCTATAACAACCAGCCACCTATTGGATACCATACAATTTAGGATATGGAAACTTAGTAATATACTTTAATTATACTTTTAGTAATCATATCTTACATCTACATAATGACATACACATGTGCCCAAGAGTTCACTGTATGGTGAAGTGCAACTGAAAAGTATTCAGCAGACGTGTAACATATTAAATGTTTGACCTTATCAACAGTGTTCTATTAGATCAAAAGGAAAGTGCTTGTGTTCTAGTGTATGATCTATGGTGCATAAGGATGCAAAGGAGCATGCTGTCTTCATGCGTGCAATGGAGGGTAATGGTATTTTCAAAATAGTTATCATTGTCTAAAATCTAAACTTTCAAGTATCAGCATTCTACATGTCACTTATTGTACTGTTTCTGACAAGTATGTGAACTAGTGCAGTAACAACAATCATTTCCAGCTTTTGCCAATTGGTACAGCAGTGGGTGTTGATCCAGGAGCAGTTCAGTGATGATCGTTCCATATGAGTGTAGTACACAGAACCTTATGTACTAAAGGGACCTACATCTAGTGTATTATATGTGTGGTGTACATGATTTGGTAGTTGCTATAACTTGAGCATGAAGCACATGCACTTGTATTTTGAAAGTCTATCCCAAGAAAAGTGCTAGTCTTATACTCCCAGTGGTTGCATCTGAATGGTCTGAAAATATTGTTTACTAGCATTGGTACCTGCCCTACGTGCAGGGATCACTTTATAATAACAACCAAGAATTAAACATCAGTGCTCATGCCCTGCAGCATGCATGGTGGTAACATTTTTAATACCAACATCTTGCCAAAATCATGGGAAGCACGCAGGTACCCCTGAACCTGCAGAATTGCAGTAGCTAAACTACTGTGGTAATGTGTATGCTTATAACACATAAGTGTGAACAATGTGGATGGTTTGTAGTACCTGTCCTATTATGCAGGCTATAGTTACATGTAGCATCATTTGATAAATATTGACCACAAAAGAGATTATTGGTACCTGCCCTACAATGTAGAAGTTGCCATATTGCGCATTATATTGTGGGCATGCACATCATGTAATGGAAACCATGCATTAAAATTCATTTAACTATGTTGCATGTATAATGAATGTAACTCTTAAAGACCATTAAATACCATTAGGCCATCCTGTAAGTACACTGGAACGATGTGAGCATACAGATAATTTTAAACAGGAAAACTGTGTAACTACATATGCAAATGCAACTGTAATACTGTACTACCTGTCCATACCTATAACATTATGTCTACCACACAGGCGTAAACTACATATTATGTGATATTAGTATAGTACCTGTCATGCAGGCCATACATATGACAATTAACTTACTGACAACAAAAAGAAACTACATAATGGTAGAGTGTAGTACATGCCTACAGTGCAGGCTGAGCTTTGTATGTTAACAATACTACAACACTCCCTCCTGTTCCCTTTACTACACCACAACCTATTGTCATCACCTCTAACCTCCATGATCCCTACATTTACAGTACTGTATGAGTAAGCTACTACTGACTATTATCACCTATTGTCATCACCTTTGTGCAGTAAAATTAGCTACCACAAACTATCATCAACCAATACAGTGGAACCTGTTAATCAGGACACTTGATACCTACATGTAATCTGGCCACTTGGTATATACCAAAAAGGCTGCCAAAATGAAAAAAAAAAGTTGTATCAAATAAGGTTGTTGAAGAAAACTTGTAACCAAAAGGTTTGAAAAAGAAAAAAAATGGTACAACTGGCATTTGAACTCTCATCCTACCAGTTTCCAGCCTAACGCTCTACCACTTGGACTAAATGTCACTTGTGGTTACAGACTCTTTAAAAGTTGTTATAAAGGCATGCTTAAGTTGAATGGAATAGGTGTTTGCATGTGGTTTACAGAAAGAATTCGAGCGAATTTTTGTCTGCACCCTTGCACTAATCGCGCTGTAAATGACAAACGACGGCGGTTAGAAGCTTCATTTAAAAGCGATGTAATTCTTAGATGATGAGCGCTTAGTTTGGCACAAAAAACGCTTCCATACGTGCATCAGCTGGCGAGAAAATCGTTGGACGCCTTCGGAATGTAGACGGACAGACGGCTTTTTAGCTTTATTTATACATATAGATGTTCACAATTTATACGTTAGCTGGTTTATACAGTGTCCCTCAGGGTAAGGGCTGTTTAGATACTGATGTCATGAGTCCACACATTCAATTGTAATGAACGGTGGGTGCAGGGGCGGATCCAGAGTTTGGAAAGAGGGGGGGCACCTTGCTGAAAAACAGTTGAAGACAAAAAAAAAGGTCACAACAATAATAGCTAGTGATCCTTTACCAAATATATCACGTCTGTTATGTAAAATAAAATCCTATTTATAGCTTCATAGGTAAGCTACACTGCCTCATGAACATTGTGACTGCTTTATTAGAGTAACTGACTGCTCTATTAGAGTATCTCGATCTTGTATGCAATTTCTTGAAGGGGGGGGGGGGGGGCAAATTCCCCATCCTGGATCCGCCATTGGGGTGGGTGTGGCTGTTACACAATTTGTTTAATAAGTGTTGCTATATTACACCTGGTCTCGAATCTATTGTGAATTTACAGGTATCTACCGGGTGTCCTGTGTAAGACAAGTTGATACACACATTTTTATGAAAGTAAACCGGGTGTGCGCTTGGTTTTATAATCACAGAAACTCAAATTTCAGTATGCCAGCCTGGAAGACTTAGAAAGACCACAAAGTCCTAATACAGCAATAAGGTCACCTTAAAGCTGGCTGCCTTATAACTCATGACGTAACGGTGCACCTGCCATCATCTCATCATCAGAAAACTGTATACCATCAGGTTACTAGCATTTTGTCCAAACATATGGTCTAGACTAACACACACTCTACAAGGTATGGTTTCTAATGCACCTATCAAATGTGAAGCCTCACCCCCACCCTGGGGATCCCCAAACACCTACTGGGGATTTGACATCTACATCTTGCCCCACCCCTGGGGGCTTTTGATAATGGCAGTTTGCTGCAAGCTGACCCAATAATTATTTTAATAGGTAAATCAAATCAGATTCAGTGGAATGGAACGGTAGCTACTTAGGTAATTTGAATTAGTGCTCACCTCTTTATGAAGACTATTTTTAATGCTGTATCCCCATAGAATGGTCTTTTTGATTAGTTGTGCACCACATACTGAGAAAAGATACCTGATTTGTAATACAGCAATATACCAATGCAAAACAGTTTAACTTTACAAAAATAACATGCCTAGCTATATAGACTATGTGCGATCTAGGGCGTGGCACTTATTACATCATTAAAAAATCACGTGAAAAACGCATCCGCCATTTTTTGAGGGCAAAAGCGAATGTTGAAATTATGACTTCTGAGTATTTTAAATCGTTAGATTATTTAGCACAAAGACGCTATGTTGAAAAGCTCACAATACGTGATGAAGTACTACCTGATCCATACTCTATTGGCGAGGAATCGTGGACGGATGATATGACACAGTGGCCAGATCTGGTGTATGGTGATTTATATTCATATTTAATCGAAACCAAAGGGCCTTATACCAAGGAAAAGTTGAAAGCCCACAAGTCTCTGGACGCGTACAACTATTTTTGCAACGGTCATGTCCGCACTGTCTACTGCTATGGGCATGGGAATCATGTCATCCTAAAAGCTTTGGTGAACCCCAGTCAAAAGACTCCAGATCAAGCCCATAAGGCCTGGGTCATATTGCAGAAGGCTGATGCTGAAGTTATAACAGCACATTGTACTTGCAAAGCCGGGTAAGTTCTACATGGTAGTACAGATATATTGTCATTCTTGGTTTAATATGTAGCCTGGGTGAAGTGTGCAGTCACATAGCGGCAATACTTTTCAAGGTTGAAACTGCTGTTCGATTGGGTCTTACTAAGCCATCGTGCACCTCCACAAGCTGTAATTGGAACAACTGGTATAAAGAAAATGTGAGTTATCGTACTGCTGTATTTACGAATTAGGTAATAGTGTTTATAAATTTTTATCTTTCTACAGATAAATCCTGCTGAAGTCAGAAATATTAATTTTGTAAAGCCTAAACACAGTTCTAAAAGAAAACAGACTTGCAGTGAGTTTAATTCTTCAGCTAAAAAGCAGCAAAGAAATTTGTCACAAATACCACCAGAAACACTCTACAGTGCAATCAATAATTGTTTGCCCCATGCTTCTGTCTTTACTATTGTTCCAAAACCTGATGACGATTCTCAGCTATCCAAAGTGACATCGAGTGTTGGTACACCAATTGTAGATTCTGTAACTGACTCAGGAATGATATCCTCAAGTGTTGATTCATCAATTGTCACAACACCCGTGATGGAATCATCAGTGAGTCCTGATACATCAATGGCCGTTCCACATGGATCCTCACCCTAGACAATTCTCTAGCTGTCTCCACTTCCCTCTGTGAGAGTTGGGGTTTTCCCTTTGTGAAAGGAGGAATTGCTAGTGAAGCACCACGAAGAGCTAAAGGTTTGGTTATATCAAAACCTCTATCAGCTAAAACCAAGTCACCGTGCATCAGCTTGTCCAAAAACCCACTGTGTGCAGTAATGTGTTTGTCACTGGCACGTCCTCCCCAACACTTAGAAACAAAGATAATTGCACCCGTGGGGCTAATAGCAATTAGAAACTTCACAGTGTTATGACTTTTGTAATTAGAATATGTCTCGGCTCTTGCTGCTAATGAAGATGGGCGTTGAATAAAGATTTCTGAACAATCAATAATACATGTTGTACGGGCATACTTTGGCTTAGAACAGTCAGGGATAGTGGTCCGGATCATTCCTCTTTCTGGCCATTTTACTAGAGGCTTTAGCTGAAAAGCCATTGTATCAATCCACTGATGAAAAATTTTAGACACTCTGGTTGGTTACATCAATTCTGAATCGATAAGCTAGATCCTGATTCGTTGTTGCCCGTCTCAGTTTCATCAAGACCATCAGAAGCTGGTCACTATGACTTATTCCTCTGTGCTCGTAAGGAGGTAAAACAGTAGAAAGCAAAGCAAGTAGTGTGGTAAATGCAGAATATGATGGCAAACCAGAATAAAAATAAGTTTGTTCATCATCATCGTTCATTCGGAGAGAGGGGCTGAGTAATACAGATGCAGTCTGCAGCTTTTCTTTCACCATTTCAGTTAACTCTTTTTGTTCATCTAGACATTTTTCCAGTGACACCTTTTTATCATTAAGTGCATCAATAACGTGATGTCGTTGCTGAATAATCTGCTGCTGCTTATGAATGATCATTACAAGTGAAGGTATGTATCCCTTAAGACATTCTTCTGCTAGATGTGAAAGCGTTCGGGGCTGATGTAACACAGAAGAATCATCAGGACCATCACAATGCTGCTCATGGTCAATCTCCATGGTCTCAACAGCACTACTTAAAATTTCATTATCCATTGTTCCAGTGCTATCAGTTATATCATTTCCTGTCGACATCAACTCCTCGGCATTTTCAACTTGTGGCACCTGATCACGAGTAGTAGTTGATTTGCACTTTCGTGATGCCTTACGTGTACTCGAGCGTGTACTTGATGCATAGCCCCTTCTCCTGTTCTGCAATCTATGACTTCTAGCCAACTTATCTTTATCTGCTTCTTCATTTCTCTCTTTAAATGAGAATATTGATGGAACATAGTCAGGATCCCATTTCAACCTGCAAGGTCTTCCTGTAAAATACAGAAAAACTTCAGTAGTGGTTGTAGTGCATTCACAAAATATTACACTTAACCAAGCAGCATTCTGATTATTTACAGTATAACTATTACACACTTTCATCCCGTGTCTACCTGAAATGAAATGCCTTCCACAGACCCGAGAATGCTGAGTTGGTTCCCAAGCTTCACGGTGAATAGCTTGTATCCACTGTCTTCTTCGCACCAGATTCTTAGGGAAGGTGTACAATGTAACTTTTCCCGCTTTACAACGATTTCGGCACTCAACAGCACAGCAACTCGACGGCATCACTTGTTACTTTTGCCCTCAAAAAATGGTGGATGCGTTTTTCACGTGATTTTTTAATGATGTAATAAGTGCCACGCCCTAGATCGCACATAGTCTATATCAAACTGACAACTAAAGGAGCTAGAATCTGGTGAGGCCAAGAAATGAATGTTAATACCAGCAACCAATTTGCAAGCAACTAACTGGCTATAATTCATAAAAAAATAAATAAGAATTGGTCCTTTATCATTAACTCTTGCAGTCTTGCTGCTTATTAGTTCCCTGTAATTACCTAGTAATCCTTTTTTCTCCTCTAGTCTACAATGACTATTGGAAAGGTACCGATTTACTAGCCAATTAGACTGACAGGGAATTAATTAGGATTACAGCCAAGTCAATGATAAAGGACCAAGATTATTGTAAAAAATAATATACCGTAACTTGCTTTTTTTTCGTTGTAAAATAATTTTCGTATAGCTCTATATGGCAAAATTTGTACGAAAATTTCTTGCACGAAAACTTTTATACAAGATCGAACTACTCTAATAGAGCAGTCATTCACGTAAATCATACGAAAATATTTTTACAAGAAAGTTTTTATCACGAAAAATTTTGCACGATAATATAATAAAGGGAATTACGGTATTTAGTTGCCAGTGTATATTAACATTCATTTCTTGGCCTCACCAAATAATTAGCTCCTTTAAATACCAGTCACTTTTAGCAAGAATTCATGAACTCTTACTTTTAGCTTAATGGACACGTCTTTTTTGTATAGCCAAGCTGTTTTTAATTTGTATGGGATAGCTATTACTGTATTGTATCATAAATCAGTTATCACTCTGAGTTTTCTAGGCATAACATGTGGCACAAATTCATTGATAAGACTGTCTTATGGGGATACAATGTAAAACAACAATTTAGACATTAAAGTAAATGGTCTTTGTAAAGAGGTGGTCTTGTTAGAAGATGGTCTTAATAAAGAGGTGACCACCAATTGAAATTATTTAAGTACCAGTCCATTCCACTGAATCAAAAACAGCATTTTAACATCAACATCATTGCAGCCATTTCATGACCGCCACCTTTGATTTCAAGCCGCACCCTTTTTATACAATTTGGCTTTTTTGCATGGATGTAGGTAGGAGTAGCTATCACCTACAAAAACACAAGATACAAAAACAAAACACAACAAACTATACATACACATCAGAAGTAGACAAGTGGGAGGTGAACAGAGCATGTACCTGTGTGCTGATCAGTTTGTGTTATGTACTTCAGGTTAATGTGTCAAATTTTGTACAATCATCTGGGGCCTCTAAGAAGTAACACAGATAGTGCACTGAAGCACAGAGCATTTGGTGTGCCTGGGTAAGGGATGACAATTACTTTGTAAAATTTTTTGGTATCAGTAGAGATCATCTGTTCTGGGGTGTAGACCAGATGTTACTAGTGGAGTGTTGCTTTGGTGACATGACCGCAGCACCTAGCTTTACGACTCACCAATGCCACAGGAAAATGATATTGATGGACCATGCCAGTCCCCTGGAGCTCCATGCAACTGGACACTTTCACATGCTCTATGCAGCCAATGAATATTACTTTCCTATTTTATTGGGTGCACATTGTTTAAAGAGATTGGTACTGCAATGGTCAGAATAATTGATGCTTTGCATAGTACAATGTGTAAAGTACCATTGATGGCAATGTCTGAAGTGAAAAAGGCAATACATGGCACGAGATATGAGAGATTGGTCTGACTATCATAACGTGAAACTGCAATGGCCATCCACATTCTAAAAACTAGCTTGTGGTTACATGGAGCCCAGTTATTGCAGCCTACACTATGTAGGTACAGTGGTTAATGTAGTCACTAATACACATCAACTAATGACTGTATGCAAGCAAGTGTATGTTCTATTAGAGTGCATTAAATCACATTACACATGTTTTGTCTCTCACATTCCATTCCTTCAATTAGTGTATCTAACATAACTTTTTCTTTGCAGCTGTAATTATATGCATTACAAATACAAGAAATGTACAGTGGTTATTTAATGTTACTGTTAGTTGTTCACATATTGTGGAGTAATGTATGATTTGATTGATGAGGATTTGGTGACTCTTGTTGTATCGGCCTAAAATTAATCCTGCCACTGAATATCATCATGACTGCATTCTTCTATAAATAATGTCAGTATTGAGCAACCCATTTCCCAAATAAGTGCTAGCTTTATTAATAAAATTTGCCAAACAATTCCTGATAATCAAACAACACACAAAATTCATTTACTATAAATTCATAAACGTCAACTACTTGTATTCAGTTTTGCTGCTCTTTATTACTGACTGAATAATGGACTGGATAGTCATAAGGATCTGGGTAGTAAGTGGTAAGACTAGGGTAGTAATTGACTGGAGCTGGGTTTATGGCTGTCGGGAAAGATTGCAGTGATGTGAAAGATGGCAGTGATGTAATTGGCAGACCTAGAATACCACCAATAGTATACATATCATACACTGTATGGTACTAACCATGTGGGTTTGGAGGAGGGAAGATAATGGGTAATGGGCTGGATACAATTGTTGGTATTAAATTCTGCTCATCTGGTCTGTTCTTGAAACCTCTAGCAAAGGGGTTGTGATCCACCTTCAATTGTGTTAACTAGAGGTAAAGATTGATTACATTCTACATAATTAGTGATATGATTATTTTGTGATGTAATTACCTGTGGTGAAAGGTAAGAAGTTACAGTAATAAAGGTAGTGACTGCACAGTAAAAACAAAGTAGTGAACGTCACTACTAATTAGTAGTGAAACCTCTGCCACAATACTCACTATTTTTGTGTAGTGACGTTCACTACTTTTTTGTAGTGAACGTCACTACAAAAAAGTAGTGAACGTCACTACTAATTGTAGTGAACGTCACTACCAACTGTAGTGAACGTCACTACTTGCAGTGCCATTAGTAGTGAACTTCACTACTGTTTTACAGTGAACGTCACTACTTATTTGCAGTGATTTCACTACATCGCATTTGCATCCAGTTTATGCATTCATGCACCATAGAATTCCATTAAAAACATTACTGCATACAAGTAAAAATACATGTATACAAAATGTCAGTTTTTTTGTATAGGTGCATACATGTTAGTCCAGAAATTTCTTGTCAGAAGATTCTGCAGCAGCAAAGATGCATCAGATACTGTGCAGTGTATATTGCAAGTTTTCTCATTGAACTGCAAGATATAACAATATAATACAAACTATGGTAGCTAAATAAATCTTACCAGCATAGCTACAATAGAGCAGATGTACATGATTTATGCTGTGATAAAATAATTGTTGATATGTAATATGAGATAAACATATATGCACTTACCAACTATTGCACAACTGTGCGTAAGGGATGGGTGCATGGTATAACCATCTGATATGTTAGATCAGTTCCTATTAGTAACCACAGTATAGTGATAGCAAATTGTTTCATTTGCTAGTCTTGCAGTATTCGCTATATCAAGAAACAAAGATCGTAAACGATCTCCAATGTAATAAGCTAAAGCATTTACCTGTTTAAAACTGCTACCAATGGAAAGTCAGTATTACCTAAACTGCCAAACAACATTTTAACTGCAGAATGGTTGTTTAAAGCTACAAACCTTAAACACTTGCAGACACACAGCAGTGCCCCACAGGTATACACCACTGCAATGAATATCAATCGGCTACTGCATGGAGAGAGAACCATCATTATTATAAATGAGAAAACACAATAAGTAGAGTTAGCTTACAGTATGTGCGACCTCGGTCTCATGCAACCACAATCAGATCGTAGTAAAAGATCTGCGTGGGAACGGCAAGGTAAATACAAGAACAAAACTGACAAACATGCATACATACAGAAAACAAAAAAAAAGTGATTAGCTAGTAGTGGTAAAACCGTGAAGCTCAGGTATGTCAGAAAGCTAAAATACGTCAGTGTACACTGTGACAATCCAGTTTGTAAGCAACCGCCAGTCACACCATAAGTGTCAGTACTCCATCACTCAATTCAGTTACTATGTGCTATACCTTATGGTATATTAAAATGAAAGCCCCAAACTTCATCACCTCTCGGCTCTGGTACTACAGTGCCGGCGTCGGGAAATTGGCGGGCAGCCAACTTTGCAGGCTGGGGTAGTCTACGTGTGCAAAAGTGTAAAACAAATAATTACAATTTAAGACTTACTTTTCTGAATTGTTAACCACTTGCTAAATGTAACAGCTACTAGGTACGCAGTGCTAAGCTGCCTAGCCTACTCAGTTGACTCGAGAGACCACTCTGCGGCCACCTGACCGCACGTCACAGTTACGAAACAGTCCCTAGTCAATAGAAAACAGAAGTAAAAGAAAAATTATTAGTCTTCCACTTACACGACTTCTACAGCACGTAACTAAGTGAGCAACGATGTTACCAAGTAGATGACGTCATCAATTATATGTGGCATTATTTAGAGTTTCCTTGACATGATGCTACTCGAGGTGCTACCTCTGGTGCTACCCGGGTGCTACTGCTTAGTGCTATGCACTCTGTATCTGAAGATCTATAGTGTTTATCGTCTGTAATCAACCGTTCCTGATTAGTCTGTTTAAAATCGTAAGTAAACAAGCTGTAACTGTAAACACACATTTGAATTAATGGGCGTTAGCCAGTATATTCTACGTACAATATACTGTCTATGGCCAGCCTTTCATAATTACGAAGGTTTTAAGATGTTATTACCAGGACTAATAGCACTTTACACTGACAAATTACCGGTGCTTTGACTGATTACCAGGGCTCTAACCCTGGTCATCGCCATCCCTGGTATGGCTATAGACCCTTCGCAGGTGAGCTGCTGCCATAGCAGCATCCGCCATCTTGGAGTACAACCAGTTTTGCAAACCTGATAGCATTGCTTTTCATAAGAGTAAAACAATACCTAGGGCTGCTTCTCCTGCATTCCACAGCAAAGGTTGACCATGTAGGTTAAACGTACACTCTCCCCTATGCTATCAGCAGTGTTGGGAGTAACACGTTACATTAGTAATGCGTTACGTAATATTATTTCTTTTGTGGTAACTAAGTAATATAACGAAATACGCTATAAAAACGAGTAATATAACTCAAGTTACTTTGCTTACAAATGTAACGCGTTACCTAAGTAATATAGTTACTGTAATATTACGTAATATTATTACTACAAGTAACAAAGTTACTAATCTCGTTCATTGTCCTCTGAGTAATGCCTAGCCACAACGAAGTAACGAAGCCTACTGAATGAAGCTTATTCACCAGCTTCTTATTTAAAACCAAGATTTGCACATTTTCCAACAACGCAATCATGTCACGTGATAAAGTGGTAGTTTCACACGTGACAGCTTAAGGCTGTGGACACAAAGTAATATAATATGTAATATTATTATAGTTACTTTATTTTATGAGTAATATGTAACTGTAACTAAATAGTTCAGTTGCAAGTAATATGTAATATGTAACTAGTTACTTTTACAAAGTAACTTGCCCAACACTGGCTATCAGGGTTGCAAATCAGGTTGTACTCCAAAATGGTGAATGTTGCTATGGCAGCAGCTCACCTGCAAAGGGTCTATATACTACTGACATTATTTATTGATGGCCCGGGGTCAATAGTCTCTCACTATTATTATTATATATATACTTGCATGGCCAGACTACTGACCTGGAAAATGAATTTATGGCATTCTTTTCTTTTCTGAACCCAATGACACATTGCGACTGTGCCAAAGTTTGTGGATGTGCAGGCATTAATTAGGATACTAGCTGCCAGTCCACTGTGCGACCTGCAACTGTGGTCAATGTCAGCCAGACCTCAATTAATATTTATGGAAAGGTTTGTCCTCACTATTGACTGATTTCATGTACTATTTATTCATGTGCTATTTTGGACATTTTGGGACCCAGAATTTTTATCCATTTTTTGCAGGTTTTCCTCTTTCAGAGGTAAAAAATGTATTAACCATAACTGTTGAGACCAAAATTTTTGTTCTTCCCTTGTTATCTAAGAGTTCTTTAAAGGGTCAGAAATACTACTGAGATCATTTTGTGATAACTTTTTTTATGGAGCTCACTCCAAAGACATCCTAAAGAGCTCACTGGTCTTGTAATGCCATTCCAAGAATATGAAGCCTCGACTTTGCAAGTGCTGGAAGATTTTCATTTCTGGTCAAGTTATTTTAATTCAGTTACTGTATAATGTGCCGGTGCCCATCCTGGTCCGGTTTCTCTAGCATTCAAATCAGTAGCATGTTACAGAAAACAGGCTGTGCCAATCAGATTATGTTGTTGGTATTCACAATTTTTTTAAAGTTATCATGCATTGATACTATAGAATTATCAAGAGTTAATAATAGCTCTTGGAATTATGTAATATGTTTTGTGAAGATGTAATGGCTGCTTGTAGTCAACAATAGGATGTTCTTTAAAAGAACAAAAGATGGAGGTAGAGGGCCATGTAGTTGGAGCTGATGTACTCGTGATGCCTAATCAATATAAAAACTATTTTTTTGGTTGTGCTTTTTGGTTGAGTTTGTTTAACCTATAACTATGCTTACTTCGTATGGTTGTTAAACATTCCATTCTTGCTGCCATTGTGATCTCATTGTTTAATTATCTTCCATAGTTGCAACTCTGTAATGCTATAGTGAGAGTGACCAGATCCTTCCTCTTTTTGTGAAGGAGTGGGTGCTGCCAGGGTAGTACTCTTTCTAGTAGGGTATGGGTGGAATCCTTACATTGTGCGGCTCCCAGAAGTAAATTCTGAAGTCGTTCTGTTTAAACAATCACTATATTCTCCATTTGCTGCTGATGGGACCAATGCAAAAGGGGAACCAAACATCTATTCATCGCTTGACTACGGAGACCAGCCATTGTTCTTGTAGTATTGGTATGCTCTATTAGAGTATCTTGCACCTTCATTGTTTACTGTGAGACTGTCAACCATAGTCATATCACTAGGGTGCTTTTCAAGAGAGAATTTATAGAGAGACATTTGGAGCATTTTGGCTTCTTGGAATGGAACCAAAGCAATGGCGGATTTAGCATGGGGAATTTCCAGAATGAGGTTCCATGGAACCCTTTGAACTCCCTGGATCTGCCCCTGTTTTTATACTTGACCAGCCGTATTTCCAGTCTGTATTGTATCACTTCCAGTAAATGCAAGTGCTGAGCAAATATTTAACATTTCAATACTGCAAGAAACAGGATGATGCTAAACCTGTTATATGCCATCGGCTTTTATTCAATTCAATTCCATGATCGCTTCTGTATGATAGCGATAACCATTCACAAATAATTGAATTATGCATATAATATGTGATTGCCTGCTGCCATGAATACTCTCACCACCACCCCTAGATGAAACACTGCCAAATGATAGTGTCACTGAGACACGTACCAGCTTTCTCAGAAGCTTTAAGGGTAAACTTGGAGGTATCAAGGGTTACTTAATACTGTAGCTAATGGATCTCTAGTAATCAGATATAGCAGAGTCGATTATCCACAGTTATAATAGTGAGCGAAAACCAGCTGTTTTTGTATGGTTCTATTTTGTAGTAAAAAAGTATTGAGTATAAAAATATGCATGCTACATAAAAAATTGTGCATGTTTTAGTTTTTATGTACTGAAACAAAGCACGAATCAATAAAACCTATATAAACCATCAGATTTGCTTTTTCATGGGGAGTAAGACAATCTTTATTTCATGTATATACATCAGAAGCCATGTGAGTTATGGGTGATGCGGTAAAAATTAAGTTTACCATGGTCACTTCATTGTTGGAATGGTCTTCTCCTTTGTCCACTCCTTTTGTTACTATAGATAACGGAGAAGCAATAAAATAGAATCCAAGGAATGGGCGAAAATAACCGGTCTTTGCTCAGCCAATCACATACGCAAAGTCACAAAATATGTGCAATTATTTCATTATATCTTTTCAGTTTAAAGTATTGTTTTCTATTGCAGATCTGTAATGGCCACTGCGTGATGAAAGATAAAAAAGAAGTTGGAACTTGGAAAGAAGCTGGCAAAGGATGTGTCTTCAGGGTGGCTACGTTGTATTTAAAAACATAACCAGATACTCAAGGTACTATAATTTTAGACTATATGTGGTTTATTTACGTAGTATATACTATGTAGCGTAAAATCCTGTATATTCCTTAAAATACGTTAGTGTGAAGTTTACATGAGTACTGTACATTATTACTAATATGAATACACTATGAAAGTACATATCAAAAGTACGTGTAAATGAATACGCTATGAGAGTGCATATATTAAGTTATGATGATGCTGGACGGATGATGGGAAACTACATGGGGTGGCCTTATGCAGAATCATCATGAAACTTAAGTGTGAGTGTTAGGTGTGTTCCTTCATAGATAATTAATGGTTACTCGGTATGTGACTGGATTTATGAAAAGGGGTCTTCCACACACATCCAATTCTATGAACTCAGAAGTCCATAACTCATTGCTCAAGGAATGTATTAACTTGAAAATTTGTCCATCCACTAAACTATGTTAGTGCTCACTACTGTCCAATTTTTTAATCAATAGCCTTTTCAGTCTAAAGATATCACAGACCTCTCAACCTGGAAGCAGATCTGGTTGTGAGAAAGCCAGCCACCCATCCCCATGCAGCTGTGAAGCCTACCATCTTTGTGCTGGGGCTCATGCACATACAGTAGTTACATTTGTTTTAACAAAAAAATGTTTTAAAAGGCACAACTAGCTAGCTATGTGAGCGCAGTACTGCTGTTTACTGCAGCTTATAGTATCTCTATACTATAGTGTAGCCTACTATATGACAAGAACCTACTATTTTGCTCCATCGTTGAATCACGTGATATCAGTCTTTCAACTCAGCTGATGTACTGGTTCACCAGTGATTCGTTGTTGAAATCACCTCCCATTTCTTGAGTAATCAGTATCCAGCTGTGGATTTAGTGTTCAGCACAGATTTTCCGCACAAGTACATCTCACAACAACCGAAATTAAGCAATAAACATTTGCAATAACACAACTGGTAGGATTTCACCTAATTCTTCAGTGTACTGAGTCTTTTCTCAAAGGATTTCACCTTTAAATAGGGGTCAGTTCATTGAGTTTGGCAGCAAAGTGACTTGATTGTGACACATTCAAAAGTATGGGAAACTGCCAAAGTTTTCAGCTCAAAATACAGAGGCACCCCACTATTCTAATTAACTGATCACGTGACACCTGCTACAAGATGTTTTGGGGCTTAAATCAAGGAGATTTAGCGTGCCTTAGAAAATTTTATTGGAAATCGTGAGATCAACAAGTGGTCGTGATATGAAGGCTGAAATCATGCGTCTCATGACCAAATTGTGATAGTTAAGAGGTCTGGTTATGAGTCATTAAATTTGGTAAATTAGATGTATGGAAGACCCCCTTTCGCAAATCTGGTCACATATATGTTGTTTGCGGGCACTTGTTCTATAGTCTAAACCTGGACAGAAAATACTCTACACACATGCACCTCCACCCAACATAGTTTCACATGCCCAGACTATTTATCTGTGTCAGCTACATATTCTCAACCAGGGAAATATCAACCCATCTTCACAAGTGAACTATTTCACACAGCCTGTTTGCCTCCACCTCATCCCGTATCAGTGGTATAGTCGGGGATTACACTGATAGGTGCATAACTCAAGGCAATACAGTATTTGTATTACAGGTTTTTGCAATTGAATTCGGCGACTTTGCAATTGAATTCGTCCCGTTTGCAATTGAGTTCGTCGCTTTTGCAATTGAATTCGTCCCGTTTGCAATTGAATTCGTCCCGTTTGCAATTGAATTCGTCGGTTTTGCAATTGAATTCGTCCCGTTTGCAATTGAATTCGTCGCTTTTGCAATTGAATTCGTCGCTTTTGCAGTTAAATTCGTCCATAACAAGAATGGCAGCTGGAACAAACATGAAAACATGATGTAGCAGCTGCTACAAGAACTTGTTCAAGTACAACAGTAGTAAACAACTCTTTATAAGGCAATAATTCTTCCTCTACAGCCTCTCCAACAACATTCCAAACTCTACTACGCTATTCGCTAATTAACTTGTCAGACAGTTATCAACTTCGCGTACTACCAGCTTCAATTGCCTTCTAGTGTCTCAAGTGTAACTCTCCAAGGCATAAATAGTTCATCTCTTAATGAACGGGTTGGTTTCTTGAAGCCGTTTTGTTTATGACGAATTGTAATGCAAACGCGACGAATTCTATTGCAAAACCGACTAATTCAACTGCAAAAGCGACGAATTCAATTGCAAAACCGACGAATTCAATTGCAAACGGGACGAATTCAATTGCAATACCGACGAATTCAATTGCAAACGGGACGAATTCAATTGCAAAGGCGACGAATTCAATTGCAAAAACCTGTATAAATTAAAGCATAACAGTTAGACTCTGAAACATTGCATAATGCAAAGGTTCTGGGTTACCATTTGCATGACTTGCCTTTCAAGTCAAAATCAGGACTTGCAATTAGAGAAGCTTTACATTCTTATTGCCTGGCCAAGGTGGGGATTTGCATCACTGAAAATTATAGTTTCCCACCTACCGGGTAAGCACTGACAATGTAAACCCCGACCATGTCTCGACCTGCAAATCCTAGGAATACTCAGGCTAGAAGGGGATTTGTATGGTCGTGTGACATAATGAGCTAGTTTGAGTGGATTCTAGAAAGACTGTCTGAGTGAATTTCCTTAGCGAGTAATTTTTTCATCCCTAATAAATACAGAACAAGGCACATTTCACAAATGTCTATGTTTCCAGATACATGTACATGATATATTGTTTTTCATTTACAGACTCGTTCTGCCCGTTGCTGGATGAAAGATGCAGAAGCTAGTCAAAGATGTGTTTTTGTTACGTATGTACATTGTACGTATATTTCCATTGTTAAACTTAACAGTACGTATAGTTGATGTTATATAATATTTTACATTTACCATTTTGATTACATAAATGTGAAAGTTTAGTGGTTTCATAAATGCAGGTATTTATAGCATTTACATACTAAAATTTATGAGTACAGTTTGACATCAGATTTGCCTAGTTTCCCCATGTCCAGAAAAGTAGTCAAAACTTTTTTACTTGGCTTACTACAGCCTAGTAGAATGTCTGCAAAGACTTCATTGACGTTCCTGCAGAAGTACATATTGAACCTAATCAATGAATGAAAGTCCTTTGTGAAGTAAATCCTAGCTCCTTAGCATTGACAGCAGTATCCCCTGCAAATTTCTAAAGGTTGTCATGTGATCTTTCATGCATGTGCAAACTCATAGTATCTTCTTATAAGCATCCTTTTCACATCAATAAATGGCTTCAGGTGGGAATCTTAATCTTCAAATCAGAAATTTATCAAATGTACTATATAGTCCCTACCAATAGAAAATCTGAGGCTACAATACATGACTGCTGTTTTACAGTGTTATCACACACACACACACACACACACACACACACACACACACACACACACACACACACACACACACACACACACACACACACACACACACACACACACACACACACACACACACACACACACACACGTATGTACAATCGGATATTTTGTTTGGTTTTGCTACATTTAGCCTATACTACTGTGAATACACAGCAAGTTTACATAGTTGTGGTGAAATATGCAGATGATACTTCTAGTGGACACTTTGTGACCATACTGTTATAAAGAGGTTGTCATTTTTCAGAGGTAACATTTTATTTAAAGAAGTCTATCAACCTGCAATTTTGGTTTATAGTCTGTTATGATACCTCAGAAACTGTCCTTTATATACCAATGTTAAATGTTACTGACAGTAACAGTGTTCTTGACATGCTGTTATATTGATGCATAGTAAAAATTTATACTGTAGTGAAGGTCACTACTTTTTGTAGTGACCGTCACTACATTATGATTTCACTACAACGTAGTGAATTAAAATGTAGTGAACGTCACTACTTTTTGTAGTAAAATGTAGTGAACGTCACTACTTTTTGTAGTGAACGTCACTACATTATGATTTCACTACAACGTAGTGAATTAAAATGTAGTGAACGTCACTACATTGGTAGTGACCTTCACTACTTTGATAATTCACTACGTTGTAGTGAATCTAAAAGTAGTGAACGTCACTACATAAAGTAGTGACGTTCACTACTTTGTTTTTACTGTGTGGGAATCTAAAGACATAGCTTGCTTTCTCAACATCATTTTGGGGGTGACATTCTTCACCATATGTTTCTTCAATGTGTACCTCCACCAAATATTTGTGCAATGTGTTTAATAAAACCTGATAGTGCCGGATAGACATCAGAAATTGTATCAACAACATTGTACTCACGTCTCCATTCTTGCTTCTTGAGTGGTGTGTCAATTTCATGGTTTTGAAATCTAATGGATGATTATTCAAGTGTTCTCCCAGTGCAGGGGTAAATGGGTGCTGATACTTCATTTGACTTTCGTCATGCGTCACATCTGTTCTGTTAATGCTGTGCCATCTGGAGTCCGTATATTTATACCTGAAGCTGTCTGCACAGACTATCTGCAATATCACAGTATAAAGAGCTCCAGGCTTGAGTCCCGACGGAGTAACGACGACAAATGGAAACATCCTCCTGTAAAGCATGTAGCTATAATTGTGGTGCTGAAATACATACACAATAATTCTTACCTGCCAGCTTTGGTCAAAATCATTTCATTACCAACGAGATAGAACTGTTTCCACAATTCGTTCTCTTGCAAGGAGACATGAACTGTCTGTCCTGATCCACTGGCTCCACTTGACACTTCAGTTCCGCCATCGGACAACCTGAGAAGTACAATGATTGACAGTACTGACACGATTAAGTTGACACTTACGTCGATGCAATGTCACGACGATTTTCGCATTCACCACTGATGATGCTTAAATCCTGACTGCTACTACTGCAGCTACTACTCCAGTAGGTAGGAATAGAGGACATTAACGAGACTTCTGAGGTGCTGCGATAGCTTTCCAGCATAGCTCGAGCTGTCATCTTTAGTTACGATTAAAAACTTAAAAGACAGCCACACAGTTTTCAATTTATTTGCTGCTCGAATTAACACGTTTGTCTGTCCTGCAAAATTTGCAACAGCCAGCAAGTAGTGACGTAATTGACTTGCGCGAAGCGGCACTTTGGTGACCCACTCGTTAATTTCTAAGAATAATGTGGCGGCCTACTTTGAAAGGTCACAACCTCAACGCATACCAGCTACTCAACATCTCCTTTGCGTGAAATAGCTGGCAGCATAGATAATATGTCCGGAGGTATATATTATCTATGCTGGCAGACCACTGATCAAGCAGAACTCACGAGACTAATCTAGGAAAAATCAGCTGTCCCTGGGACCAATTGATTACTCTATTCCTCTACTTTTACACTGTTTGACCTGTTTTCACCAGCAGGTCCCTTGGCTTTAAGTACGTATTTAACCACTGGCTGGGATTTAATATCATGCATGTCAGCCATTCAAAATACACACATATCATTATTAGCTATATAGACCCTGCATGAGCTGCTACCATAGCAACATCCGCTATCTTGGAGTACAACCCGTTTTTTTTGTTTTTTTTTGCAACCCTGATAGCATTGGTTTTTATAAGAGTAAAACAGTTCCAGGAAGTAGAGCTGCTTCTATATTCTACGACAAAGGCTGATCAGGTTAACCCTATATGCTCTCTCCTACACTATGCATACACATACAGTCAGTATGACCTGCTACTGTGCATATTGACACCTATACATAATCTGGACACTTCTTAATGAGCTTTAGTATGTAAACTGACCTGGAAAGGCAGGTCAATAATCAGGATCCTTGATTGATCTAAAGGTGGCTATATGACAAATTATGTACATCATATTGTGGAGCCTTAACTTGTGACCCATGTGGTCTAACATTGATAACAACAAAGTAACATTCACAGCAACAATTTACTTTGTGTGTATATGTTGCTGATTAGGTGAGAACCTTCAGGTAAGAAATCACACACTGTGTATACAAGTATCCCATGATTAATTGCTGGTGGAGTATGTAGGATTCCCCTATATGGTCAATCATGTAACACAAAGGGCTAGACTAAATATTGGAGTGATATACATACCTACATCAATGCAGTAAATACAGACTAAAGATATAGTGGAACCTGTCTTAGCCAGCATCCATCTGTATAGAAAGGTCACCAGTCCTTAAAGTGGCTAATTGTCTGGGACTCAATGGCAACATATATACATAGTGCAAAATGAAAAGGATGGAAAATGGCGCTGAACAAACAACAATACTGGCAAATGTACACTGTGTACTGTTTTGTTGATAACTTGAAGGGATGTGGTGGGCATGATGGGTAAGCAACAAAGTATAAATCTTGTAAGCCATTAAAGAACTTATCATATATATTAAGTGACTGCTGGAATAATAGTGACAAGACAGTTTGCTGCTTAACTACAGTATAGCTAAATATTTTATGGCTCTCTGGAGTAAATCTTGTAGCAATTTTTTTACTTACTGAGGTCTCATGATCACAATAGAATGTTAAGGATTGTTAGGTTTCGTCAACAGAAAGTGACTCGTTCATGGTGTGACAAAATGGAAGCCTTATAGTCTTTTCAAATACAAACATCCAAGTTTGACAACCCATGCCTTTGTCATGATTGAGTCTACTCACATGTTAACTACAAAAACATCTTCAAGCTGGCAAAGTTCTAAGCCACTAGCTATCTTCAGTATTCACAACACAGGTTATGATTTGTAAAGTCATGCCAATTGGAAAGGCTATAGCGACTAAGGCTTTGTTTTGTCAGAAAATTTAATACTCTTGTACCAGTGATCACACAGATTACTGGTATGCTTTTAACTCTCAAACTTAACACCACCTACATGTAGCTACATGGGAATAACAACACTACTGTTAAAGTAGCTATACTGCAGTGAAAGGAAGCCATGAAAGTTAATGTTGCTTGAAATGTTGCCACTGGAAATAAATCTGTCTTCTCAGGTGATTCTCTTCACTGTTCTCCACTCCTCCAATATGCACTTTGGTGGAGCATGTTACACATAATAAAACATTCAATGCTACAAAATACTAGCAAGAAAAATTATACTGACTGGCAATCAAGATCACTATCACCTGATGCTACGAGACTGAGAAAGGCAAAACTGTACTTCAAGACAATAACATTGCACACTACCCACAGAGTGTCCATGCTTGAAATTGCAGTTTGGTAGTCATCATGTGTCCGGCTAGCTGTAGAATATATGGTAGCTACTCTACAACAGCTTTTCTCAGTTCTAGCATCAGGTGATGGCCGGTACCATATACAAGTTAGCTAGCTACATCATGAGTGACCAGTACTGAGTGATATCTGTTGTGTCAACACTTCAATACAAACTTGTATATAGTGTGGCAGTGTAGACTTGCCTCTACATGTCACCAGGGTTGATTTACTTTAAAAGTGACGTCAAATTAGATAATTAAATTGATTTAATTAGCACTCAATCTCGCATTTAATATATGCTTTGGTGAGACAGTGTGTTCTAGCTGATCCGACGCCGAGGCTCTGGCTGATGAATGCGAGGATGAATGCGAGGATGAATGTCACAGGCGGTGGCAGTCTAGAGTAAAGAGGCCTGAGCAAACACTACGACAAACCTGAGTAGTAAAGGTAGAGTTATAGTGAAACTAATTCTTACCTGTATTTTGCCAACCTGCTGTTCCCGTCCCTAACTGGCATGCCAGGGTGTAGTTTCTCTCGTCTAGTGGTGGTAACGTCCATTATTGCAGCTCGCATGGCAATGGGAATACTTTTTATAAAATTCCTTCACTTGTAGAAATAATGGCTACTGGCTCGGTGGCTGGAAATGCTTCTTTGGATTGTAGTACTAGTTTCACCATTAGTTATGGGCATAATTTTACTGTGCGATAAGTGCATAATTCCTTATGCTTGCTTCAAGTTACTCCTCCTTTTGTAGCAGTAGAGTACCAGTCATCTACTGCCTACAAATTAATTAAGTCAGAAGCGAGGTCAGAAGTGTAAATTGTTCTTGAAGATGTTGTATAGACCCTTTTCAGGTAAGCTGCTGTCAGCAACATCCGCTATTTTGGAGTACAACCCATTTTGAAACCCTAGCCTGGTAGCATGGGGGAAAGCATACGTTTAACCAGGTCAACCTTTGCTGTGGAATGCAGAAGAAGTTCTACTTCCTGGGTATTGTTTTACTCTTATAGAAAGCAACACTAACAGGGTTGCAAAACGGGTTGTACTCTACGATGGCGGATGTTGCTATGGCAGCAGCTCACCTGAAAAGAGTCTATATAATGTATTCTTCAAACTGTTTTTGTGTTTCAATCAAGTAGCTGTTTAAAAGAAGTAATCTGTCACTCCTTCATGTGTTGTGTGGATAACAAATCTTATGTTTGCTAAATCTTTCACTTAACTGAGGAGACTCTATTTTATGGCTGGGTGGTATTGAAAGTTTATATTGCATGAAAATTTTATATGGAATTTAGTTTTACCGTTGATGTCACATCCATAAAATTAAACATCCATTAATACTGTTTTATAGGGCAGCATGCACATTGTTGCAAAGCAGCTAGCATGGCCATCATGGATTTTGTCTTATTCTATGACTACAGAAATATCCTTGGTGCATACAAGACTATTTGAGCTGAGCAATAGTGGTGATTAATCAATTGTTATGATGGTGAGTAACAATTGTGATAATGATAGTATATACAATCATGCTGACATGATAAATTATACATACTCAAAGTAAGAGCAAACACAATAGTGTTGAAGTTGAAGAACTGTGATAGTGTTGACTACAAAAACAATAAGTAGTGTAATAGATAACATAACAATTTTTGCCGATGGAGTAATAGTAATATCATGATACTACCGTTATCATGATATAAAAGTCAGTAATGATTGTTATAGTTACACTATCACTCAATTCTAATTTGTTGCTCCACTGAAACACTTCAGTCATGATCACATGATCTCAACACATGTGAACACTGCAGTAGCAGAAACCGCTACAACTACTACACTCCATGCAATTGTATATGTGGTTCCCACAGATGGAAGAATCATGTCTCAACAAGGTATAGCCAAGCTTTCATAAATGTAAAGTCCATCAACTTAATTTAGTAGGATTATATGGCGAGGCCATTAATTTTTTTCTTGTCACATTTTCATGCTATTTATGGCGTTGCTAAATGTCACAATATTTTCAAAATAGTCAAATGTATTATTAGAATAACTGGCTGTTATATTGGAGTGCTTGACTGCTCTATTAGAGTATCTTGATCTTTGCTTTTTCTAGAGCAAGGAAAGTGGCTATAGGGTTAATTATTAGTAGTGTGGTAATGTTCATTGAGGTACATTATTAATTAGCTTCTCAACATTCAGTTTTGTTTGCTGCAGTTTAGCCTGATAGAGATTGTCTAGGTGATTGTACACTGTTTTGGGTGTCACATGCAAAGAGTTGTAGGAGCTTGAAGTGGTCAGGAGACTAGACTATGCCTTAGGGAACACTAGTGCAGAATTTGTTCATTCAATATAATGAAGAGTTAATAGGTTGTAGTGCTTACTGTATTGTTAACTCTTGGTGTATGTGAAGGAGTCAAACCCTAATCCATTTTGTTAAAAATTCCATATTAAGAAATGAAGTGTGTCTAATACTATCTGGTGCTCTATAAGATTATCACTACCATATTGATTACCATCCCTGACGACGATGAAGTAGTATTAGTTGGGTAAAACTAAGCCCAAACAAGCCTTCAGATCAACCCGAAATGCTTTAAGCAAGTTGCTACGGAATTAAGTAAAAAATAAATAAAAGGAATTTTCTAATGATTGACTGAGTAACTGACTGATGCCTTCAGACAAGCATAACTCGACAACAGCTAAGGCTACAGGCTTGATTTTTTCACTGTTCGATGTCGCTTTGGCCCCAAGAGGTGCCTTTTGGCATATACCACAGTACGTACAATGCATGACTTACCAGTGTCCTCTTTGTGTCTCATTCATCTTTGCTGACAGCGAAAAGTGTTGATTTGCATGATGGCTTCCCTTCATAATGGAAATCATCCATATTTTCATAGTGGCTACTTTGATCACTTTTTGAACAGTTCTTGATTCGTGATGCTGTGTAACAGATTGAACATAACTTGACAACGAGATGTAATGGATACTTCACTTTTCAGATTGTGATAATTGATAGCTGGGATGTGCCACACCATTTCTTTTTCTTAATGCAGTATGCGTAGGTTCACCAGTCATAATAATGTTATTTTACAAAAAAAAACAAAAAAAAACCAATGCACAAAAATAGGGTTTTTGAACTAAAGAGTAGGGACCATAGCACATCGATAAGAAGTACTGAAACAAGCTGGAGTAGTGCACAATATTAAATCACAATAAAACAATAAGAAATTTTATATCCCTACTGTATGTGTGCATTTCCATTATGGTATCTTGAGTTTTTTTAAGTGAATGTTTTTTTTTTTTTTTAAGTGTAACATTTCTACTTTCTCAACATTGAGTCATGTCCTTTTGTCTGTCGAACGCAATATTACAAACATGCAGTGCTGAATAATCTCTCTGATGAAATTGTAGTATACAGAGAGGTGTCAGATACTTCCTTGCAATTCATGCAAGTAGAGGATGCAATCCATTACAGTATTGTATGGAGAATAAATATTCTCCATACAATACTGTAATGGACTAGTATGACAATGAGTATTGGCTCAATCTCCAAGATAATTTAGTATCAACAACTTTTTCACATGATGTATAATCATCATCATGTTCACTGTCGTGTTCTTTCATCATTTCATCACAGCTGTAGCTCAAAGAACACTCCTTTGACTTGTTAAGCTCTTTTAGGAGAGGAGGCATATATTGGGGTTGATGGACTCTCAGTTGTGTTGGACTGTAGAGTTTCATGACTTCCTTCTTCTTCATCTTCCTTCTTCTTCATCATCACTCTGTTATTGAACCTTGGATCTAATTGTATAAGCAGTACATCTATTGAGCTTCACAACTACTGAATTGGGTTTGCGTAGAGAGAAGCATTTTTTTCATAGTCATGATTCCAAAGTCAGTTTGAAGCAACTCAGTGAGTGAATTAAGAATAGGAATAAATAAAGTGATTGAGGATGTGTCACTGCTTAAGTCTATAGTACCATAGATAATAGAGTACTTAAAAGGGATAGGAAACGTAATAAGGTGACGTCACAAAATACGTACATTTCTATTGGAATTCCGTGTATTACGTCACGAACATACTCGCTGCGCTTGTATCAAAGAGAGACAAATTGTTGTAACGACAGAATTTTGCAACCAACAACTGTGAAACTTCGCTACAATGAACTCAAGTAAGTAACCGAGGGAACTAGGATGGTACCAACCCTCAAGGAAGTTGTGCGCAAAATTAAAGGAGG
Organism: Dysidea avara; assembly: GCF_963678975.1. Taxonomy (NCBI): domain Eukaryota; kingdom Metazoa; phylum Porifera; class Demospongiae; order Dictyoceratida; family Dysideidae; genus Dysidea; species Dysidea avara. Next base: position 2,816,844 of record NC_089278.1, on the reverse strand, counting down.
TTGAAAGTGAAAAAAACGGCCCAAAAATTACTTTAAACAACTTTACTTTCTTCGTAAATATATTCTATCCTTTTAACTGTGATAAACGTATTCCTTACGATTTAACAGAGAGAACCAGAGGAAATATCAGAGCAAAACAGGAACTGTTGCTTGAAGAAACGACTAAGTATCTTCCATTTTTTACCAAAAGTTTAAACCACCTTGCAGTGCAACGCAACGGTAAAAGACTGTGTTGGTGACATGCCTAGCTTACCACAAGATTCGAAAGTGGAACCGGCTATAAAAATAAGCGGTATGGACAAGGCATGAAGGTACTATGAGCGAAAGTATGACAGCGTGTAACAATTACGGTTAATGCGATACGCTTTGTTACAAAATCTACGATCTGAATTCTCTCGCCAAAATCTCTCACAAATGCCTAAATACTTGCTGTAGTCTGTTGGGTTACTATTTATGCTGCTTAGAACACTAATTCCCATGCTTGAGCACAAAACTGTCTTGCCTTTTCAAGTCACGCGTAACGGAAATCAAACCGGAAATCGCTTGCATTTCCTATTCCTTTTACTCTATTATCTATGATAGTACGTAGCATATATATTCTGCAACTGGATATGTGATGGCTGTTCACAATGATATGTCATTCTTGCTCTGTTCAGCTTTATTGTCTTGAAGTTCAATGGTCAGATGTTTAGCTATTTCACCATCAGGTGATGATATGCTCATATTAGTTACCTGTATATGTAAAAAATTTCGAGGTGGAAAATTTTCATAGATTTTGTAGATCACCTTTCACCTACGAAAATTTTCCTCCAAATCCAGATTATATACATATAATTGTAACTACCTATCTACGAAAATTTTCCTACGAATCTTGCCATAGTCGTTCATCTACGAAAGTTTTCCACCTCGAAACTTTTTACGTATATGGTACATTTATGAGTGACATCTATTTTGTTTTGACACCACCAGTGTTATCGACACAAATGTGTAGTATGGATGTTGTAGCCTGTCCTTGAACTCATAAATGAGTTTAAACTTGCAACTGCATCAATACATGCATTCTTGACAACCTCATCTGTCAGGAATGTTAGGAAGATACAGCAATAAATGTTGTTTGAGGAAATATGTCTTGTTTCTTTACTTAATATGCACTCTATCCAGACTGTGGAGTGTTAGCTTGCTTGTTAACTAATGCTAGCTTGCACCATAGCTTGAGCTGAACACGTAGTTACTGAATTTAACAAGCAAGTCATCTTTAAAAAAATGGTTGTGATTAAAAACTTGAAAAACAGCCATACAGTTTTCAATTTATTTGCTGCATTAACACGTTTGTCTGTCGTACAAGATTTGCCACAGCCAGCAAGTAGTGACATAATTAACTTGCGATAAGTGGCAGTTTGGTGAAATGTTGGCGTCCCACTCGTTACTTTCTAAGAATAATGTGGCAGCCTACTTTGAACACAACCTCAACACATACCAGCTACTCAACATCTCCTTTGTGTGAAATTTCTGGCAGAGACCACTGATCAAGGAAAGCAGAGCTCATGCAGCACAGGTTATGATTTGTAAAGTCGTGCCTGCCAATTGGGAAGGCCATAGCTAAGACTTGCTTTATCATACCAGGTCACAAAATTAATATTACTGCTTGCTCTTGTACCAGTGATCACATAGATATGCTTAACATTTGACACCACCTGCATGTACATGGGAATAACAACGCACATTTAATAATGCTATGTTTAAAGTATGTAACTGCTGTATAGTACTGCAATGAAAGGAAGCCATGAAATTTAATGTTGTTCAAAATGTTGTCAATCTGTCTTCACTATTCTCCAATATGCACTTTGGTGTATGGAGCTTGTGCCACAACATCTTATACACAATAAAAGTAAAGCAGTCAATGCTACAAAATGCTAGTAGAACCAGAAAGAAAAAATGATACTAGCAATCAAAGTCACCATCACCTGATGCTACGGGACTGAGAAAAACCGTTGTGTAGTCACTGGACTTCAAGACAATAATGTTGCACACTATCCACAGAGTGTATATGCTTGAAATTGCAGTTTAACAATCATCATGTGTTCGGCTAGCTATAGAATATACGGTAGCTGCTCTACAATAGTCCTAGCATCAATCCTATACAAGTTAGCTAGCTACACCATGAGTGACTAGTACTGTGGGTGATATCTGTTGTGTCAACACTTTGATATGAACTTGTATTTAGTGTGGCAGTGTAGGCTTGAAATGACTCCCATCCTACATAAAGACCTCTACATGTTGTCACCATGGATACACTAGTGGTGATACACTGAGAATATCAACTAATATTAACTTGTTGTACCACATCATAAAGGCACAGCCTATATATACCATAACTGAACAAATTCAACAAATTTAATCACCTCTGGCATCATATATAGCTGGCATTAGCTACAGCATCAAAATTAATATGCACAGTGCTTTGATAATTATTGATTAAATAAGTGCTTAATATCATAAACTGCACTCTGTGCTCTGGCACCAAGGCTCTGGTTCTGGCTGATGACTGCGAGGATGAATGTCACAAAGTGGTGGTAGTCTAGAGTAAAGAGGCCTGAGCAAACAGTACGACAAACCTGAGTAGTAAAAAGGTACAGTTATAGCAAAACTTTACCTGTATTTTATCAGAAGGCTCTCAGAGAAATCAAACCTGCTGCTCCCATCCCAAACCAGCATGTCAGGGTGTAGTGTCTCTCATCTAGTGGTGGCATCCATTGTTTGCAGCTCACGTGCTAATGAGTGTATTTTGGAATATGTTTTATAAAATTCTTTTGCTTGTAGAAATATCGTCAATGATTGCTGGAAATGTAAGAAAATTAATCAGAAATTTTGTTCGACATTTCCAACTCGATAGACCAATCACGTGGGAAAACATTGTGAGTGGATTGAATATATATGGAAAATAGCGATACCCACAATACATTACTAAACTCACAACTAAGATTTTCTCAAACAATATTCTGAAGGCCTCCTTTTGCAATGGTATATTGTATCTGTTGAACATATCTCTGAACCAAAACTTCTTGCTTAGTGGTTTAAAATCACTGTAGAATACTTCACTATTTATCCATTCATACTCATTATACCAAGCATTTGTATGTGAAAATGTGACTCTGGAGTGCTGGAAAAGCTGGAAAAGGCTGCCAAGGAAAGAATAACTGTTGTGGTCTGTACCAAGAGCAAGATAGTTATGTTTTCCTTTTAATGCTAATAATACATGAATCTTTAGTTTGTACATACAGTAGCCTATCAGTAATACAGTAAAACTTCCTTTAACTGCAAGGCATACATATAGTAATAGTTTTGCATTAGTTCTCAATTGTCATATTATATTATAAACTGTACTGCACAGCTACAGTTAATTGTAATTATGTTTGTGGCCTTTGATGATTGGTAGGTTGGACCTTTGAGAGAATGAAGTGTTACTGTTGTGTCTGCTGAATATTTTCTTGTTACTCCCCCTGCACAGACGTTATAAATTATAACCAAGCTTCAGAGATTAGATTAGATAATTAAAAAAATTGTGAAATTACAAATTTGAATAGGTGAATAAATAGCTGTACAATAAATTACAAATACACTCTTAATTAAAATACTCCGACTGATTGTATGCAATCACAGAAGGAATTTCACTGCATGGTATTCCATATGGAACAAACTATGGCTCATTACCATAGGTAGCACCCAGCTGCCAGGGTAGAGTTGTCATTGCAGGAAAACTTGGAGACAAAAGACATTTAAAATTAACTTGTATTGGATTAAGTGTACACTAACTGTTATGATGAGGAATCAGTGGAGGAACTGGTAGTGGTGGTATGGTTGTTGGGCCTGGATTGACCAATGCCAAGGGAGAATTATTCAACTGTGGTGGGTTTTTGAACCATTGAGCAAATTGATTATGTTGTAGTTTCAATGCAGATTCCTGAAATGACATTATACATACATCTCCAGTTTGTGTAAATTCAACCTTACTTGTGGTGACAGGTAAGAAGATACCGCTATGAAAGCTGTGACAGGAAATTGGTAATGAAACTGTTCTTTCTCTCCATGATTCTGCTGTGGCACTGATGCAATAAGCACTTCAGATACATATTTGTACAAAGCGTGCAACAAAATCTGCAACATAGGGAATTAAGAGTCAGTGTAAAAGAGCTATTTAGGTACACAATGACTACTTACATGTCCATTCTTGCTGTTTGAATAATGAGTTAACTTCATTGTTTTAAAATCCATTGGTTGATCATTTAACTGGTTTCCTAGTGCCGGGGTGGACGGATGTTGATACTTCATACGAGTTACATCATGAGTCACATCTGATGTGCCAGCACTGTGCCACTTAGAGTTTGTATACTTGTATCTCAAGTTATCAGCACAGACTATGTGCAATTCAACAGTGTAAAGCATTATTGGATTTATAATCCCTTTGGAGTTATCACCACATAAGGGAACATCCTTCTGTAAAATGATGAAAGAATTATCACAGTAGCTACCAAGATGCAATAAATTACCTTCCAGGTTTGGTGACAATCATTCCATTGCCCACTGCTTTAAAATCTTTCCGTAAATTATACTCATGAATCTGGATGACGAGTTTACCCTCAGCTTGTGCTATTCTTGCACTTTCAAGTCGACGCTGCAACCTGTAAGAAGATAACCTAGAATATGGTAGCTGAACACGCTTGCATGCCACAAACCCAGGTGTAACTTGAGAACAATTTCCACCTTCAGGAGACCAGGATCCAGTGGTATCTTCAGCTGCCATGCTAGTGATATCTAACACTCGCAAACATTATTGATAACTGTGAACGTTCGCTCCTGAGTCTCCATATTTATTTGCTATTTCAGTTGGCACCTTTGTCTGGTTGGCAAACTCTCTCATCTTTGAAGCAAGTCGGTGAAGCCACTGATAGAGGTGTCAAAAGTGATGAAATTATTTTTGAATAATAATAATAATAATACATCCATATCTGAAGCAGCCGCATTAGCAATCATACCAATGCGGAATCCCTTCAGTGTCAACTTCAGCCTGCAACTATACCTTTTTGTATGAGTGTATGGAACCAGATGAATTGCCCCTTAAAGCACAAAAGTTGTCTAGGTAAGGTCAAGTCAGTATAAGCTGCTCAATGGTCATTGTCTACCCATAGCAGGAGAAAAATTGCACCACACAATGGGAGTGCTACAATAAGCCATGTATGGATCATCAGAAGTTTCTTGATGGTCTGTATTGTGGTCCATACTTGACCGGATTGTGTTTTACTCTCAGTGATACATGCATCTTCAGTCTGTATAAACTTCAACCTGTGGTGACAAGTATGACGAATGTGGTCACAGGAAATGGATAAAGAAAAGTGTCCTATCTCTCAGCATCGATTTAGTGTGGACTGCAGTGTGTGTAACAAAATCTGTGATGGTAGATAAGGCTTATGGTGACAGGTAGAATAATACCAATGTAAAAGCTGTCCTTTCCCATTGTCTTCTTTGTTACTCTACGTTAGTTCAACACTTAATTCTGTAGTGTACTCATTGTAATATATAGGAGAATCTACTGACTGCAGGATCGATGCACATTAAATTGGGTAAATTGCATGATTTAACTCTTTAGCTTTTGAACAAAATTTTAATGGCTACTTGTTATTGCACCTGAATCAGGAGTACAAGCTTACAGTGTGGAAAATCCATAGATGATGTAGTAGATATCCAGCTTTCCATAGTATGTGATGGAACATGGCTTGCTATTGGTACTAGTAGCAGCAGAGAAAACTGCCAAAGGAAAAATATTATACTCACATTAGCATTCTTGATAATGACTTGGTTTCGTTGTTTTGTAAAGACCAAGTCATATGGTTGCTCCAGGAGTGGATGGATGTTGGTATTTCATTTTAACTTCATTGTGAGTGACATCCAATGTGCCTACCCAGTGGTATTGACACAAACTGTGTAGTAGTGTAGAGAACTGTTGGCTTTAATCCTGTTGGAGTTATGACGACGAAACATCCTCCTGTAAAATAACATGATATAGTGACCACCAACATCAAATTGCCTTCCATGCTTGGTAACAATCATCTTGTTGCCCACAGCATGGAACTCTTCCCACAAGCAGTGTTTGTGTAGTAGTAGACAAGAGGTCTATCCAACTTGCACTACACTTCTGGGTTGATGCTGCAACTTGTACATGTACAAAATATGAGAAGAAGCTCAGACCGTTCCCTCAGTTATTTCACAGTATATGTGCTTATAATGTATACTAAAAAGGCTCTAATATTAAAGTTTTGATTGGAAACACTCTCAGTCTAAACTTTGTCTGATACAGCAGAAATCAACATTATTACTGGAAACTTCTAAATTTCTATCACATACCTGTGGAGTATGTGTAACAAAACATGTAATGTACACTGCTACATCATTACACATGGGAAGGGATAAGAGGAGGTATAGAGGAATGATTGTTGTTGACAGGTGTAAACAATATACAAGGCTGAACAATGTACGTGTCATTTGGTAAATATTGTGGTCTGTCTTTAGATGCACAAATGGGGTTGACTTTCAAACTCAGGGAATAACGATACTTTGTCTGCATATATAAATTCAATGGGTATAATGATGCCGCTATGAATCAAAATTGGTAATGTGGCTCCTTGCCTGAGTGATGGTACCCTGTGTGACCGTTGGTTAATACGCACGCTTGGCAATCACAGGCATTGCTAGATTGTTGCATCATCGGTAAAAATAATGATGCCTGGGTCTGATTCATCATGGTCCACTTTCATGTTTCTCCACCAAGAGTCACAGGTTTCGTTTAAGAGATGGTAGTCTATGGTTTATCAGAAACAAATTTGTCCATTTGACAACGTGGAAACTTAATAACACTAGTCGCACAGCTCTTTCATTAGCCAAACCCACTTATTGCATTGCAAACATATGTTCAGCCATGCCCATTTATTAATAGGTGCAGTCTGTAGCAATAAATAAATTCTGATGATTACTGAGCAACCACCACCCATAGCAAATACCTCTCAGGTTTGGTCACAATTATTTGTTGCCAACTGTTTTGAGTTCCTCTCACAAATGATTCTCATACAACTGGACAACAGGTCTAGTGTAACCCACATCTTGCACTCCACTTGACAGGTCAGCACTTTCCAGTTGACACCACAACCTATAAGAAAAAAGAATCAATTCAGACGTAAGCATGGTTACTTTCCAGGTGCATTTTTTGGACGATTTCCACCTTCAGACGTGTACCATGGTGATGGCCATTGGGAGAGTAGTTGTCAGGTGACCAGTAGCTATAGTCCTAACTTCTGCAGAGCCTGCTGCCATGTCAGTGATCATATCAAGCATCCGACTTCTGTGGTGGCAAGTACAATGACACTGCTACAAATGTTGTTACTGGAAATGGGAAATTAAAGAGCTCATCTTCCCCATCACTCTGCAGTCTGCACTGATTCAATACATACTTCAGTGACATATTTTATGATGTAGACAAATACATCAATATATTCTATAAGCCTGTGGTGACAGTTAAGATGTCACTGCAATAAATGTGGTTATTGAGAATTAATCTTTTGTCTCGTTACTCTGCACTAGTCCATTATGTATATCTGCCATGTACAGAATGTTACAAAATACGTAATGTATAGAGTAATTACATCAAGTCATTGTACTGCTGCAGGTTGCAAATTGTGGACATCTTGAAGTAAATTGCATGATTTAATACTTGAATAAAATTTTAACAAATCAAATATGCATTTTCTTGAATCAAGAATACTAACTTGCACCGTAGCTTGAGCTGAACATGTAGCTGCTGAATTTAACAAGCAAGTCATCTTTATGATTGAAAACTTGAAAAACAGTCACACAGTTTTCAATTTATTTTGCTGATTGGACTAACACGTTTGTCTGTCCTGCAAAATTTGCCACAAACAGTAAGTAGTGTCATAATTAACTTGCGAGAAGTGGCAGTTTGGTGAAATGTTGGCGTCCCACTCGTTACTTTCTAAGAATAATGTGGCAGCCTACTTTGAACACAACCTCAACACATACCAGCTACTCAACATCTCCTTTGTGTGAAATTTCTGGCAGAGACCACTGATCAAGGAAAGCAGAGCTCATGTAACACAGGTTATGATTTGTAAAGTCATGCCTGCCAATTGGAAAGGCTACAACTAAGACTTGTTTTGTCAGACCAGGTCACAAAATTAATATTACTGCTTGCTCTTGTACCAGTGATCACATAGATTACTGGTAAAGACAATAACGTTGCACACTATCCGCAGAGTGTCCATGCTTGAAATTGCAGTTTAGCATCAGGTGATGGTATCCTATACAAGTTAGCTAGCTATATCATGAGTGACTAGTACTGTGGGTGATATCTGTTGTGTCAAAACTTTGATATGAACTTGTGTACAGTGTGGCAGTGTAGGCTTGAAATGGCTTCCATCCTGCATAAAGACCTCTACATGTTGTCACCATGGATACACTAGTGGTGATACACTGAGAATATCAACTAAGATTAACTTGTTGTACGCACATCATAAAGGCACAGCCAATATACCATAACTGAACAAATTCAACAAATGCAATCACCTCTGGCATCAAAATTAATATGCACAGTGCTTTGATAATTATTAATTAAATAAGTGCTTAATATTGTTAACTGCACTCTGTGCTCTGGCACCAAGGCTCTGGTTCTGGCTGATGACTGCGAGGATGAATGTCACAAAGTGGTGGTAGTCTAGAGTAAAGAGGCCTGAGCAAACAGTACGACAAACCTGAGTAGTAAAAAAGGTACAATTATAGCAAAACTTTACCTGTATTTTGTCAGAAGGCTCTCAGAGAAATCAAACCTGCTGCTCCCATCCCAAACCAGCATGTCAGGGTGTAGTGTCTCTCATCTAGTGGTGGCATCCATCGTTTGCAGCTCACATGCTAATGAGTGTATTTTGGAGTATGTTTTATAAAATTACTTTGCTTGTAAAAATATCATCAATGATGGCTGGAAATGTAGAATTTCTTTTAGAAATTCAGAAAATTAATCAGAAATTTGGTTCGACATTTCCAACTCAATAGACCAATCACATAGGAAAACATTGTAAGTGGATTGAATGTGGGAAAATACCAATACCCACAATACATTACAAAACTCACAACTAAGATTTTCTCAAGCAATGTTGTTTTACTACTGAAGGCCTCTTTTTGCAATGGTATATTGTACCTGTTGAACATATCTGTGGACCAAAACTTCTTGCTTAGTGGTTTTATAATCACTGTAGAACGCTTCACTCTTTATCCATTCATACTGATTACACCAAGCATTGGTATGTGAAAACGTGACTCTGGAATGCTGGATAACCTCTATTGACAGTTTGGTGGTAATAAGCTCAGTCAGTAGGTGCTTAGTTGTACTCAGAAGAATGTTTACAAGTGATTGAGCTGAGCTCAGTTTGTGGGGCAGCAGAAGGTTTGTCATAGCTTGGCATTTTTAAAAACCACATGTTGGTGTGAGTGCTGGTGATGACCCACATGCAAACCAGATGATTGCTAGTGGAAAGGATGACTGTTAACAAAACTATGTGGAAAAATTATATGCATTCTCATAATCCAAATTTCGAAATTTGCTCTAACACCACAGTCACAGTAAGTTAGTACAAACTTTGGCTGTCAATACAAAGCCTGTTTTATGCAGTACAAATTTCATGATTAGTTATGGTCAAAATTTTGCTGTACAATAAGTGCATAATTGCCTTATGCTTGCCTCGAGTTACTCCTTTTGTAGCAGTAAATAAACTAGAGTACCAGTCATCTACTGCCTACAAATTAAGTCAGGAGTGTAAACTGTTCTGGAAGATGTTGTATATAATATGTGTTTATGTATTCTTCAAACTATTTCTTTGTGTGGTTCAATCAAGTAGTTGTTTGAAAAAGTCATCTGTCACTCCTTCATGTGTTGTGTGGACAACAAATCTTATGTTTGCTATAACTTTAAAGGAGAGACTCTATTTTATGGCAGGAAAGTTTATATTGTATTGCATGAAATTTTTACACAGAATTTAATTTTGTGGTTGATGTCACATCCATAAAATTAAACATTCATTAATAATGTTTTTTTAGAACAGTATTGTTGCAAAGCAGATATGTGTCCAGCATGGATTTTGTCTTATTCTATGACTACAGAAATATCCTTGCTGCATACAAGACTAGCGATAGTAATGATTGTCATGATGGTGAGTAACAATTGTGTTAATGATAGTATACAATCATGCTGACATGATAAATAATATAAACATGAAAGTAGGAGCAAACATGATAGTGTTGAAGTTGAACGACCGAAAGAGCGTGGACAACAAAGATAATTCGTAAGTATAATACAGTGATAATGTAACAATTTTTACCAATGGAGTGTTATAAAAGTTGATATGTGGTGTATGGATTATTCATGTGTTGAGGTTGAGTATCTTTGATAACTGTTAGTAATATCATGATACTACCGTTATCATGATACAAAAGTCAGTAGTGATTACACTGTCACTCAGCTCTAATTTGTTGCTCCACTGAAACACTTCAGTCACATGATCTCAACACATGTGAACACTCCAGTAGCAGAAACTGCTACAACTACTACACTCCATAGATGATCTCAAACCAGGTTTCGATAAGTATTAGGTGTTTATAAAAGCCAAGCTTCCATAAATTAAAAGCGTTCACAAATTAAAAATCTGTTGACTTAATTTAGTAGGATTATATGGTATGTCTGTTAACTTTTTTTCTTGTCACATTTTCATGTTATATGGTATCTTGACAATATTGTGATGTTACTAAATGTCACAATATTTGCAAAATAATCAAATGTTTTATTAGAATAACTGGCTGTTATATTAGAGTGATTGACTGCTCTATTAGAGTATCTTGATCTTTGCTTTTTCTAGGGCAAGGAAAGTGGCTATAGGGTTAATTATTAGTAGTGTGGTAAGGTCAGTATTGTGCATTGAGGTACATTTAGTTTCTCAACATTCAGTTTTGTTTGCTGTAGTTTATCCCAATAGGTATTGTCTAGGTGATTGTACACTGTTTTGGGTAGTAAAGTGCAAAGAGTTGTAGGAGCTTGAAGTGGTCAGGAGACTAGACAACATTAGTACAGAATTTGTTCATTCAATATAACAGAGAGTTAATAGATCGTAGTATTTATTGTATTATTAACTCTTGGTACATGTGTGTCTTCTATGGAGGAGCCAAACCCTAATTCATTTCCTTGTATATTCCATATTAAGAATGAAGTGTGTGGTATCAAGTCCAATACTATTTGATGGTCCATAAGATTTACACTACCATATTGTGATTAACATGAGTATGTTACCATAAGGTCATGTTATTCAGGATAACTACATGAACTGGTACATAATATGATGTGTTGCAACAAAGTTTCTCAGGAAATGGAAAAATCTGTACCACAGTGTAACATTCAAACTGACTAACTGTATATAACAACACGTACATTGTGTCAATCTTTACCTTTGAAAGTGCGCCAATATTACAAAGTCACATGTGCTGAACCTAAATGTGTGTGTGCATGCGTGCGTGCGTTGTATGTGTGTGTGTGGTATAAATCACACATCCCCTTTCTTTGGCTAATTGTGATATCTTTCTGAAGGTTAAATATAGGGCTGCACCAATTCTAGTATCGGTATCGGTATCGGGCCGATACTGCTGTTTTCATGAAGTATCGGAATCGGCCATTATATTGTTGCAGATACTGATTCTTACCATGTGCGAGAATAAAATAACGTTTGTTTGTACTTACTTATTTTACTAGCACAGTGGACACCTAAAAGCATCAAGTGTAACATAACTACCAGCAAAATTAATGTTCTATGCTGAAACCTACGTGTGAAAATTTTTACTGAGGAAAAGATCGATATACTCTAATAGAACAGTCAATAACTCTAATAGAGCAATCAGGTAGCTAGAAGTGATTAGAATATTTTGTGATTTTGTAAGCACCATTTTGATATTATCTACACTTCTCCAGAAGAATACTGGAATATCCACTGGTTTGCATTTCAGTGACTTCCTTCTTTGTAAATCTTGATTGGCTACTTCATTATAAACATGAACCATAATGAAAATGAGTACAAGAATATCATGAAATGCACTATATAAAAAATGTGTGCACTATGAAGTAGCTACTTTAAGGTACTTGGTATCGGTACTTGTACTTGCAGATACTTCCCAGCTGAGTACTTGGTATTTGAAGTATCGGTAAAAAGTGGAATCGGTGCAGCCCTAGTTAAATAGTGGCTTCAGTGACAGATCTGGTTATACAACGATGTGGACTAACATTTTGGTGTGACAATGTGGTTGGCTGTTGTTGGTAAGGAGCAACATTAAGATGAATTCTCACTTCCCTGTGTGGAGTGTTTACAACATAAGTTTACAGAGAGTTCGATGGTATTGTAACTTGTTCAGAGTTGGACCTGATGTAGCCCATAATTCAGTGTCATTAGGGTTGGGTGGTAAAGGGTGAGAGTGGTGTCACCTGTGAAAATCTGTCTTTTGCTGCTGCCGTTTTTTTTTTTTTTTTTAATTAGTTTTTACTAAGTAGCTATTTGTCCAGAATTCTAAATGCTAACTCATGCAGACTATTCATCTGGCACTCATCCATCATAACTCAAGTATCAGCACACTAGTCTTCCAACCCTAGCTCACCTCAAACTCACCAAAACTTACTTTCATACAGCCAGTGAAGGACATCATTATGCTTAACAGGCGGATTTAAAGTTAGGGTCACAGAGCTTATGATAACATCCGGACACCAGACAAAATCTGGTCAAATTGTATAGATGTCTGACCATAATGCAATTTGTCTAGACACAGTGTCCCATCAAAGTACAAGGAGGAAGCCTAAGGGTTGAGCTGCCATGCTATCAGCAACAACAGTCACTTGGTTGCTAGGAGATAGTATACATTCTTAAATCTCAGTGCGTGGGAGTATCAAAGTGCTGCGCTGGGTTATAAATACCATATAGCTAGACAGAGCGGCGCTGTACTGTACGATATATTAGTTATCACCCAATGATAACTAACTTATCACCCTGTTGTGGAGCCACTCAGTCTCATTCGTGACATCATAATAACCATGAATGGTATTGTTTACCAATGGAACAAAGAGCCAAATAAGGAAATATTGATACAAAACACACCAATACAGCACTTTAACCAGCTAAATCTTACAAGAAAACTGTTAATCCTGTACACAGTAACGTCACTGACCAATACGATAGTTAACACTGAATGTCAAGAGCAGTCTGTGACGATTTTCGCTCCAGCAATCACTCCCAACGGTCACTATGGTGAAGAAATAACTTCCTCTAGCTTTATCATTCTATCTTGGACTATGGTAGCCAGTTGTTGGTCTTTTTTTCTCTCTTGCACACCATGCAACACCACCATACCAACTTCTGATGAAGACAAATCGAAACTGGAACCGCTGCTTCATAACACCACCCTTCACTACAGTTTGTAGGCAGTATGCAAGGTCTCTGTTATAGCTACAAAGTAGAATCTCCACACAATTTGGACAAAATCTTGAGCACAGTAACAGGAACTCAAACTGGAACTTAATTTACTATCTGTAAACTTCTGCGCACTCCCGCGTACTGGGATATAAAATAGTTATATCCCGTATACTTGGATGATATCATTGTTATTACACTCGTCCTCAGCTCTGCATTGGACTCGTGTAATAACAATGATATCACCCTCATAACAGGATATAACTATAACTTACAACCCAAGGGAGTGACCACAAATGTACTATTGCCAACCCTCTGGTGTACTGTAACCACATAACAGCTACAGTAAGGCATGTGACATCTTACCACTAACTATAATGTTCATTTTCCATGCTACAGTGGACACATTGGGCATTCATCTTCCACATGTCCTGTCAATTGTCTGGCCAATTTTGGTTTGTCAGGACATTGTGGCAGGGCAACAGAGAATTCTTATCGTAAGTTCTGGGGTCGGGTTCAACTTCACCCAGTCTTCTTACTATATACAGGTTACTTATTGAATCACATTTGTAAGATAGAAAAGTAAGAGAGCTGGGTGGCTTATAGCACAGGTGGTGCCATGCTAGCCTTTCACACTGGTGGTCCACATTCAAGCCTTGGGAGTTTTCTAAATTTTTGCCAACCTTTTTGTATAAATGTATGGAACCGGATGAATTACCCCTTAAAGCACAAAATTTGTCTAAATAAGGTCAAGTCAGTATAAGCTGCTCAATGGTCATTGTCTACCCATAGTAGGAGAAAAATTGCATCACACAATGGGAGTGCTACAATAAGCCATGTATGGATCATCAGAAGTTTCTTGATGGTCTGTGTTCAGGTCCATACTTGACCGGATTGTGTTTTACTCTCAGTGATACATGCATCTTCAGTCTGTATAAACTTCAACCTGTGGTGACAAGTACTAAGAATGTGGTCACAGGAAATGGATAAGGAAAAGCGTTCTTGTTCCCTATCACTCGGCATCAATTCAGTGTGAACTTCAGTCACATACTTGTGCAGTGTGTGTGACAAAATCTATGATGTAGATGAGGCTTGTGGAATAATACTAACGTAAATGCTGTCCTTTCCAATTGTCTTCTTTGTTACTCTGCATTAGTTCAACATTTACTTCTGTAATGTACTTATTTAGTGTGTGTTAGAAAATGTTTGATGTATAGGACAATTACACCAAGTCTACTGCTGCAGGATGTAAATTATATTGGACATCTTCAGTGAATTGCATAATTTTAGCATTTGAGCAAAAATTTTAATGGTTATGTGATGTTGAACCTTAAATCAGAAATACAAGTTTACAGCATAACTGGAAATGGAAAGTCCATACATGATGTAGTATAGAAGTGTAGAGGTGTGGTAGGTAGGACTGCAGGTGTATACACAAGCTTCTAAAATATTCTTTATTGCAAGAGTTGTATCCAAAACTGTAAAGCTTTTCATAGCATGTGATGGAACACGGCTTGCTAATGGTACTAGTAGCAGCAGAGAAAAGGCTGCCAAGGAAACAATATTATACTCACATGGGCATTCTCGACAATGACTTGGTTTCATTGTTTTGTACAGACCAAGTCATATGGTTGCTCCAGGAATGGATGAATGTTGGTATTTTGTTTTAACTTCATTGTGCGCGACATCCGATGTGTTTAACCAGCACAGTATTGGCATGTGTAGTAGTGTAGAGAACTGTTGGCTCCGATCCTGTTTAAGTTATCATGGAACATCTTCCTGTAAAATGATGAGAAAAAATTCAAGTGTGTTTATACCATATTCGTAGCAAAAAATGCTCTAAGATAAGAAGTTTAGGTAGAGTAATTACAATCCATTGAAAATCAAGTGATGTTGTCATATGAACTACAATTGATTCACTTCTATATACAAGTAACTAGTAACATACACAAGCTCTTAAAGTATTCATCATGGAACATGACTTGCTAAAGGTACCAGTAGCAACAGCAAAGGCTGCCAAGGAAAGGCTGGCAGCAAAAGCTGCCTTTTCAAGTTCTTGATAATGCCACATAGATTATCATTCTTATTCACACTCCTATAATAAAGCATTTCTAGTGTTACGAAGACTACACACCCACTCACCTCTTAGATATGGCCACTTACACAGAAACTGGAAAGGCTGGAAAAGCCAGGCTACCAAGGAAAGAATAGCTGTTGTGGTCTGTACCAAGAGCAAGAGAGTTATGTTTTCCTTTTAATACTAATAATACATGAATCTTTAGTTTGTACATACAGTAGCCTATCAGTAATACAGTAAAACTTCCTTTAACTGCAAGGCATACATATAGTAATAGTTTTGCATCAGTTCTCAATTGTCATATTATATTATAAACTGTACTGCACAGCTACAGTTAGAGATTTGTAATCATATTTGCGGCCTTTGATGATTGATAGGTTGAAATTTTTAAGAGAATGAGGTGTTACTGTTGTGTCTGCTGCTTGTTACTCTCCTGTACAGATAATATAAACTATAACCAAGCTTCAGAGATATGATTAGGTAATTTTAAAAATTGTAAAATTACAAATTTGAATAGGTGAATAAATAGCTGTACAATAAATTACAATACACTCTTAATTAAAATACTCCGGCTGATCGTATGCAATCACAGAAAGAATTTCACTGCATGGTATTCCATATGGAACAAAATATGGCTCATTATCATAGGTAGCACCCAGCTGCCAGGGTAGAGTTGGCATTACAGGAAAATCTGGAGACAGAAGACATTTAAAATTAACTTGTATTGGATTATGTGTACACTAACTGTTATGATGAGGAATCAGTGGAGGAGATGGTAGTGGTGGTATGGTTGTTGGGCCTGGATTGGCCAATGCCAAGGGAGAATGATTATAAAACAACCCCCTATCACCCCCACCATTTGTCAGTTTTGTATTGCAATTGTTGGGGGAATTGTGAATACTGGTAGAGCATGTACAACTAAGATAATAAGTGTAATTACCAATGAGAGTTATAAAAGTTGATATGTGGTGTATGGATTATTCCTGTGTTGAGGTTGAGTATCTTTGATAACTGCTAGTAATATCATGATACTACCGTTATCATGATACAAAAGTCAGTAGTGATTACACAATCACTCAGCTCTAATTTGTTGCTCCACTGAAACACTTCAGTCACATGATCTCAACACATGTGAACACTTCAGTAGCAGAAACTGCAGTTTAGCCCAATAGTGATTGTATTGAAGTTGGTTAAGTGATAACTGCTCTTGTGTTAGTTGTAGTCTTGCATGCCCTAGACAAGCTTGTTCAAATGAATAATGGCAGAGCTCCCAACCGTCTTTGACAAATACTGCTTTCCAGATGAGAGGAATTTGT
This sequence comes from Dysidea avara, assembly GCF_963678975.1. NCBI lineage: Eukaryota > Metazoa > Porifera > Demospongiae > Dictyoceratida > Dysideidae > Dysidea > Dysidea avara. The sequence goes on along the minus strand of NC_089278.1, from coordinate 2,799,901 downwards.
CACACCACTTGTATGTGTGCACATAATGAAGTGACTCTCATAGTTCACAATCCATTTGGTCACCATTGTGATGTGTTCAAAATCACAAACTTATACTAGAGCATTTTTACTATGCATATGGTATACATTATAAGCACAAATAGTTGAGGGAATAATCTGAATTTATTCTCTTATTTTGTACATATACAGGTTGCATTGTCAACCCAGAAGTGTAGTGCAAGTTGGTTAGACCTCTTGTCTACTTGTGGGAAGAGTTCCATGCTGTGGCAACAAGATGATTGTTACCAAACCTCTTGTCTACTTGTGGGAAGAGTTCCATGCTGTGGCAACAAGATGATTGTTACCAAGGGTGGAAGGTAATTTGCTAATGGATGTTTGTGGTCACTATCGTGTCATTTTACAGGAAGAACTCTAACGGGCAGCAACATGTGCTGCAGCGTTTGGATAACAGCCTCCATTCACTCCTGGAGGAACCATATCACAATGGTTCACCTGCAATGCCAATGATCTCCTGGCAGCCATTTTTAATACGGTGGTACCTATAACAACCAGCCATTTATTGGATACCATACAATTTAGGATATGGAAACTTAGTAATATACTTTAATTGTACTTTTAGTAATCATATCTTACATCTACATAATGACATACATATGTGGCCAAGAGTTCACTGTATGGTGAAGAGCAACTGAAAAGTATGCAGCAGATGCGTAACATATTAAATGTTTGACCTTATCAACAGTTTTCTATTAGATCAAAGGAAAGTGCTTGTGTTCTAGTGTATGATTTATGGTGCATAAGGATGTGAAGGAGCATGCTGTATTCATGCATGCAATGGAGGGAAATGGTATTTTCAAAATAGTTATCATTGTCTAAAATCTAAACTTTCAAGTATCAGCATTCTACATGTGACTTATTGTACTGTTTCTGACAAGTATGTGAACTAGTGCAGTAACAACAATCATTTCCAGTTTTTGCCAATTGGTGCAGCAGTGGGTGTTGATCCAGGAGCAGTTCAGTGATGATTGTTCCATATGAGTATAGTACACAGAACCTTATGTACTAAAGGGACCTACATCTAGTGTATTATATGTGTGGTGTACATGATTTGGTAGTTTCTATAACTTGAGCATGAAGCACATACACTTGTATTTTGAAAGTCTATCCCAAGAAAAGTGCTAGTATTATACTCCCAGTGGTTACATCTAAATGGTCTGAAAATATTGTTTATGTTCACAATTTATACGTTAGCCGGTTTATACAGCGGTACAAGTGTCCCTCAGGGTAAGGCTGGTTCAGCTACTGATGTCATGAGTGATGCCACACATTTAATTGTAATGAACGGTGGGTGGGTGTGGCTGTTACACAATTTGTTTAATAAGTGTTACTATATTACACCTGTATTAGTAGTGGCATGACGTAATGGTGCACCTGTCATCATCTCATCATCAGAAAACTGTATGCCATCAGGTTACTAGCATTTTGTCCAAACATATGGTCTAGACTAACACACACTCTACAAGGTATGGTTTCTAATGTACCTATCAAATGTGAAGCCTCACCCCAACCCTGGGGATCCCCACACACCTACTGGGGATTTGACATCTACATCTTGTCCCACCCCTGGGGGCTTTTGATAATGGCAGTTTGCTGCAAGCTGACCCACTAACTATTTTAATAGGTAAATCAGATTCAGTGGAATGGAACGGTAGCTACTTAGGTAATTTGAATTAGTGCTCACCTCTTTATGAAAACCATTTTACTTTAATGCTGTATCCCCATAGTATGGTCTTTTTTATCAGTTGTGCACCACATGCTGAGAAAAGATATCTAATTTGTAATACAGCAATATACCCCATGCAAAACAGTTTAGCTGTATACAAAAATAACATGCCTAGCTAGCTATATATATATCAAACTGACAACTAAAGGAGCTAAGGCCACTCCAAATAAATTCTCTGTTTCCCGTCCTGGACTCAAGCATATTTGAATGCGGGCGGGCGGTCCATTTCCATTATTTCATTATAAGATTGGCAGCTTTTCAAGCCATTACTTGCCTGGCACAACCATAAAAAAGCATGCTTAAGCTTGTTACTTCCTTTTCAAGTTCAAGTTGCAAAAATAGTACAAACGTGAAGTTTGTGCCAACTCGATATCATTTACTGACACGTGAGCTGACACTGTTTCAAGATGGCTTTTACTGAGCCTCTCAGTATGCAAGAATAACCGTAAAATAATGGAAGAATACGGAATAATGGAATATTTAGAGCTGACAGTAACTAGATGCGAGCGGTGGACGGGAAACAGAGAATTTATTTGGAGTGGCCTCAATCTGGTGAGGCCAAGGAATGAATGTTAATACCAGCAACCAAGCAACTAATTGGCTATAATTCATAAAATAAAAAAATTGGTCCTTTATCATTGACTCGTGCAGTCTTGCTGCTTATTAGTGTCCCTGTAATTACCTAGTAGCTAATCCTTTTTTCTCCTCTACAATGACTATTTATTGGAAAGGTACCAATTTACTAGCCAATTAGACTGACAGGGAATTAATTAGGATTACAGCCAAGTCAATGATAAAGGACCAAGATTATAAAATATTTTTACAAGAAAGTTTTTATCACGAAAAATTTTGCACGAAAATAAAGCGAATTACGGTATGTAGCGCGGCGCTTATAATTTCCGATCGATAAGCGGCTGCGCGGAAAGGGTCTGGCCACGCGAGACTAATATTTAGTTGCCAGCATAGGCGGCGGAAAGGGGGGGGGGGGGGGGCTAGGGGGCTAAAGCCCCCCTCGGTCTGCTGAGGGGGGCCTAGCCCCTTCTCAGTATGATACCAAGCCGAAGCTATCCTTCTTGGAGTGGTGCTGAAAACCGCGATAAAGATCGAGATACTGTGACTCTAATAGACTGAGCAGTCAGTCTAATAAAGCAGTCACAGTATTAGCAGTGTGTAGCGAGCTATGTAAGGATTTTTATATAGTTTATCAGCTATGAATACGTAGCTGGTGAGGTGGGCAGCTATTGTTAGCTGGTTGCGACCTTTTTAATTTCTTGTTTTGGTCTCACCATACCAAACCAGAGACTAAGTCTGGGTCAGCCCAGCCCCCCCTCATATCAACTACTTCCTCCGCCCCTGGTTGCCAGTATATATTAACATTCATTTCTTGGCCTCACCAGATAATTAGCTCCTTTAAATACCAGTCACTTTTACCAAGAGTTCATGAACTCTTACTTTTAGCTTAATGGACACGTCTTTTTTGTATAGCCAAGCTGTTTTTAATTTGTATGGGATAGCTGTATTGTATTATAAATCAGTTATCACTGAGTTTTCTAGGCATAACATGTGGCACACGATTCATTGATAAGACTGTCTTATGGGGATACAATATAAAACAACAATTTAGACATTAAAGTAAATGGTCTTTGTAAAGAGATGGTCTTATTAGAAGATGGTCTTTATAAAGAGGTGACCACCAATTGAAATTATTTATGTACCATTCCATTCCACTGAATCAAAAACAGCATTTTAACATCAACATCATTGCAGCCATTTCATGACCGCCACCTTTGATTTCAGGCCGCACCTTTTTTATACAGCTTGGCTTTTTTGCATGGATGTAGGAGTAGCCATATCACCTACAAAAACACAAGATACAAAAACAAAACACAACAAACTATGCATACACATCAGAAGTTGACAAGCTAGTGGGAGGTGAACAGAGCATGTACCTGTGTGCCGATCAGTTTGTGTTATGTACTTCAGGTTGATGTGTCAAATTTTGTACAATCATCTGAGGCCTCTAAGAAGTAACACCGCATGAAGCACAGAGCATTCGGTGTGCCTGGGTAAGGAATGACAATTACTTGGTAAAATTTTTTGGTATACCAGAAGAGATCATCTGTTCTGGGGTGTAGACCAGATGTTACTAGTGGAGTGTTACTTTGGTGACATGACCGCAGCACCTAGCTTTACGACTCACCAACACCACAGGAAAATGATATTGATGGACCATGCCAGTCCCCTGGAGCTCCATGCAACTGGACACTTTCACACGCTCTATACAGCCAATGAATATTACTTTCCTATTTTATTGGGCGCACATTGTTTAAAGAGATTGGCACTGCAATGGTCAGAATAATTGATGCTTTGCATAGTACAATGTGTAAAGTACCATTGATGGCAATGTCTGAAGTGAAAAAGGCAATACATGGCACGAGATATGAGAGATTGGCCTGACTATCATAACGTGAAACTGCAATGGCCATCCACATTCTAAAAACTAGCTTGTAGTTACATGGAGTCCAGTTATTGCAGCCTACACTATGTAGGTACAGTGGTTATATGTAGTCACTAATACACATCAACTAATGACTGTATACAAGCAAGTGTATGTTCTATTAGAGTGCATTAAATCACATTACACATGTTTTGTCTCTCACATTCCATTCCTTCAATTAGCAGGGGAGGATCCAGAGTTTGGAAAGAGGGGGGGCACCTTTCTAAAAATCAGTTGAAGACCAAAAAAACTTGCTGAAAAATAATAGCTAGTTATCCTTACCAACTATATCACGTCTGTTATGTAAAATAAAATCCTATTTATAGCTTCATAGGTAAGCTACACTGCCTCATGAACATTGTGACTGCTTTATTAGAGTAATTGACTGCTCTATTAGAGTATCTCGATCTTGTATGCAATTTCTTGAAGGGAGGGGGGGGGCATTTGCCCCAAATGCCCCATCCTGGATTCGCCACTGATTAGTGTATCTAACATAATTTTCTTTTACAGCTGTAATTATATACATTAAAAATACAAGAAATGTACAGTGGTTATTTAATAATACTGTTAGTTGTTCACATTCTAATGAATTGTCGAGTAATGTATGAATGATTTGATTGATCAGGATTTGGTGACTCTTGTTGTATCGGCCTAAAATTAATCCTGCCACTGAATATCATCATGACTGCATTCTTCTATAAATAATGTCAGTATTGAGCAACCCATTTCCCAAATAAGTGTTAGCTTTATTAATAAAATTTGCCAAACAATTCCTGATAATCAAACAACACACAAAATTCATTGCTATAAATTTATAAACGTCAACTACTTGTATTCAGTTTTGCTGCTCTTCATTACTGACTGAATAATGGACTGGATAGTCATAAGGATCTGGGTAGTAAGTGGTAAGACTAGGGTAGAAATTGACTGGAGCTGGGTTTATGGCAGTCGGGAAAGATTGCAGTGATGTGAAAGATGGCAGTGATGCAATTGGCAGACCTAGAATACCACCAATAGTATACATATCATACACTGTATGGTACTAACCATGTGGGTTTGGAGGAGGGAAGATAATGGGTAATGGGCTGGATGCAATTGTTGGTATTAAATTCTGCTCATCTGGTCTGTTCTTGAAACCTCTAGCAAAGTGGTTGTGATCCACCTTCAATTGTGTTAACTAGAGGTAAAGATTGATTACATTCTACATAATTAGTAATATGATTTTTTTGTGATGTAATTACCTGTGGTGAAAGGTAAGAAGTTACAGTAATAAAGGTAGTGACTGGGAATCTAAAGACATAGCTTGCTTTCTCAACATCATTTTGGGGGTGACATTCTTCACCATATGTTTCTTTAATGTGTACCTCCACCAAATATTTGTGCATTGTGTTTAATAAAACCTGATAGTGATAGACATCAGAAATTGTATCAACAACATTGTACTCACGTCTCCATTCTTGCTTCTTGAGTAGTGTGTCAATTTCATGGTCTTGAAATCTAATGGATGATTATTCAAGTGTTCTCCCAGTGCAGGGGTAAATGGGTGCTGATACTTCATTCGACTTTCGTCATGCGTCACATCTGTTCTGTTAATGCTGTGCCATCTGGAGTCCGTATATTTATACTTGAAGCTGTCTGCACAGACGATGTGCAATATCACAGTATAAAGAGCTCTTGGCTTGAGTCCCGACGGAGTAACGACGACAAACGGAAACATCCTCCTGTAAAGCATGTAGCTATAATTGTGGTGCTGAAATACATACACAATAATTCTTACCTGCCAGCTTTGGTCAAAATCATTTCATTACCAACGAGATAGAACTGTTTCCACAAGTCGTTCTCTTGCAAGGAGACATGAACTGTCTGTCCTGATCCACTGGCTCCACTTGACACTTCCGTTCCGCCATCGGACAACCTGAGTAGTACAATGATTGACAGTACTGGCACGATTGAGTTGACACTTACGTCGATGCAATGTCACGACGATTTTCGCATTCACCACTGATGATGCTTAAATCCTGACTGCTACTACTGCAGCTACTACTCGAGTAGGTAGGAATAGAGGACATTAACGAGACTTCTGAGGTGCTTGGATAGCTTTCCAGCATAGCTTGAGCTGTCATCTTTAGTTTAATACGATTAAAAACTTAAAAGACAGCCACACAGTTTTCAATTTATTTGCTGCTTGAATTAACACGTTTGTCTGTCCTGCAAAATTTGCAACAGCCAGCAAGTAGTGACGTAATTGACTTGCGCGAAGCGGCACTTTGGTGACCCACTCGTTAATTTCTAAGAATAATGTGGCGGCCTACTTTGAAAGGTCACAACCTCAACGCATACCAGCTACTCAACATCTCCTTTGCGTGAAATAGCTGGCAGACCACTGATCAAGCAGAACTCACGAGACTAATCTAGGGAAAATCAGCTGTCCTTGGGACCAATTGATTATATGCTCTCTTCCTCTACTTTTACACTGTTTGACCTGTTTTCACCAGCAGGTCCCTTGGCTTTAAGTACGTATTTAACCACTGGCTGGGATTTAATATCATGCATGTCAGCCATACAAAATACACACATATCATTATTAGCTATATAGACCCTGAGCTGCTACCATAGCAACATCCGCTATTTTGGAGTACAACCCGTTTTTTTGTTGTTTTTTTGCAACCCTGATAGCATTGGTTTTTATAAGAGTAAAACAGTTCCAGGAAGTAGAGCTGCTTCTATATTCTACGACAAAGGCTGATCAGGTTAACCCTATATGCTCTCTCCTACACTATCAGGGTTGAAAAATGGGCTGTACTCCAAGATGGTGAAAGTAGCTATGGTAGCAGCTCACCAAGGGTCTATTGTCATAATGTATTAAAAACCTCCTGTATTCATGTCTGGATGTAACAGAAAAATATATACGTGGAGCTGAAAATCATTATAGCCATTGCATGCATCATAGCATAGCTACACATACAGTCAGTATGACCTGCTACTGTGCATATTGACACCTATACATAATCTGGACACTTCTTAATGGGCTTTAGTATGTAAACTGACCTGGAAAGGCAGGTCAATAATCAGGATCCTTGATTGATCCAAAGGTGGCTATATGACAAATTATGTATATCATATTGTGGAGCCTTAACTTGTGACCCATGTGGTCTAACATTGATAACAACAAAGTAACATTCACAGCAACAATTTACTTTGTGTGTATATGTTGCTGATTAGGTGAGAACCTTCAGGTAAGAAATCACACACTGTGTATACAAGTATCCCATGATTAATTGCTGGTGGAGTATGTAGGATTCCCATATATGGTCAATCATGTAACACAAAGGGCTAGACTGAATATTGGAGTGATATACATACCTACATCAATGCAGTAAATATGGACTAAAGATATAGTGGAACCTGTCTTAGCCAGCATCCATCTGTATAGAAAGGTCACCAGTCCTTAAAGTGGCTAATTGTCTGGGACTCAATGGCAACATATATACATAGTGCAAAATGAAAAGGATGGAAAATGGCGCTGAACAAACAACAATACTGGCAAATGTACACTGTGTACTGTTTGGTTGATAACTTGAAGGGATGTGGTGGGCATGATGGGTAAGCAACAAAGTATAAATCTTGTAAGCCATTAAAGAACTTATCATATATATTAAGTGACTGCTGGAATAATAGTGACAAGACAGTTTGCTGCTTAACTACAGTATAGCTAAATATTTTATGGCTCTCTTGAGTAAATCTTGTAGCAATTTTTTACTTACTGAGGTCTCATGATCACAATAGAATGTTAGGTTTCGTCAAGGTTCATGTGTCGGCTAAAACAGAAAGTGACTCGTTCATGGTGTGACAAAATGGAAGCCTTATAGTCTTTCCAAATACAAACATCCAAGTTTGACAACCCATGCCTTTGTCATGATTGAGTCTACTCACATGTTAACTACAAAAACATCTTCAAGCTGGCAAAGTTCTAAGCCACTAGCTATCTTCAGTATTCACAACACAGGTTATGATTTGTAAAGTCGTGCCAATTGGAAAGGCTATAGTGACTAAGACTTTGTTTTGTCAGACCAGGTCACAAATTTAATACTCTTGTACCAGTGATCACACAGATTACTGGTATGCTTTTAACTCTCAAACTTAACACCACCTGCATGTACATGGGAATAACAACACTATACTGTTAAAGTAGCTATACTGCAGTGAAAGGAAGCCATGAAAGTTAATGTTGCTTGAAATGTTGCCACTGGAAATAAATCTGTCTTCTCAGGTGATTCTCTTCACTGTTCTCCACTTCTCCAATATGCACTTTGTGGAGCATGTTACACATAATAAAATATTCAATGCTACAAAATACTAGCAAGAAAAATTATACTGACTGGCAATCAAGATCACTATCACCTGATGCTACGAGACTGAGAAAGGCAAAACTGTACTTCAAGACAATAACATTGCACACTACCCACAGAGTGTCCATGCTTGAAATTGCAGTTTGGTAGTCATCATGTGTCCGACTAGCTGTAGAATATATGGTAGCTACTCTACAACAGCTTTTCTCAGTTCTAGCATCAGGTGATGGCCGGTACCATATACAAGTTAGCTAGCTACATCATGAGTGACCAGTACTGAGTGATATCTGTTGTGTCAACACTTCAATACAAACTTGTATATAGTGTGGCAGTGTAGACTTGCCTCTACATGTCACCAGGGTTGATTTACTTTAAAAGTGACGTCAACTTAGATAATTAATTGATTTAGTTAGCACTTAATCTCGCACTTAATATATGCTTTGGTGAGACAGTGTGCTCTAGCTGATCCGACGCCGAGGCTCTGGCTGATGAATGCGAGGATGAATGTCACAGGCGGTGGCAGTCTACGATAAACCTGAGTAGTAAAGGTAGAGTTATAGTGAAATTAATTCTTACCTGTATTTTGCCAACCTGCTGTTCCCGTCCCAAACTGGCAGGCCAGGGTGTAGTTTCTCTCGTCTAGTGGTGGTATTAACGTCCATTATTGCAGCTCGCATGGCAATGGGAATACTTTTTATAAAATTCCTTCACTTGTAGAAATAATGGCTAAGGTAAATGCGGGTATTTCCGGACAGCGCACAATTCCGGACACTTCGTGTATAGCACCCAAGAATGAATCAACTAGAACACACTTTTCGATTTTTATAATCCCTATAAGAATAGCTATTCACAGCAGAAATTTCAAGGCAATCCGTTGTTTCGTTCCTCGGCTAGCTTGATAAAGGTACCAAAGTGTCCGGAATTGTACGCTGTCCGGAAATACCCGCATTTACCTTACTGGCTCGGTGGCTGGAAATGCTTCTTTGGATTGTAGTACTAGTTTCACCATTATTTATGGGCATAATTTTACTGTGCGATAAGCGCATAATTCCTTATGCTTGCTTCAAGTTACTCCTCCTTTTGTAGCAGTAGAGTACCAGTCATCTACTGCCTACAAATTAATTAAGTCAGAAGCGAGGTCAGAAGTGTAAATTGTTCTTGAAGATGTTGTATAGACCCTTTTCAGGTAAGCTGCTGTCAGCAACATCCGCCATTTTGGAGTACAACCCATTTTGAAACCCTAGCCTGGTAGCATGGGGGAAAGCATACGTTTAACCAGGTCAACCTTTGCTGTGGAATGCAGAAGAAGTTCTACTTCCTGGGTATTGTTTTACTCTTATAGAAAGCAACACTAACAGGGTTGCAAAACGGGTTGTACTCTAAGATGGCGGATGTTGCTATGGCAGCAGCTCACCTGAAAAGGGTCTATATAATGTATTCTTCAAACTGTTTTTGTGTTTCAATCAAGTAGCTGTTTAAAAGAAGTCATCTGTCACTCCTTCATGTGTTGTGTGGATAACAAATCTTATGTTTGCTAAATCTTTCACTTAACTGAGGAGAGACTCTATTTTATGGCTGGGTGGTATTGAAAGTTTATATTGTATTGCATGAAAATTTTATATGGAATTTAGTTTTATCGTTGATGTCACATCCATAAAATTAAACATCCATTAATAATGTTTTATAGGGCAGCACATTGTTGCAAAGCAGCTAACATGACCATCATGGATTTTGTCTTATTCTATGACTACAGAAATATCCTTGCTGCATACAAGACTATTTGAGCTGAGCAATAGTGGTGATTAATCAATTGTCATGATGGTGAGTAACAATTGTGATAATGATAGTATATACAATCATGCTGACATGATAAATTGTACATACTCAAAGTAAGAGCAAACACAATAGTGTTGAAGTTGAAGAACTGTGATAGTGTTGACTACTAAAACAATAAGTAGTGTAATAGATAACATAACAATTTTTGCCGATGGAGTAATAGTAATATCATGATACTACCGTTATCGTGATATAAAAGTCAGTAATGATTGTTATAGTTAAACTATCACTCAATTCTAATTTGTTGCTCCACTGAAACACTTCAGTCATGATCACATGATCTCAACACATGTGAACACTGCAGTAGCAGAAACCGCTACAACTACTACACTCCATGCAATTGTATATGTGGTTCCCACAGATGGAAGAATCATGTCTCAACAAGGTATAGCCAAGCTTTCATAAATTTAAAGTCCATCAACTTAATTTAGTAGGATTATATGGCGAGGCCATTAATTTTTTTCTTGTCACATTTTCATGCTATTTATGGTGTTGCTAAATGTCACAATATTTTCAAAATAGTCAAATGTATTATTAGAATAACTGGCTGTTATATTGGAGTGCTTGACTGCTCTATTAGAGTATCTTGATCTTTGCTTTTTCTAGAGCAAGGAAAGTGGCTATAGGGTTAATTATTAGTAGTGTGGTAATGTTCATTGAGGTACATTATTAATTAGCTTCTCAACATTCAGTTTTGTTTGCTGCAGTTTAGCCTGATAGAGATTGTCTAGGTGATTGTACACTGTTTTGGGTGTCACATGCAAAGAGTTGTAGGAGCTTGAAGTGGTCAGGAGACTAGACTATGCCTTAGGGAACACTAGTGCAGAATTTGTTCATTCAATATAATGAAGAGTTAATAGGTTGTAGTGCTTACTGTATTGTTAACTCTTGGTGCATGTGAAGGAGTCAAACCCTAATCCATTTTGTTAAAAGTTCCATATTAAGAAATGGAGTGTGTCTAATACTATCTGGTGCTCTATAAGATTATCACTACCATATTGATTACCATCCCTGACGACGATGAAGTAGTATTAGTTGGGTAAAACTAAGCCCAAACAAGCCTTCAGATCAACCCGAAATGCTTTAAGCAAGTTGCTACGGAATTAAGTAAAAAAAATAAAAGGAATTTTCTAATGACTGACTGAGTAACTGACTGATGCCTTCAGACAAGCATAACTCGACAACAGCTAAGGCTACAGGCTTGATTTTTTCACTGTTCGATGTCGCTTTGGCCCCAAGAGGTGCCTTTTGGCATATACCACAGTACGTACAATGCATGACTTACCAGTGTCCTCTTTGTGTCTCATTCATCTTTGCTGACAGCGAAAAGTGTTGATTTGCATGATGGCTTCCCTTCATAATGGAAATCATCGATATTTTCATAGTGGCTACTTTGATCACTTTTTGAACAGTTCTTGATTCGTGATGCTGTGTAACAGATTGAACATAACTTGACAACGAGATGTAATGGATACTTCACTTTTCAGATTGTGATAATTGATAGCTGGGATGTGCCACACCATTTCTTTTTCTTAATGCAGTATGCATAGGTTCACCAGTCATAATAATGTTATTTTACAAAAAAACAAAAAAACAATGCACACAAAATAGGGTTTTTGAACTAAAGAGTAGGGACCATAGCACATCGATAAGAAGTACTGAAACAAGCTGGAGTAGTGCACAATATTAAATCACAATAAAACAATAAGAAATTTTATATCCCTACTGTATGTGTGCATTTCCATTATGGTATCTTGAGTTTTTAAGTGAATGTTTTTTTTTTAAAGTGTAACATTTCTACTTTCTCAACATTGAGTCATGTCCTTTTGTCTGTCGAACACAATATTACCAACATGCAGTGCTGAATAATCTCTCTGATGAAATTGTAGTATACAGAGAGGTGTCAGATACTTCCTTGCAATTCATGCAAGTAGAGGATACCATGATTTATTCTCCATACAATACTGTAATGGACTAGTATGACAATGAGTATTGGCTCAATCTCCAAGATAATTTAGTATCAACAACTTTTTCACATGATGTATAATCATCATTATGTTCACTGTCGTGTTCTTTCATCATTTCATCACAGCTGTAGCTCAAAGAACACTCCTTTGACTTGTTAAGCTCTTTTAGGAGAGGAGGCATCTATTGGGGTTGATGGACTCTCAGTTGTGTTGGACTGGAGAATTTCATGACTTCCTTCTTCTTCATCATCACTCTGTTTTTGAACCTTGGATCTAATTGTATAAGCAGTACATCTATTGAGCTTCACAACTACTGAATTAGGTTTGCGTAGAGAGAAGCATTTTTTTCATAGTCATGATTCCAAAGTCAGTTTGAAGCAACTCAGTGAGTGAATTAAGAATAGGAATAAATAAAGCGATTGAGGGTGTGTCACTGCTTAAGTCTATAGTACCATAGATAATAGAGTACTTAAAAGGGATAGGAAACACAATAATGTGACGTCACAAAATACGTACATTTCTATTGGAATTCCGTGTATTACGTCACGAACATACTTGTTACGCTTGCTGCGCTTGTATCAAAGAGAGACAAATTGTTGTAACGACAGAATTTTGCAACCAACAACTGTGAAACTTCGATACAATGAACTCAAGTAAGTAACCGAGGGAACTAGGATGGTACCAACCCTCAAGGAAGTTGTGCGCAAAATTAAAGGAGATTGAAAGTGAAAAAAAAACGGCCCAAAAATTACTTTAAACCACTTTACTTTCTTCGTAAATATATTCTATCCTTTTAACTGTGATAAACCTATTCCTTACCATTTAACAGAGAGAACCAGAGGAAATATCAGAGCAAAACAGTAACTGTTGCTTGAAGAAATGACTAAGTATCTTCCATTTTTTACCAAAAGTTTAAACCACCTTGCAGTGCAATGCAACGGTAAAAGACTGTGTTGGTGACACGCCTAGCTTACCACAAGATTTGAAAGTGGAACCGGCTATAAAAAGAAACGGTATGGACGAGGCATGAAGGTACTATGAGCGAAAGTATGACAACGTGTAACAATTACGGTTAATGCGATACGCTTTGTTACAAAATCTACGGTCTGAACTCTCTCGCCAAAATCTCTCACAAAGACCTAAATACTTGCTGTAGTCTGTTGGGTTACTATTTATGCTGCTTAGAACACTAATTCCCATGCTTGAGCACAAAACTGTCTTACCTTTTCAAGTCACGGGTAACGGAAATCAAACCGGAAATCGCTTGCGTTTCCTATTCCTTTTACTCTATTATCTATAATAGTACGTAGCATATATATTCTGCAACTGGATATGTGATGGCTGTTCACAATGATATGTCATTCTAGCTCTGTTCAGCTTTATTGTCTTGAAGTTCAATGGTCAGATGTTTAGCTTTTCTCACCATCAGGTGATGATATGCTCATATTAGTTACCTGTATACGTAAAAAATTTCGAGGTGGAAAATTTTCATAGATTTTGTAGATCACCTTTCACCTACGAAAATTTTCCTCCAAATCCAAATTATATACATATAATTAGCTATTGTAACTACCTATCTACGAAAATTTTCCTACGAATCTTGCCATAGTCGTTCATCTACGAAAGTTTTCCACCTCGAAACCCTTTACGTATATGGTACATTTATGAGTGACATCTATTTTGTTTTGACACCACCAGTGTTATCGACACAAATGTGTAGTATGGATGTTGTAGCCTGTCCTTGAACTCATAAATGAGTTTAAACTTGCAACTGCATTAATACATGTATTCTTGACAACCTCATCTGTCAGGACTTTTATTGGGTGGTTGAGAAGAAAGGCAGTGGTGAATTGCACGATTGTGCTCTAGGGATGGTTGTTGGCTTATACAAGCCATTAATATCCTTATAACAATGTGGTCGATACCGGTAAGCAGGAGTACATAATATATATATAGAGTATCCAACGCTGTATTGCCCCTTCAAAACGCACTGCATAATAATGTTAAGCAATAGTCATCAGCAATAAATGTTGTTTGAGGAAATATGTCTTGTTTCTTTACTTAATATGCACTCTATCCAGATTGTGGAGTGTTAGCTTGCTTGTTAACTAATGCTAGCTTGCACCATAGCTTGAGCTGAACACATAGTTACTGAATTTAACAAGCAAGTCATCTTTAAAAAAATGGTTGTGATTAAAAACTTGAAAAACGGCCATACAGTTTTCAATTTAAAACTGCATTAACACGTTTGTCTGTCGTACAAGATTTGCCACAGCCAGCAAGTAGTGACATAATTAACTTGCGAGAAGTGGCAGTTTGGTGAAATGTTGGCGTCACTTTCTAAGAATAATGTGGCAGCCTACTTTGAACACAACCTCAACACATACCAGCTACTCAACATCTCCTTCATACGAAATAGCTGACAGACCACTGATCAAGGAAGGCAGAAATCACGCAACACAGGTTATGATTTGTAAGACTATAGCTAAGACTTACTTTGTCAGACCAGGCCACAAAATTAATATTACTGCTTGCTCTTGTACCAGCGATCACATAGACTACTGGTTATGTGTTGTTGAACCTTGAATCAGGAATACCACCCTACAGACTTTAATCACATACTTGTGCAGTGTGTGTAACAAAATCTGTGATGTAGATAAGGCTTGTGGTGACAGGTAGAATAATACCAACGTAAATGCTATCCTTTCTCATTGTCTTCTTTGTTACCGCATTAGTTCAACATTTCTGTAGTATACTTATTGTAATTCTACTGCTGCAGGATAAATGCACATTGAATTGGGTAAATTGCATGATTTAACTCTTTAGCTTTTGAACAAAATTTTAATGGTTACTTGTTATTGCACCTGAATCAGGAGTACAAGCTTACAGTGTGGAAAATCCATAGATGATGTATTAGATAATGTAGACCTGCAGGTGTATTAAAATATTCTTTGTTGCAAGGTTATATCCAGCTTTCCATAGTATGTGATGGAACACGGCTTGCTATTGGTACTAGTAGCAGCAGAGAAAAGGCTGCCGAAAGAAATATATTATACTCACATTGACATTCTTGATAATGACTTAGTTTCATTGTTTTGTAAAGACCAAGTCATATGGTTGCTCCAGGAGTGGATGGATGTTGGTATTTCATTTTAACTTCATTGTGAGTGACATCCAATGTGCCTACCCAGCGGTATTGGCACAAACTGTGTAGTAGTGTAGAGAACTGTTGGCTTTAATCCTGTTGGAGTTATGACGACGAAACATCCTCCTGTAAAATAACATGATATAGTGACCACCAACATCAAAATGCCTTCCATGCATGGTAACAATCATCTTGTTGCCCACAGCATGGAACTCTTCCCACAAGCAGTGTTTGTGTAGTAGTAGACAAGAGGTCTAACCAACTTGCACTACACTTCTGGGTTGATGCTGCAACTTGTACATGTACAAAATAAGGGAACAAATTCAGACCATTCCCTCAGTTATTTCACAGTAGATGTGCTTATAATGTATACCATGTGCATAGTAAAAATGTTCAATTTTTGATTGGAAACACTCTCAGTCTAAACTTTGTCTGACGCAGCAGAAATCAACATTATTACTGGAAGCTTCTAAATTTCCATCACATACTTGTGGAGTATGTGTAACAAAACATGTAATGTACACTGCTACATCATTACACATGGGAAAGGATAAGAGGAGGTATAGAGGAATGATTGTTGTTGACAGGTGTAAGCAGTATACAAGGCTGAACAATGTACGTGTCATCTGGTAAACATTGTGGTCTGTCTTAAGATACACAAATGGGGTTGACTTTCAAACTCAGGAAATAACCCTGCATATAAAATTCAGTGGGTATAATAATGCCACTATGAATCAAAATTGGTAATGTGGCTCCTTGCCTGAGTGATGTGGCCGTTATACGCACACTTGGCAATCCCAGGCATTGCTAGATTGTTACATCATCAGTAAAATAAGCAATGATGCCTGCCTATAGATACACAAATGACAAATGGAAGTGTGGAAGCTTAATAACACTAGTTTTTTAGCTCTTTCATTAGCCACACCCACTTATTGCGTTGCAAACATATGCTCAGCCATGCCCATTTATTAATAGGTGTAGTCTGTAGCAATAAATAAATTCTGATGATTACTGAGCAACCAATGTTCATAGCAAATACCTCCCAGGTTTGGTCACAATCATCTCATTGCCAACAGTTCTGTGTTCCTCTCATTCTCATACAACTGGACAACAGGTCTAGTGTAACCCACATCTTGCACTCCACTTGACAGGTCAGCACTTTCCAGTTGACACCACAACCTATAAGAAAAAAAAGAATCAATTCAGACGTAAGCATGGTTACTTTCCAGGTGCATTTTTTGGACGATTTCCACCTTCAGACGTGTACCATGGTGATGGCCATTGGGAGAGTAGTTGTCAGGTGACCAGTAGCTATAGTCCTAACTTCTGCAGAGCCTGCTGCCATGTCAGTGATCATATCAAGCATCCGACTTCTGTGGTGGCAAGTACAATGACACTGCTACAAATGTTGTTACTGGAAATGGGAAATTAAAGAGCTCATCTTTCCCATCACTCTGCAGTCTGCACTGATTCAATACATACTTCAGTGACATATTTTATGATGTAGACAAATACATCAATATATTCTATAAGCCTGTGGTGACAGTTAAGATGTCACTGCAATAAATGTGGTTATTGAGAATTAATCTTTTGTCTCGTTACTCTGCACTAGTCCGTTATGTATATCTGCCATGCACAGAATGTTACAAAATACGTAATGTGTAGAGTAATTACATCAAGTCATTGTACTGCTGTAGGTTGCAAATTGTAAACATCTTGAAGTAAATTGCATGATTTAATACTTGAATAAAATTTTAACAAATCAAATATGCATTTTCTTGAATCAAGAATGCTAACTTGCACCATAGTTTGATCTGAACATGTAGCTGCTGAATTTAACAAGCAAGTCATCTTTATGATTGAAAACTTGAAAAACAGTCACACAGTTTTCAATTTATTTTGCTGATTGGATTAACACGTTTGTCTGTCCTGCAAAATTTGCCACAGCCAGCAAGTAGTGTCGTAATTAATTTGCGATAAGTGGAAGTTTGGTGAAATGTTGGCGTCCCACTCGTTACTTTCTAAGAATAATGTGGCAGCCTACTTTGAACACAACCTCAACACATACCAGCTACTCAACATCTCCTTTGTGTGAAATTTCTGGCAGAGACCACTGATCAAGGAAAGCAGAGCTCATGTAACACAGGTTATGATTTGTAAAGTCGTGCCTGCCAATTGGAAAGGCTATAGCTAAGACTTGTTTTGTCAGACCAGGTCACAAAATTAATATTACTGCTTGCTCTTGTACCAGTGATCACATAGATTACTGGTATGCTTAACATTTGACATCACCTGCATGTACATGGGAATAACAACGCACATTTAATAATGCTATGTTTAAAGTATGTAACTGCTGTATAGTACTGCAATGAAAGGAAGCCATGAAATTTAATGTTGTTCAAAATGTTGTCAATCTGTCTTCACTATTCTCCAATATGCACTTTGGTGTATGGAGCTTGTGCCACAACATCTTATACACAATAAAAGTAAAGCAGTCAATGCTACAAAATGCTAGTAGAACCAGAAAGAAAAAATGATACTAGCAATCAAAGTCACCATCACCTGATGCTACGGGACTGAGAAAAACCGTTGTGTAGTCACTGGACTTCAAGACAATAATGTTACACACTATCCACAGAGTGTATATGCTTGAAATTGCAGTTTAACAATCATCATGTGTTCGGCTAGCTGTAGAATATACGGTAGCTGCTCTACAACAGTCCTAGCATCAATCCTATACAAGTTAGCTAGCTACACCATGAGTGACTAGTACTGTGGGTGATATCTGTTGTGTCAACACTTTGATATGAACTTGTATTTAGTGTGGCAGTGTAGGCTTGAAATGACTCCCATCCTGCATAAAGACCTCTACATGTTGTCACCATGGATACACTAGTGGTGATACACTGAGAATATCAACTAATATTAACTTGTTGTACCACATCATAAAGGCACAGCCTATATATACCATAACTGAACAAATTCAACAAATTTAATCACCTCTGGCATCATATGTAGCTGGCATTAGCTACAGCATCAAAATTGATATGCACAGTACTTTGATAATTATTAATTAAATAAGTGCTTAATATCATAAACTGCGCTCTGTGCTCTGGCACCAAGGCTCTGGTTCTGGCTGATGACTGCGAGGATGAATGTCACAAAGTGGTGGTAGTCTAGAGTAAAGAGGCCTGAGCAAACAGTACGACAAACCTGAGTAGTAAAAAGGTACAGTTATAGCAAAACTTTACCTGTATTTTGTCAGAAGGCGCTCCCATCCCAAACCGGCATGTCAGGGTGTAGTGTCTCTCATCTAGTGGTGGCATCCATTGTTTGCAGCTCACGTGCTAATGAGTGTATTTTGGAATATGTTTTATAAAATTCTTTTGCTTGTAGAAATATCGTCAATGATTGCTGGAAATGTAAGAAAATTAATCAGAAATTTGGTTCGACATTTCCAACTCAATAGACCAATCAAGTGGGATTGTGAGTGGATTGAATATATATGGAAAATACCGATACCCACAATACATTACTAAACTCACAACTAAGATTTTCTCAAACAATATTCTGAAGGCCTCCTTTTACAATGGTATATTGTATCTGTTGAACATATCTCTGAACCAAAACTTCTTGCTTAGTGGTTTTAAATCACTGTAGAACACTTCACTATTTATCCATTCATACTCATTACACGAAGCATTTGTATGTGAAAATGTGACGCTGGAGTGCTGGAAAAGCTGGAAAAGGCTGCCAAGGAAATAATAACTGTTGTGGTCTGTACCAAGAGCAAGAGAATTATGTTTTCCTTTTAATGCTAACAATACATGAATCTTTAGTTTGTACATACAGTAGCCTATCAGTAATGCAGTAAAGCTTCCTTTAACTGCAAGGCATACAGATGGTAATAGTTTTACACCAGTTCTCAATTGTCATATTATATTATAAACTGTACTGCACAGCTACAGTTAATTGTAATTATGTTTGCGGCCTTTGATGATTGGTAGGTTGGACCTTTTGAGAGAATGAAGTGTTACTGTTGTGTCTGCTGAATATTTTCTTGTTACTCCCCCTGCACAGACGTTATAAATTATAACCAAGCTTCAGAGATATGATTAGATAATTTTAAAAATTGTGAAATTACAAATTTGAATAGGTGAATAAATAGCTGTACAATAAATTACAAATACACTCTTAATTAGAATACTCCGACTGATTGTATGCAATCACAGAAGGAATTTCACTGCATGGTATTCCATATGGAACAAACTATGGCTCATTACCATAGGTAGCACCCAGCTGCCAGGGTAGAGTTGGCATTGCAGGGAAACCTGGAGACAAAAGACATTTAAAATTAACTTGTATTGGATTAAGTGTACACTAACTGTTATGATGAGGAATCAGTGGAGGAGATGGTAGTGGTGGTATGGTTGTTGGGCCTGGATTGATCAATGCCAAGGGAGAATGATTCAACTGTGGTGGGTTTTTGAACCCTTGAGCAAATTGATTATGTTGTAGTTTCAATGCAGATTCCTGAAATGACATTATACATACATCTCCAGTTTGTGTAAATTCAACCTTACTTGTGGTGACAGGTAAGAAGACACCGCTATGAAAGCTGTGACAGGAAATTGGTAATGAAACTGTTCTGATTCTGCTGTGGCACTGATTCAATAAGCACTTCAGATACATATTTGTACAAAGCGTGCAACAAAATCTGCAATGTAGGGAATTAAGTAAAAGAGTTATTTAAGTACACAATGACTACTTACATGTCCATTCTTGCTGTTTGAATAATGAGTTAACTTCATTGTTTTAAAATCCATTTGGTGATTATTTAACTGGTTTCCTAGTGCTGGGGTGGACGGATGTTGATACTTGATACGAGTTACATCATGAGTCACATCTGATGTGCCAGCACTGTGCCACTTAGAGTTTGTATACTTGTATCTCAAGTTATCAGCACAGACTATGTGCAATTCAACAGTGTAAAGCATTGTTGGATTTATAATCCCTTTGGAGTTATCACCACATAAGGGAACATCCTTCTGTAAAATGATAAAAGAATTATCACAGTAGCTACCAAGATGCAATAAATTACCTTCCAGGTTTGGTGACAATCATTCCATTGCCCACTGCTTTAAAATCTTTCCGTAAATTATACTCATGAATCTGGACGACGGGTTTACCCTCAGCTTGTGCTATTCTTGCACTTTCAAGTCGACGCTGCAACCTGTAAGAAGATAACCTAGAATATGGTAGCTGAACACGCTTGCATGCCACAAACCCAGGTGTAACTTGAGAACAATTTCCACCTTCAGGAGACCAGGATCCAGTGGTATCTTCAGCTGCCATGCTAGTGATATCTAACACTCACCAACGCTATTGATAACTGTGAACATTCGCTCCTGAGTCTCCATATTTATTTGCTATTTCAGTTGGCACCTTTGTCTGGTTGGCAAACTCTCTCATCTTTGAAGCAAGTTGGTGAAGCCACTGATAGAGGTGTCAAAAGTGATGAAATTATTTTTGAATAATAATACATCCATAACTGAAGCAGCCACATTAGCAATCATACCAATGCGGAATCCCTTCAGTGTCAACTTCAGCCTGCAACTATACCTTTTTGTATGAGTGTATGGAACCAGATGAATTGCCCCTTAAAGCATGAAAGTTGTCTAGGTAAGGTCAAGTCAGTATAAGCTGCTCAATAGTCATTGTCTACCCATAGCAGGAGAAAAATTGCATCACACAATGAGAGTGCTACAATAAGCCATGTATGGATCATCAGAAGTTTCTTGATGGTCTGTATTGTGGTCCATACTTGACCGGATTGTGTTTTACTCTCAGTGATACATGCATCTTCAGTCTGTATAAACTTCAACCTGTTGGTGACAAGTATGACGAATGTGGTCACAGGAAATGGATAAAGAAAAGTGTCCTATCTCTCAGCATCGATGTAGTGTGGACTGCAGTGTGTGTAACAAAATCTGTGATGGTAGATAAGGCTTATGGTGACAGGTAGAATAATACCAATGTAAAAGCTGTCCTTTCCCATTCTCTTCTTTGTTACTCTACGTTAGTTCAACACTTACTTCTGTAGTGTACTTACTGCTGCAGTATCGATGCACGGGTAAATTACATGATTTAACTCTTTAGCTTTTGAACAAAATTTTAATGGTTACTTGTTATTGCACCTGAATCAGGAGTACAAGCTTACAGTGTGGAAAATCCATAGATGATGCATTAGATAATGTAGACCTGCAGGTGTATTAAAATATTCTTTGTTGCAAGGTTATATCCAGCTTTCCATAGTATGTGATGGAACACGGCTTGCTATTGGTACTAGTAGCAGCAGAGAAAACTGCCAAAGGAAAAATATTATACTCACATTAGCGTTCTTGATAATGACTTGGTTTCGTTGTTTTGTAAAGACCAAGTCATATGGTTGCTCCAGGAGTGGATGGATGTTGGTATTTCATTTTAACTTCATTGTGAGTGACATCCAATGTGCCTACCCGGTGGTATTGACACAAATTGTATAGTAGTATAGAGAACTGTTGGCTTTAATCCTGTTGGAGTTATGGCGACGAAACATCCTCCTGTAAAATAACATGATATAGTGACCACCAACATCAAATTGCCTTCCATGCTTGGTAACAATCATCTTGTTGCCCACAGCATGGAACTCTTCCCACAAGCAGTGTTTGTGTAGTAGTAGACAAGAGGTCTAACCAACTTGCACTACACTTCTGGGTTGATGCTGCAACTTGTACATGTACAAAATAAGAGAATAAATTCAGACCATTCCCTCAGTTATTCACAGTATATGTGCTTATAATGTATACTAAAAATGCTCTAATATTAAAGTTTTGATTGAAACGCTCTCAGTATAAACTTTGTCTGACGCAGCAGAAATCAACATTATTACTGGAAGCTTCTAAATTTCTATCACATACCTGTGGAGTATGTGTAACAAAACATGTAATGTACACTGCTACATCATTACACATGGGAAGGGATAAGAGGAGGTATAGAGGAATGATTGTTGTTGACAGGTGTAAACAATATACAAGGCTGAACAATGTACGTGTCATCTGGTAAATATTGTGGTCTGTCTTTAGATGCACAAATGGGGTTGACTTTCAAACTCAGGGAATAACGATACTTTGTCTGCATATATAAATTCAATGGGTATAATAATGCCACTATGAATCAAAATTGGTAATGTGGCTCCTTGCCTGAGTGATGGTACCCTGTGTGACCGTTGGTTAATACGCACGCTTGGCAATCACAGGCATTGCTAGATTGTTGCATCATCGGTAAAAATAATGATGCCTGGGTCTGATTCATCATGGTCCACTTTCATGTTTCTCCAAGAGTCACAGGTTTCGTTTAAGAGATGGTAGTCTATGGTTTATCAGAAACAAATTTGTCCATTTGACAACGTGGAAACTTAATAACACTAGTCGCACAGCTCTTTCATTAGCCACACCCACTTATTGCATTGCAAACATATGCTCAGCCATGCCCATTTATTAATAGGTGCAGTCTGTAGCAATAAATAAATTATGATGATTACTGAGCAACCAACACCCATAGCAAGTAACTCTCAGGTTTGGTCACAATTATTTGATTGCCAACTGTTTTGAGTTCCTCTCACAAATGATTCTCATACAACTGGACAACAGGTCTAGTGTAACCCACATCTTGCACTCCACTTGACAGGTCAGCACTTTCCAGTTGACACCACAACCTACAAGAAAAAGAATCGATTCAGACCGTTTTGGTAAGCATGGTTACTTTCCAGGTGCATTTTTTGGACGATTTCCACCTTCAGACATGTACCATGGTGATGGCTGTTGGGAGAGTAGTTGTCAGGTGACCAGTAGCTATAGTCCTAGCTTCAGCAGAGCCTGCTGCCATGTTAGTGATCATATCAAGCATCCAATTTCTGTGGTGGCAAGTACGATGACACTGCTACAAATGTTGTTACTGGAAATGGGAAATTAAAGAGCTCATCTTCCCCATCACTCTGCAGTCTGCACTGATTCAGTACATACTTCAGTGACATATTTTATGATGTAGACAAATACATCAATATATTCTATAAGCCTGTGGTGACAGTTAAGATGTCACTGCAATAAATGTTGTTATTGTAGCTCATGTAACTCAGGTTATGATTTGTAAAGTCATGCCTGCCAATTGGAAAGGCTACAACTAAGACTTGTTTTGTCAGACCAGGTCACAAAATTAATATTACTGCTTGCTCTTGTACCAGTGATCACATAGATTACTGGTAAAGACAATACATTGCACACTATCCGCAGAGTGTCCATGCTTGAAATTGCAGTTTAGCATCAGGTGATGGTATCCTATACAAGTTAGCTAGCTACACCATGAGTGACTAGTACCGTGGGTGACATCTGTTGTGTCAACACTTTGATATGAACTTGTATTTAGTGTGGCTTGAAATGACTCCCATCCTGCATAAAGACCTCTACATGTTGTCACCATGGATACACTAGTGGTGATACACTGAGAATATCCACTAATATTAACTTGTTGTACCACATCATAAAGGCACAGCCTATATATACCATAACTGAACAAATTCAACAAATTTAATCACCTCTGGCATCATATGTAGCTGGCATTAGCTGCAGCATCAAAATTAATATGCACAGTGCTTTGATAATTATTAATTAAATAAGTGCTTAATATTGTTAACTGCACTCTGTGCTCTGGCACCAAGGCTCTGGTTCTGACTGATGACTGCAAGGATGAATGTCACAAAATGGTGGTAGTCTAGAGTAAAGAGGCCTGAGCAAACAGTACAACAAACCTGAGTAGTAAAAAGGTACAGTTATAGCAAAACTTTACCTGTATTTTGTCAGAAGGCTCTCAGAGAAATCACACCTGCTGCTCCCATTCCAAACCAGCATGTCAGGGTGTAGTGTCTCTCATCTAGTGGTGGCATCCATCATTTGCAGCTCACATGCTAATGAGTGTATTTTGGAGTATGTTTTATAAAATTCCTTTGCTTGTAAAAATATCATCAATGATGGCTGGAAATGTAGAATTTCTTTTAGAAATTCAGAAAATTAATCAGAAATTTGATTTGACATTTCCAACTCAATAGACCAATCACATAAGAAAACATTGTAAGTGGATTGAATATGGGAAAATACCAATACCCACAATACATTACAAAACTCACAACTAAGATTTTCTCAAGCAATATTGTTTTACTACTGAAGGCCTCTTTTTGCAATGGTATATTGTACCTGTTGAACATATCTCTGAACCAAAACTTCTTGCTTAGTGGTTTTATAATCACTGTAGAACGCTTCACTCTTTATCCATTCATACTGATTACACCAAGCATTTGTATGTGAAAACGTGACTCTGGAATGCTGGATAACCTCTACTGACAGTTTGGTGGTAATAAGCTCAGTCAGTAGGTGCTTAGTTGTACTTAGAAGAATGTTACATGTGATTGAGCTGAGCTCAGTTTGTGGGGCAGCAGAAGGTTTGTCATAGCTTGGCATTGTTTAAAACCACATGTTGGTGTGAGTGCTGGTGATGACCCACATGCAAACCAGATGATTGCTAGTGGAAAGGATGACTGTTAACAAAACTATGTGGAAAAAATATATGCGTGCTCATAATCCAAATTTCGAAATTTGCTCTAACACCACAGTCACAGTAAGTTAGTACAAACTTTGGCTGTCAATACAAAGCCTGTTTTATGCAGTACAAATTTCATGATTAGTTATGGTCAAAATTTTGCTGTGCAATAAGTGCATAATTCCTTATGCTTGCCTCGAGTTACTCCTTTTGTAGCAGTAAATAAACTAGAGTACCAGTCATCTACTGCCTACAAATTAAGTCAGGAGTGTAAACTGTTCTGGAAGATGTTGTATATAATATGTGTTTATGTATTCTTCAAACTATTTCTTTGTGTGGTTCAATCAAGTAGTTGTTTGAAAAAGTCATCTGTCACTCCTTCATGTGTTGTGTGGACAACAAATCTTATGTTTGCTATAACTTTAAAGGAGAGACTCTATTTTATGGCTGGGTGATATTGAAAGTTTATATTGTATTGCATGAAATTTTTACACAGAATTTAATTTTGCGGTTGATGTCACATCCATAAAATTAAACATTCATTAATAATGTTTTTTTAGAACAGTATTGTTGCAAAGCAGATATGTGTCCAGCATGGATTTTGTCTTATTCTATGACTACAGAAATATCCTTGCTGCATACAAGACTAGCGATAGTAATGATTGTCATGATGGTGAGTAACAATTGTGTTAATGCTAGCATACAATCATGCTGACATGATAAATAATATAAACATGAAAGTAGGAGCAAACATGATAGTGTTGAAGTTGAACCACCGAAAGAGTGTGGACAACAAAGATAATACGTAAGTGTAATACAGTGATAATGTAACAATTTTTACCAATGAGAGTTATAAAAGTTGATATGTGGTGTATGGATTATTCATGTGTTGAGGTTGAGTATCTTTGATAACTGCTAGTAATATCATGATACTACCGTTATCATGATACAAAAGTCAGTAGTGATTACACAATCACTCAGCTCTAATTTGTTGCTCCACTGAAACACTTCAGTCACATGATCTCAACACATGTGAACACAACTACTACACTCCATAGATGATCTCAAATCGAGTTTCGATAAGTATTAGGTGTTTATAAAAGCCAAGCTTCCATAAATTAAAAGCGTTCACAAATTAAAAATCTGTTGACTTAATTTAGTAGGATTATATGGTATGTCTGTTAACTTTTTTTCTTGTCACATTTTCATGTTATATGGTATCTTGACAATATTGTGATGTTACTAAATGTCACAATATTTTCAAAATAATCAAATGTTTTATTAGAATAACTGGCTGTTATATTAGAGTGCTTGACTGCTCTATTAGAGTATCTTGATCTTTGCTTTTTCTAGGGCAAGGAAAGTGGCTATAGGGTTAATTATTAGTAGTGTGGTAATGTCAGTATTGTGCATTGAGGTACATTAGTTTCTCAACATTCAGTTTTGTTTGCTGTAGTTTAGCCCAATAGGTATTGTCTAGGTGATTGTACACTGTTTTGGGGAGTAAAGTGCAAAGAGTTGTAGGAGCTTGAAGTGGTCAGGAGACTAGACAACATTAGTACAGAATTTGTTCATTCAATATAACAAAGAGTTAATAGATCGTAGTATTTATTGTATTATTAACTCTTGGTACATGTGTGTCTTCTATGGAGGAGCCAAACCCTAATTCATTTCCTTGTATATTCCATATTAAGAATGAAGTGTGTGGTATCAAGTCCAATACTATCTGATGGTCCATAAGATTTACACTACCATATTGTGATTAACATGAGTACGTTACCATAAGGTCATGTTATTCAGGATAACTACATGAACTGGTACATAATATGATGTGTTGCAACAAAGTTTCTCAGGAAATGGAAAAATCTGTACCACAGTGTAACATTCAAACTGACTAACTGTATATAACAACACGTACATTGTGTCAATCTTTACCTTTGAAAGTGCGCCAATATTACAAAGTCACATGTGATGAACCTAAATTTTTGTGTGTGCGTGCGTGTATGTGTGTGTGTGTGGTATAAATCACACATCCCCTTTCTTTGGCTAATTGTGATATCTTTCTGAAGGTTAAATATAGGGCTGCACCAATTCTAGTATCGGTATCGGTATCGGGCCGATACTGCTGTTTTCATGAAGTATCGGAATCGGCCATTATATTGTTGCAGATACCGATTCTTACCACGTGCGAGAATAAAATAACGTTTGTTTGTACTTGCTTATTTTACTAGCACATGCAGTGGACACCTAAAAGCATCAAGTGTAACATAACTACCAGCAACATTACTGTTCTATGCTGACACCTACGTGTGAAAATGTTTACTGAGAAAAAGATCGATATACTCTAATAGAACAGTCAATAACTCTAATAGAGCAATCAGGTAGCTAGAAGTGATTAGAATATTTTGTGATTTTGTAAGCACCATTATGATATTATCTACACTTCTCCAGAAGAATACTGGAATATCCACTGGTTTGCATTTCAGTGACTTCCTTCTTTGTAAATCTTGATTGGCTACTTCATTATAAACATGAACCATAATGAAAATGAGTACAAGAATATCATGAAATGCACTATATAAAAATCTGTGCACTATGAAGTAGCTACTTTAAGGTACTTGGTATCGGTACTTGTACTTGCAGATACTTCCCAGCTGAGTACTTGGTATTTGAAGTATCGGTAAAAAGTGGAATCGGTGCAGCCCTAGTTAAATAGTGGCTTCAGTGACAGATCTGGTTATACAACGATGTGGACTAACATTTTGGTGTGACAATGTGGTTGGCTGTTGTTGGTAAGGAGCAACATTAAGATGAATTCTCACTTCCCTGTGTGGAGTGTTTACAACATAAGTTTACAGAGAGTTCGATGGTGTTGTAACTTGTTCAGAGTTGGACCTGATGTAGCCCATAATTCAGTGTCATTAGGGTTGGGTGGTAAAGGGTGAGAGTGGTGTCACCTGTGAAAATCTGTCTTTTGCTGCTGCCATTTTTTTTCTTTTTTTAATTAGTTTTACGAAGTAGCTATTTGTCCAGAATTCTAAATGCTAACTCATACAGACTATTCATCTGGCACTCATCCATCATAACTCAAGTATCAGCACACTAGTCTTCCAACCCTAGCTCACCTCAACTCACCAAAACTTACTTTCATACAGCCAGTGAAGGACATCATTATGCTTAACAGGCGGATTTAAAGTTAGGGTCACAGAGCTTATGATAACGTCCGGACACCAGACAAAATCTGGTCAAATTGCATAGATGTCTGACCATAATGCAATTTGTCTAGACACAGTGTCCCATCAAAGTACAAGGAGGAAGCCTAAGGGCTGAGCTGCCATACTATCAGCAACAACAGTCACTTGGTTGCCAGGAGATGGTATACATTCTTAAATCCCAGTGCGTGGGAGTATCAAAGTGCCGCGCTGGGTTATAAATACCATATAGCTAGACAGAGCGGTGCTGCTACTGTACGATATATTAGTTATCACCCAATGATAACTAACTTATCACCCTGTTGTGGAGCCACTCAGTCTCATTCGTGACATCATAATAACCATGAATGGTATTGTTTACCAATGGAACAAAGAGCCAAATAAGGAAATATTGATACAAAACACACCAATACAGCACTTAAACCAGCTAAATCTTACAAGAAAACTGTTAATCCTTTACACAGTAACGTCACTGACCAATACGATAGTTAACACTGAATGTCAAGAGCAGTCTGTGACAATTTTCGCTCCAGCAATCACTCCCAACGGTCACTATGGTGAAGAAATAACTTCCTCTAGCTTTATCATTCTATCTTGGACTACGGTAGCCAGTTGTTGGTCTTTTTTTTTCTCTTGCACACCATGCAACACCACCATACCAACTTCTGATGAAGGCAAATCGAAACTGGAACCGCTGCTTCATAACACCACCCTTCACTACAGTTTGTAGGCAGTATGCAAGGTCTCTCTTATAGCTATAAAGTAGAATCTCCACACAATTTGGACAAAATCTTGAGCACATTAACAGGAACTCAAACTGGAACTTATTTAATATCTGTAAACTTCTGCGCACTCCCGTGTACTGGGATATAAAATAATTATATCCCGTATACTTGGATGATATCATTGTTATTACACTCGTCCTCAGCTCTGCATTGGACTCGTGTAATAACAATGATATCACCTTCATAACAGGATATAACTATAACTTACAACCCAAGGGAGTGACCACAAATGTACCATTGCCAACCCTCTGGTGTACTGTAACCACATAACAGCTACAGTAAGGCATGTGACATCTTACCACTAACTATAATGTTCATTTTCCATGCTACAGTGGACACATTGGGCATTCATCTTCCACATGTCCAGTCAATTGTCTGGCCAATTTTGGTTTGTCAGGACATTGTGGCAGGGCAACAGAGAATTCTTATCGTAAGTTCTGGGGTCGGGTTCAACTTCACCCAGTCTTCTTACTATATACAGGTTACTTATTGAATCACATTTGTAAGATAGAAAAGTAAGAGAGCTGGGTGGCTTATAGCACAGGTGGTGCCATGCTAGCCTTTCACACTGGTGGTCCACATTCAAGCCTTGGGAGTTTTCCAAAAAATTTTGCCAATGTTTTTGTATAAATGTATGGAACCGGATGAATTGCCCCTTAAAGCACAAAATTTGTCTAAATAAGGTCAAGTCAGTATAAGCTGCTCAATGGTCATTGTCTACCCATAGCAGGAGAAAAATTACACCACACAATGGGAGTGCTACAATTAGCCATGTATGGATCATCAGAAGTTTCTTGATGGTCTGTGTTGTGGTCCATACTTGACCGGATTGTGTTTTACTTTCAGTGATACATGCATCTTCAGTCTGTATAAACTTCAACCTGTGGTGACAAGTACTAAGAATGTGGTCACAGGAAATGGATAAGGAAAAGCGTTCTTGTTCCCTATCACTCGGCATCAATTCAGTGTGAACTTCAGTCACATACTTGTGCAGTGTGTGTGACAAAATCTATGATGTAGATGAGGCTTGTGGAATAATACTAACGTAAATGCTGTCCTTTCCAATTGTCTTCTTTGTTACTCTGCATTAGTTCAACATTTACTTATGTAATGTACTTATTTAGTGTGTGTTAGAAAATGTTTGATGTATAGGACAATTACACCAAGTCTACTGCTGCAGGATGTAAATTATATTGGACATCTTCAGTGAATTGCATAATTTTAGCATTTGAGCAAAAATTTTAATGGTTATGTGATGTCGAACCTTAAATCAGAAATACAAGTTTACAGCATAACTGGAAATGGAAAGTCCATACATGATGTAATATAGAAGTGTAGAGGTGTGGTAGGTAGGACTGCAGGTGTATACACAAGCTTCTAAAATATTCTTTATTGCAAGAGTTGTATCCAAAACTGTAAAGCTTTTCATAGCATGTGATGGAACACGGCTTGCTAACGGTACTAGTAGCAGCAGAGAAAAGGCCGCCAAGGAAACAATATTATACTCACATTAGCATTCTTTACAATGACTTGGTTTCATTGTTTTGTACAGACCAAGTCATATGGTTGCTCCAGGAATGGATGAATGTTGGTATTTTGTTTTAACTTCATTGTGAGTGACATCCAATGTGTTTAACCAGCACAGTATTGGCATGTGTAGTAGTGTAGAGAATTGTTGGCTCCAATCCTGTTTAAGTTATCATGGAACATCTTCCTGTAAAATGATGAGAAAAAATTCAAGTGTGTTTATACCATATGCATAGCAAAAATTGCTCTAATATAAGAAGTTTAGGTAGGGTAATTACAATCCATTGAGAATCAAGTGATGTTGTCATATGAACTACAATTGATTCACTTCTATATACAAGTAACTAGTAACATACACAAGCTCTTAAAAGTATTCATCATGGAACATGACTTGCTAAAGGTACTAGTAGCAACAGCAAAGGCTGCCAAGGAAAGGCTGGCAGCAAAAGCTGCCTTTTCAAGTTCTTGATAATGCCACATAGATTATCATTCTTATTCACACTCCTACATTTCTAGTGTTACGAAGACTACACACCCACTCACCTCTTAGATATGGCCACTTTACACAGAAACTGGAAAGGCTGGAAAAGCCAGGCTACCAAGGAAAGAATAGCTGTTGTGGTCTGTACCAAGAGCAAGAGAGTTATGTTTTCCTTTTAATGCTAATAATACATGAATCTTTAGTTTGTACATACAATAGCCTATCAGTAATACAGTAAAACTTCCTTTAACTGCAAGGCATACATATAGTAATAGTTTTGCATCAGTTCTCAATTGTCATATTATACTATAAACTGTACTGCACAGCTACAGTTAGAGATTTGTAATCATATTTGCGGCCTTTGATGATTGGTAGGTTGAATTTTTTGAGAGAATGAAGTGTTACTGTTGTGTCTGCTGCTTGTTACTCTCCTGTACAGATAATATAAACTATAACCAAGCTTCAGAGATATGATTAGGTAATTTTAAAAATTGTAAAATTACAAATTTGAATAGGTGAATAAATAGCTGTACAATAAATTACAAATACACTCTTAATTAAAATACTCCGGCTGGTCGTATGCAATCACAGAAAGAATTTCACTGCATGGTATTCCATATGGAACAAAATATGGCTCATTATCATAGGTAGCACCCAGCTGCCAGGGTAGAGTTGGCATTACAGGAAAATCTGGAGACAGAAGACATTTAAAATTAACTTGTATTGGATTATGTGAACACTAACTGTTATGATGAGGAATCAGTGGAGGAAATGGTAGTGGTGGTATGGTTGTTGGGCCTGGATTGGCCAATGCCAAGGGAGAATGATTATAAAACAACCCCCTGTCACCCCCACCATTTGTCAGTTTTGTATTGCAATTGTTGAGGGAATTGTGAATACTGGTAGAGCATGTACAACTAAGATAATAAGTGTAATTACCAATGAGAGTTATAAAAGTTGATATGTGGTGTATGGATTATTCATGTGTTGAGGTTGAGTATCTTTGATAACTGCTAGTAATATCATGATACTACCGTTATCATGATACAAAAGTCAGTAGTGATTACACAATCACTCAGCTCTAATTTGTTGCTCCACTGAAACACTTCAGTCACATGATCTCAACACATGTGAACACTTCAGTAGCAGAAACTGCAGTTTAGCCCAATAGTGATTGTCTTGAAGTTGGTTAAGTGATAACTGCTCTTGTGTTAGTTGTAGTCTTGCATGCCCTAGACAAGCTTGTTCAAATGAATAATGGAAGAGCTCCCAACCGTCTTTGACAAAATAATACTGTTTTCCAGATGAGAGGAATTTGTCACACCGCTTGTATGTGTGCACATAATGAAGTGACTCTCATAGTTCACAATCCATTTGGTCACCATTGTGATGTGTTCAAAATCACAAACTTATACTAGAGCATTTTTACTATGCATATGGTGGTATACATTATAAGCACAAATAGTTGAGGGAATAATCTGAATTTATTCTCTTGTTTTGTACATATACAGGTTGCATTGTCAACCCAGAAGTGTAGTGCAAGTTGGTTAGACCTCTTGTCTACTTGTGGGAAGAGTTCCATGCTGTGGGCAACAAGATGATTGTTACCAAGGGTGGAAGGTAATTTGCTAATGGATGTTTGTGGTCACTATCATGTCATTTTACAGGAAGAACTCTAACGGGCAGCAACATGTACTGCAGCGTTTGGATAACAGCCTCCATTCACTCCTGGAGGAACCATATCACAATGGTTCACCTGCAATGCCAATGATCTCCTGGCAGCCATTTTTAATACGGTGGTACCTATAACAACCAGCCACCTATTGGATACCATACAATTTAGGATATGGAAACTTAGTAATATACTTTAATTATACTTTTAGTAATCATATCTTACATCTACATAATGACATACACATGTTCCCAAGAGTTCACTGTATGGTGAAGAGCAACTGAAAAGTATTCAGCAGACGCGTAACATATTAAATGTTTGACCTTATCAACAGTTTTCTATTAGATCAAAAGGAAAGTGCTTGTGTTCTAGTGTATGATTTATGGTGCATAAGGATGTGAAGGAGCATGCTGTATTCATGCATGCAATGGAGGGAAATGGTATTTTCAAAATAGTTATCATTGTCTAAAATCTAAACTTTCAAGTATCAGCATTCTACATGTCACACTGTTTCTGACAAGTATGTGAACTAGTGCAGTAACAACAATCATTTCCAGCTTTTGCCAATTGGTACAGCAGGGGTGTTGATCCAGGAGCAGTTCAGTGATGATCATTCCATATGAGTATAGTACACAGAACCTTATGTACTAAAGGGACCTACATCTAGTGTATTATATGTGTGGTGTACATGATTTGGTAGTTTTGTATAACTTGAGCATGAAGCACATACACTTGTATTTTGAAAGTCTATCCCAAGAAAAGTGCTAGTATTATACTCCCAGTGGTTACATCTAAATGGTCTGAAAATATTGTTTATGTTCACAATTTATACGTTAGCTGGTTTATACAGCGGTACAAGTGTCCCTCAGGGTAAGGCTGGTTCAGCTACTGATGTCATGAGTGATGCCACACATTTAATTGTAATGAACAGTGGGTGGGTGTGGCTGTTACACAATTTGTTTAATAAGTGTTGCTATATTACACCTGTATTAGTAGTGGCATGACGTAATGGTGCACCTGTCATCATCTCATCATCAGAAAACTGTATGCCATCAGGTTACTAGCATTTTGTCCAAACATATGGTCTAGACTAACACACACTCTACAAGGTATCGTTTCTAATGTACCTATCAAATGTAAAGCCTCACCCCCACCCTGGGGATCCCCACACACCTACTGGGGATTTGACATCTACATCTTGTCCCACCCCTGGGGGCTTTTGATAATGGCAGTTTGCTGCAAGCTGACCCAATAATTATTTTAATAGGTAAATCAGATTCTGTGGAATGGAACGGTAGCTACTTAGGTAATTTGAATTAGTGCTCACCTCTTTATGAAAACCATTTTACTTTAATGCTGTATCCCATAGGATGGTCTTTTTTTATCAGTTGTGCACCACATGTTGAGAAAAGATATCTAATTTGTAATACAGCAATATACCCCATGCAAAACAGTTTAGCTGTATACAAAAATAACATGCCTAGCTAGCTATATATCAAACTGACAACTAAAGGAGCTAAGGCCACTCCAAATAAATTCTCTGTTTCCCGTCCTGGACTCAAGCATATTTGCATGCGGGCGGGCGGTCCATTCCATTATTTCATTATAAGATTGGCAGCTTTTCAAGCCATTACTTGCCTGGCACAACCATAAAAAGCATGCTTAAGCTTGTTCCTTCCTTTTCAAGTTGCAAAAATAGTACAAACGTGAAGTTTGTGCCAACTCGATATCATTTACTGACACGTGAGCTGACACTGTTTCAAGATGGCTTTTACTGAGCCTCTCAGTATGCAAGAATAACCGGAAAATAATGGAAGAATACGGAATAATGGAATATTTAGAGCTGACAGTAACTAGATGCGGGCGGTGGACGGGAAACAGAGAATTTATTTGGAGTGGCCTAAAATCTGGTGAGGCCAAGGAATGAATGTTAATACCAGCAACCAAGCAATTAATTGGCTATAATTCATAAAATAAATAAATAAAAAATTGGTCCTTTATCATTGACTCGTGCAGTCTTGCTGCTTATTTAAATAGCGTCCCTGTAATTGCCTGGTAATCTTTTTTTCTCCTCTACAATGACTATTATATTGGAAAGGTACCAATTTACTAGCCAATTAGACTGACAGGGAATTAATTCCAAGTCAATGATAAAGGACCAAGATTATAAAATATTTTTACTAGAAAGTTTTTATCACGAAAAATTTTTGCACGAAAATAAAGCGAATTACGGTATTTAGTTA
Organism: Dysidea avara; assembly: GCF_963678975.1. Classification (NCBI taxonomy): domain Eukaryota; kingdom Metazoa; phylum Porifera; class Demospongiae; order Dictyoceratida; family Dysideidae; genus Dysidea; species Dysidea avara. The sequence continues at coordinate 2,764,774 of NC_089278.1, read as the reverse complement.
GTCTCGCGTGGCCAGACCCTTTCCGCGCAGCCGCTTATCGATTGGAAATTATAAGCGCGGCGCTACAAGGCGGCGCTTATAATTTCCAATCGATAAGCGGCTGCGCGGAAAGGGTCTGGCCACGCGAGACTAGTATATAGTTGCCAGCATAGGCGGCGGAAAGGGGGGGCTAGGGGGCTAAAGCCCCCCTCGGTCTGCCTCTCAGTATGATACCACGCCTAAGTTATCCTTCTTGGAGTGGGGCTGAAAACCGCGATAAAGATCGAGATACTCTAATACAGCAGTCAGTCTAATAAAGCAGTCACAGTATTAGAGCAGTGTGTAGCGAGCTATGTAAGGATTTTTATATAGTTTATCAGCTATGAATACGTAGCTGGTGAGGTGGGCAGCTATTGTTAGCTGGTTGCGACCTTTTTTTTTTTCTTTTTTTGGTCTCACCATACCAAACCAGAGACTAAGTCTGGGTCAGCCCAGCCCCCCCTCATATCAACTACTTCCTCCGCCCCTGGTTGCCAGTGTATATTAACATTCATTTATTGGCCTCACCAGATAATTAGCTCCTTTAAATACCAGTCACTTTTACCAAGAGTTCATGAACTCTTACTTTTAGCTTAATGGACACGTCTTTTTTGTCTGTTTTTAATTTGTATGGGATAGCTGTATTGTATCATAAATCAGTTATCACTCTGAGTTTTCTAGGCATAACATGTCGCACACGATTCATTGATAAGACTGTCTTATGGGGATACAATGTAAAACAACAATTTAGACATTAAAGTAAATGGTCTTTGTAAAGAGATGGTCTTATTAGAAGATGGTCTTTATAAAGAGGTGACCACCAATTGAAATTATTTATGTACCATTCCATTCCACTGAATCAAAAACAGCATTTTAACATCAACATCATTGCAGCCATTTCATGACCGCCACCTTTGATTTCAGGCCGCACCCTTTTTATACAGCTTGGCTTTTTGCATGGATGTAGGAGTAGCTATATCACCTACAAAAACACAAGATACAAAAACAAAACACAACAAACTATGCATACACATCAGAAGTTGACAAGCTAGTGGGAGGTGAACAGAGCATGTACCTGTGTGCCGATCAGTTTGTGTTATGTACTTCAGGTTGATGTGTCAAATTTTGTACAATCATCTGAGGCCTCGAAGAAGTAACACCGCATGAAGCACAGAGCATTCGGTGTGCCTGGGTAAGGAATGACAATTACTTGGTAAAATTTTTTGGTATACCAGAAGAGATCATCTGTTCTGGGGTGTAGACCAGATGTTACTAGTGGAGTGTTACTTTGGTGACATGACCGCAGCACCTAGCTTTACGACTCACCAACGCCACAGGAAAATGATATTGATGGACCATGCCAGTCCCCTGGAGCTCCATGCAACTGGACACTTTCACACGCTCTATACAGCCAATGAATATTACTTTCCTATTTTATTGGGCGCACATTGTTTAAAGAGATTGGCACTGCAATGGTCAGAATAATTGATGCTTTGCATAGTACAATGTGTAAAGTACCATTGATGGCAATGTCTGAAGTGAAAAAGGCAATACATGGCACGAGATATGAGAGATTGGTCTGGCTATCATAACGTGAAACTGTAATGGCCATCCACATTCTAAAAACTAGCTTGTGGTTACATGGAGCCCAGTTATTGCAGCCTACACTATGTAGGTACAGTGGTTATATGTAGTCACACTAATACACATCAACTAATGACTGTATACAAGCAAGTGTATGTTCTATTAGAGTGCATTACACATGTTTTGTCTCTCACATTCCATTCCTTCAATTAGTGTATCTAACATAATTTTCTTTTACTGCTGTAATTATATACATTAAAAATACAAGAAATGTACAGTGGTTATTTAATAATACTGTTAGTTGTTCACGTTCTAATGTTGAGTAATGTATGAATGATTTGATTGATGAGGATTTGGTGACTCTTGTTGTATTGGTCTAAAATTAATCCTGCCACTGAATATCATCATGACTGCATTCTTCTATAAATAATGTCAGTATTGAGCAACCCATTTCCAGTGTTGGGAGTAACGCGTTACGTAATATTATTACTTTTGTGGTAACAAAGTAATATAACGAAATACGCTATAAAAACAGGTAATATAACGCAAGCTACTTTACTTACAAATGTAACGCGTTACCTAAGTAATATAGTTACTGTAACGAGTCTAAAATTACGTAATATTATTACTACAAGTAACGAAGTTACTAATCTCGTTGGTTATCCTCTGAGTAACGCCTAGCCACAACGAAGTAACGAGGTCTACTTATTCACCAGCTTCTTACTTATAACCAAAATTTGCATATTGTCCAACCACGCAATCATGTCACGTGATAAAGTGGTAGTTTCACACGTGACAGCTTATGGCTGTGGACACAAAGTAATATAATATGTAATATTATTAGTTACTTTATTTTATGGGTAATATGTAACTGTAACTAAATAGTTCAGTTGCAAGTAATATGTAACTAGTTACTTTTACAAAGTAACTTGCCCAACACTGCCCATTTCCCAAATAAGTGCTAGCTTTATTAATAAAATTTGCCAAACAATTCCTGATAATAAACAACACACAAAATTCATTTACTATAAATTTATAAACGTCAACTACTTGTATTCAGTTTTGCTGCTCTTCATTACTGACTGAATAATGGACTGGATAGTCATAAGGATCTGGGTAGTAAGTGGTAAGACTAGGGTAGAAATTGACTGAAGCTGGGTTTATGGCAGTCGGGAAAGATTGCAGTGATGTGAAAGATGGCAGTGATGCAATTGGCAGACCTAGAATACCACCAATAGTTGGGGCGAGCCTGAGCGAGCCCCACACTAGCTGGTCAAACCCGTGTGTACGAGCGTCAAGTATACGGACATAGTTAACGATCAAATGCGGCGATCATCGTATGTACGAGCGTCACGTTTACGATGATGAACGAGAATGTAACGGTAGAACGTATGTACGAGCGTCACAAACACGGATGGCAAACGAGAATGTAGCGGTCCAAGGTATGTACGAGCGTCACGTATACGGATAGCGAACAAGAATTTACCAGTCCATGCTACCACGTGTGCAGATTGTGCCACATGGCAAGTAATGTGGAGACTGATGAAGCACGAGAAGAGAGGCTACGAAGAAGGAGAGAGCGCGACCGAATTCGCAGACAGACAGAAACACCTGAACAAAGAGATGCAAGGTTTAATATAATCACTTTACAACTCTAGTAGAATTACTCAACCATTTTGTATAGATTGGCTAGGCGCAGAGAGTATGATAGGAATAGACGTACTACTATAAGATTACAGCAGAGTCAGTCAGAAATAGAAGAGAGCCTCAGGACAAGAAGAGAGCAGGCTAGGACAACAAGACGGACCGAAACTGCTGAAGAAAGAGAATCAAGGTAAATTTGTAGGACAGTACTTTGATTTTATTCCTACATGTACTGGTACTTCTGCTACTTCATACAGACTAGCTTTAGCTGTAGTTGTCATTCTCACCAAAAATTAATCCTCAAACATATAGCAAAGCTACTAACCGGCAAATGTCAGTATCAACATCAATTGATCAGGCTCGCCCCACAATGCTTTTAGCATTTGTCTAGTATACATATCATACACTGTATGGTACTAACCATGTGGGTTTGGAGGAGGGAAGATAATGGGTAATGGGCTGGATGCAATTGTTGGTATTAAATTCTGCTCATCTGGTCTGTTCTTGAAACCTCTAGCATAGGGGTTGTGATCCACCTTCAATTGTGTTAACTAGAGGTAAAGATTGATTACATTCTACATAATTAGTAATATGATTTTTTTTTGTGATGTAATTACCTGTGGTGAAAGGTAAGAAGTTACAGTAATAAAGGTAGTGACTGGGAATCTAAAGACATAGCTTGCTTTCTCAACATCATTTTGGGGGTGACATTCTTCACCATATGTTTCTTTAATGTGTACCTCTACCAAATATTTGTGCATTGTGTTTAATAAAACCTGGTAGTGATAGACATCAGAAATTGTATCAACAACATCATGTGTACTCACGTCTCCATTCTTGCTTGTTGAGTGGTGTGTCAATTTCATGGTCTTGAAATCTAATGGATGATTATTCAAGTGTTCTCCCAGTGCAGGGGTAAATGGGTGCTGATACTTCATTTGACTTTCGTCATGCGTCACATCTGTTCTGTTAATGCTGTGCCATCTGGAGTCCGTATATTTATACCTGAAGCTGTCTGCACACACTATCTGCAATACTACATTATAAAGAGCTCCTGGCTTGAGTCCCGATGGAGTAACGACGACAAACGGAAACATCCTCCTGTAAAGCATGTAGCTATAATTGTGGTGCTGAAATACATACACAATAATTCTTACCTGCCAGCTTTGGTCAAAATCATTTCATTACCAACGAGATAGAACTGTTTCCACAATTCGTTCTCTTGCAAGGAGACATGAACTGTCTGTCCTGATCCACTGGCTCCACTTGACACTTCCGTTCCGCCATCGGACAACCTGAGTAGTACAATGATTGACAGTACTGGCACGATTGAGTTGACACTTACGTCGATGCAATGTCACGACGATTTTCACATTCACCACTGATGATGCTTAAATCCTGACTGCTACTACTGCAGCTACTACTCGAGTAGGTAGGAATAGAGGACATTAACGAGACTTCTGAGGTGCTGCGATAGCTTTTCAGCATAGCTTGAGCTGTCATCCGTCTTTAGTTACGATTAAAAACTTAAAAGACAGCCACACAGTTTTCAATTTATTTGCTGCTTGAATTAACACGTTTGTCTGTCCTGCAAAATTTGCAACAGCCAGCAAGTAGTGACGTAATTAACTTGCGCGAAGCGGCACTTTGGTGACCCACTCGTTAATTTCTAAGAATAATGTGGCGGCCCACTTTGAAAGGTCACAACCTCAACGCATACCAGCTACTCAACATCTCCTTTGCGTGAAATAGCTGGCAGACCACTGATCAAGCAGAACTCACGAGACTAATCTAGGGAAAATCAGCTGTCCCTGGGACCAATTGATTACTCTCTTCCTCTACTTTTACACTGTTTGACCTGTTTTCACCAGCAGGTCCCTTGGCTTTAAGTGCGTATTTAACCACTGGCTGGGATTTAATATCATGCATGTTAGCCATACAAAATACACACATATCATTATTAGTTAGGCCAGGCCAAGTTGATTGACAGTTTATCGTCCAGGATATTTGAAAAAGTCATGCGGGCGGGAGGTCATTTTTCATATTTCATAATGTTTTTAACATGGAAAAACATTTAAAAAGTAGCTTCGCACAGTTGCTAGCTACTTTAACAATGATTGCAGAGCTTATTTGATTACGTCACTGTTAATACTTAGCTATTCGTTTATGCAATCTCTCTTTAGAAATCCATTTATTGAAGGTACTAACAAGTCCAGGCTGGGAATAATCGTCACGTTTGTTGCACACACCATGTTTTAATATTAAAAAAACGAGTTCAGAAGCGTAAGCAATGATTATCACGTGAGAAATAATGAATTATGAAATTATTGCTCTATTCCTAAAATCCCATGCTGGTGGTGACGATAAACTGTGAATTAATTTGGCCTGGCCTTATATAGACCCTGAGCTGCTACCATAGCAACATCCGCTATCTTGGAGTACAACCCCGTTTTTTTGTTTTTTTTTGCAGCCCTGATAGCATTGGAGTAAAACAGTTCCAGGAAGTAGAGCTGCTTCTATTTTCTACGACAAAGGCTGATCAGGTTAACCCTATGCTCTCTCCTACACTATCAGGGTTGAAAAATGGGCTGTACTCCAAGATGGTGAAAGTAGCTATGGTAGCAGCTCACCAAGGGTCTATTGTCATAATGTATTAAAAACCTCCTGTATTCATGTCTGGATGTAACAGAAAAATATATACGTGGAGCTGAAAATCATTATAGCCATTGCATGCATCATAGCATAGCTACACATACAGTCAGTATGACCTGCTACTGTGCATATTGACACCTATACATAATCTGGACACTTCTTAATGGGCTTTAGTATGTAAACTGACCTGGAAAGGCAGGTCAATAATCAGGATCCTTGATTGATCCAAAGGTGGCTATATGACAAATTATGCACATCATATTGTGGAGCCTTAACTTGTGACCCATGTGGTCTAACATTGATAACAACAAAGTAACATTCACAGCAACAATTTACTTTGTGTGTATATGTTGCTGATTAGGTGAGAACCTTCAGGTAAGAAATCACACACTGTGTATACAAGTATCCCATGATTAATTGCTGGTGGAGTATGTAGGATTCCCATATATGGTCAATCATGTAACACAAAAGGCTAGACTGAATATTGGAGTGATATACATACCTACATCAATGCAGTAAATATGGACTAAAGATATAGTGGAACCTGTCTTAGCCAGCATCCATCTGTATAGAAAGGTCACCAGTCCTTAAAGTGGCTAATTGTCTGGGACTCAATGGCAACATATATACATAGTGCAAAATGAAAAGGATGGAAAATGGCGCTGAACAAACAACAATACTGGCAAATGTACACTGTGTACTGTTTTGTTGATAACTTGAAGGGATGTGGTGGGCATGATGGGTAAGCAACAAAGTATAAATCTTGTAAGCCATTAAAGAACTTATCATATATGTTAAGTGACTGCTGGAATAATAGTGACAAGACAGTTTGCTGCTTAACTACAGTATAGCTAAATATTTTATGGCTCTCTTGAGTAAATCTTGTAGCAATGTTTTACTTACTGAGGTCTCATGATCACAACAGAATGTTAGGTTTCGTCAAGGTTCATGCGTCGGCTAAAACAGAAAGTGACTCGTTCATGGTGTGACAAAATGGAAGCCTTATAGTCTTTCCAAATACAAACATCCAAGTTTGACAACCCATGCCTTTGTCATGATTGAGTCTACTCACATGTTAACTACAAAAACATCTTCACGCTGGCAAAGTTCTAAGCCACTAGCTATCTTCAGTATTCACAACACAGGTTATGATTTGTAAAGTCGTGCCAATTGGAAAGGCTATAGCGACTAAGACTTTGTTTTGTCAGACCAGATCACAAATTTAATACTCTTGTACCAGTGATCACACAGATTACTGGTATGCTTTTAACTCTCAAACTTAACACCACCTACATGTACATGGAAATAACAACACTATACTGTTAAAGTAGCTATACTGCAGTGAAAGGAAGCCATGAAAGTTAATGTTGCTTGAAATGTTGCCACTGGAAATAAATCTGTCTTCTCAGGTCATTCTCTTCACTGTTCTCTACTCCTCCAATATGCACTTTGTGGAGCATGTTACACATAATCAAATATTCAAAATACTAGCAAGAAAAATTATACTGACTGGCAATCAAGATCACTATCACCTGATGCTACAAGACTGAGAAAGGCAAAACTGTACTTCAAGACAATAACATTGCACACTACCCACAGAGTGTCCATGCTTGAAATTGCAGTTTGGTAGTCATCATGTGTCCGACTAGCTGTAGAATATATGGTAGCTACTCTACAACAGCTTTTCTCAGTTCTAGCATCAGGTGATGGCCGGTACCATATACAAGTTAGCTAGCTACATCATGAGTGACCAGTACTGAGTGATATCTGTTGTGTCAACACTTCAATACAAACTTGTATATAGTGTGGCAGTGTAGACTTGCCTCTACATGTCACCAGGGTTGATTTACTTTAAAAGTGACGTCAAATTAGATAATTAATTGATTTAATTAGCACTTAATCTCGCACTTAATATATGTTTTGGTGAGACAGTGTGCTCTAGCTGATCCGACGCCGAGGCTCTGGCTGATGAATGCAAGGATGAATGTCACAGGCGGTGGCAGTCTAGAGTAAAGAGGCCTGAGCAAACACTACGACAAACCTGAGTAGTAAAGGTAGAGTTATAGTGAAATTAATTCTTACCTGTATTTTGCCAACCTGCTGTTCCCGTCCCAAACTGGCATGCCAGGGTGTAGTTTCTCTCGTCTAGTGGTGGTAACGTCCATTATTGCAGCTCGCATGGCAATGGGAATACTTTTTATAAAATTCCTTCACTTGTAGAAATAATGGCTACTGGCTCGGTGGCTGGAAATGCTTCTTTGGATTGTAGTACTAGTTTCACCATTAGTTATGGGAATAATTTTACTGTGCGATAAGTGCATAATTCCTTATGCTTGCTTCAAGTTACTCCTCCTTTTGTAGCAGTAGAGTACCAGTCATCTACTGCCTACAAATTAATTAAGTCAGAAGCGAGGTCAGAAGTGTAAATTGTTCTTGAAGATGCTGTATAGACCCTTTTCAGGTAAGCTGCTGTCAGCAACATCCGCCATTTTAGAGTACAACCCATTTTGAAACCCTAGCCTGGTAGCATGGGGGAAAGCATACGTTTAACCAGGTCAACCTTTGCTGTGGAATGCAGAAGAAGTTCTACTTCCTGGGTATTGTTTTACTCTTATAGAAAGCAACACTAACAGGGTTGCAAAACGGGTTGTACTCTAAGATGGCGGATGTTGCTATGGCAGCAGCTCACCTGAAAAGGGTCTATATAATGTATTCTTCAAACTGTTTTTGTGTTTCAATCAAGTAGCTGTTTAAAAGAAGTCATCTGTCACTCCTTCATGTGTTGTGTGGATAACAAATCTTATGTTTGCTAAATCTTTCACTTAACTGAGGAGAGACTCTATTTTATGGCTGGGTGGTATTGAAAGTTTATATTGTATTGCATGAAAATTTTATATGGAATTTAGTTTTACCGTTGATGTCACATCCATAAAATTAAACATCCATTAATAATGTTTTATAGGGCAGCACATTGTTGCAAAGCAGCTAGCATGGCCATCATGGATTTTGTCTTATTCTATGACTACAGAAATATCCTTGCTGCATACAAGACTATTTGAGCTGAGTAATAGTGGTGATTAATCAATTGTCATGATGGTGAGTAACAATTGTGTTAATGATAGTATATACAATCATGCTGACATGATAAATTATACATACTCAAAGTAAGAGCAAACACAATAGTGTTGAAGTTGAAGAACTGTGATAGTGTTGACTACAAAAACAATAAGTAGTGTAATAGATAACATAACAATTTTTGCCGATGGAGTAATAGTAATATCATGATACTACCATTATCGTGATATAAAAGTCAGTAATGATTGTTATAGTTACACTATCACTCAATTCTAATTTGTTGCTCCACTGAAGCACTTCAGTCATGATCACATGATCTCAACACATGTGAACACTGCAGTAGCAGAAACCGCTACAACTACTACACTCCATGCAATTGTATATGTGGTTCCCACAGATGGAAGAATCATGTCTCAACAAGGTATAGCCAAGCTTTCATAAATTTAAAGTCCATCAACTTAATTTAGTAGGATTATATGGCGAGGCCATTAATTTTTTTCTTGTCACATTTTCATGCTATTTATGGTGTTGCTAAATGTCACAATATTTTCAAAATAGTCAAATGTATTATTAGAATAACTGGCTGTTATATTGGAGTGCTTGACTGCTCTATTAGAGTATCTTGATCTTTGCTTTTTCTAGAGCAAGGAAAGTGGCTATAGGGTTAATTATTAGTAGTGTGGTAATGTTCTTGAGGTACATTATTAATTAGCTTCTCAACATTCAGTTTTGTTTGCTGCAGTTTAGCCCGATAGAGATTGTCTAGGTGATTGTACACTGTTTTGGGTGTCACATGCAAAGAGTTGTAGGAGCTTGAAGTGGTCAGGAGACTAGACTATGCCTTAGGGAACACTAGTGCAGAATTTGTTCATTCAATATAATGAAGAGTTAATAGGTTGTAGCGCTTACTGTATTGTTAACTCTTGGTGCATGTGAAGGAGTCAAACCCTAATTCATTTTGTTAAAAATTCCATATTAAGAAATGGAGTGTGTCTAATACTATCTGGTGCTCTATAAGATTATCACTACCATATTGATTACCATCCCTGACGACGATGAAGTAGTATTAGTTGGGTAAAACTAAGCCCAAACAAGCCTTCAGATCAACCCGAAATGCTTTAAGCAAGTTGCTACGGAATTAAGTAAAAAATAAATAAAAGGAATTTTCTAATGATTGACTTAGTAACTGACTGATGCCTTCAGACAAGCATAACTCGACAACAGCTAAGGCTACAGGCTTGATTTTTTCACTGTTCGATGTCGCTTTGGCCCCAAGAGGTGCCTTTTGGCATATACCACAGTACGTACAATGCATGACTTACCAGTGTCCTCTTTGTGTCTCATTCATCTTTGCTGACAGCGAAAAGTGTTGATTTGCATGATGGCTTCCCTTCATAATGGAAATCGTCCATATTTTCATAGTGGCTACTTTGATCACTTTTTGAACAGTTCTTGATTCGTGATGCTGTGTAACAGATTGAACATAACTTGACAACGAGATGTAATGGATACTTCACTTTTCAGATTGTGATAATTGATAGCTGGGATATGCCACACCATTTCTTTTTCTTAATGCAGTATGCGTAGGTTCACCAGTCATAATAATGTTATTTTACAAAAAAAAAAAAAAAAACCAATGCACAAAAAATAGGGTTTTTGAACTAAAGATTAGGGACCATAGCACATCGATAAGAAGTACTGAAACAAGCTGGAGTAGTGCACAATATTAAATCACAATAAAACAATAAGAAATTTTATATCCCTACTGTATGTGTGCATTTCCATTATGGTATCTTGAGTTTTTAAGTGAATGTGTTTTTTTTAAAGTGTAACATTTCTACTTTCTCAACATTGAGTCATGTCCTTTTGTCTGTCGAACACAATATTACCAACATGCAGTGCTGAATAATCTCTCTGATGAAATTGTAGTATACAGAGAGGTGTCAGATACTTCCTTGCAATTCATGCAAGTAGAGGATACCATGATTTATTCTCCATACAATACTGTAATGGACTAGTATGACAATGAGTATTGGCTCAATCTCCAAGATAATTTAGTATCAACAACTTTTTCACATGATGTATAATCATCATCATGTTCACTGTCGTGTTCTTTCATCATTTCATCACAGCTGTAGCTCAAAGAACACTCCTTTGACTTGTTAAGCTCTTTTAGGAGAGGAGGCATATATTGGGGTTGATGGACTCTCAGTTGTGTTGGACTGTAGAGTTTCATGACTTCTTTCTTCTTCATTATCACTCTGTTTTTGAACCTTGGATCTAATTGTATAAGCAGTACATCTATTGAGCTTCACAACTACTGAATTGGGTTTGCGTAGAGAGAAGCATTTTTTTCATAGTCATGATTCCAAAGTCAGTTTGAAGCAACTCAGTGAGTGAATTAAGAATAGGAATAAATAAAGCGATTGAGGATGTGTCACTGCTTAAGTCTATAGTACCATAGATAATAGAGTACTTAAAAGGGATAGGAAACACAATAACATGACATCACAAAATACGTACATTTCTATTGGAATTCCGTGTATTACGTCACTAACATACTCGTTACGCTTGCTGCGCTTGTATCAAAGAGAGACAAATTGTTGTAACGACAGAATTTTGCAACCAACAACTGTGAAACTTCGCTACAATGAACTCAAGTAAGTAACCGAGGGAACTAGGATGGTACCAACCCTCAAGGAAGTTGTGCGCAAAATTAAAGGAGATTGAAAGTGAAAAAAATGGCCCAAAAATTACTTTAAACCACTTTACTTTCTTCGTAAATATATTCTATCCTTTTAACTGTGATAAACCTATTCCTTACCATTTAACAGAGAGAACCAGAGGAAATATCAGAGCAAAACAGTAACTGTTGCTTGAAGAAATGACTAAGTATCTTCCATTTTTTACCAAAAGTTTAAACCACCTTGTAGTGCAACGCAACGGTAAAAGACTGTGTTGGTGACACGCCTAGCTTACCACAAGATTCGAAAGTGGAACCGGCTATAAAAAGAAACAGTATGGACGAGGCATGAAGGTATTATGAGCGAAAGTATGACAGCGTGTAACAATTACGGTTAATGCGATGCGCTTTGTTACAAAATCTACGGTCTGAATTCTCTCGCTAAAATCTCTCACAAAGGCCTAAATACTTGCTGTAGTCTGTTGGGTTACTATTTACGCTGCTTAGAACACTAATTCCCATGCTTGAGCACAAAACTGTCTTGCCTTTTCAAGTCACGGGTAACGGAAATCAAACGGGAAATCGCTTGCGTTTCCTATTCCCTTTACTCTATTATCTATGATAGTACACATAGCATATATATTCTGCAACTGGATATGTGATGGCTGTTCATATTGATATGTCATTCTAGCTCTGTTCAGCTTTATTGTCTTGAAGTTCAATGGTCAGATGTTTAGCTTTTCTCACCATCAGGTGATGATATGCTCATATTAGTTACCTGTATACGTAAAAAATTTCGAGGTGGAAAATTTTTATAGATTTTGTAGATCACCTTTCACCTACGAAAATTTTCCTCCAAATCCAAATTATATACATATAATTAGCTATTGTAACTACCTATCTACGAAAATTTTCCTACGAATCTTGCCATAGTCGTTCATCTACGAAAGTTTTCCACCTCGAAACTTTTTACGTATATGGTACATTTATGAGTGACATCTATTTTGTTTTGACACCACCAGTGTTATCGACACAAATGTGTAGTATGGATGTTGTAGCCTGTCCTTGAACTCATAAATGAGTTTAAACTTGCAACTGCATCAATACATACATTCTTGACAACCTCATCTGTCATGAATGTTAGGAAGATACAGCAATAAATGTTGTTTGTGGAAATATGTCTTGTTTCTTTACTTAATATGCACTCTATCCAGATTGTGGAGTGTTAGCTTGCTTGTTAACTAATGCTAGCTTGCACCATAGCTTGAGCTGAACACGTAGTTACTGAATTTAACAAGCAAGTCATCTTTAAAAAAATGGTTGTGATTAAAAACTTGAAAAACAGCCATACAGTTTTCAATTTAATTGCTGCATTAACACGTTTGTCTGTCGTACAAGATTTGCCACAGCCAGCAAGTAGTGACATAATTAACTTGCGAGAAGTGGCAGTTTGGTGAAATGTTGGCGTCACTTTCTAAGAATAATGTGGCAGCCTACTTTGAACACAACCTCAACACATACCAGCTACTCAACATCTCCTTCATACGAAATAGCTGACAGACCACTGATCAAGGAAGGCAGAGATCACTCAACACAGGTTATGATTTGTAAGACTATAGCTAAGACTTACTTTGTCAGACCAGGCCACAAAATTAATATTACTGCTTGCTCTTGTACCAGCGATCACATAGACTACTGGTTATGTGTTGTTGAACCTTGAATCAGGAATACCACCCTACAGACTTTAATCACATACTTGTGCAGTGTGTGTAACAAAATCTGTGATGTAGATAAGGCTTGTGGTGACAGGTAGAATAATACCAACGTAAATGCTATCCTTTCTCATTGTCTTCTTTGTTACCGCCATTTCTGTAGTATTCTTATTGTAATTCTACTGCTGCAGGATAAATGCACATTGAATTGGGTAAATTGCATGATTTAACTCTTTAGCTTTTGAACAAAATTTTAATGGTTACTTGTTATTGCACCTGAATCAGGAGTACAAGCTTACAGTGTGGAAAATCCATAGATGATGTATTAGATAATGTAGACCTGCAGGTGTATTAAAATATTCTTTGTTGCAAGGTTATATCCAGCTTTCCATAGTATGTGATGGAACACAGCTTGCTATTGGTACTAGTAGCAGCAGAGAAAAGGCTGCCAAAAGAAATATATTATACTCACATTGACATTCTTGATAATGACTTAGTTTCATTGTTTTGTAAAGACCAAGTCATATGGTTGCTCCAGGAGTGGATGGATGTTGGTATTTCATTTTAACTTCATTGTGAGTGACATCCAATGTGCCTACCCAGCGGTATTGGCACAAACTGTGTAGTAGTGTAGAGAACTGTTGGCTTTAATCCTGTTGGAGTTATGACGACGAAACATCCTCCTGTAAAATAACATGATATAGTGACCACCAACATCAAAATGCCTTCCATGCATGGTAACAATCATCTTGTTGCCCACAGCATGGAACTCTTCCCACAAGCAGTGTTTGTGTAGTAGTAGACAAGAGGTCTAACCAACTTGCACTACACTTCTGGGTTGATGCTGCAACTTGTACATGTACAAAATAAGGGAACAAATTCAGACCATTCCCTCAGTTATTTCACAGTAGATGTGCTTATAATGTATACCATGTGCATAGTAAAAATGTTCAATTTTTGATTGGAAACACTCTCAGTCTAAACTTTGTCTGACGCAGCAGAAATCAACATTATTACTGGAAGCTTCTAAATTTCCATCACATACCTGTGGAGTATGTGTAACAAAACATGTAATGTACACTGCTACATCATTACACATGGGAAAGGATAAGAGGAGGTATAGAGGAATGATTGTTGTTGACAGGTGTAAACAATATACAAGGCTGAACAATGTACGTGTCATCTGGTAAACATTGTGGTCTGTCTTAAGATACACAAATGGGGTTGACTTTCAAACTCAGGAAATAACCCTGCATATAAAATTCAGTGGGTATAATAATGCCACTATGAATCAAAATTGGTAATGTGGCTCCTTGCCTGAGTGATGTGGCCGTTATACGCACACTTGGCAATCCCAGGCATTGGTAGATTGTTGCATCATCAGTAAAATAAGCAATGATGCCTGCCTGTAGATACACAAATGACAAATGGAAATGTGGAAGCTTAATAACACTAGTTTTTTAGCTCTTTCATTAGCCACACCCACTTATTGCGTTGCAAACATATGCTCAGCCATGCCCATTTATTAATAGGTGTAGTCTGTAGCAATAAATAAATTCTGATGATTACTGAGCAACCAATGTTCATAGCAAATACCTCCCAGGTTTGGTCACAATCATCTCATTGCCAACAGTTCTGTGTTCCTCTCATTCTCATACAACTGGACAACAGGTCTAGTGTAACCCACATCTTGCACTCCACTTGACAGGTCAGCACTTTCCAGTTGACACCACAAACTATAAGAAAAAAAGAATCAATTCAGACGTAAGCATGGTTACTTTCCAGGTGCATTTTTTGGACGATTTCCACCTTCAGACGTGTACCATGGTGATGGCCATTGGGAGAGTAGTTGTCAGGTGACCAGTAGCTATAGTCCTAACTTCAGCAGAGCCTGCTGCCATGTTAGTGATCATATCAAGCATCCAATTTCTGTGGTGGCAAGTACGATGACACTGCTACAAATGTTGTTACTGGAAATGGGAAATTAAAGAGCTCATCTTCCCCATCACTCTGCAGTCTGCACTAATTCAGTACATAATTCAGTGACATATTTTATGATGTAGACAAATACATCAATATATTCTATAAGCCTGTGGTGACAGTTAAGATGTCACTGCAATAAATGTGGTTATTGAGAATTAATCTTTTGTCTCATTACTCTGCACTAGTCCATTATGTATATCTGCCATGCACGGAATGTTACAAAATACGTAATGTATAGAGTAATTACATCAAGTCATTGTACTGCTGTAGGTTGCAAATTGTGGACATCTTGAAGTAAATTGCATGATTTAATACTTGAATAAAATTTTAACAAATCGAATATGCGTTTTCTTGAATCAAGAATGTTAACTTGCACCGTAGCTTGAGCTGAACGTGTAGCTGCTGAATTTAACAAGCAAGTCATCTTTATGATTGAAAACTTGAAAAACAGTCACACAGTTTTTGCTGATTGGATTTACACGTTTGTCTGTCCTGCAAAATTTGCCACAAACAGTAAGTAGTGTCGTAATTAACTTGTGAGAAGTGGCAGTTTGGTGAAATGTCTGCGTCCCACTCGTTACTTTCTAAGAATAATGTGGCAGCCTACTTTGAACACAACCTCAACACATACCAGCTACTCAACATCTCCTTTGTGTGAAATTTCTGGCAGAGACCACTGATCAAGGAAAGCAGAGCTCATGCAGCACAGGTTATGATTTGTAAAGTCATGCCTGCCAATTGGAAAGGTTATAGCTAAGACTTGTTTTGTCAGACCAGGTCGCAAAATTAATATTACTGCTTGCTCTTGTACCAGTGATCACATAGATTACTGGTATGCTTAACATTTGACATCACCTGCATGTACATGGGAATAACAACACACATTTAATAATGCTACATTTAAAGTAACAGCTGTATACTGCAATGAAAGGAAACCATGAAATTTAATGTTACTCAAAATGTTGTCAATCTCTCTTCACTATTCTCCAATATGCACTTTGGTGTATGGAGCTTGTGCCACAACATCTTATACACAATAAAAGTAAAGCAGTCAATGCTACAAAATGCTAGTAGAACCAGAAAGAAAAATGATACTAGTAATCAATGTCACCATCACCTGATGCTACGGGACTGAGAAAAACCGTTGTGTAGTCACTGTACTTCAAGACAATAACATTGCACACTATCCACAGAGTGTCTATGCTTGAAATTGCAGTTTAGCATCAGGTGATGGTATCCTATACAAGTTAGCTAGCTACACCATGAGTGACTAGTACCGTGGGTGACATCTGTTGTGTCAACACTTTGATATGAACTTGTATTTAGTGTGGCAGTGTAGGCTTGAAATGGCTTCCATCCTGCATAAAGACCTCTACATGTTGTCACCATGGATACACTAGTGGTGATACACTGAGAATATCAACTAACATTAACTTGTTGTACGCACATCATAAAGGCACAGCCTATATATACCATAACTGAACAAATTCAACAAATTTAATCACCTCTGGCATCATATGTAGCTGGCATTAGCTACAGCATCAAAATTAATATGCACAGTGCTTTGATAATTATTAATTAAATAAGTGCTTAATATCATAAACTGCACTCTGTGCTCTGGCACCAAAGCTCTGGTTCTGGCTGATGACTGCGAGGATGAATGTCACAAAGTGGTGGTAGTCTAGAGTAAAGAGGCCTGAGCAAACAGTACGACAAACCTGAGTAGTAATAAAGGTACAGTTATAGCAAAACTTTACCTGTATTTTGTCAGAAGGCTATTGTTTGCAGCTCACGTGCTAATGAGTGTATTTTGGAGTATATTTTATAAAATTTCTTTGCTTGTAAAATATCATCAATGATGGCTAGAATTTCTTTTAGAAATTCAGAAAATTAATCAGAAATTTAGTTTGACATTTCCAACTCAATAGACCAATCACATGGGAAAACATTGTGAGTGGATTGAATGTGGGAAAATACCAATACCCACGATACATTACAAAACTCACAACTAAGATTTTCTCAAGCAATATTGTTTTACTACTGAAGGCCTCTTTTTGCAATGGTATATTGTACCTGTTGAACATATCTCTGAACCAAAACTTCTTGCTTAGTGGTTTAAAATCACTGTAGAACGCTTCACTCTTTATCCACTCATACTCATTACACCAAGCATTTGTGTGTGAAAACGTGACTCTGGAATGCTGGATAACCCCTATTGGCAGTTCGGTGGTAATAAGCTCAGTCAGTAGGTGCTTAGTTGTACTCAGAAGAATGTTTACAAGTGATTGATCTGAGCTCAGTTTGTGGGCCAGCAGAAGGTTTGTCATAGTTCAAAACCACATGTTGGTGTGAGTGCTGGTGATGACCCACATGCAAACTAGATAATTGCTAGTGGAAAGGATGACTGCTAACAAAACTATGTGGAAAAAATGTACGCATGCTGATAATCCAAATTTCGAAATTTGCTCTAACACCACAGTAAGTTAGTACAAACTTTGGCTGTCAATACAAAACCTGTTTTATGCAGTACAAATTTCACGATTAGCTATGGCCAAAATTTTACTGTGCGATAAATGCATACATAATTCCTCATGCTTGCCTCAAGTTACTCCTCCTTTTGTAGCAGTAAATAAACTAGAGTACCAGTCATCTACTTCCTACAAATTAAGTCAGGGGTGTAAACTGTTCTGGAAGATGTTGTATATAATATGTGTTTATGTATTCTTCAAACTATTTCTTTGTAATTCAATCAAGTAGCTAAGTCATCTGTCAATTCTTCATGTGTTGTGTAGATAATAAATATCTTATGTTTGCTAGATCTTTCACTTAAAGGAGAGACTCTATTTTATGGCTGGGTGATATCAAGAGTATATAATGTGGGAGGGAGAGTGTCGAACTACGCTATAGCCTGTGAAAAATGAGCCCGTTAAGTGTTTCCGGATATTTACGGATGCCTACGTGTATTTACGTAATCTCGACTGGTGTTGATAGGCACGAATCGACACGTCTATGTCAAGGCGGCTAAGACCTCATGGCCGCAAGAACCAAAGTGAATGATGGCTGAAACCCCTTCGAGACATACAGTGGTTCAGCAAAATGTTGAAATGTCCAGTGATATTGAACGGGAAATCGATTATGAGTTGCAAGATGGCATCGCCGGTGACAGTGAAGGGACTGAAGCGAACGCAGTAAGTGAAGAACGAGGTGAAGGAGTGTCTGGAGAGGAGAACAACGGTCCTGTAGAGATTGGGGAGGTGGATCGAGCGGAACATGAGCTTTTTCATCACGAAGTGTGCGAGCTTGGGACCAATGATTTTCCGGATCTGTGTTTTGTTAAAGCACAAGATGACGCAGGGAACTCTATAGTAGTGATAACTCAGCAAACACTAATGTTTCACCGTCCATTTGGCTTTACTTCGCGAGTCCAAGTAACCATCAGGGGAATGGAGTACGAAGTTCATGTGATGATGAAGAAACTGATTTCAGGTACCTTGAAGTCTGTCAGTGATGTGAAGGAATTGTGCAGTCAATTTTGTGCTGGCTCTGGATACAAATTTTGTCCTGGTATTGACCCAAAGTATTACAACTCGCATTATTTTGAATCTATCCGCTTTGATATTAAAAGTGTGAGGAAAACTGCAGAACCTTTTTCCCGAATAGACTCAGTAAACTGCAAGCTATGGTTTTTGCTGGCCAGCAATGCAACTGCAGCTGAAAAAGCATCTATGAAAGTTCACTGTGCTGCTTGTAAGAGGCTAATCCACTATTTGAATTGCCAAAGACGCCGTACTTTAGCAGAAAGCCCTAGTCGAAAGCTGAAAAGGCAATTGTCATCATCATGGGCCAGGCTTTCATATATGTCTCCAGCTAGCCAGAATAAGAGAAAATGCCATGCGCAAAGTGAGAGATCCAATTTATTACGAAAGTTGGAAAAGTGTTCCGAGTCAGATGTAACGTTGAATGATGAACAGCATGACGAGATGTGTGCTATTGTGGAGAGTATTAGGACTGAAGAGTTGGAAAAGATTTTACTTGAAGGTAGTGAACACGGAGTTGGTGATTTAATGAAGGAGATCTGGTACACTGATAGTAAGCGTCAGAAGCAGCAGTTCCTGCATGATCAGTCCAAGAATGGTAAGCTTTACAGTACTGTTTTAATTGATTATATTATTATTATATGATTGTTTGTCAGTTTCTGGAGAGCGAGGTAACAGATGGAGCATGATAACTGTTAGAATTGGTCAGTTACTTTGTATGTTGAATCCCATTTATATAGCACTTTTATGTTTAGCCTTAGCAGTATATACCAGGAGTCCTGCAGCTTATGAGGCTCTTAAAAGTTTTGGAATTTTGCAATTACCATCCAGGTCAACATTACAAGCCTACACTGGAGCATTTATGCATGAACCAGGAGCAAGCAGTCAGTGCATAGAGAGGCAGGTTGCTCGTTATGTAATCTTCAAGGAACAGTGCAGAGAAGCTGGTAAACAAGAGCCCAAATTGGATAGGGTACTCATATTTGATGAGGTAAAAGTTGCATGTCAACTGATGTGGAACTTGCGTAGCCATCAGCTGATGGGCCTTGCCATGACCCACCAAGAATTGTCTTCTCTTAACGACATTTATAGATTATTGAAAGAACCTGACAGTGCACAGCAAACATCTTATACACTCCAGTTTCTATGGCATGACCTTACCAGTGAATTTGACATTGTGGGACCTTACTTTACAACTTCTTCCATGGAAGGGAAATTTGTCATGGCATGTGTTTTAGAGACAGTCAAGCTGTTTCAGTTTTATGGCATGAAAACAAGCCTGTTGGTTTGTGATGGTGCATCTTCGAATGTTTCAGCCATAAAAGCAAGCCACAAACACAATGGAGTATATTCAGTTGCTCAAAACAAAGATGATATTTTTGAAGTGAAACCATGGATGGTGAATCCATTCAATCCACCTCATCACATTTACTGGCTAATCTGCCCATCTCATCAGGTATGTACCAATCATAATGCACGTAAATTTTTACTTTCTACCAGCTCAAAAATATGGTGAATGCACTGTTCTCTTCAAAGAGCACTGGTACTAAGCATTTTCAGCGCAGTGGCCAGTGCAAGTTTGGATGGGATACAATTGATGACTTGTATCAACGAGAATTGAGTCGAGTGAAGCTTAATTGTGCAAGAATGGTACCAAAGCTGAAGGAAACTCACTGCTTGCGGGATGCATGGACTAAATTAAATGCCTTACCAGCAAAGATATCTTACCAGCAAAGATAATGCAGTTAATAATGTGGTTTTGTGAGAAATGTGTATGTATGTCATCTGGCTGTGAAATAGCAAGAACAGGTATTGTCAGAGCTCCACTGGTATATTCATCAGGACCATACTACACCTGAAGAAGCAGCTAAGACAGCTGAAACATTGGCATACTTGGAAGCCTGTCAATGCCTGTTTGAACATGGGTTTCTGAGTCATGAAAGAATTAGAGGTCTCAATTCTGAGGTGCTGAACAACATCAACAAGGGATACCGCTACTTTTCCGGATGGCTTACTGATCTGCTTGAATGCGGTATTTTACTTTGAACACATGTGTGAGATTTTAGTTTTCTTTCTACAGACCCAAATTTCCCACACACTTCCAACACACAAAGGGAGTTCCTGTCATGGCAAAGTAAGCTGATTCAGAATGTGTGTATTTTATATTTTTCTATTTGTAGCATGGGACCTTCTACGGATAGATGTCTATGGCTTTAACTTGCTAAATGGTTTTTTAATTGCTATCCAACATACTTTATTTCACCCCTTCGAATTTCTGGATCTGCAGTGGAGAGTCTGTTTAGCCAATATAAATACAGTGCTGGTGGAAAGTTGGATGCGGCAAACTATGCGACAGCAAGATGTTCTCATTTGGTTAAGCAGTGTGTTGCTAGCCATCAAACTGGGAAAGATTATCGAGACCAGTCTGTTGGAATTGAGCTACCATTAGTAAAGCACAAGTATGGTACAGCAAGCACAAAGGACTAGTTAACTTGTAATATATTGACCAGTGTATTAATGTACTACTTTATCTTTATTGAAATTTCACATGCACAATATGTGCCAAATCATACAGTCAAGAATGCATGTACTATATTGCAGTGAACTTAGTCCCCAGTTGCGTGTGATGAGTTAACAGTGTGTTCCGTAAGTTTACTTCTACAGTGGATGCCACACCCTTCTTAGTAGCTAGTTGTTGTTTCATTGAAGAGACGAACTCTTGAATTCTAGTATTGCACAATTTCCTAGTAAACTCTACAAAAACACTTTCTAAAACTTTTTCATTGAAAGTCTCGATGTTTGGTAGCTTTTGGGCCAATACAGTTTTAAATGAAGCTCGTAGATCATGACGTGCAGCGACAGTAGTGTGTCCCACCTGCAAGAAACAACACCAATCATAATTCGATTTGCAAAGGACAACAACATATTTCAAAATATACACAAGCGTTTGAGACTATCACACCCAGTCATGGTCTCTAATAAAGATGAATAGTTTTTATAAAGTTAAACTATCTACCAGTGTTCACCTTTATTAAATCAGCCCCATGTTCATTTAACCCTTTTGAATTGACCACCTGCTTTAAGACCATGTCCACTTCACGAAGGTATGGTACAAAAAGTGGATCAGGGAAATACATGTAACCCCTGTCACGATACTTTAAGTATCCTGGAATGCACGATTTGTCCTTGGTATTGATAGCTTGTAGCACAGTGATTTTTTGAGAAAGGACATTTCTTTGGTCATCAGAGCACTGTTTGATTTCCTTGTATAGCGCATGCAACATACTACAAAGTGCTGCTCCTCCAAAACGATAGTACACGCTGTCTTCATCTGTTCCTATTGTTACACTCCCAGACTCAACAAGTTGTTTCTGAAATCGAGTTAGATGTTCTAATAAAAAGTGGTACACAGTAGATGACACTGTTATCATAACCTTGTTACAGTGGGGAACAGGCATTCCATTTGCTTTACAAAATTCCAACCATGTGCTTCGAAGGGTATTCACAGGGTGTTCAGCCAGCTCTTGGTAATCTATGTCTTGCAAAGAATATTCTTCACTAAGCAGAAAAACACTACAGTAATTGTGCCAATCTAGCTGGAATCGTAAGAAGGAGTCTGGTAGTTTCTTGCTGCTGATGTAAAGTGTCCCAAAGTAACGATGGTGATGCACAAGCACTTCTCGAAGAGGCTGCTCTGATGTACACAACACATTTGCAAAATCTTTCAGTAATCCACCATCATCAAAAGTTTCCTTCAGTTTACTGATTACTTCCCACTGTATAACCTCACTATTGATACTTTGTATTGACTGCAACAACTCATCCCTCTCTGATTTCTTCATTGCTTTAGTTTTACTAGTTTTGCCCTTCTTTTGAGAGGTTTTCTGCTGCATGGCTTGGGCTGCTTGAGTCGTGGTTGCTCCAGCACTTGAACCTTTGCTGCTTATAAGCTCTGAGCTTTTTGTTCCCTTTGAACTGCTTGTTCTTAGACTAGCCTTCTTTTGAGCAGGTTTTTGCTTTGTGGCTAGGGATGCTCGAGCCGTGGTTACAGTTGAGCCATCGTCGTTTGTGGACTCTGATTCCTTGGAATTGCTTGCTCTAGCCTTCTTTCGAGGGTTTTTTTGCTTCGTGACTTGGGCTGCTCTAGCTGTGGTAGCTCCTGCATTCGAGTTTTCTCCATTATTTGTCTCACACTGAGTTACGTCCGTCCTTCTTTGCTTGCTCGCCGATTCTACTTCTTTTTCTAACAGTTTGCGCCGTGTACTTCGTCTTCTGGCACCTACAACGCCATTCTCAGTCAAACTGCACTCAGCCATATTTGTGACACACGTGCATATAAGCGTGCGCGCCCTCAACCCACAGCATCGCACGCCGGTCTCACCTATTTACACTTCTTGTCGAGGCCATAGGACTTAACGGGCTCATTTTTCACAGGCCATAGCGTAGTTCGACACTCTCCCTCCCACATTATATACTCTTGGTGATATTGAAAGTTTATATTGTAGAAATTTAATTTTAAGGTTGATGTCATACCCATAAAATTACACATCCATTAATAATGTTTTGTTAGGACTCCAGTATGGGTTTTGTCTTATTCTATTACTGCAGAAATATCCTTGCAGCATACAAGACTATTTGAGCTGAGCAATAGTGGTGATTACTTGATTGTCATGATGGTGAGTAACAATCATGATAATGATAGTATACAATCATGCTGACATGATAAATTATACATATTCAATTTAATAAACATGAAAGCAGGAGCCAACCAGAGGAGGTCGACAGAGCCTTTAGAAATTAATTACGTAAAAGTTGACACTCTGCAATGAAATAAAATTTGTGGAATATGTAGCAAAGTGTGGCATCATCATTGTACCCAGTTAGTGCTAGAGGATATGTGTCAAATAAAGTTATATAATTTTCACCTCGATATCTATGGGTTTTTTTGCAAATAAACGAAGTACATTGTATTTTTCATAGTGGCTACTCTGATTGCAGAGGTGCTTTTTGAACAGTTATTGATTTGAAATTCTGTGTAATGGGTTGAACATAGCTGACAACGAAGTGTGATGGATACTTCACTTTTCAGACGATAATTGGGGCATGCGGCACCATGGTATGCGTGGGTTCACCAGTCATAATAATTATTTATAAAAAAAAGTTAACAAAGAAGTACACAGAAAAATTTGGAATTTTCAACTAGAAGAAGTGTTATATCCCTACTGCACTCAAGCACAGTAGGGATATGATACTTCTTATTGTTTTACTGTGATTTAATATCATGCACTACTCCAGCTTGTGAAATTTCAGTACTTTTTATTGATGTGTTATGGTCCCTACTCTAGTTGAAAATTCCAAATTTTCTGTGTACTTGTATGTATAAGCATTAGATGGTTTCTGTTAGCAAGGGAAGCCATCACATGCTATCACCAAATTGACACTTTTCGCTGTCAGCAAAGATGAATGAGACACAAAGGAGGACACTGGTAAGTCCATGAAGAATGCATTGTACGTACTGCGGTATGCCAAAAAGCACCTGACGGGCCGAAGCGACGTCAAACAGTGAAAAACCAAGCCTGTAGCCTTAGCTGTTATCGAGTTACATTTGTCTGAAGGCATTAGTCAGTCAGTTACTCAGTTAGTAGAAAATTCCGTTAAATAAATTATTTTTAAAATTCTGTAGCAACTTGTTGAAAGCGTTTTGAGTCGATCTGAAAGCTTGTTTGGGCTTAGCTTTACCTAACCAATACTGCTTCATCATCGTCAGGGGAAATTGAGGCTGTTTTTGGGTGATATTATTTCATGGGCCACGCCTACTCCTTTGTGGTCCCTACTATACAGTACCATAGATTATATATTCCCTACCCGGGATTGGAAACCGACGCAATCAACACCAATCAACAGTTTCACTCAGCGTTGAAAATGATAGAGCATAGTGTAACGGAATCTCGTTTCATTACACCGTGCTTTTGCACAACTGGTGGCAGGTGATGATGTCGTCTCGAGCGAGTTCTCGGGTCAAACAGGGTAAAGACAGTACGATAGATGCTAAAAGAAAAGGTAAGTTTCATGTTACAAAAGCTCTGAAGTTGTTATTTACATAATATAACACTTTCTCTCTTCACTCTTTTTGAAGAAAGGGAAAGCCTTGGTTCATTCATGGCAGCCATTAGAAGCGTCCTGGAAGACAGTCCATTTGAAATAAAATCCCAGGTTACAGCTGAGGCTAGAAAGGTAGCTGTGGATTTGTTAACGTGGTGTTCAAACGATGCCAATATGGAAAAATGCTATGCATTCACAGCAACACTTTTACAAGACTTAAACTAGCCTATTCTGTCCTGTAAAAAATAGTTCTTCAACAGAGAAAAATTATGAAGGAAATACTTTTTACTACGTTCATCAGAAAACTTCATTACTCAATGGGTCACATTTTTAAAGCTGGCTGATTTGTCTCCGACACCAATTCTGTACCAGCACCTCACCGACTTTCTTTTTCGGAAACTTTTAGACAACCATTGTACGATCTCATCCCACGGTGGACCATTGTCATCAGTAATCACACAGCGTGAAGGAAATGCTGTACAGTATGCTGCTGGTTTTGTGTGCGAAAAGGCTTCACAAAAAAATTGAGAGGAGTAAGCATGACAATAAAGAAGAGATGGTACAGTGTTTAATGGCATTAATCAAGGATAAGAATAGCAGAACATGTGGCAATTCTGAAGAATGGATTGTGAAGGTAAATAGAGGAGGACTGTGTCGTATCAAGGAGGCCACTTTTAATGTATTTCTGGCAATTGAGGAAGAATTGAAGGAGTGTCTTAAAACACTCACAGAAACACCAAGAAAAGATGAGATCATTCAAAGGGTTACCACAAATGATGATGTAGAATTCTACTGGTTGATCGCTACAGCCGATTTCGAAGTTGACGATAGAGAAGTGCACCAAGAAGTTTTAAGAAAGATAGTGGAGCTTTATGTAACAGTTAGAGGTTTTTCTTTTGCCAGTACATGGCTCGAATAATATAAACAGAGAACAAAAAAAAGCACGCAACGATCAAAGAGTCTTCGAAGAGATTTTTATGATGGCAATATATAGTTTTATATTAATGATACTAACAGTGATTACACAAACATTGCAATGCATTATAATTGTATAACTTTAATATTTATCAAGGGTAATATAGCTTCACTGAAAGTAATTCAAGCACAATCTGCTTTCTAATATTTGGAATGTCATTTTGAATAAAAATAAAGGGTTGATTGGCTGTCAAGCACCTAGCCAGAGCACAAACAAATACACCACAATCTGATGAATTTAGCTGTTCAGGTGTATCCTTGTAGGTACTGCAATTCCATTCACAATCAGAATATTGTGTTCCAAGTGATATCTGTTCAATGTACACTGCAAGTTTCTCATACAAGCTGTACTGCATTCCTGCAGGGAGTCATAGTATAAAATCTGCTGTTTTGCAGGGTTCACACTGGCTAAGCACCAGTGCATGCCTAGATGAATAGGAAACAACAAAAGCCTGTTAAAGAGTATGTTAGTCTCCTTTGTCCAACGCTGCACAGCTTCATATATCCACAGCTTGCAAGCATTGAATAAAAAAAGGTACTGAAAACAAACACATCCCCATAGGTTGCTGATATCAGTTTGAAATATGCATTGACCACCTGAAGAAGAGAAAAAAATAAACTAACATACACATAATACAGCCACACTTACTTGGTCATTCAACCATCCCAAATCTTTTAGTGTCCAAAAGTCACAACGCTTTAGAGAAATAGAATTACATTTTGATATCACTTCTTCTGAAAGGCCAGGGCCTATGGCATTTTGAATCATTTCATTCTGTTGTTGGGAATACACTAGTGTCCTGTTGAATGTTTCACAACATTGAATATCTGATTGGTGATCATAGGTTATATATACCAGGAATGGCAATTTCATGAGAATCTTTGATAACCATCTCAAATTCAGCATTATAGGTTGATGATTCATGATTTCTTACTAAAAATTTTTCGTGTGGTCAGTTGCTGAAACATCAGTTGGTGACTTCGTGCAGTTGGTTGCAGACACATCATTTCGTAATCTAAGTTCAGGTACTCCACAGAATATTTTAGCTTTTGGTGCTGCTGACCTCTGGATCTGTTGTGGTTTGTTTATCATTGTCCGAAATTATGACTTGCAAGTAAACAGTTTTGGTGGTTTTATCAACTTTGAAAATTGTATCCGTTTCCCATCTTGACTTCTGCAATGTTTTCGGAGAGGCTTACTTTCCAACTGCACATCTAAAGCCTGCTTATTGCCTCTGCAGTTACCTTTAGATACATTTCCACACACAGTGTTGATTACTTTGAAAGCGTTTGTGTTTTTGCAAAATTCATAAGCGTTTGGATTTTCATGTGTACCCCTCCTTTGCCGCTGACACCCAAAGAAATTTCCAGGGGGTCTTGGGAGAGCCTCTCACTAAGAAAACATTTCACTCCAGGGATTGTGAAGATGTACCTTACAAGTTCTAAGAATGATTTTACTACAAGTACAGACACAAGTGAAATTCATACAATATTGTAATGCAAATTATACCTGTGATAGTGATACCAACACAGGTTTCTCTTGCCAGCAACATTAGCTCTTATTCCTTAGCAGAAAAGCCTTCCCTTTCCATGACAATGTGTCCACAATAGAAAGTTCCACTCTTCATTACAATAAGCATACATTAAAAGCATACTGTGCAACCTTTAAATGCTCATCCTCGGCACATTTATCATCTGGTGGAATATATGGATCCTGAAAAGCTTTGCGTTTGTGCCATCCAGTTAAGGGGTTTTTAACATTCAGACAGTCAAAGAATTTAATCATCCAAATGAACTTCACTGTTGCAGTCACTTCCTTTCCACCATCATGCTCAATTGCATTGGCTACAGTCTCACTAAGGACCTGGTTTGTAGTGCAAAAACACTAATTTTATCATGTAGCATCCATATAGTCTTACCTCTGCTGCAAGATCAACCCTCATCTTGGAAAACGTTGTTAGGTATACGTGCTCATATTTAAGTTTTGGGACTAGTCTCTTTCCATATGACTTTGTTTCATCAAGGTACAACTTTTCCAAATGCTCCCAAGTGATTTCTCTGCTATCACACTGCAAAGGTAATGTTATATGCCATTTACATGACATGTTCAAAGTTGTCATAATTTTGTCAACAAGAATTACATCTAAACCTTAACAATTTAATATGAATTAAAAAATTTTCTCACCCAAAGATGTCTTTTGCTACTGTTCCAGCTGTTTCTGATAGTCTTGAATAAATGTGGCGGATCGGAAATGAAGAAAAGATCTCTTGGTCCTTCTGGCGCAAAAAACATTTGGGACCTTATAAACCATCTCATCCTTTTGGCTGTGCAGTTTCCATAGTCGACGATTTGGGGAGGCACCATCGCAAGTAATGCCAAGAACCCTGAATCTCATTCTTTCTAATTTTGACACCGCTTCCCAAACAAGGTCAAACATCAAGTCCCCACTTAAATCCTTACATGAAAACTGAACATACGGGTAGTTCAACTTGAAGAAGACACCCCTAACCATAAATACCAGCATTGAAGAGGCAAGATCTTGATGGTTTTCATCACTGCACATTGCATTTTCAAATTGGAGCAACTTGTTGTTTGTATCCCCAACAAATCCAATCAAGTTACCATTGTGCTTGTCGTACACAAGGTCACTCTTAATATGCACCTCATCCATAATCAATAATACATATCTGTTCAGATCATTGTTAAGAAAGCTACATCAAAAAGATCCTGATCAGTTTCAGCTGAAAGCCCAATTGTAGTTGCTGTGTAGTGCGTATAATCACACAATGTCCGTTGTGATGGCAACCTCATGCATCCAGACTTTCGCAAGAGTTCATATCCTTTACCAGATAAATGTCTGAGGTACAGACACCACTTTATAACAAGCGGGTGCCACTTCATTGATCTAGAATCTTTAAAGGACAAAGCTGTTTGCTGTTGGTCCCAAAACAGTCTTTGAAATGAGCCCTCAGGATAAGTCGAGTACACCTGTTGTGTCTTTGCAGCCATTATAGATTTAAGTTCATTGCTTAATTCATCATCTAATTCTGCACCATCTCGAACAGTAGCAGCAGAAATCCTCTTCTTTAATTGGGCTATGCAAAGTTTCGCTTTCTTGGTTTCTAAGCGTCTCAAATGTTAATCCTTCTCCGCTGAATGTAAATTTGCATATGTAGTATGGCTACTTGGATTAGTTCCGTCATCTTTTTGATGCCGTAACTGGCGTGACACCATGGTAGATAGTGTCTTTCTGTATGCCTTACAGGTTACACATCGCTTTGAACCATCTAATTTAATCAGTATCTCACATTTGCTGTGGTAAATGGATTTACGGCCAGTATACGGCCAGTTCTATTGCAACGATTGAGGTTCCTGTGAAAAGACATAGAAATTTATACCAAACAAACCTTTAGAACTATTTTACAATTTGTATATAATGAGTTGCTATAATACCATTATTATTATACAGCTGTCACATATTCATCATAACATTTCCAGTTTTTTATTTATAGAGGATTAATCAAAGAAATTTGAAATTGGCAACAAAAAGCAAAAGAAAAGCAAGAGAAAGAAGCTGCACTCTCTTCCTGCAATCAAATTACCCTTACTGAATCAATGTCTATATGTGACCAAATTTGACATAACCAGGCACACATATCCAGTTTTGTGACTGAGATATCATAACTCAGTGTAGAATTATGCAATCTGCTTCAAATTTTGACTTGTTATTTTGATTATGGAAGCACTGTGTGAAAGGTTTAGGTCAATAGCATGCTGGCAGGTCATGTTACAGTTGGTCAAAGTCAAAGAATTGGATGTGTGGAAGCTTGGCTTTGTCAAATCCAGTCACATATACAGAGCTTATCATAAATTCATACAGGATCACTATATATTAAAATCAAAGGATTGAAGCAGCTTGGAGAAAATAGAACATGCTGCTCTTAACTTGTGACATCAATCATTTACACAATTCATTATAAGTAGCACATTTAAATAACTTTTGTGAGGGATCTTTGAATTCGCCATCGTGAATATTTGGAAGTCTCAAGTAATCATCATCAAAATTTCCTTTGCAAGCACTACTGGTGCACATAACGTCTATCAGATCTGACACCCTAGAAACTAAAAATAAAGCATAAGTCTATGTCGGTGATGCAGCTGATATTTATACCAGCTCTAGATTATAGACGTGCATTTTAAAACATTCATCAAAAGTAATCATGAGCACAAGAACATTACTAACCCGAATTCAACAACAGTGGACTCTCTCTGATTAGGTTACAGTTTTCAGGCTTTACATTATGCTTCTTGTAGCTTAAAATCCAAGAGAAGTCCTTCTTAATAGTCAAGCATAGCAAGACTTCACAGCCATATTCAAAACAGCCTAACTTGTAAATGCTGATATGATCATTATCAAGCGAATCAATCCAGCCTACATATACACGCAGCTAACAAACACTTCACAGTAGAAACAATGGAAACAGCACACTCCTTTAATCTACTGTGCAATGTCTCTAAAGTTTCGACTGGAGCATCACGGTATGCTGACAATGGTAACTTGACGTTGAATGAAAGAGGCACAGATACTTTGAAGAAACTTCCCTGAGTGGAATCGACACTCGCAATCTTTTTGGCTTAGGCTGAAAATGCTTTTTGCTAGTTAGCCTGAGTGGTCTTTTCCCCCTCCTGTCATTATACTGTAAAAATAGAAACGAATCAGAAATTAAGATAAAAACTACCACATCAACTTTTTTTACGTAAATATTTCACAGCAATGCCTGAAAACAGCAGCAAATTAAAGCCATGTGAACCGCTTTTAGAGGACTGAATTCCCAGAAATATATGACAAATCTACCAAAAGCAATTCAGGCGGTCTACTAAAACCTCCAAGCTTTCGCATTACACAATGCGATCAAATTTCACTTCCTCTGCGTTTTTGCTTGAAATTTCAACTCTGTGGGAGCATTAACTTACTCAGAACCACGTGGTATTGGTTTTGTAATAACTTGGGATAATTTACAGGAGATTTAAGCGCTTCCTTCGAGTATAAGGACCTCCAAACTTTCAGGGTGCGGTAAAGAACGTTCCAGTAAACATTACGAATAGTATGCGCATGGTTCTGGGATTCTTGACGATTATTGCCAACCAAACGACTCTGATAAACTTACCATGACAAGAAATCCTTCCAAAGTAAGGGACAAGATGCCAATCTGCCTTTCCTCTCTTCTTCACCGGCAAGACGAAACCATAATAATCAAAGGAAAGGTGTTGATTATTTCAACGCTAACGGCTTGTGGTTTTTGTACAGAAATTCCTCCAGTTTCCAATCCTGGGTAGGGAATATATAATCTATGACAGTACTATTGTACTGTATGCATGAAAACATATATCAAACAACCCCCTGTCACCTCACTGTTTGCTAGTTTTGTATTGTGACTGTTGAGGGGCCAAAATATGCAATTAAGGCAATATTTTATTGTAGCACTTAAAAGAGCTGCTGGGAGCAAACATGATAATGTTGAAGTTGACGAATTGTGAAAGACTGGTAGAGCATGTACAACAAAGATAATAAGTGTAATTACCAATGAGTATTAGAAAAGTTGATATGTGGTGTATGGATTATTCATGTGTTGAGATTGAGTATCTTTGATAACTGCTAGTAATATGATACTATACCGTTATCATGATATAAAAGTCAGTCGTGATTATTATAGTTACACTATCACTCAACTCTAATTTGTTGCTCCACTGAAACACTTCAGTCACATGATCTCAACACATGTGAACACTTCAGTAGCAGAAACTACAGTTTAGCCCAATAGTGATTGTCTTGAAGTTGGTTAAGTGACAACTGCTCTTGCATTTGTGGTAGTCTTGCATGTCCTAGACAAGCTTGTTCAAATGAAAAATGGCAGAGTTCCCAACTGTCTTTGACAAATACTGTTTTCCAGATGAGAGGAATTTGTCACACCACTTGTAAGTGTGCACATAATGAAGTGACTCTCATAGTTCACAATCCATTTGGTCACCATTGTGATGTGATCAAAATCACAAACTTATATTAAAGCATTTTTACTATGCATATGGTATACATTATAAGCACAAATAGCTGAGGGAATAGTCTGAATTTATTCTCTTGTTTTGTACATGTACAGGTTGCAATGTCAACCCAGAAGTATAGTGCAAGTTGGTTAGACCTCTTGTCTACTACACAAGCACTGCTTGTGGGAAGAGTTCCATGCTGTGGGCAACAAGATGATTGTTACCAAGTATGGAAGGTAATTTGCTAATTTGTAGTCATGCACTATCATGTCATTTTGTGCTGCAGCCTTTGGATAACAGCCTCCATCCACTCCTGGAGGAACCATATCACAGTGGTTTGCCTGCATTGCCAATGATCTCCTGGCAGCCACTGGTGGTTCCTACAGCAACAAGCCACTGCCACATATGGGATACCATACAGTTTAAGATATGGAAACTCAGTAGTATACTTTAATTGTAATTTTTGTATTCATATGTTGCATCTACATAGTGACATACACATGTGCCCAAGAGTTCACTGTATGGTGAAGAGCAACTGAAAAGTATTCAGCAGACGCGTAACATATTAAATGTTTGACCTTATCAATAGTTTTTAGATCAATAGGAAAGTGCTTGTGTTCTAGTGTATGATTTATGGTGCATAAGGATGCAAAGGAGCATGCTGTCTTCATGCATGCAATGGAGGGTAATCAATGGTATTTTCAAAATAGTTATTGTCTAATATCTAAACTTTCAAGTATCAGCATTCTACATGTCACTTATTGTACTGTTTCTGACAAGTATGTGAACTAGTGTAGTAACAACAATCATTTCCAGCTTTTGCCAATTGGTGAAGCGGTGGGTATTGATCCAGGAGCAGTTCAGTGATGATCATTCCATATGAGTATAGTACACAGAACCTTATGTACTAAAGGGACCTACATCTAGTGTATTATATGTGTGGTGTTATAGTAGTTGGTTGAATTAGTTGAAGGGAACTGCATGACAAGTGTAGCATATACACAAGTGACCTGAGTGCCTCACATAGTTCCCTACCTCAAGCTTCAATTAGAATGCAATGCATGGGAGATACTGATAGGGAGAAGGGGTACTGAAGTTTAGGATGAACTGAGCACTGTTTAGAGAATTCTATTTTACATAATTTGGTAGTTGCTTTTGGAAGTCTATCCCAAGAAAAGTGCTAGTATTATACTCCCAGTGGTTGCATCTGAATGCATTTTTATGGTCTGAAAATATTGTTAATGTTCACAATTTATATGTTAGCTGGTTTATAGTGGTACAAGTGCCCCTCAGGGTAAGGGCTGTTTAGATACTGATGTCATGAGTGATGCCACACATTCAATTGTAATGAATGGTGGGCGGGTGTGGCTATTGCATAATTTGTTTAATAAGTGTTGCTATATTATACCTGTATTAGATCTGGAGCTAATGGCACGACGTAATGGTGTGCCTGCCAATATCTCAGAAAACTGTGTGCCATGAGGTTACTAGCATCTTGTCCAAACATATGGTCTAGACTAACACACACACTCTACAAGGTATGGTTTCTAATGCACCTATCAAATGTGAAGCCTCACCTCCCTACCCCCGGGGTCCCCATACACCTACTGGGGATTTGACATCTACATCTTGCCCCACCCCTGGGGTTTTTGACAATGGCAGTTTGCTGACCCAAAATTATTTTACTAGGTAAATCGAATTGGATTCAGTGGAATGGAATGGTGGCTACTTAGGTAATTTCAATTAGTGCTCACCTCTTTATGAAGACCATTTTACTTTAATGCTGTATCCCCATAGGATGATCTTATTGATCAGTTGTGTACCACATGCCGAGAAAAGTCGGAGCGATATTTGATTTGTAATACAGCAATATACCCCATGCAAAACAGTTTAGCTGTATAAAAATGCCTAACTATATATCAAACTAAAAGTAACTGATGACTAAAGGAGCTAAAATCTGATGAGGCCAAGAAATGAATGTTAATACCAGCAACTAACTGGCTATAATTTATAAAAAAATTGGTCCTGTATCATTGACTCGTGCAGTCTTAAATTGCTGTGTTCCTAATTATTAGTTCCTTATAATTACCTCTACTTGGCTAGTAATTTAGCGGCTGCCTTTTTCTCCTCTACAATGACTATTGGAAAGGTACCAATTTACTGGCCAATTAGACGGACGGAATTAATTAAGATTACAGTCAGACTGCACAAGTCAATGATAAAGGACCAAGATTATTATAAAACATAATATACTAAGTTGCCGGTATATAATTATATTAACATTCATTTCTTGGCCTCACCAGATAATTAGCTCCTTTAAATACCAGTCACTTTTAGTTTAATGGACCTGTCTTTTTTGTATAGCCAAGCTGTTTTTGTTTGGGGTAGCTGTATTGTATCATAAATCAGTTATCACTCTGGGTTTTTTAGGCATAGCACGTGGCACACGATTCATTGACAAGACTGTCTTATAGGGATACCATCTAAAACAACAATTTAGACATTAAAGTAAAATGGTCTTTGTAAAGAGGTGGTCTTGTTAGAAGATGGTCTTTATAAAGAGGTGACCACTAATTGAAATTACTATTCCATTCCACTGAATCAAAAATCGCTATTATTATCATCATCATTACAGCCATTGCTTTCATGACCGCCACCTTTGATTTCATAACTTTTTTCACCCAGGCTCTTTGAAGGCTGCACCCTTTTATACAGCTTGGCTGTTTTGCATGGATGTAGGAGTAGCTATCACCTACAAAAACACAAGATGCAAAAACAAAACACAACAAACTATACATACACATCAGTAGTTGACAAGTGGGAGGTGAACAGAGCATGTACCTGCGTGCCGATCAGTTTGTGTTTTGTACTTCAGGTTGATGTGTCAAATTTTGTACAATCATCTGAGGCCTCTAAGAAGTAACACAGATAGTGCACTGAAGCACAGAGCATTTGGTGTGCCTGGGCCCTGGGTAAGGGATGACAATTACTTGGTAAATTTTTTTGATACCAGAAGAAATCATCTTTTCTGAGGTGTAGACCAGATGTTACTAGTGGAGTGTTACTTTGGTGACATGACCGCAGCACCTAGCTTTATGGGTCACCAACACCCAACCTGGTACAGGAAAATAATATTGATGGACCATGCCAGTCCATGCAACTGGACACTTTCACACGCTCTATGTAGCCAATGAATATATATTATTTTTCTATTTTATTCGGTGCACATTGTTTAAAGAGATTGGTACTGCAATGATTTTGATAATTGTGATGCTTTGCATGTAGGTACCATGGATGGCAATGCCTGAAGTGAAAAAGGCAATACATGGCACAAGATATGAGAGATTGGTCTGACTATCATAATGTGAAACTGCAATGGCCATCCACATTCTAAAAACTAGCTTGTGGTTACATGGAGCCCAGTTATTGCAGCCTACACTATGTAGGTACAGTGGTTAATGTAGTCACTAATACACATCAACTAATGACTGTATACAAGCAAGTGTATGTTCTATTAGAGTGCATTACACATGTTTTGTCTCTCACATTCCATTCCTTCAATTAGTGTATCTAACATAATTTTCTTTTACAGCTGTAATTATATGCATTACAAATACAAGAAATGTACAGTGGTTATTTACAAATAAGTGTTAGCTTTATTAATAAAAATTGCCAAACAATTCCTGATAATCAAACACACAAAATTCACTTGCTATAAATTTATAAAAATCAACTACTTGTATTTAGTTTTGCTGCTCTTCATTACTGACTGAATAATGGACTGGATAGTCATAAGGATCTGGGTAGTAAGTGGTAAGACTAGAGTAGAAATTGACTAGAGCCGGGTTTATGGCAGTTGGGAAAGATTGCAGTGATGTGAAAGATGGCAGCGACTCAATTGGCAGACCTAGAATACCACCAATAGTGTACATATCATACACTGTATGGTACTAACCATGCCGGTGGGTTTGGAGGAGGGAAGATAATGGGTAATGGGTTGGATACAATTGATGGTATTAAATTCTGCTCAATTATCTGATCTGCATATCTGAAGTCTGCACAAGGTCTGTCCTCGAAACCTCTAGCCAAGGGGTTGTGTTTCACCTTCAATTGTGTTAACTAGAGGTAAAGATTGATTACATTCTACATAATTAGTGATATGATTTTTTGTGATGTAATTACCTGTGGTGAAAGGTAAGACTTGAAGTTACAGTAATAAAGGTAGTGACTGGGAATCTAAAGACATAGCTTGCTTTCTCAGCATCATTTTGGGGGTTGCATTCTTCACCATACGTTTCTTCAATGTGTACCTCCACCAAATATTTGTGCATTGTGTGTAATAAAACCTGATAGTGATAGACATCAGAAAGTGTATCAACAACATTGTACTCATGTCTCCATTCTTGCTTCTTGAATAGTGTGTCAACTTCATGCACTTAAAATCTAATGGACGATTATTCAAGTGCTCTCCCAGTGCAGGGGTAAATGGGTGCAGATACTTCATTCGACTTTTGTCGTGCCTCACATCCGTTCTGTTAATGCTGTGCCACCTGGAGTCCGTATATTTGTATCTTAAACTGTCAGCACAAACTATGTGCATTTCAACAGTATAAAGAGTTCCTGACTTGAGTCCCGATGAAGTAACGACAACAAATGGAAACATCTTCCTGTAAAAACATGTATATAGCTATAAGTGTGGCATATATATTCACAATAATCATTACCTGCCAGGTTTGGTCAAAATCATTTCATTACCAACGAGGTAGAACTGTTTCCACAATTCCGGCGTTCTCCTGTAAGGAAACATGAACTGTCTGTCCCGATCCGCTTGACACTTCAGTTCCGCCTTCGGACAATCTGAGTAGTAATAATTGACCTTGTAATTGACAATACTGGCACGATTTAATAAGTTGACACTGACTTACGTCGATGCGGTGTCACGACGATTTTCGCATTCACCACTGATGGCGCTTAATCCTGACTGCTGCTACTGCAGCTGCTACTACTACTTGAGTAGGTAGGAATAGAGGACATCAACGAGACTTCTGAGGTGCTGCGATAGCTTTCCAGCATAGCTTGAGTTGACAAGCAAGCCATCTTAAAAACGGCTACGTTTAACTTTAAAGACAGCCGCACAGTTTTCAATTTATTTGTTGCTTGAATTAACACGTTTGTCTGTCCTGCAAAATCTGCCACAGCCAGCAAGTGGTGACGTAATTAACTTGAGTGAAGCGGTACTTTGGTGACCCACTCGTTAATTTCTAAGAATAATGTGGCGGCCTACTTTGAAGGTCACAACCTCAACACATACCAGCTATACTCAACATCTCCTTTGACAACTGATCAAGCAGAGCTCACGCATATTATACTACACGTAACTAATCTATAAGGGGGGGAATCAGCTGTCCCTGGGACTAATTAATTACTCTGTTCCAGCAGCAGGTCCCTTGGCTGTAAGTA
The DNA here is from genome assembly GCF_963678975.1 of Dysidea avara. NCBI lineage: Eukaryota > Metazoa > Porifera > Demospongiae > Dictyoceratida > Dysideidae > Dysidea > Dysidea avara. The sequence continues at coordinate 2,727,307 of NC_089278.1, read as the reverse complement.
CATATTTAAACCACCTGCTGGGATTACCATGCATGTCACTGTGAGCATGCAAAATACACATGAAGTATGATACTATGTCACAGGCAGCCTCCTGTATTCATGTCTGGAATATAATCAAGCTGGCAGTGTATAATATGTGGAAATCATTAGCCACTGCATGCATCACAGCATAGCTATGTATAGTCCATGACCTGCTACTGTGTATGGGTACTTAAAGTCTGAGCCAGTATAGGACACCTGGACACTTCTTATTGGGCTTTAGTATGTAAACTGACCTGGAAAGGTAGGACACCTCAATAATTAGGATCCTTGGTTGATTCAAAGGTGCAATTTTGCCATTTTTAATACACGTACGTCTACTTTTAAACTGTAACAATTGAGCAAACCAACCAAGGCTGAAGATCATTGTTATAGAAGTGCATGTGATAACACAATTGTGCTTCATTAAAAGGCTCACCAGAAATACACAACAGTTTTAAACAGCTTGTATGGCTTGTTTAAAATTTGCACATACATATTTTAAAATGGTAAGATTACAAAAACTGCTGTATTGAGCTATATAACAAATTATGTACATCACATTGTCACGCAGGCCTGTCACGGCGTACCCAGGAGGGGGGTTCGGGGGTTCTGAAGAACCGCCCTCTTGGAAAAAAGCTCCACAATTTCAGTAAAAAGGTTTATAATTTAATCAAAAAGGTCCACAATTTTAGTGTACAAGTCCAAATTTTCAGGAGCAAAAGTCCATTAGCTACAGTTTACTAGATACCACTAATAAGAAGCGAAATTAAGTGCTCCGAGTAACTCATCTTAAACAATGAAATTTACACATTGCATGGAGTTGAAGCATGGATGCTATTTGTGGGCTCTGCATGGAGGGGCTTTTCCACCAAAATCTTTAATGAAAGCTTGGTTTAGACAATCTACATGTAAATTAAGTAGCTTTTTAAAAAAAAATGTAATTGTGACTGCTCTATTAGAGTGATTGTTCTATTAGAATGATTGACTGCTCTATTACAGTATCTGGATCTTGCTTTGCATTTAATACAAGCACTGGATACCTAAAAAAATGTTATTTTATTATATAGAATTTTTTTTAAATATTCTTTATGCTATTTTAAGGTTATTTATACACAATTTCAGAGATATGGACTTTTCAGACTTATGGACCACCCCTGGTCTCAAGGGGTTTGGATAACTGAGGTTCCACTGTACTCCAAATACATATATATTGCAATTGAACATAATTAGGTTGCTCTACTCAGGAATTTGTACCAAGCAGCCATAACTGACAAATTTGGAAGCTTTCAAGAAATATTGCAAACTTATCAGTAACATACAGCAACCAATCTAATGGCATATTTATGGTGACAGAATTTCAAATTTCTTCTTTACATTTTGCATGCATGTTATTTAGCTACACTGTGCATAAGTGGATCATTCTCAGTGTTAAGTGGTTGAAAAAATATAGTGATTGAATTGCAATAAAAACTACTTCTGTTGTTCTGCTAATTGTTGCTTTGCCAGCATTAGAAATTTGGATGCAGTTTTGTGCGTTGGCTCCAACTCTAATACAGCTGAGAATAATTTTATAGCTTCTGTATATTGTTTCTGCTCTGCCATGACAACAGCCAAGTTGTGCATGGCCATAGTATGATTTGGACTATGGCTCAACACTGCAGAATATGTCTACACAAAATTTAATATGACAATGAGTATAAATCCATTTCATTATCAGGCTTACCTTTTCAGCTAGGCGCAGTTGCTTCACGTTTGTGTAGCAGTCCCCAAGTAACAACATTGCCTTCACATTACTAGTAGGTATCTACAGTACAGTAGTTCACAGGTGCATGCTGCAGAAGTGCTTGCTTACCTTCTTCAAGTACTCTATAGCTGTATTATACTCATTTCTTGTAGAGTAAAGGAGACCAAGAACATAAGCAGTACCTTGATGCGAATGATTTAGCTGTAGTAGAAACCAGTAAATGTGTTATCTGAGTAATATAGACTTTTACTTCTAATGTCTTCTTGAACCACTGTTCGGCTTTCTCTAACTGGGATGTATCAGTGTAGAGGATTCCTAAGTTGTATGTCACTCTCCAATCAGATGGTGCTAGTTGAATTAGTTGAAGAAAACTGGCACACACAAGAGTATAATTGTACATTTGAAGCAAAAGCTGTCTCACATAGTTTCTGACTCTTCCCAGTTTTTACTGTCCTTCAACAGTAATGCTAGGTTAAATAAACTAGCAATATGTCCAGGATTTAATTTGACAGCATGACGAAAATATTTCTCTGCTTGTTTATTATCTTTTAACCTGATATAAACTGTCCCTAGCTGCATAGCATAGTAACTATTCAGAACACAATGATCCTTACATTGTAATAAGCATCCGTATATTTGGGGTTGTAGTAGATAGCTTTCTCATAAGCTAATTTAGCCTCTTCTATCCTACAATGATACTATGTATAGTGTACAAAGTTTCTGCTGCCTCACTTATTTAGTTTTAAAAGTGTGTCAGCTTTATTGATATATACTTCAACAAAGTCTTGCTTCATTGACAGTGCTGTGTTATATAACTAGGTGAATACATTGCTGATATCATGACTGGATCACATGAGCTGTGCGATACCTGCAGGGCTTCCTCTAATCTGCTGTCATTTAGCTTAACCAAGTTGGCCAGGTTGAAGTAGAGATTGATATAGTTGGGTGCTATACGAAATGTCTTCTGTTTCTTAATGTCTGGCATTAACTTGACTGCTTCATTATAAGCCTTTGGTAATTGTGTTATATAGCTACAAGATTATTAATGGCCACAATATCAATTACCTCTTCTGCTAGTTGATATTTGTCTTGCGCTTTTCTCACACGACCAAGATTGATGAATGCTCCAACATCATCTGGTTGAATCTGAGAAGCTAGAAGAAACATCTGCTCAGCTTCAGATAGCCTTCCACTGTTTTCGTAAACATGGCCAAGATTGTTATGGATTTTCCCATTGTTTGGATTCATCTTAACAGCTACTGTAAACAGTGTTTCATCAGATAGCCTGCACAATATTACATAAGTATTTAACATTTAGTAAACAAAGTTACCAGTCTCTGTTTCTGACAATAGTCTTGATGGAATAAAATATCAGTATGTGAGTTAGTGCAATGACAACAATCATCCGTAACTTTGGCCTGTGGGGAATGGAAAATATACATTGGCACATATGTACAGGAATATTACTTATAGTTAATGATGATACTCATTCCATAGGAGGCCAGTATACAGAACCCCATACTGGGGACATATAGTATTCGTTCTGCCACTACAAATCCAACAGGGAAGAAGAGATTGGAGGCAGGAAGAAATGGAAACACCAATAATGACAGTCCCTATAGTACATACATAGAAACTGGATTACATATAGTACCAATAGACGATATATCAATACCATGGATATGATTCTCCAGCCATTGGTACATGCCCTAAATAATGCATGTAAACTGAGCACTGCCAGTCCAAGGAATGTTGCCAGTGTTGCAAGATTACGAGGATCAGCAAGTGATTGTACAACAGGGACTGTTCCCATTGTCCAGTCAGCACACAACCAACTTGGGAAGAACAACAACTGCATGTTCACGTAACACAAGTAGAGCCATGTAAGCTGTCGATGAGGTGTGGGCAAGCCCACTGCTGGATTGTCATGACTAGAGCAGGCCAACATTACACCATAGTTGTGTACATATAAACACTCACATTGTAAATACTGGTAGCTCAGCACTCATGATTTTTACACGGGCAATCATAAAGGTGATCACAAATAGGAAAAGACAAAACCCTCGTAGGATTGTGTTTCTCAGTTTACTGGTACCATTAACAACAACGTCACTCACTACACACAGAGCAACAAATGTAATCCCTTGTTCTTTGCTGAGCACGGCACACAAACCAGCTACAATGGTCAGCAGCAACCACTTAATTCCTGCAAATGTCGTAAAATATTACAGCAATTACAATACTTTTCTGCTTACCTGTGCCCTGAGCTTTCTGGATAGCATTCTGGTATGCACAAATGCTTGCAATGAAGAAGATAGCTGAAAGGCTTTCTGCTCTACCAACAACCCCTGCAACCTTAACACAAATATTATATCAACTGATATCCTAGTTGCTTACTGCTTCACTGTGTACAGGATGGACAGCAAATAGCAGTCCAGCTATCATGGCTGGAGGTGCAGCATGAAACACGTACAAGTAACAGAACAATGTGAACAGTGTTGAGGCTATAGCATGGAGCACTACATTCCCAAGATGATAACCCATTGGATCAAGTTGATGTAGATAATAGTTAAAGCGGAACAACAGGACACAGAGTGGACGATATGATTTGTGGCTACCATCTTTGTTCATTGGTGTCCCCCAGAAGTCATCCCACCATAGGTTCGTCCAAGGGGTGGTGGGTCGCAAGTCTTGATTCTGCTCAATAGCTGACAGATCATCGAAACAAAAGCCACAGTCCAGTGTGTTCAGGTACACTAAAGTCGCGATGATGAACACACATACACAGATAAGAGTGGGCTTCATAATCCTGAAGAATGCGAAACGATATCCGTAGCCCCGCCTTCTTTAATACCTTGCTCAGTAATAATCTATTGCCTCACAGTTACACCATATCAAAATCCTTAACAAAAACTTGGTGTGGCCTAAATCTGCCACATAGTTTAGGCGTCAGCTTCGATGATGGGCGAAACCATCAAATCACTTGCTTCTAAATAATTAGCACCATCAACTAATGACGTCACGATAGCTAGCACGACAATGCAGGAGGTAAGAATACTGTACAAGTGAATGATGGGACACGCTGTGGTGATGTAGATAAAGCGGTTCAACCCTGAAGAACACGGACTGGATAAGAGCTTCAGGCTCACCAACTTCACAAAGGTACATTAACTTCTAATTATTTCGTGCATACATTAAGTACTTCTCTTTTCTTTTTGGTCATGTTCCTCTAGTTGAAAGGATGAGGTGAGTGTCCATAATATGTCTCTTAGAGTGGTGTTCTCATTTTCTCTTGATAGGTTGTAAGGTCCCTCAAGAACAGGTGAGCACCTTGTGATGTATTGAACTTGTAATTTATTTGACTTTTTTGCAGCTGCTCAAGTTTCTTGAGGGTAAGCTGTGTCCTTCTGTAGTATTTTGTGATACTTACTAGGTACATTGAATCAAATATTCAATTTTCCCAGCATGTGTAATGGTGCAGCCTGTTCACTTCTTGAAACAAACCCGAAAAGTCACTCATGAATAACTATAAACTCGTTGCTAACCACTAACTTGTTGCTAACTACTCTTGTGCTTTTCTTTGTGGCAGTTGCATACACATTGCATGCTGAAAATGAAAAACTAAAAAGGCAATTCGCCAATGTTTATACCGCCAAAGTTTTCTACTATGCAGTAGTCAGTTATAGCAGCATCCACAACATGGCTACAACACTGCTAACCAAATATTGTGGTCCAAATTTACACATACAGAAAGTTTTTAAAAATTTTCTGGGGAATCATGCCCCTAGGCCAGCAGCATTCAGCAGCATTCAGTGTTTCCCACACCAGAAAGTTGATGGTTTGTTGAATGTCTTCTTTGCCTAATGGTTGCTATATCTGAGTGTTGTATTAAAGCATGTCAATAAAAGTATACCGTTTTTTTAAGCTAGTGGCTATTGAATTAGTACCTCTGCATGTAGTAAGCAAAACAACGGCTATGAGTACATCCTAAAATGGTGTATGCTCTATTAGAGTGTTTTGTTAATGTTGCAATGTGGCCACTCCAGGACTGGGTCGTACTGATGTAGGGGATGGCATGGGAGTTGGTATGGACAGTTGTGTGTTGCCAACTCGTCACCGTGGATACTACCTTGTTCAAACAACTGACTTGTATCCTTAACAAAAACAATGACACATTATAATAGTTACCTTGACAACCAACAGCTTTTATCCCTTAGTGGATGACCCTTATTTGCAGGTAACGTTTTAAACAGTTGCTACTGTTATGGAGATAACAGTTCATGTGTTGCAGGGGAAGATAGCCTGTGCTAATGTACTCAGTGACCTCTATGCCATGGGGGTCAGTGAGTGTGACAACATGTTGATGTTGTTAGGTTAGTGTGTTACATAGGTGGAGATCATGTTTGGTAGCACATGTGGTCTACAGGTATTAGCAATGAGATGACACAACAACAGAGAGCAGTAGTTGCCCCTCAAATGATCAAAGGATTTAATGGTATGTTGGTTTGTGCATATGGTAAATCCAAAGAAGTTCACATAAAGTGAAACTCTCACTTCTGTGAGCTGGCAAAAATATCTAATGGTTAAACTGATTAATAGTGTGTACCAAACATCAAAATTTGTGGAATTTCATACACAAAAATCTGTTGTTGTTTTTTGTTTTTTCCACAATGCGAACATTTCTGGGTTTACAGTAATACAAGTAATTTGTTTGGATTAGATCTCTGTAAGGAGGCAGGGTCCAGTGTTAATGGTGGCCAATCGGTGCTCAACCCTTGGTTTATTATTGGAGGCGTGGCTTCAGCAGTTTGCAGTAAGGATGAGTTCATCATGTGAGCACGCAATGACACCATGTGACATCACATGACTTATCCATCACAGGCCCGACCAAGCTGTAGCTGGTGATGTTATTGTGCTGACCAAACCAGTAGGAACACAGATTGCGGTTAATGCTCATCAGTGGTTGGAGCAGGTGACTTTTACAAATGGGTTGTCTCCTTTTTAGTTAATACTTTTCAGCCCAAGTACTGGAGCATGATTGAGAAGGTGATCACAAAGGAAACAGGTAGAGTTTGGGAGACAGTTACATGATTGTCATTAGCAACCCTATACAGTGGTACAAGCCTACAATGCTTCAATGTACTCTATGGCTAGGCTGAATCGAAGTGCTGCTAAGTTAATGCACAAATATGGTAAGTATTACTATTAATAGACTTCACACTTCTACTCTGCTAACATCTAGAGTCTCATGGTGCAACAGATGTGACAGGATTTGGTATCCTTGGTCACCTTAGGAACTTGGCCAGTAACCAGAAACAAGACGTTTCCTTGTGTATACACACCCTACCAGGTAGCTACAGTATGGGTTGATGGTGTCTGAATTCATTTCTCGTCTTCTTTGTAACTTATCTTCTTCACAGTTTTTGGTGGGATGTTTGCTGCAGCTGAAGCAGCTGCCAGTGCTCCTGATGGTATCAACTTCAAGTTGAAGGAAGGCTTTTCAGCTGAAACTTCAGGTAAAAGATTGATACAATGAAACCTGTTTGGTCCAATCACCTTTAATTGGTCAAAAGTATCAAACAAGTGGCTGGATTAGGCGGGCCACTTTGTACACCTGTGCCATTGGATACTTATCAGCTACTGGTACACAAATAAAGGAGTTGATTTGGCTAGACTCATGTCTTTATCAGGTTTCAGTGTACATTTGAGATTTTATAAATAGCTCCAAATTCAGCTACCTCAGTTTCTCTAATAGAACATTCACCCAGCATTGTCACAAAATACTCTAATTGTTTTTATATTCCCAGGCTATAAATGTTTGGTCTTTACTTCACGTGTATTTTCTTACAGGTGGGCTAATGGTGTGCATTAGTAAGGAGAAAGCACAAGGATTCTGTGAAGAGCTACAGGTCTGCAATCATGTGTGATGTGTTGTGTACTTATTCAATGTGGCAGGCATTAGATGGAGTCCCTGCATGGATAATTGGTGATGTATTACCAGGTATAGTTGTCCCTAGGACATTCAACTATTCTATAGTAACCTTGAATTGCTAGGAAACAAGACAGCAAGTATTAAACCAGATGTCAAAATCATTGAAGTAGAAAACACTTCTCTTCCTCCATATTCACAGTAACATTGTTATCCCTTCTTCCCATCGTGTATGTTGTGTGTGTGTGTGTGTCACTTGACCAAGTTGTGAGCAGCTGCTTGGTCTCCTAGTGACAGTACTCTAAATGACGCCTACTGCTAAATTCACTGGAGGCAGTCAGGCTGATACTGAGGTGTACAACACATACTCTCTTACACCATTAAAGGGTTTGTATTGTATTTTTTTAATATATATATATATATATATTTGACGACTTTTGTGATACACTTTGTCAACACGACTGCAAGAGGACTGCCTGACCAGCAAAATGACAATGCTGAAGATTTATATACTCTAATAGAACAGTCACAAGATTTATAAAAAGAAAGCATTAGTCAGCATTTTTCTTGTGTCTCAGTTTATAACTCGTGATCTTACTACTGTGCCAAGTTTTTTTGTATGTATAAATAAGGTGGTTGAACTGCAGAAGGCCTAATTCTGATGAAATGTGACATGGCTAGGAGGCCCCTGCTCCCAGAGGTCAACCCTCTCACATTAGAAACTTCATCTGTCCTTTCACATAAATCTAATATTGTGGATGTCACACCTAACCAAATGATAACAAACTCAGATAGCCACACATGATGTGTGTTCTCTGCAAGACGCTGTTCACAATGTTAACCTCGTTTAATTATTTCAAGCTTCAGAAGTAATTTAATGGTCAATATTTTTGCAATTTTGAATTAGCACTGAAAAATTTACATGATTTCACTGAAAATTTTGTCTACGGAATTATTGAGGATGTGTAACCTCAATTCTTCTCCAAGCTTCCCTTTGTTATCTCCATCACTTGGTAGATGTCAACAGTCTCTCCTACACAATAATAAATTTATTAGTAACACACATCTAAGTTAGACTACAACCTTGTGATATCCCTTGTGATTTGGCCAGTCCCAGAGGATTTGAAGGAGTACAACAATCCATCGTGACCTCCTTCCTTAGTACCTTGTCAATGTCCACAGCACTGAAGAATGCTACAGACTGGTAGAGAAGAAGCTACAACATGCTTTATGTATGGCCTAGTCATTTAGTGTAGAAAAGTACCAAGAGCATATTCAACTACTCTAATAGAACATACACCAATGTTTAAAAATACTCCAATTGAACAGTCATGTTCAATTTCCAATAAATAAGGGTCTACTGTATTCTGGAAGACTTACATTATTGTAGGACGGTCTAATTATAATACATTCAGCAAGCACAGTACTAAGCAGCACAAGGTACAAAATGCCACTCAACTTACTTGTGGTAGGTCATTCATTCCCAGCTTGTACGCAAACATTGATCTGGTCAACAGGTTGGTAATCTGCAGAGCAAGTGCAGCACGATAGCAATCCTCACTTCTCACCAAATACCGCACCTGTTCACAATTCCATATAGTGCCCACATTCCCTCATGAAGCAGCCTCACCTCATCATGAATACTGATACAAAATCTGGCATCAATCTGATAACACTCTATTAACCACCTCATACAAACCAACATCATATGAAGGTAATCGACGGCTGATGACTGCACCACCCAGTTCACACGACTGGTCATATACTGTTAGTTTGGTTACATGATATCTTAACATAACATCTGGTGACTTACCTGAGTGCCAACATATTGTGGTTTAAGAGCCCTACTAATCTTACAACCTAGTACTGGTGTGGATGGGTCTGATGAAGTTGCAATCTCCTCCAGTTTGTTGAACATGTGTGACTCACTGTTACCATAACAACTAGCAGTAACTACAGCAGTCATAGTGGCTACTTAATAACACACCTTCCATTTGACCAATAAGATTGCTTGATGATGCGTGGCATGTACTTGTATCTACAGCAATATCACTACACAAACAGGTTCTATAGCTACTGCCCACCTGCTGTTGCTACTGTCTCGTAGAAATAAATCTCTTAGCTTCCTATACTGTTTCCAGTCAATGGAAAAGTCCTCAGTTACCTTGATGTCATAATCTTTTGCCAGTTGTATACCACGTTTGCTCAGTACATATCTGTAACATGAATAGCCTAGCTACCCGTTACTATGGTACATACAACTACACACCGTCTTGTTCCCTTAGTTGCTGCATAGAGTACACTAGCCTTCTCTTCTGCTTCTTCCTTGGAGAGGTTTGAGTTAAATTGCCTAAGCAATTGAATAGCAAATTTGTTGCCTGCTCCATAGATACGGCCATAGTTGAATACCTACAGAATAAATATTATAAAGATAAGCTGTACAGGTGGTTTGTCTACGATATCATAAGTTCTGGCTACTTTTAAGCACCTGTGCACTTAGTTTCCTTGGTCAACTCCAAAACTGACCACTTTTTGCATGGTGCTTACTTTGGCTTGGTCTCTGGTGATGCCAATAGTACTGGCAGTCTTGGAATGTAGATCAGTACCCTCACTCTTTTTACCTTGTAGAGTCATCCAGCCAACTGCAGTGGAACCTAATATGGGAATAGTTGACATGCGTCACAGACTACCACACAGGCAGAAAGGTAGCTGCTGTGTACACAGTCACACCTACCCAGTATAACACACCTGTGCTCTACTCAGGTGCTACAAGGCATGCCAGAATTTGGTTACCTAACTAATACCAGGCCCCAAGTGCATTTATGTGCACACACACAAACCTTTGGCCAACATGCTAACACGGTCATGCCTGTGTTTCCCTGGTTAACACTAACTACCCTGGGCTGCTTCCCCAGCAGACAGCAGGTCACCTTTTAAGAAGCTGTGGAGTAATGTGAGTAAAGTTTTCTTGTTCAAAGAAACAACAGCAACTGGGCATAACCACATGCACACATCCATGAAAGACATACACTGCACATGTACCATGTAAACCAGCAAAATGAGCATCACCAATAACAGATGCTATCCACAATTCTTGACTATCCACATCAGCTCCAACCAAATGATATCCATCAGGAGCTTGTACCAAAGACTTTAGTTCAGACCCAACTCTATTCTCCTAGAGTCACAGTATAGTTGAGACCAGCATAACATACAAGTACTAGTACCTTAGGGTTGCTAGCAGTCAACCAAGTCGATTCAACACCTCGTCTGGTGACTGTCCCAGCAGTGATCAACTGTGGCAGTATACAGCCTACCCTAAGACAGGACAATAATGTAAAAGTCGTCATGGTGATCACTAAAACCTTAAAAAGAAAATTCTAGCAGATTGAACTGTCACACTAGAAGGGTGTACACCTACCTGTGTAGTGGTTGATCATTATCAGTCCACACCACATATTGGCCCCTGGTCAATGTGACTATGACATTTGGTGATGACATCATCAATGTATCACCTGATACGATCACGGCTAGACCTCCAAAATGATATCATGCTATTCAACATCAAAATCCTCCGCCCTTCTTCTCCAGCTTGTGAATACAATGTCCCATCATCCATTTTATTGAGGAAGTTGTGGGACAATGGATTGCCAACATTATTTAATGGACCATCCTATATAACAGCAATGTATTATTACTATTATTACTAACTAATAATCAACCTTGTGAGGTAGACGGTAAAATAGTGCCTTTTGGCCCATTGGTTCTAACACTATCTCATCATCTGGTGGATGACTAGGTCCACTTGAGATCTGTTCATCGTAGTTATCACGGCTTTCATTGACATAATCAAATAAATGGTCAAAATAAAAATCTGAATCAACTTCTTTGTTGGCTTTGTTAGTTATGGATTTAGATCGGATGCCCTTCACCACTAGGTAGCCCCACCCCTTTGTGCTGTGGTGGTAAAGGGGATAACCATTCCAAGTCATCTTCAACAAATAAGGAGACATCCTAGTCTGAGCTGTCAATAGTACAGGACCTGGTTCATGTCCTTCATCATGTGGCTTCAAACACAATTTACGATACCAACTGAAATTATAGAGTACTAGAATGATAAATAATTATACTTCCATCTCACTTTGGGTAGCCAGGCATATGGACAGCTCTTCTAGCTAATGGTGCACTGCTGGAGATGATAAACTCACATTCTTCTTCGTTACAGTCACTCTCTGACTGACTAGTAATCTTTTCCATTACTTCCTTCATTTGCTTTTTTGTTTGTTTACCTCGGAAGTTCTTTACTGACCAGTCAAGATTAGTCAGCCAGATATCCTTTTTGTACCTAAAAATAAAAGCAATCTTGAGTGACTGTTCTATAAGAGTGTTTCACCAACCTGTCGTCATGCTGGTAAGTGATTGCATTGTTTGCCAAAGTTACTAACTTCTTTTTCATTTCCTCCATAACATCTTCATACACCCACTCACAGTTATGCACATACCTGGTCCACTGCTCATTCACAGGAAGGTAAGCAGTGCCCATTTCTAGCATGCCAGCCAGTGTGACAGGATGAGAGCAATGATCTTGAAATTGTGGGAACACTGCACAGAACAACTTCTGAGTGCACCAGACATCATCACAACAATACTGCATTAATTCCTGAAGTGTTGTCAACAGAAGGTGGACATTGTATTGATAAACCACACACACTACTAGTGTATGCACAAATGCACACCACAAACACATCCACACATACAATGCTGACCTGAAAATGATCTCTGATTACACTCATACTCTCAGTAACAAACATGTCACGAGTTGACTTATCCATCTTCCCACCACAGTGTAGCCAGTAGGTGCTAAGCAGGTCCCCTGGTGAACTTACATAATACCAGTTTTGTTTCCAAGCATTATCACCCTCTTGCCCCCAAGGTTCTTTACCAAAACGACGTTTCCATAATAACTTTTGATCAGCAGTTTGGCCAGCAACACAAGTATGCAAGCTGAGAGTGTCAAGGAATCTGACGTTGGAGTTCTAAAAATGGTATATATACAAATGATTACCTGTTGAGTGAACACACACACACAGTATACTTCACCTTAATGTTGTACTGTTCCTTAACTCTTGCCCGATCATAACAGACATTGTGCCCAATGATCAACCCTGCCTCTTCAGGGAAGCCCCCTAAGGAAATAAGTTCATCGGACACACCTCCACTCTTGTGCAGATAATCGTCCTCTCCTGAAGCAAGTCTCTTGCTCACCCAGGAGTACCAGTGTGTTGGTGAAGTAGCTACTGCAAGAGTAGGAGCACAACCTTCTTGTACACACACTTCAACATCCAATACTAGACAATCTTCTTCTGGAGATGACACACGAGTTTGTCTGCCATCATGTTCATAACGAGTCCATCCTTCAGCCATTGACCACTTAGCTGGAGATGGAGGTAGCTTAGCTCCCAACATTTTATTGACAAGTTTCATGTATGGCTCAAGTTGTTTGCTAGCTATTTGATAGAAATGATCATTAATATTTTTACCATGCAAGCTGGGCAACTGTAGTTGTACATCTTCCAGTGGTGGCACCTTCTTATCACTCAGTCCATGTCGAGTTAGCTCCTGTTGACTCTTCTCAACGGAGGCTGGATTCCACTGTACATTATCTGTTCCACCAAATATTTGTTCATGCAAAAACTTGGATAGCATCTGAATTCCATTGGGGCCAATTCTCTCTTTACTACAGCTAACACTTGAGCTACTGAAGTGAGTTAGTGATTCCCATCTCGTGCTAGTTCGAATGCAGCGAAGAAAAGTAACTGCTTGTAGGACACGTGAGGCCTGAATCGTGAGCATTAGAAGGCGGTGTGCATTAAATAGAACGCCATACTGAAACGATGACTTCTCCTACAGCTGGAATTAACATGCAGGACCTCGAGGTCGAAGAGTTAAATATCACGTCTGCTGTGCTGACGGCCGGAGCAGCTCACTTTGCGAAGCACTGCAAAGCTGAGAGTGACGCGTATATGATGTGTAGAACGGGAGACAAGGATCCAAGAAAGTGTCTGGAGGAAGGGAAACGTGTGACACAATGTGGAATGGAGTTTTTCAAGCTGGTGAAGTCAACTTGTAACGAATCATTTACTGCACAATGGACATGTCTAGAGTACAACCACCACCAGTTTCAACATTGTAGGAAAACACAGAAGGAGTTTGATAACTGTATGGCAGCAAACAAGAAATAGTCACTTGACTGCCAAACAATTCTTGTATAGTAATAATACATACATGCATCATTTAGTGGATATTATAAATTCTATAGCTTTTTACTAAATCGTTTCAAGTTTTCATTTACTACATCAGATGACCACCAGTTTTTGCTTGTCTGTCCTTTGTTCTTGGCTTCAGCCTGGTACGACATGTGATAACACCACACATGTTGACTAGGTTGTGGAACTTACTGCATTGTTGACACAGGCTAAGAAGGCTCCTATCTGCTTCATACAAAGCTTGTCCTGGTAGTTGTTTTTTTGCCAACAAGATACCATGTTTGTCATGGCCGCCAGACATGGTATACCTGCAGAGGTAAGATATTGTTAGGCCAGTATACATGAAACACTCCCATCAATATATTTAGAATGTTTAAATTTCAAATGTGACCAACCAGGAGCCCACAAGCCTTGGTGTACAGTAAGTATTCTGTTTAGTTGTATGTTTTGTAATACTGTATAGCTGGAAATTTTCGAGGGATGAAAACTGTAAAATCCGATTTTCGCATTTTTTTAGTTCACAAGTCTAGAAAACCTTTGTACATTGGTAGTATATAGCTGTATGCAATCGCAACGTTTCATGATTATATTTTCACGAAGCTGCCATAATTACTCATGAAATTTTGCGAAAAATATGTCTCAAAAATTTCCAGCTTTACAGTAAAGTTTACTAGACTTGGATTGTTAAATACTTACAGGTATATACTTGTTTGTAACCACTAGATTTACTTTAGGGACATAAAATTAATTATGATAGTTGATCCTCAAATTTTGTGATCACTTCTATGGCAATCTGTGTGAAAAATGAGCAACAATAAAAATCTGTACCTCAGGCCAAGTTGTTATCTAAGGCTAATACAAACTATTAGAGTATAGAGGAGTATGTACATTTGTACAGTACCGATATTAGTACAGTGATCTTTTGCACTTATGGTACAGGTACTTGTGTACATGCAGGGCCTGGAATTATGTTTGGAAATGATCTGACAAATCCTGTTATGTGGTCAGACATACTCAATAGTACTGTACAAAAACTTTCTAAAAGTGTTCAGACATTTGCCAAAAATGGTCAGAAAATGGCAGATGTCTGACCATAATTTCAGGCTCTGAGTCATGGTAAGTCCCATGCATATGGCTGTCAGACAGTGTGGTGTGGGTAGGAAATGTACACATTCTCATCTGTTCAGTATTAGTGTGACAATTACACTGTATTTGCCTATGGTTCACTTTAACACCACTATTACCCCGCAGATTGCATCACTGACAATTTATCAGTCATAGTCTAATAACATCAACACTAAACCACTTGTGACTGTACAAAGGAATGGTTACTACGGCTCTTCCTGTGAAATAATAATGTTCTAAAACTCTGGGACCCTGTACAGCTGCTAAAAGCAACAACCATCTACATCACAAATACTTCATTCAAACCTGGATATAGTGATATCATTGGTTCATATGCACAAAGGGAATATAACAAAGGTTCATGCTTTCTTCACCATGCAAAGTAAAAAAACAGAATCCTAACTACAGAAAATTTTTCCTAGACTCAATAGATTAACACCATGGGGTGATAAGCCTTGCGTTGGCAGGATAAGCCTTTTCCATATTGACGTCAGTTAAAATGGCAATAAGTAGGGGTACTCTAGTATTGGATCCTATCAGTGATAAATGAAGATCGATTGTTTCTGTAATCCAGAAAGAAAATATCACAGTAAAATTGGCTAGCAATAAACGGAATTTGTTTATGTTTACGCTAGTTACAAAATTAAGAGCTGGTACAGTAGAAATATTACTCCATTAATGACCTAGTAATCATACCTGATTGCTGTGCCTCGATATAGGCTTTATTAATCTTGTAATAACTTATCAAAAACATTGGAAACAGCTAGTACTTGAAAATATACCCAAAATAGAAATTACCATGACATCACTATGGAAAAGGCTTATTGACAGGCCATACAAATATACCATTCTGTGTAACTTTATACCTATAACCAACACAAACGTCAGCTTACTCAGCTAGCCGTTTGCTAATAAAAAAATCCCAACTACTAAAAAGCACATCAAAAGGGTACAAGGCAAATTAGTGTGGTAACGTTCCCCACCAGCTGTCAATTTATGAATATAGATACCATGATTGTTATGTGATCTAATGGTGTGATGTACCTAAATAGTCATTTGCTGTGTACCTAAATATGCAAAAAGTTTATTGATGGAAAATGTTATCACATAGGGTACATGGCATCAATATTAAAAACCATGGGAAAAAAATAATTTGGCAAGTAAAAATATCATTAATCACCACACAATCATTGGCATGTAGGATTGGCAGGTGTAGACAAATGTGTCAATATTTACCAACTGTGCTCCCCCTACAATTTTGTGTCAGGTATGGTGGTGGGACTCAACAGCATAACTAAAATGACAACTTGAAAATCAACAAACAGAACAAAATGGTTTATCATACCACACTTATTAAGTCGGGAGTTAGCTCTAAATATTATGAACTTTCACTGTGTGATAACCGAACAGGATTGCTGTGACATTCCATGACATTAGAATTTCATGATGTATTACGACATACACTTAACTGACAGGAAAATGTATACAAGCTTAGTTGCTATGTATGCAGTAAACATCCTATTGCTTGGAAAAGTGGCAATAATGGTTACCATTAATTTCAAGCTACTGTACACAAACTGTGACTATAATTAAATGACATTTTCACTGGATTTTTGTCACTAACACGGCATCCCAAAATGAATTGCACGATTGACTATAACATGATTGCTTTTAATAATTGCAATCATGACATACGTTTTTCACAATCCCATAGTCACGTAAAGTCATCAGCAATCCACGCTGTGGTTTCATAAGTCAACTTGTCTAGAAAACATGTGTTACTAGCATACTTGAGGATAAGTGAAGGTATGTACACAGCTCAATAGCCATCTCTTTTAACCTATGTAATGATAAAGAGGCAACCCATATACCATATAGCAGTAAAGTTTGGCGAGTGAGCGGTGTTTCACCAAACTAAATCTGCCAAATCTTTCAGCCAATACAAATCTATATTTGTTACTAACAAATTTGCCAAAGCTTTTCCTTGCCAAACTCCTATTGTAGCAAATTCACCACCAAAATTTCCTGCTATGCGATAGTCAATAAGTATTCAAAACTGTAGCAACTCTGTTGGGAATAAAGTATTAAATCAACGGAAAAATTGAGGGCACTTTATATAAGCTGACTGAAAATTTCATTTCCAAAATATGTGAATAATTGCATTGTAAACAGGAAGAGTTGGTTTGCTTGTTTCTACTTTTTACATTCTGTTGGAAATGTTTGGTGGTATTACACTGTCAAAAATTACGTACTCAGTTGCTTTTTAAGTGAACTACCACCATAAAGTTTGTGATTGTCGCTGCATGAGTCAATGCATGCATCACTTACTTCCAGTGGATGGTAGAAGTGTTAGGAGCACTGGCCTGTTAAACTTACACTAAAGTCACACACTGAACAAATGTTAGCCAAATATTACAAAAGGTAGTCACTACCAATAGTCCTGTAGAACCATCTGTGACCAGAATCAAAGTCAAATCAAGCAATCAAGTAGTCCTTATAAGAGGCGATCAAGCCCTTTGGTGGTAAACTTAGTAAAATGAGAATCTATAATACTGTAAGTAAACTGCCAAGCAATCAAAACCTTATAAAGCAATCAAGCTATATTTTAGTTGATCACAAACGTTGATCCCACTTATAGCTACCCCTTGATTTAATAGCTCCATATTGCCCAGCAACATGTCTAACACTAACATTAAAGCACGCAGAGCTTTTGGTGCTCCAAATTTCAGAGTTTATTGGTAATATAGGAGCTATAGTTACACAATGCAACATGTATCATAACATATATTATGCAGGTTTGACACAAAGGTCCTACGTACGTGGTATGACTTTTCCCTGTGGTCGCACTGTGGACTTCAACTTCATTACTCGCATCATGCCTTTGTGCGGTGACTTATACAACAATACTCTGCTGCCTCCTTGAACCATCTTCGCCTGGTTGAACTAGTGCGCTTTATTTCAAAGCAAATTGATCACGTGTGAAATTCAGAAACGAGCTGAGCAACTGTCAGTAATGGAAACTGTGTAGGCTGTACAATCATAGTACAGTAATCGCAAAATCAATAGTACAGTAGTACAAATATAAGCATATTATATCATCCCTCTTGTAAACTGCAGGAGTGGTTCCGGCACTGATAGGTACCTGTCCCAAGCCTCCGGATACCTAAGCTATTATTCAGCGATTAAGCAGCCATACACAGGATGTAAGCTTAATTGTTTATTTTGTTCTAATGCATAACGATAACTGTCAGAATAAATACATCTATTCCTTTCTAGTAGCTATAGCTATACGGTTTTAAAATGATGTGGTAAATTATTATTCATTACATGACTTAGTGTGTGTACAGCTACAGTATGTTAATAAAAACATTATTTGTGAGCGTTTATTATATTATCCACTGATGCATCCACACTTCTTGACTACAGGAATCGTCATGATTTTCCCATCCACGTTTATAAATCTTACATCTTCTCCAATACTGGGTCTGCACACTGCCCGCCTCGCAGAAAATGAATACAGGCACGCTCCAGTCTTTTTACTAAATCCAAAGTGTACATTATAGTAAATCTCACTGTACATGCAAAAATCTTGTGCTTACTCTCTAGATAAACACTTTCCTGGTATGACATTATTACAACTGCCAACACATCTACCAACATCAATTATCTGCAGCAACAGAGTGATATACTATGATATGCACCCCAAGTCTGCAAGTCAGTATACCTTTTCTTGGACTGCTGGGTGATTACTGTCATTCCTTTCCAAGAATGCTTCCAGGTAACTGAACCTGTAGCAGCTGGCCTCACAGCTGCACTGCTTGATGACAGACACTGCAGTTATTCCTACACATTTAACAGCAATACAATCAGGTTATGGTTACTGACATAACCAAATAAATAATGCATGTCATATGTAGGCATGCAGTATGACTAGCCAGCTGATGATTTGATTTTGAGTTTTTAATCTTCACAGTCGATCAAGTCGTTCATCCCTACTGGAGCTGCACACTTACAATACATAACTAATCATATAACAACACACAAAAACAGACAAACACATAAATATAGGTATAGGAATACATCAAATACCAAATAAACACTATAGCAATCATAGCACATAGCTAGCTACCAAGAGTTCATTAGAAGTCCACCTGAACTAGATAGTTAAGTAACACCTCAAGCTTATATAGAATGGACTTCTAGTCAGTTTTCTATAACCAATGAAGGTATTAATTTGATAAAGGTGAACTTGCATACTCTTGGGTAGCTATATCATAGCTTACATACCATTAGGATTGGGAATTGATATGGTCTCATTTTCAACAGACACACAGTGTGATAAATCAGTACCAACATGGTCAACACCTGTGAAAACATGTGACAAAGTATTTCCTTGACTGCCCATGTCAACCACAGTAAATTAATTAAAAGTTTACAGCAATTCATTTTAAAGCAAAGTATGTCAAAGTACTTTAATTAGCAGAGTGCCCTACCATTACAGCTGCCAATACATCGACCAACATCAACTTCTTTTTCATATCTTGATGACTCAAAGAACTTCACTATATTTGACTGTCTTTTGCACTGCTTGCATACACTATACGTAAACTGGCAGTCTTCAGGAATGGTGAATTCCCGTGGACCAGTTCTCAGCTGTCTTGTTATTATTTTATAAGATGATGGCAAGCAGAGCGGCTGACATTCTGTGTCATCACCATGTGTGTGGCGCCTGTAGTAACATGACTATGGAGAAATTGTAAAAGTAATTCATACAAAGCTCAAACTGAGATACAATTACTGACCTCCATGTTATAAATGACTGCACATCTTGGCTTGTGAAGGAAGACAGGTGATAGCGTTGGATCTGCATGCAGAACTTTTAGATTAGCTAACTAGACTATAGTACTCACCATATCCTTCAAGGTGCTTGTCATTTGCCGTTATACACAATGTCTTGCATGGTACCATTGCTAGACGTATGACAACAATGTGACAAAAGCTGTTAAACTATTGTAACCTAGCTACAGCTGCTGTGTAACTCACTTTGGTTAATCTTGCCATCGGATACTGCGAAGAGAACAGCTGATACTAGAAGGAGCACTTGCATTTTCCCTGAAGGTATTTTCAAGTACAAATGTGATCTGTTATCAAGTTGGCTTCTTTTATAGCAACAATAAATTCAGATGTGTGATTGCATAATTGGATTTCCTAAGGGCTTGAATCCTTACAAATCCAAAGACCATAAAGCTGAACAGCATAGCTAATACTGCTTGAGAAAAGTAATTAGTCAAGTAGCTAGCTAATATAATCCTGCTACTTTGTAGGTCATGTGAAAACTGGTGTTCAAAACTGGACTATACCACAAATTGTAAGTGCAAATATGTCATAGTATTCATCTTAGTGGATGGTTTACAGAGCTAAGTGGTTTGACCAGACACTTCGTTTTTATTTCACTCACTTAGTTGGCTTTACACTGCTATGCATTAGAGGATAAATTAGTGCTATTTGCAGTCTAAGAATCTGTCACTACACAACACAACCCCCTCACACTGATACCTTCCCCACCCAACACATAAAACTGACTTCATCCCATAGCCATCTATCACACTGGCTACACTGAATATGACCAAAGACGTTACTACTGAGTGTTGCTTGGTGACTGATTGTGTTATAAACTTCTTAAGTTGTTCTAATGTGTATAGCACAGTACTATGAGAAATGTACTTTGTTTACAGTTAACAAACTTTTTAATACTGTCCGTTTTTTTGTTTTTTTTTACCTTTCATCAATAAACTGAACACATTATCTCGTTTTATAATCAGTACTCTCACTTTCAGATACGTAATTAACACAATGGATAATCAGGAAAAGGTCACAATTTTTAATGGATACTTTGAATTATACCAAAAAGAAATGATCTCAACTGAATAGTACTGACATGATGCAGGTTAATTAACCTCCAAAGTTGGTCAGAATACTTTACGTTGCTATAGTACTATATTATATGGAAGCAAATAGCCAAAATATTTTATGAAAGTGGGAAGCTTGAAACTCCTCATGAATGAAACATGTTGGGTAGTTATCACCTAACAATTAAAACACCATTCTTGGGCTACTCTATCTCCTACAACAACAACAACTAAAAACACTAGAATATTTTTCATGACATGACTCATGTTAAATAAATAAGTTGGCAGACATACATGCATGGTGAGTAGATTTATAAACAGCAATATCATTTTATTGTTTTCTGAAGGAAAACCAGTCAAAGAGCTTTTCAAAAGGTCTAGGTACTGGAGTCAATCTCTGTACAAAATCTGTAAGGCAAGTAGTATCAATTATCACTACATAATTTGAAAACTTTTACCGTCAGAACCACATGATGTCTGATGGCCTTTACTTCTAGTTATAGTGGTTTCTTCATTACCATCAGAATCAACAACAGTTTGTGTGGTCTCTGTCGTCTACAACAGCAGAGTTACATGAATATAAGAGGCATTGTGTAAATCACCCTACCCCATCAGGAAGAACTGATGTACGAATGGTCACTTTTCTACTGTGGCTCTTCTTTTGCTTGGACGGTTCCTCACCAGGTATGTATTTGTCCAATAGTGTAGGGTCTTTGGCCAATTGCTGGTCAAGGTCTACATAACCAAAACAATCGCCATAGCAACACTTGATTACAAGCATGTCATGTACAATTAGCTATAAATACTTATTATACATAAAGGAAGTGAGCTAAATTAATCAATATTCATTGCACACTAAGCACTCCTCTTAAAGTACTTGAAATTCCAAACCATATATGTAAATAAGAAAAGCAATTAACACATTAAAATTCATCTATGCAAACCATTAAAATTCATCAACCTTGATCTGATCTGTTGTTATCGTATGATGACAAGTCATCAGTAGGTGGCCTTAGTATAGAGTCACGTAATGACTGGGCATCACTTTCATCTCCTTTGTATGTACTATCAGGAACCTCTGTAACAAGGACACTAACTGATATGGTGACATAAGTTAACAGGGACAATACCATGCTCGACAGGTGGTTGTAGTATTGGCGTGTTGTGGTGTTGGAAGAAGCTCTCAAATTCACGAAATGTCTCGCATACTTCTCTGAAAAGGGAGGAAAAGGAGTGTACAGTATCTATGGATACATAACAAACAGATGTACACAGAATATTTGCAGCCATATTGAAACTGGTAGAATACAAACAGCAATCACTGGTACTGCTAATAAAATTCCACAAATAACTTGTATTTAAGCAACCTGTCAAACGAATCTGCTGTCGGGTCAGATTCTATTTCAACACAGTCTCTACCAGAAAAAGGACTTCTGTTCATAAACGACCCAAAGAAACTCGGGAAACTCATTTCCGCTTAAAGTATTAGAATACATTGTGCATTATTTGGAATTAATGCCCACTGGTAAGAAAGAAAAAACGCCTAAGAAAAAGGGCGCAGAACAATCATATTGGATAAAATCTGAGAAAGATGATGACATTTTTATTCCTCGAATGTATCTTGACCAACAAATCGAGGTCAACTCAATTCCTCGTGTGCTAACTCGCCAGTCTACACTGATTGTGGCTACCTGTTTTGTAGAAAAAGCTAGTGCTCGTGAGTTACAGTTTGCGTGTCAGCACACACACACAGAGTCTTGCATGGCCAGTATCTTTGTCATTGGGTAGGGAGAAATATCCACTTTGACAGCTAATTAAGACACCTCAACTCCCACGCATTACGCGTGAGACACTTCGGATTATATTGTTGTCTCACGCATGGTTTTCCATCTCATGCATTGCAATTCCTGAAAAATTAAGCTCTCACGTAATTAATTTTACTTCAGATGTCTTGGCAATTCACTAAACAGTACTCTGAAAATAGCTCTGAAAATAGCTCAGAAAATAGCTCAGAAAATATAGCCAAAGAAAGTGGCACGAAATTTGGGTCCCGCAAATTTTGCAATTTTTACAGGAATTTTTCTACTAAGAGGAGACCTCATGCATAATTAAGCAAATCTCACTCATTTTAACCTCAGTTCTCACTCCAAATGCACTTGCACTTACAGGTTGAGGTCTCTGCTTTGAATACCCATACTTGTTTTTTGTTTTTTTTTGCACATGCTACTGTAGACTGTAATGGGTCACATTTCCATTCCAGGATTACAGAACAAGTGTGGGCATTTAAACAGAACCGGACCAGACATTTTTTCTCCCTACTCAATGACAAGTGTGGGTATTTGAACAGAACCTGACCAGACATTTTTTCTCCCTACTCAATGACAAAGGGAAAAGGCAGTCTGGCCACATGAACCTAACACACACACACACACACAGCTGCCTCCATATTAAATACTTAGAGAGGTAGCTAACTAGGTATTAAACTATGAAGAGGTGTACCCCTAATACTTAACTTGTAAACCACAGTCTAGTATATGCACTGGACAGCTAGTGCAGCAGTGAGAAGCTGTTATATAATTCTGTGGGGTATAAATTTTATGAATAGTCATTCATGGCAGACCTGCAAGCTATCTGGGGATCAAGGGTCTGGAGATTTTTGTGCATTTGATGGAGTTTTGACATTCTGATTCACAAGTTTTAACATTCCTTGTGTGAGATAGCTAGTTTTGTAGTTGTATTAGCTTAATGGCCATTGCAGTTGCACCATCTTTCTATAGAACGAACCCTTTACACCCTGTATACACATAGTATGTGTAAAATTAATTGCCTTGGGTGTACAATAAAACTGTCATTGCTTGAGGCTCATTCAATCTTCACTGGTATTTCCTGCTCTTTTGCACACAATACAGTGTCAATAATAGGTAGACCATGCAGTCTGCATGTAGTGTGTGTGTGATGCGTTTGTGTGAGTTTATAGTCTAATAAATAATTCTGGTACAGATAGTGCTGCAATACTAACCCGCCGTCAGTAGTATTTTTTTTAATGTTTTACGATATCAAGTGGTCATCCTCCTGAGGCACAAGTACATATATTACGTAGGAGAAGAGTTGGGTCAAATGTGGTATGGCTATGTAACCAATCCCCCTCCTCACATATAAGGGGATAGACTTACATTTATCAGCTGATAAATCAATGATTTTCTCAAGGGTGGGATATTAGTTTGTGTCTTGGCAGTTCTTTATCATAATATATGCTATTTATCAAACTGTGTGTGTTTGCTTTTCAGCTAATTATATTCAGACAAACCAGCAGTACATGTTTCTACATCCTGATACGATATTGTTATGTGGTTTCAGTGTAGTCCAACTATTATCTATCCACAACCCATCATCTCACTTTCAGGTAATGTAACCTTACTCCAAGTACATGTTACAAGTTGTTGCATGATTTAGAGTGTTGTGTGCAAGTTATTACCATCCAACCAGCTGGAGCCATCCAGTATGTAGCATTCACTATGGTGAATCTTGTGCTATTATTATTATTCTGTAGGGGTTGCTGTTAGTAGCACAGTAATTCGGAATTGTCAGGTATTTTTATGTGGTAATTATAAGTCAACCTAGCATACACATTTGTAGGTTACTTACGGAGACCATGTTAAAGTGACATCCTTTAATACCAGTTCTCCTGTGGCTGGAGTACTACACTTGGAGCCATGGTAACTGATGTCTGCTGTGATGAAGTACCATATTTTTGTTGCAGTCACACTATCAACTTTCCCATCAGTACAGAGTTTAAAAGTTACCTGGTCAGCCAGTTAGGTAGTAGAACTGTATTAGAGAGATCCTGTAACATGTAGTGTTTCAGATGGGAGTATTGTTAGTAATGGATATGAGTTCCAAGTGGAGTACATGGGACATGTTAGCTGGTTTAAAGTTACATCACTGGTGCCAGCTGGCGGTTGCCATGATAGTTTGGTAGCTGACTTGAGTAACTTGTCACTTAACAGTGAAATGGAGGAAGAGGCAGCTGCTGATAATGTGCAAACTACTTGCGATGTTGACAGCAGCTTCTTTATTGTCACTTTGCGCAGTCAAGTTGTTATTCAAAGAATGCACCCTCGTGTAAGCTTACATGCATGCATACACTGGCTGATGTAACATTTTAGTCTGCAGTTTCACTTGACTCAATAAGAGGGATGGAAAAGCAAGTGAAGATACTGAATGAAATTGTGCTGCTACCTTTGAGTGCACCAGATGCCTTCAAGAAGAAGAGTACGTGTTTTACATGTGTTATGTTACATATATGACATTGCTTGTAGGCATTCGCCTGCCACGGGGAGTACTACTCCATGGTCCTACAGGAGTGGGGAAAAGTTTGCTAGCTGAAGCTGTTGCTAATAAGAGTGGAGCACAAGTTATCAGCATAACTTCTCAACCAGCACTGTTATGGTATGACATGTACCACTGACAATGGTAGTACTCTATGTACTCTGTTGTAGCATAGAAGCAGTACACAGGTAAGGTGGCTACCTCTTGGTAGTACTATTACTTCATGTGGCATTCAGTGGTATTGCTCCTACTGTTATTCTCATTGACCCATTGGACACTGTGTGTCCCCGGTTGGATCAGACTTCTAGTGATTCTGACAGGCAAGCAGTAACAAGCCTAACAAACTTATTTGATCATATTAACAAGGTTCAAGAGGTCACCTTTATAGCTATTACTGTAATTAATTCACATGAACTAGGTGAAATGTGTAATAGTCATAGCAACTACCAGTAGGCTAGATGTTGTGGAGCCAAGTCTACGACGGCCAGGAAGATTTGATAAAGAAGTTGAAGTAACAGTTCCTAATCCTTTAGAGCGAAAGCAAGTTAGCATCCATCATAAATGAATGATAAACAAGCACCTTATCCATAGATATTAGAGTTCTGCTTCAAGGACATTTCTCATAGTTTAAGTGAGGCAGATATCAGAAGGTAATTTTGTCAACACAATGGTTACAATACATGTGGTGTTCACATGTCTCAGTGTGGCTGATGCTGCCCACGGACATGTGAGGGCTGACCTGGTACAAGTGTGTAGTGAAGGTACTTGGGATATGAACAAGGTCTCTGTGTAATGTTGCAATGTTTAGCTCAGTGTAAGGCCCT
Source organism: Dysidea avara (assembly GCF_963678975.1). Lineage (NCBI taxonomy): Eukaryota > Metazoa > Porifera > Demospongiae > Dictyoceratida > Dysideidae > Dysidea > Dysidea avara. Next base: position 2,701,160 of record NC_089278.1, on the reverse strand, counting down.
CTCTCGGACATTACAAAATGAGGAGTGGAAGGTACGAGACTTGTCAACAGATGCTAACATTATTTATGCCCGCAGGAATGTTTATTAGATGAATTCTGTGTCAATAACAACGATGTTTGGGCAGCTTTACGAGAAACCAGGCCTAGTGCCATGAGAGAAGTGACAATTGAGGTCCCCAAAGTGCTGTGGTCGGACATTGGGGGACAAGAACATATCAAACAGAAATTCAAAGAGTCAGTAGAGTGGCCATTGAAACATCCAGAGGTTATATATTGGCCGTGTTAACTGAATGGTACTCTCTCCTTGTCACAGGCCTTCAGTGAACTTGGTATTGAGCCACCCAAAGGAGTATTACTCTATGGCCCTCCAGGCTGCAGCAAAACAATGATAGCAAGAGCACTAGCTACTGAGAGTGGTTTAAATTTTATTTCAGTTAAGGTATGTGTGTTTACTATTTTGTTGAAGGTTAGTTTTCATGGATACAAGACAGTCACAATTCCCAACATGCTTTAAATTCAGCTATTTACTAGGGCCCAGAGCTATTTAGCAAATATGTCGGAGATTCTGAGCGAGCTGTTAGACAGGTATGTAATACTATATCCCAGTGTGTGTCATTTCTTAATCAGGTATTTAACAGGGCTAGAGCATCAGCTCCTTCGATTGTGTTCTTTGATGAAATTGATGCATTAGCAGTGCAACGAAAGAGGTCAATATCTGTACACGTATGTGTCATTACATTGTCAATAATATAATATGGTGTTGATTTTAGTGATGGAGCTAATGTTGCTGATCGTGTGTTGGCACAGTTACTCACAGAAATGGGAGGTGTAGAGCACTTGAATGATGTACTAGTTGTAGCAGCGACAAACAGGCCAGACATAATTGATGAGGTACTAAAATGCCAATTTGCACTGTTCTAACATATGTTTATGCATATCTCAGGCATTACTGAGACCTGGTAGAATTGATCGTGTACTATATGTCCCATTACCAGATGATGATACAAGAAGGAAAATATTTGAGGTATTATGTTAATTTAATGAATATTTAAATGGTCGCATTCTTATTAAAGGGTGCTCAATATTACGTCACATAGTTGTAATGTTTTAGAATTGGTGTTGCCATGGTGCAGTTGAATGTTTGTGTACATAGTTACGAATGAAGAAGACTCCTGTTGGAGATGATGTTATGCTAGACGACCTGGTAGCTAAGACCAATGGATACTCTGGGGCTGAGGTGATTCCTACAATGTACTAGTTTTCTGTTATTGAGTTGTCTCTTATAGATTGTGGCTTTGTGTCAAGAAGCCGGTATGAATGTCTTGCGGGAGAACATCAGCAGTCGATGTGTATACCATCATCATTTCATTGAAGCATTAACAGTAGTAAAACCAAAGACCAAGAAAGAATTATTGCTATTGTATGAAAGATATATATAGCAATGTATAATTTGAGCACTTATTTGACTACGCGCGCCCTTCCATATTTTTGTTGCGTCAACGTTTACGGTTCTCCGTTTCACGGTTAAAATGGTGAGTTCTCGTGTAGAATTGTATCCTTGCTAATCGTTAGCTGTACTTGTTTGATGGGGACCAAGAGTATGTTGAGGTATTAATAGTGACTTTATTTGCTTTTCCAGGGAAGGGTTAGAACAAAGACCGTGAAGAAAGCCTCACGTGTTATCATCGAGAAATACTATACGCGGCTTACGTTTGACTTTCACACTAATAAAAAAGTATGTGAAGAAGTAGCGATAATCCCCAGCAAGAGGCTACGAAACAAGATAGCAGGGTAAAGAATATCGAAGTATAAACGTTGCGCATTAAATGGAATTGTTAGGTTTGTTACCCATTTGATGAAACGCATTCAGAAGGGGGCAGTGCGTGGAATATCCATCAAGCTACAAGAAGAGGAACGCGAGAGAAGAGATAACTACGTTCCACAGGCAAGCCATGTCTACACAACCCATACTTGCATAGTAGTGATTGATTGTATTGCTTATATTAGGTGTCTGCATTGGAAAAAGATGTGATTGAAGTCGATCCAGAGACCAAAGAGATGCTTAAACAACTGGTAACTAGTTGTGTACATGGTGAGATGGTAATGTGTTTATTACCCCTACAGGACTTTGGCAATATCAGCAACATTCAAGTGGTAGATTCTATGGCAGCAGCTCCCGGTTATCCACCCAGGGGACACTAACTTGTAATGTACGCTGTGTCATCAATTTGAAAAGAATTAATACATTTATTGCCTGGCAACCAGGACTGATACAAAATAATAAATACAATATTCATTTTAATGCTAGGAGTTACTGCTAGCACAGGAATTATCATATTCTATGACCAGTTTCTTGATATGACTGAGTTTCATACACAATTGTTGGTACTGCTTTTTCTCTTGTTGATACACCGCCTGTAAACCATATATAACAATACTTTATTCTTCTAATGGAGAATGCTGCAGATTTCAGTTGTCTGACAGACACATGAATGTTGTTAGCATACAAGAATTTTAAAATGCATTGTTCCATGGAATAACTGGATACCAGGGATGTCATGGCACCCCGGAAAGTTATCACTGGAAGATTTCTAGTCTGAAGGACTGTATTTGAAACCTTTGTGTATGTATTAAAAAATAGCACATTCATGAAAGAAGTGAAATCTGTAGTAACCGGTTTTGGCACAGAGGACTAACATACAAGGTGCTATGACATGGAGCTGCACAAACCACACACCTTGTAATAAACACAATTTTTAGGTTTGCAATGATACATGGAGATGCAATATTACAGAATTTGTGATGGAATAGTTACGAACCCCACAAAATAAAAAAAGTATCTCAAAATCTTTTACCCTTGCGTTAGTACCTCTGTCCAAAATTCCCTATCATACAATGATCTTACGTCATTCTGTTTCTCCATATACTTCTTTTTGATGGAACGAGACAATCTCTGTTGGCAAACACCACATCAACACAGAGAACAACCACACTATTCCTACCTTATATTCTTCACTCTTCTTAGGGCATTCAGCTAACTGATCTTTTAACTTATTAAATTCACACGTTACTTCGTCAGTTCTAGCTTTGAGTTCAAGATACTTGTTATAATCAGCATTAAATTCCTCCTTGTACTTAGCTCTTTGTTCATGATTAGTTATTATGGTAAATTGGCTATGAGAAGGCAATTTGCATCATCTGCATATTCTATTCAACATTGTACCTGAAGTCATCTCCATCAACTGGAGGTTGTTCAGACTGTTGTGAGGTGGGAGGTTCTGTGACTACTGACTGTTGTGCGACATCTTGATCTGTAGAATAATAGTGAAACAAACTAAAATGTGCACTACATGTCCTGACCTTTTGAATGCTTGTGTTTTTTCTTTTTCTTGTGCTTCTTGTCCTGCATGACGATGTCAGTCACTTTTGTTGTTGCTTCTTCAGACGTGGTGGCCTCACTTTTCTTTGGCAACGCATTACTTTCTGGGGTCACTTCGACAGGTTTGGTGTGCTTCATTGTAGTATGTGAGGACTTGGCTCTCTTAGTAACATTGGGAACATCCTCTGCAACACGCTGTGCAGTAATAAGAACTATTACAGCAGTAGCCAATGTCAGTATAGTTACCTTTACTCCACTACTTGCACTAGCTACTTTAATACCAGCCTGTTGAAGGTTCCTATGAGCATAGAAATGTTAAATATTGCATACTGTGGTTTCACCAGACCTTCTAACAACCTGTCTCTCTGACTCGGAATATTTAGGGAAGGTGTCAACCTGTAGAACACAAAATAACAGCAGACACTATTCACTTTCAAGAGATGATACCTTAACTAAAGGGTAAAATGAAGGTTTCAGAATATACACAGCAGTACCAGACTGTAGTTCAGCTACTTGTGTTAACACAGGATCAAGATGATTAAGAGAATTCTCACATGACTTGTCTGCAACAGTGTTAACAAACCACACTGGTGTATCTGACACCAACCTTTCTTTAGCCGATTGTGTAAGTCAACTTTTCGATGAGGCTTCAATGCAAGAAAATGTATTACCCGGTCCCTACAATAACACAGAGAGTTATTTACCATTGGTCAAATTACACATGTATTAAACCATGGGTGTTTATATCTCTTGACAGCATTAGGCTTGCCTGATTATAATGTTTGCTGAATTAGACGATGTAAGTGTTTCCTCCGGCTTCTTGGAAGGCTTTGGTTGATGTGAATTTGTAGCCTCTAGTCTGTTCTTTAATTTCCATGGGGTACGAGATGAAGGCAACTTATCAATATGCTTCACTCTACAAAATTGTGCACAAGTAATGAAGCACGGTCTAAAACATGTAAAGTACCGGTGAGAATCTTTTCTCTCCTCCTCAGCTTCCAATGCTTTAGTTTTAGTTGTTTCATAGACCTCATCAGTAGCCTTGATGGAAAGTCTATGATGAATGCTACCAAGACTGGATAAACTGTGATCTGCTTGCCGGCTACCCTGAATCTATCAGCAGCCAATCATATTAGAATAGTAGTCCATAGTCTTCTTACCTGTCTGTGTTGATGGAGACATTCTATACTTCCTTTCTCAATCTTATTGGTTTGAAATTCAAATGCTTTTGCTTCAGAATTGGCAACGGCTGGCACATTGAAAGTCTGAAAAAAATTTTTTTTAAATACAAAACACTGAACTGTTACTTGCACATGGCTTACCCCTCCTGCAGTATTGAAGCTTACGCACAGTCCACAGTCATTAGCACCCTAGAACAAGAAATATGTGAAATTTTGTAAAGTTAAATAACATCAGAAACATGCATGAATGTTGAATTGTGTAATAATTATGTAATTATGCAATTACACGTAATTTTATAAATCAAACAGAGCGTAATTCTGCTATTTCGCCCATCAATTCTCGTAAATTCTCCCAGAAGAAAACGCCAAAACACAAAATATAACCATATAACGTTCTTTGTATCGAACATCACATTTACACTACTCGCTACACTTCACCTTCTTAGCTAGCAGTGTATCAATGGCCTTCACACATGCTTCGGTCAATTTCATGTACACTACACACGTTCCATGATAACTGCCATCCTTTACGAGGTGGTCACCTTCTGGCAAATCCGATAAATTCACAGCTGCACGTTGAGCCATAAGTCGTGCAACGGAACACTAAGAATCCGTTTATCTAGTTTACGGATATCAACCGCAAAGTGCAGCTCTGCCCCTTTCCTTATTAATTTTTATCTGCTAGTTGTGACTACAGACCAGCGTGGTGTAGAGAGAATTGTTTAATATCGTGTATGCTCTATCATGGTGTGGACGTGTTTGCTGCTTGTTTGTATTGCAGTGTTCGGTTCGACATTAGGTCAGTCCCTCTCCCGCCATACACACATGCACACACCACCATACTGTGCGTTTGTATAACAGCATATATTGGCAAAACTACTTCTGCTGCATAGGTGTACGTGCAGTTAACTTTATGTGTTTTTTTTTGTTTGTGAGGGGTGGAGGCCAGGGTGCAGTGATCTCATATATTGTTTAGCTATAACTAGTCCCTCTTTAGCTATATTTAATTTTGTATGTTCTCATAATAGCAAAATATACTGAGGAGTTTAGTGATGTTGCTCCTGATCACAAAATTCCTTGTTCACATGAAATACTACAGCAAACAGTACATGGTGTGATATACACCAAGTCTTGTAGTGATGACACAGTAGTGGATATGGTGACAAACAGATTATCGGAGTTACTACCAGAATTGAAATCATACATATATTCTATTATTATCTGTCCAGACGTTACCCCACACAGTAACATTTCTGATTGTTCATACTCCATTTATGTGGCTGAAGTGCCAGTGGATACTGAGAATTACTCAACAATCCCAAATGATGACCTTACAAGAAAATCACTGGCTACACTTATGTCAGAGTTAACAGTAAGTGCCATTGCATGGTTAAATCCTGTAATGTATGTCAAACTACCTAGCACTGAGCATCCTACATGCATAGTTTTGACTGCATTACAAATTACCATTTATTGGAGATGAGACTGATAATGCATACAATTGCATTATTATACTTGTGAAATTAGCAAAATATACACAGTAAAAACAAACTAGTGAAGGTCACTACTAATTTCTGCCACAATACTCACTATTTTTGTGTAATGACGTTTACTACTTCGTTCACTACTCTTTTGTAGTGAACGTCACTACACAAAAATAGTGAGTGTTGTGGCAGACATTAGTAGTGACCTTCACTACATTTAGTAGTGACCTTCACTAGTTTGTTTTTACTGTGTATATAGGTGCAGCTAACCAGCTATAGAAGAGTTTTTGTGACATTTTAGGGTCAGTACAAAGTGCAGCTAAGCTATCAGCACTTTTCTCTCTCTGTGGCCCATTCAACACTTCATGTCGATTTCCTGCCGTGCCTCTTTTTAGATGGTTTTGCATATGGATTTCTCTGTTTGAATTAGATATAGTATTTTATATAGATCAATATACTACTATAATTTATGCTGTAATGTATTTGTCTTTGTAATGTAGCTACTGAGAATTTTTTTTTGTGTTTGTAAGTGGTACAGCCTTTTTGCCTCCTGTACTCACCTTACCATATATGGTTAAACAATCAGCTTGAGTATATAAATTATTGGATGTTCAGGTTTTGAAGGCTATAACATAACTTATTAAAGATCATAATGCCTTGTTCATTCTTTTTATGTGATTAGTACTAGTAATAGCATGGGTATAGCAGTGAAACTTAGGATAAATACCATGAGTGTTGCATTGAAATTTCCATTTTCAATGTAACAAGAGTGGTATTTATCCCAAATTTCACTGTTATACCCATGCTATTTCCAGTTAATACCATGCTCGCTGCATATGTGCATTAGCATTGCTACTAAACATGCATCAACACTAATTGGCACTACATTGTCAACATAAATTCTAGCCAATGAAATTTCAATTACAACTTTTTCACTGCTACCAGTGAAATACGGGATAAATTTCACTGCTACTATTGAGACTTTTGTATGGGCAGTGAAACAGGTATGGTATTAAAGTATATATTCTCTATTGTGTAACTATCAAGTACTCATAGCTAAATGTAGGCATGCCTGTATGTGGCACATTTTATACAGTTCAGTTTACAACAAAATAGCAGTGACACACATATATACACATACTGCATTAAAATACTGATGTTTTCTCAACAAGCAAAGTGCATTAAATATAACATCCATGCATAAATCAAATTCCACAGCTTTTGTGGTGACCTTCGTGGTGACCTTCGTGGTGTCACTTTTTAATAACAAAATGCATCACATGAATTGATAATTAATGCACAATATCTTACGAATACTCGAGTTTACTATCAGGAAATATCCTTAATAAGTATTCAAGTATTTCAGTATTTGTTTCAGCCATACCAGGAATGTAGCAAAATGGCAATTTAAACTGGTGGAAGTAGAGATGGCTGGAAATGTACTCAAAAGCACGATTAACCTTGAAAGACAACCTCATAGCCAGAGCCATTGCAAAGAGGTGGCACTCCAATATATCCTGTACCTAGTCTGGTATCGTCTGTCCCTTCGCAAAAGTAAGGGTCTGGTGAAATACAAATACTAAATCATTTCAAAAGGAATTCAATTAGACAGCATATGTAACTGCTTTTACGTCAGATGATTGCCCTTCAATTCGAACAACCCCCCCTTCCCATTGCATTGCCAAGGCGATTTCTGTGTGAACATCATTGGCACGCATTAATTGGCTACCACCAAGTCTGGGCATTAGAAATGATTTAGTATCTGTATTTCACCAGACCCTGACTTTTTGCAAAGGGACGGGCAATCCTGTACCCTGATCTTTGTCCTCAGTCAAACCAAAAGTAAAAAGATGAATTATTTTGCAGCTGATCAAAGGACAAGCACAGTTTGTAAAGCGTATACCATGATCAATACTTTGAAAATATAATTTTACAAAATACTAGAATTCTTTAAGTACAATTTTCAAAGGTCAAGGCTCAGTTTTAGAATTTTACTACTTTGCCCAAGAACAAGAACTGGACTGGAGTACAGGATACATAGTGCCACCCCCTTATATTGTGTGTCAAGTGGATCCCAAACAAATTTATACTGTATTCTTGATCTTGTTAATGACTCATTTCTTTTGCTTGCATGTTATGTTTTGTTAGCTGATTTAGTTGTGCTGGCTGTGTTTGATTAAAGTTCCAACTGCAAATCCCAAATGCCATCCAGCATGTTACAGATACTGTTACAGATGTGTGTTAATCAAAAGATTACCTCATTTATTAAGGCACCTATGCATGGGATTAAAACTTGTTAACAAAATAATGTCAGGAAGGACTAGGTTAGCTACCACTAAGGATTTACTGTGCCATATGTTTAGTGACCAATACTGATTGATTAGTAAAACATCAACTGTAGCTAATTTTGGAAGCATTAGTATCAGTAATTGGTAACAGTTGTTTATAGCTAGATCAATTACAAAATTAAGAAAGAATTTAAGGAAAATTTATAGAAACCGAATAGTTATCAGTATATTGGCAATTATGCATAATCTTTTTATCAGTACATCACTAGGCATATAGCTAATAATGAAGGTGAAAATGAAGCCATTCTCCATTTCTATTTCAGTTTTCTGTTTCAGTTTTTTCTTTTCTATTCCACTATTTCTACTTACCAGTCAGTAATTGATGGGGTGCTCACTTAGGTACATATTGGTTGCCAGGTGTGATCAGAGAGGAGCAGTATATAGGGAAGTTATCTTCACTTTCTTTACAGAACACATTTCTTGGTTGCCACTTTTCAACCTAAATGTTTTTGAAAGTTTCTCCCTTTTTTTCATAGTTTGCCTGAATATTATTTCCTTTTGTTTGTAACTAAATAGGCCAGTTTTGGAGCTTGGTGTGTGTGTTTATTTAATTTTCTACATGCAGAACAGCAATATTATTTAGAATATACCATCTAAATAGAATAGTTATATAATTTGCACTCTAAGATTCCAGAAATCTTTAATACTGCACAGAACTATAAGTTCATTTATAAGGTAAATTGCTTTCATTTCATACATAGATGGTGGAAATGGAGAGGCATGGCCCCCACTTCAATAGCCAATGCTAGTAACAAAAGATCAAGATACTCATAGATCAGTCAACCACTCCAATAAAAGAGTCACATTACGTCTTTAAAAACCGCTTAAGTTTGTAACAAAGACTCAAAACATAGTGAGAATAGCTCAAACTACTAGCTCAGGGTTATAAAATCATTTTCCTTGGGGCATACTCCCTTGAGTGGCATCTTAGGCTGTTGTCACTCCACTGCATGAGTAACTGTCGTTGCCAAAGTTGATTTCCTCACTTTCCACTGCCCTTGTAGTGTAAGATAGATATTAAGGGCTAACAACTAGCATCACACCAATATAATTAAGGAATTAGGAGTTCGTGTTGAGACTTCAGAGGTCCCTGATTTGAATCTGTATCAGGTTTTTATGCAAATGTCCCTTGAATTTTCTAATAGAATATTTCAACCATGCATGCACATACATATTCGAGTTTTGTTCTGCAGTTAATAGTCCTATTTCTTTCAAACCATGAGGGTTTGAGCTACAATGGTAACCTAAAAACAATTCAACTTATTTCCAAAGCTAAGTGTCTAACCAATAAAGATATAGCAAAAATCACATTCATCATTTTTTGAAATCACTCGTATATAACTTAATAGTACATTGTCCAATCATAACACAAATTGTTTTATGATATCTATACTGTTAATTTAAATATGACATCCACAAATCTTAATGGTTATTCTTGGTTGTGTAAAAGGAAAGGGTGGTGATGTAAACAGAAGAGAAATAAGGCAAACTTTGTACAATACTGTTAATGGAACAATTATTTTTTTAAAACATGGATGGCACAAATCAAAAGTCATCACAAAATTATGTATATAATAGGACCTCAAAAGTGGCCAGACCAATTTAACTCAAATTGGTACGAACAGTGTCCCATGCATTGTGAGTCTCACTTTAATGTTGTAAGAAAGTGATCTCCATCAGTCTAATGCCATGGTTGTACAGGGGGCACTGCAGTATGGTTAAAAGTGAAATTTCAAGAAGTCTGATGCTGCAACCCCAAGAGTCTCAAATATTATAAAGGTTATATTGTTTCTGCATCCCCTCAAATGCAATATATGGGGTAGGTACTCGGGGACTGGGAATCCAAGGACCTGGGGACTCAAGGACCCATAGAGAACTAACTTTTCATGGAATTTTACATACTTCGCAATGTTTATATACATTCTGTACTTTTACTAGACACCTCTAGTAGTCACAGTGGCTAATCTGACATAGCCAATCCACTTTCTGTCCATTTTTATTTATTAATGCTTTACAGCACAAGTGCTGAAGGTCTGTAGGACACCTGGTCCTACAGCCTGCTCAAAGACTTTAGCTACTTAAGGTGTGTTTGAAAAGTTGGAGAAAGGAGAAAAAATCCATGACTGGACCTAGGTAGCCTCGAACCTGCAGCCATCCGATTTACGCTCGAGATTGTAATTGTTTACACTGTGTATAATTAGAAAATACAAGTGTCTCTGAAAATCACCTGCAGTAGGCTGCTCATGCTGCACAAAGAGCACATTAGCCTATTATGCCACCAGTTAATAAAGTTCAATGTACACAAAATGGCTTCAGTGAAGTGATTACTGCAAGGTACACCAGCAGCTCAATAAACAGACTTCGTACCATGTAATTACCACACAAAGGCAACAACCTGTTAAAAACAAGCCCTTGATTAATATTACAGTTACTTAAGGCATGAAGAATGTGACCTATGCTTATAGGCATTGTTCAAGGAGCCATCATGATGACAGGACAGAGAAAGAGTGATCTAGGCTATTTGAGACTACAGCCACTATGACTTGCAAAGATATAGCTATCTAGTACAAGGATAAAATGTATAAACATTGTGAAGTATGTAAAATTCTCTAAAATTCCACAATGCATAGGGTCCCCATGGATCCGGTCCTTGGATCCCTAGTTTCTGGGTCCACTGTTTATACCTACCCCAATATTTGGGCATACACAGTGGTCACATTTTGTTTGTAATAAAAGCAAAAGAAACCATATATGTGTGGCATTGATCAAGCCAGGCCACAGGGAAACTTGGGAGGGGGATGCCTCCAGACACAGTAGCTCCATTAACATTAAAATTTCCCCAGGAGTAATGTTTTAGATGCAAAGGAAGTATTTCAACCCAAGCATAAAGTTTGTAAAAATACCTACTATTACATGTAATCAAGTTTCAGAATAGGAAAAAACTTTTGTGGCTTAGTACATATAAAAGTATGAAATATCATCTTTAAGCATTTGGCATGGCAAAAGAGATGTTTGGCACATAAAATAGGTTAAATTTCAGCTCACACACTAAAAAAATTATAATGAAATTATTTTGGATGTCCTATTAGAGTATACCATACAAACAAAAGTTTGGCACAACTTCAGTTTGACGAATCAGCACATGAAAAAGGTTGGCAGTTAAAAGTTTAGCAAATTTACCATGTAACCATTACTTCAATTTGCAGTTGACTGTTCTATTAGAGTATTTCAATTTATAGCAGCTTCAATTCAAGTCTTACTCTTGAAGTATATCTCTCGAGTAGCCCCCCTCCCCTTGATCTTTCTATCTTTTCATGCTTATAATGTATAGCTTCTATGTATACATGCATGTATGTATGTAATAGTTGTATCATGGGCCCGAGTGATTTGCCTGATATGTACACCCAAGCTCGAGAGCATGGGTGTACATATCAGGCAAATCATGAGAACACGTGATACAATTGATATGTACCATGCCAATTGCAGGCTGAGAACCCGTGGACGATTAATCACCCAAACCAATATGAGACCTACCACTGAATTTATTATATAGACCAACTAGTGAAATTTGATTATGGGACGGCAGCAACTAACGTTGTGCATGACTACATTTGTTAACATGAACGGGTAAATGCTAAGGGTATCACGGAAAAGTTCAATTAAACGATTTTACAAGTATTTCAAAGCCACTGCATCATTGTTTACAACATTTTACTAAACATCTCATGGTACATGTATGTGTGTGTGCGTGTGTGTCTGTGTGTGTGTCTGTGTGTGTCTGTGCCTGTGTGTATGTATGTATGTATGTATGTATGTATGTATGTATGTATGTATGTATGTATGTATGTATGTATGTATGTATGTATGTATGTATGTATGTATGTATGTATGTATGTATGTATGTGTGTGTGTATGTATGTGTGTGTGTATGTATGTGTGTGTGTATGTATGTATGTATGTGTGTGTGTATGTATGTATGTGTGTGTGTATGTATGTATGTGTGTGTGTGTATGTATGTATGTACGTACGTACGTGTGTGTGTGTGTGTGTGTGTGTGTGTGTGTGTGTGTGTGTGTGTGTGTGTGTGTGTGTGTGTGTGTGTGTGTGTGTGTGTGTGTGTGTGTGTGTGTAGCAATCAATCAGTTTATTTATATCACAGGTCACAATACTGGAGCCATATGAAAATATTGTAAAAATTCGATATCCACGACATATCTCAGGATCAGTCTCTCATACCTCAACAGATGCTGCTACCACACAAATTCCTATCACAAGTAGCCCCACAAGAAATCCAACATCTCCTATTACTGATATCCCTTTTACCATTGGGAGGTTCATATCCACCAGTATGATCATATCATCTACTATTGTCGATACTCCTTTTACCACTGGGAGCTTCGGTATGGTCATATCATCTACTATTGCTGATACTCCTTTTACCACTGGGAGCTTCATATCCACCGGTATGATCATATCATCTACTATTGCCGATACTCCTTTTACCACTGGGAGCTTCATATCCACCGGTATGATCATGTCATCTACTATTGCCGATACTCCTTTTACCACTGAGAGCTTCATATCCACCGGTATGATCATGTCATCTACTATTGCCGATACTCCTTTTACCACTGGGAGCTTCATATCCACCGGTATGATCATGTCATCTACTATTGCCGATACTCCTTTTACCACTGGGAGCTTCATATCCACCGGTATGATCATGTCATCTACTATTGCCAATACTTTTTTTACCTCTGGGAGCTTCATATCCTCAAGTATGATCTTATCATCTACCATTGAAACAAGTCTCCCAAGTAACACCATTATCACATCAATTCTTACCTCCTCAAGTGTTAGTTCCATCACATCATCTCCTACACCTGATACCCCAACAGGTGGATCAGGATCAGGATTTGGGTCAGGATCAGGATTTGGGTCAGGATCAGGTCCCCCTCCAGATAGCCCCAATAGTAACACTACTATCATGCCATCTGCTACTACTAATAGCCCTGCAATTAATACAACTACAGAACAATCACCAACTCCAACACAACCACCAGGTGACCAGTCGAATAATTTGAGTGGATTGGAAGAGTGGCATATAGCAGTCATCTCTGCAGGAGGTCTATCTGTCATATTTTGTTTATTATTTGGATTATTGGTGAGTTTTGCCATCTAGTAAACTAGCTACATACATGATACTTAATGCAGATTGCTGGCTTTTATATGGAGAAAAAATCCAGAAAGAAACGTGTTGTTGATCCATATGAGCATACATCAATGCACATCGCTTTTGATGAAGAAAACTTTGAGTTGCATCCAATAACGCCACAAATAACTAAAAAGATCTCTCGTTTGAGTTTTAGACAGCTTACACCAGTAAGTACCCCTGTAATTATTAAATTGCTATGTGCATGACTGTATAGGCTTTAAGTAACCTGTTGTCTATGGAAGAGTTGAAACAGATGGTAGATAGTGAACGTGTTGATGCAGAATATCTTGTAAGTAAACTTTAAATATGTCACTAGTTACACAGTAGCTGTACATTTAGAAACTTCCACCTAAGACTGTTACTATGGAGCATGTTCCAGCTGGAGCAGAAGACAAAAACAGATACATAGATATACTTCCAAGTCAGCCCATTGATATAATATTAATTAATTGTTTATAATTCTTATGTGTTGATTAGATCCTCGAACTCGTGTGGCTCTTTACCTTCAACAAGGTGTTTCTAATTCTGATTATATTAATGCTAATTACATTAGAGTAAGAAATAAGTGCATATATAACATTCATGTATATAATGATTTACTAGGGATATAAAATGGCCAGCAAAGAATACATAGCTACACAGGGACCATTACCACATACAGTTAATGACTTTTGGAGAATGGTTTGGGAACAGAGATGCGCTACAATTGTTATGTTGACTCACTGTACAGAGAATGGAAGGGTAACTAACTAAAAATAGTCAGCCGGTAAATTTCTAAATATTGCAGGTTAAATGTGAACAGTATTGGCCTGATGAACGTGTCAATAGAACACTCGTATATGGCGAATTGTTAGTTACTGTCGGCACTAGACAAACTAAAACTGATTACATGAAGACAACATTCCTAGTTCAACATCAAGATGTAAGCCAGTACTATAGCAATCACAATCTGTGCCATTACTACCTATATTAGAAAGCTGTTACTCGTGAAATTACTCAATTTTGGTACACGTCTTGGCCTGATCATGGAGTACCAGATAGCACCAGTCCAGTGATTGCCTTCATCATGGATGTTAGAAACCATCACAAGGAGTGTGATATCCCAGCACCAATAGTGGTACACTGCAGGTATGTACCCATAATCAATGTAGCAGTAGTTCATTTCCTGTTTCCAATAGTGCAGGGATAGGACGTAGTGGTGTGTTTATTGCTTCTGATATTGGGATAAAACAGTTAGAAGAGAACAACAGTATGGTGGATATACTAAAAATTGTGTCAACAATAAGACAAGATCGAGGTGGAATGGTGCAGACAGTGTCTCAGTACCAGTTTATTTATGAGGTTAGTCTACAGCAATATACAAAGAATGACTAGCAACAAATATTTCTAATAGCTTCTTTATGACTATGGTAACTACATACACCGTATCAGTTCATCACATTCAACTGGACTACAACCTGTCAATGAAGAGTTTCCTAATGATACTACTGATTCAGAGCACATGACTGATGATGAACATTTAGAAACTGATAGTCAAGCTTCTCTTATTTAATTCTATAACCCCTACAGGGTTTTGCACGTATAGCTAAATTATGACATGAAAATGGATAACTTACTAAAGTAGCAGTCGCTTTCACAAAGTAGTCCTACAGCCTGGTTAAAGATGTTATATTAAGTATGTTTGAAAAGTTGCGGAAAGGAGAGAAAAAATCCTTGACTGGACCTGGGCAGCCTCGATCCTTCAGCCATCCGACGCATGCAAGACCAGGTGTCCTACAAACTATGCTTAATGAATACTCTATTATGGAGGTTTGTATAGTAGTATTTAATATATATATAATAAATACGAATACAAGTTTTTTGGTGTGGTTGTTTAGCACGTGTGCAGCATCACATGCTGATATTGAGTGATGACCCAGGTATGTTACAAGTCCAATTTTGGAAACTATTGGACTATAAGGTGTCATGAAGGGATTGTGAGGCTGGTTTCTGGTCAACATTTTTTGTGAAAGGGTGCAAATTTTTATGATCCCTAATATCAAGAGTTAATAATTGAGAGGAGGGTGTCCAACACAATACAGAGCCTCTACAAATGATTCAGTGTGGGATTCCTCTGTAAAATTCTGTGATTTGTAGTATATTCTACATGTGAAGATTGTTTTAATCTTTGTTCTTCCCATGTGCAATCATCACATTTTCTTATTCTGGCAGTGTGCACTTGTTAACACATCTGAGAGAATCCCTTTGAATCACACTGAATCATTTGTAGAGGCTCTGTATTGTGTTAGACACTCTCCTCTCCACTATTATTAACTCTTGCTAATATACAGTCCTGCTGTACTGTATAATGTACTTTCAACAAAATTATTGTAACACAAGTACTTGCAGAAATTGCCCAAAATGTAAATTGTGAGCAGCTCAAAAGTTGACATAAGTGGCAACTTTTAGTTGCTAGAAATGGCAATTATATTGTTCCAATAAATTGCCAACTTTGGCACTTTTTGGTATCAAAAAATTGTCATTTTTGGCAAACTAAATCCCACAACCAATTAGTTCATCATTCTTTATAAAAGAAGTACACTTATTACCAGAATTGGTAGCTTTGAACATCATCTTGTGGTTGTCCAAAGCAAAGCAGAAGTTGCCAATTTTGGAAACTGTAAGCAGTTTCCAGTTTTGGCAATTTTTGGCTCACTCAGAAATTGCCAAATATGGCAGTTGAAAAGTTGCCAGAAATTGCAACTTTTTGCTGTTCAGAAATTGTGAGCAGTTCAAAAGTTTTGATTGCCAAAAATTACGCAGGGGTTTGTAACATACCCCGAGGTCATGACCACGTGCCAGCATGTTCCAAACAGCCTCAGGGAAAGATTCAGTATGCGAGGGACAGTGTTTGTGTAGCTTTGTGATCAGTATCGTTAGCAGTGCACAAGGTGGGTCGGGTATTTTGGATATCATAGCACTTTACAGTGACCAGCACTGAAGGTCTGACAGCAATATGTGCTGCAGCCTTTGGATTACCTAACCTAACAAGAATTGGAGACTTTAAATGATTACTTAACCTAATTAACAATAAGGTGAAACAGAAAAGGGCCAAAGAAAGTTCCCTCCTACACCAGGATTTGAATTGCAGGCCACCCAATGTCTAGTTGAGCGCCACACTCAGTCTCCTCCAGGAGGGATGGATTTTCTTCCTTTAACCCTAAGTATTTATTATTGCAGATGTATCAGCTATATTGAGTTTTCTGGCAGACGGATTTGAAGCTGGCAGACAGTACTGATCTTTGAACTGCTATCACTCAGCACTGTCCTCAACACTACACCCAGTTGAGGGAATCCCAGTGGGGCAGCACCCGCTGGTCATATGACTGCTCAAAGGAGTTTTTAACTTATGGCCACCGATGCCTAGATACACACATACCTGCATCCAGGGTGCTAACACTCCTGAAACTCCTTATCAGTCCACTCGTACACAAATGATGGAGTAGCCTTACCACGTCTAGGATTGGCTAAGCAGGCAAGCCTAGTAATGAGCAATGCCTACAGCCAGTGGAAATCAAGTTTTTAAAGGACAAACAACTGTGCCCAGTAGCCTGCTTAAGAGCTTACAAGTCCATCACAAGCAAACTGAGAACCGATGGAGTGCAGAAGTTATTCCTAGCAGTTATTCCTCCACACAAGCCCATATTCCTTCTCATTGGATTAAGAAATCTCTCAATCAAATGAGGCAGGCATTGATGAGCATTTTACAGCTCACTCTACAAACAAGGGCCGCTTCAGCCACAGCACTACAGCAGCTATATCAGGTGTCTCCACGAAGGAGATCATGAGTAGAGCAGGATGGTCAAGTGAACACACCTTCACCAAATTCTACTATAGATCTAAGGCGGTGGCTGGCACAATTCTACAAACATGCAAAGAAACATGTTGACTGAACTGGAACCCCTGAAGTACAATCAATAAATGGCTAAGGCTGCCTTGGTGGCTGAAAGCTATTTAGGATTGTACGAAGGGGTGAAGGGGAAGTCAACATGTTTATCCCACCTACTCCCACCCATGAACTGAACTGTTTGATTGTATGTATAATTCATGCTGTTGCTCTGTGTATTTGAGTGTATCAGTTTTAGAGTCACAAATGGAATTTCATGTATCTTTGAGAGGGAAAGATGTGGGAATAATTATTATATACACACTTGTATAGCTGTCCATCATAGCGGTGAGTAATTCCTGTATCTATATAGCTGTCTCAAGGACTGTTTGGGTATTCGAGATGTGGGTTCATATGTATGCGCAGAATATTCAACAGCTGGTGGAGAGCATTGAAAGGGCAATGCAAAGAAACATGTTGACTTCCCCTTCACCCCTTCATACAATCCTAATTAGCTTTCAGCTGCCAAGGCGGCCTTAGCCATTTCAGGTTAAAGGCACAGCCTAAGGGTTTTATCCCAATAGCTACCAGAAGCAATAAACACACCACTACATATTATCCCTGAGAGGAAATAAGCTGAAATGGTGCATGTGGACATGATGATGTTAATTATGTCATTGACACTTATTTTTGAATAACATTATGTCACAAACATTATTTAATGTTAAATGTGTATAAAAACACTGTAAAATATATATGTAGTCTTTGTCAATGATAAGACTTGATAAGTGCTTTGACTCGCTGGTAAAAGAGTTTCTCCACGGCTCTGATTGGCTCCTTCAACGAAGCTTGGTGTCTCTGCCGTGGAAAGGTTGCGGTGTGCAGCTGTAAGAAATTACTTTGTGTAGGTACTAGCTACATGGGTTTGTCACATTAAACTGGACTGCAGCCCTGTCAAGAGGTTCTTCAGTAATCAGAACACATGAGCATTTTTGGAAACTGATAGTCAACTTTAATTTAATTCAGCTACAACCTCAAGAGTTCGTTTTAGAAATCGTGATGTCATACTGTGAAAGTGGCAGTCACACTAATTTGTTGTTACCTCCCTGAATAATCAGTCTGTAACTGTACTTTTCAGTATTATAAATAATCATCATGATCACTTATTTACGTGACTTACGGCATTAGTCATTGTCATTGGGTGTGGCCGTTTAGAATTTTACATCACGTGCGGTATTTCTAGTGGCCGGGGCTCGTTAGTGGCAATTCAATCACATCGAGCTCGTTGCAGCTATGCAAAGGATAATGTTTACATGTTTGATTATCTTCATGATCAGCATTGTTTTTGTCAATGTTAGCAGCGCACAAGGTGGGTCTGCTGTCTAATTTTGCTCAGTGTCCATGAATCATGTGGTGAATCCGATTAGTTTTTCATGCTCATGCAGCTAGCTACTGCTGTCCTCGAGTCGAGTGACGAACTGCTGACTAAAAAATACTGCAAGTAAATACTGCAAGTATATAAGGCAGAAGACGACGTGAATACTCGGGTGGAATGCGGGCGAGTTAATCAGTGCCCGGCCGGGCCTACTGATTGATGTGGCCATTCCATGCAGGCGTATGAGTAATAGCCCTCCCACTACGCCCCTGAGTGGGCGATTAAGGTTGGTCTCTGAGTCACACTGTATGCCCCCACCTTCAGGCATAATAATATTATATTAATTGATTCTCCCAAGGGACCATCAAAGTAAGGAATCAACTACATACTCTAATAAAGCAGTCTAAACAACTGCTCTAGTACAGCTCAATACTACAGATGCTACAGATGCTTAAAGTGTCAACATGACTTAGCTTGCGACAGGTTATTGTTATCGTGGATGTAATATCAACTGTCTCTTTGTTCCCAGAGTTGTTAATCTATCATATATGGAACAGCTTGAGTTGTGGAGACTATAACTACCCGGTGTATCTGGCAGAGTAATGTGGTTTATTCTGGGGTTCATTATTTTACGGAACGGAACATTCATGTGCTTACAGTCAATTGCAGACTTGAATTGTAAAAATAATAATTTACATGCAGAGATATGAGATTTTGTATAATACAATATACTACTACTTATTACCTAACTACTACCTATATCAAGACACGTGATAGTGTGTCATGCAGCCAAGAAAGCTGGCGCATCACACCATGAGTATAAGCTTTTTCATGCATGCATAGCTCCATGGCCCCTTCTCCAAAGCATACCATTTTTGCATTATATCTGTCTGCCAGGTAGGGTATGCCACACAGCAAATTTGATTAAATTCGCAACAGCCATTACAGTGGAACCTCTCTTATCCAGGTGATCTGGTACATACTACTGCCCATATCTCAGAAATGTCCGTAACTAAGAATAACATGCTATTATGCTAAAGTGACTAACTTAAATACAAGTGATGTTGTTATTACTATCAGTTAGTGCTATGCAATTTAGTGGGCAGAGAGGGAAGTCACTACAGAGCATTCATGCATGGTCACTCTCCTGGGCTGTAAAAATGCATCATCACCTAGCAACCAAGCAGTAGTTATTAGTTGTAGAATAAACAAGCCACCAAACAGGTAAACAGCAACCTTTAGGCTCCCTCCTTGTGCTTTTATCTAAACCAAGATGGTCAATAAACTACAAGCCACATGACCAATTTGGGCTGTCTGGATAATGGAGGTGCCCGGATAATAGAGGTCCAGATAAGGGAGGTTCGACTGTATATGGGCATTCAAAGTTTTGTTCTTATGACTTACGGGGGGCTTCAATTTCTTTTAGCATGCTTTGCAAAAATTGCTATAAATGCAAATGTGTACCTCGATTGCCTCGATCTTTGGCACAAATGAAGAGCGTGTAATGGTGGATTCACATACCAAGTTTGCTGTGAATGTGAGGAATATCCAAGGAGTTATGAGCGTTTATTCACATAAAAAAAAAGATCAAACTTCTGTCACGGCTACAGGGTAAACCGAGTATAGGAATAACTTGAAAATTGGTGTGTAGATAGGCTGATCATTGTAGCAGCGCATTTTGATAGTTTGAATAGCAATAGAGTTATAGCGACAAAATTATAAAGCAAAAACCAACAAATGTAAAATCGCTGGATCGAAATACTCTAATAGAACAGTCACCACGGGGTAAAAGTGTACAAAAAATGTTGAAAAAAACCTTACCAGAGTTCGAACCAGGGACCTCCATACCTAACACCTGCATCCTTAACCACTGAACCACTGCTACTTTGGCTGATCGCCTCACTTAATTTCTGCTTTATAAATGAATTTCTAGTTGAAATCTGCTTATAATCAAACGTTTTTAATTTCATAGATCTACCAATAGAAGTGCTAGATTGTTCTAGAACATTCTATATATGTTCTATTAGAAGTCCTCAAAAAATTGTGCACTCTATTAGAGTATTATCAAATATTGAATTAAATCATGCAATGAAATACATTCATAAGTCTATCTTCAATTATCACCATTGTATATGCTTAGAAAAGAAGAAATGTGAGTAAAAACAAACCTCAAAGTCAGCCATGTATATAGCTGGTTTTGGGGACTTATAAAGTGCAAAAAGAAAAAGAAGTGAAATCCACACAAAAACAGCCAAGCTGTGAAAAAAATGGTGCGGCCTTAAAAGCCTGGGTGAAACAAGAAAGGTGGCGGCCAAGAAATGGCTGGAATGATGTCAATGCTAATAATGGCTGCGTGCATTGTTCAAATTTATTAGCATTAACATCATTGCAGCCATTTCTTGGCCGTCACCTTTGATTTCACAACTTTTTTCACCCAGGCTTTTTAAGGCCGCACCATTTTTTCACAGCTTGGCTGTTTCTTGTGTGGATATTATATTGCTGCGAGAAACTAAGATTTATGTGAATAAATTGAGATACTATCAACTACTCTAATAGAACAGTCACTTATAGCTGCAGTGAAAATTCCACTTGTTTGCTTACTTTTTTGCAACAAATACTGCCAAGGTGTCAGGATGGTATTGTGAAGCTGGTTTCTGGGATGCAAAATGCTTCCATACTGTATCATTCTTCATGTGAGAATATTCCAAGTAAAAATTTTACTGAGATGGGGTTTGCTTGTGGCTTTGTAGCAGGTATTAGGTAGTTAGGTAGTTTGGTAGCAGCCCAGCTATAGATCGTCAGAACACATACTAAACACTCAAAATGATTCACTTTGATGTTTATGGTGTCAAACAGCTGAAATCATCTAAATTTGCTCATAAATTCTATCAGCAGTTGTAGTTATATGCATCAATGAATGACCGAACTTTGATTGGCCTACATGCGTTCATACATTTAATAATATTTGAGACATAGCGTTAATTTATAAGCTGATACTTGGTGGGCTAGACCTTAAGTGACCACCCTAGCTACATGCACAATTGCATTTAAATCTTTGCATTTCCTGTACTTTGTGAGGTGTGGTCCGAAAACAGGTACTTTTGGCCGAAATGTCATGCAATTTGGACATAGACTTAATGCCTTGCCAAATATACAGTTCTGAGGAAGTCCTACAAAACTTGCGTGCTAGTTGGTGAGTATCTAAGCTAACAATGATGCAAATTTCAAGGAAATAGGTTTTATAGTTTCTGCATATGAGCATCTGAAAATTCCTGGTGGCTGAACATCAGTGGCTTATTCTACGATTCCTTCGCAATAGCATTTTAAAACTTTCCCACACATGCATATATAGCCTAAATATTTTGTGAGCCAATATATTTTTGAGGTTGAACAATACAAAAATAAATTATGCAGATTGCAAACAATCTCATATGTAATATATGAAAGTCTAAAATTTTCAAGGATAAAATGTTCACTGTTTACCCCCAAAAACCTCGAAAAAGCAAAAATTTTCCCCTTGAAATATTTAGGCTGCTGGTATATGGTAGCTAAATCTCATCATAGACCATTGTCCATTGATGCTGGTTCTATCAAGAGGAACACTGATATAGAAAATCTTCCTAAGTGGAGCAAAACTCCAGCTCACAGGCATTCACTATAAAAAATGAAGTGTGTCTGACACACCAAAAATGTCGCAATATATACACACCATGTGCAAAAGTGTGTCTATAGCGACAATTTTGGTGTGTCCGACACACTTTGAGTCACTTCATTTTTACAGTGTTTGCCTTTTTCACCTGCGAAGAAGACTGTTGTGAATTGTGTAATTTTGCATTCTGCATAGTAACACCGTCAACATTTCAGTACACACATGAAACTGATCAAATTGCAATGTGCATACAGACTGAGAGTCTCCTAATATGAGCTACAATGTACATTACTGGTGCCTTTAATAGCTGTCAAATTCAGTGCAAGGATTGTTGTTATACACTTGACTGCATTATTAGAGTATTTACATGACTTCTCTATTAGAGTATTTAATCTGGATAACCTGCCCACGTACAATAATCACGGAGCGAAAAAAACCACCTTGCAATGAAGTTATCAGCCCAGATTAAGCTTCCTGGCCTATACTGAAATAAAGACAGATTCTATTAGCCACAAGTAGCGCACACCAAAAAACTTAACTCTGAGCGTGATCTTGTATGACTTCTCGAGGGTAATGGGCATGGCAAGGAGAGAAAAAATAGAAGTTCATCATGCATGTCCATAAATATAACCATGCAGACAAAATTGATAACTAGCTGAAACTTGCATTGTTTGTCATATATATCTTTCCCCACTATGTGAATATACTTAACATTTATTAATTAGTTTGTTGTCTTCAGCATGTGTACATTGTATAGTCACATGTATATAACTATGTTTAGGGATATCATGCTGAGATACTGGTATAAAAACAATCAGTTCTATGCCATCGATCTCTTCAAGATATTAACTAAAGTAAAGCTGCTAGCATGAGAGTAAAGGTAATTTTTTATGAAGATTATATAAAAGTTTTAAACCTACATTTGCTTAGTAAAACATCAATTCTGATCATTGCAATTGTTAGTAGTCCAGACATAGGGGCATATACAGAACTTTGAAAGAGTATCTTGGTGATACCTTAGTGGAACCAAATGTCTCGCAGAGTTGCCCGCTAGCTAGGGGAGTCCACATTCCAAATTTGAAGGAAATCGTTCAAGCCATTTCCGAGTTACGAGCAGCCAAAGTTTCGGTTTTTTTCTTCATTTTTTTTTCTCTTATTCTTCTGAGAGAAACCATCATGATTATGATGAATGTGTACAACAAAAAAGGGAGACAAGTATGTAAATCCTCGGACTAACATGCAACCACAGAATTTCTTTTTCTTCGTGTTTTCGCACACTTTCAAAAATTGCTATAAAACATAAATGTGTATTCTGATCGCCTTGAAATTTGGTACACAGAAAGGGAGTCCAAAGGCAAATCCTAGTATCAAATTTGGTGCAAATCTGAGAAATGGTTAAGGATTTATGACCAATTATTCGCGTAAAACAAGATCAATTTGTTGTCACGCCTACAGGGTAAACCGCTTCATGGAATGAGTTGAAAATTGTTTTGTGGATAGATCAACCATTGTAGGAGTGCCTTTTGGTAGTTTAAAAGCAACCGAGATAAAGATCATGGAGATATGACATGAAACCAAAGGTGTGTAACAATTGCGCGATCAAGATTCGTGAATAAAAATACCAATAATTTTCACGCCTACCAGGCAAACCACTTAGAGCAGTGAGCTGAAAATTGGTATGTAGCTGGAATAGATTGTAGAAAGTCCTTGCAGTAGTATAGTACAATCGGATTACAAACCACTGAGTTATGATTCGAAAACCAACTTTGTGTAGCAAATACGAGATTGAGATACTCTAATAAAACAGTAACCATAATAGAGCATTCAGGTAGTTCATCACTTACTCCTATAGACGGGTTGCCTTTTTAAGGCGTGGTCGTTTTGCCGTAAATTTTCCACATACTTTCCGAGTTCGCTAAGTCAAAAATGTATTACGGCTATTGGAGAAAATGAACGTTTCGGTTAACTTTAGCAAGCAAGAGTTAGCCAGCCTTCAGAACAGAAAGTATGTTATAGAGAAAAGTTCGAGCTATAACATATCCAGCGTGTAAGGTGAAGGCTGAGCGAGAAGATGATTTTCTCTCAATCTCGGGTTTTTGGAAAGCGATAAAACTCGCTGAAAACATTCTTTGTAAGACTTTGCTACTACTTAGAATGATAGACTGGATGATTTTAACTCACCTTGTACCTTTGAAGAATCAAAAACGTATGTCAAACTATTTTTAAAAATGGGTTTTTTGTTGACTTCTTGACCAACATTGTAATCATGCGTAAAACGGAAAGTCGCGTTTTCTTGCGTTACACAAGGGACACGCCCTAAATAGGCAACCCGTCTATATAGACAGGGCCGCCCAGAGAAATTAAGGGGCCCAGGGAAAAGAGTTAAAGTGGGGCCCCAGGGGTAAGGAGGTTTCCATTCTGAATCACAACTTCACCCAAGTTGTGCAAGTCGAAGACCCAAAAAAAAGGGGTCATTACATGACAATAGCTATCACTCACCAACCATATCTCCTTATTTATAAACTTGCTACACTGCTCCTCTGAAGAATACTGTGACTGCTCTATTAGAGTATATCGATCTTTTAAACAGGTATTCAAGGGGCCCTTCATGGGGCCTCCTGGGCCCCTTTCAGGCTGGGGCCCAGGAAAAAATGCCCCAGTTTCCCCTCCCCCCCCCCCCTCCTGTGGGCAGCCCTGATTATAGATTTCTATTACATTGCAAGTTATGCTGTAGGGAGTTCAGCAGCAACCAGTTAATATTGTTGACAGTTCAGCTACAAGCAAGTCACCTTGCAGAGAGTTCAGCTATACAAAGAAATCATCCTGTAGAGAGTTCAGCTACAAACAAATCACCCTGTAGAGAGTTCAGCTACAAACAAATCATCCTGTAGAGAATTCTGCTACAAACAGATCACCCTGCAGAGAGTTCGGCTACAAAGAAACCATCATGTAGAGGGTTCAGCTGCAAACAAATCACCCTGTAGAGAGTTCAGCTACGAAAAGAACACCCTGTAGAGAGTTCAGCTAGAAGTCACCTTGTAGAGAGTTCAGCTACAAAGAAACCACAATGTAGAGAGCTCAGCTGCAAACAAATCACCCTGTAGAGAATTCAGCTACACAAATTGCTCTGTTGAGAGATCAGCTAGAAGAGGTCACCTTGTAGAGAGTTCAGCTACAAATAAACCAGAGTTTAGCTACAAAGAAACCACCATGTAGAGAGTTCAGCTGAAAACAAATCACCTGTAGAGAGTTCAGCTAGAAACAAATCACCCTGCAGAGAGATCAGCTAGAAGAGGTCACCTTGTAGAGTGTTCAACTACAAATAAACCACCATGTAGAGAGTTCAGCTGCAAACAAATCACCTGTAGAGAATTCAGCTAGAAACAAGTCACCCTGTAGAGAGATCAGCTAGAAACAAGTCTCCCTGTAGAGAGATCAGCTACAAAGAAACCATCCTGTAGAGAGTTCAGCTACAAACAAGTTACCCTATAGAGAGATCAGCTAGAAACAAATCTTTTTGTAGAGAGTTCAGCTACAAACAAATCACCCTGTAGAGAGTTCAATTACAACCCTATAGAGAGTTCAGCTAGAAACTAGTCACCCTGTAGAGAGATCAGCTAGAAATCGGCTAGAAACAATGTAGAGAGATCAGCTAGAAGAAGTTACCTTGTAGAGAGTTAAGCTACAAAAAACCATCATATAGAGAGTTCAGCTACTGTGCAGAGAGATCAGCTAGAAGAAGTTACCTTGTAAAGAGTTCAGCTACAAAGAAACCATCATGTAGAGAGTTCAGCTGCAAACAAATCACTCTGCAGAGACTTTAGCTAGAAACGAGTCACCCTGTAGAGAGAATCCTGTAGAGAGTTCATCTACAAGCAAATCACCCTGTAGAGACTTCAGTTACATTTCAAGTCACCCAGTAGAGAGATCAGCTCCAATCAAGTAATATATGTATTATATGTATAAATTGTACATTTACTGATAAAATCAGAAATAGTATTTAAAATCTACTTCATCTTTTTCTTCTTCCTGTGGTAAAGAAAAAAAAGATGGGTTAAAAAAGCTGGCCATAGGCCAGCTTTGGGGTATACAAATACAAAAAGAAGTGAAATCTAATCCAAAACAGCCAAGCTGTAAAAAAAAGAGTGTGGCCCTCAAAAAGGCTATGGTGAAAAAAGATGTGAAATCCAAGGTATAGCGGCCAAGAAATGGCTGTGATGGTAGGTTAATGGTAAAAATTTTAATAACAACAATTCAGGTGAATTTGGTGCCGCTTGGTCTTGGCACAAAATTCACCTGAATTGTTGTTATTAAAATTTTTACCATTAACCTACCATCACAACCATTTCTTGGCTGCCACCTTGGATTTCACATCTTTTTTCACCATAGCTTTTTTTGAGGGCTGCACTCTTTTTTTACAGCTTGGCTGTTTTGGATTAGATATATTTAATGAAATTTTCTACTGACTGACTGATGCCTTCAGACAAGCGTAACTCGACAACGGCTAAGGCTATGAGCTTGATTTTTTCACTTTTTGATGTCGCTTTGGCCTGAGAGGTGCCTTTTGGCATACTGCAGTATGTATACTGTATTCTTCATGGACTTACCAGTGTCCTTCCATTCATCTTTGCTGACAGCGAAAAGTGTCAATTTGGCAGTAGCACGTGATGGCTTCCCTTCATAATGGAAATTGTCCATATGTTTCATAGTGGCTATTTTGATAGCAGAGGCACTTTTCGACCAGTTCTGGATTCATACTGCTGTGTAACAGGTTGAACATAGCTTGTAACGAAGACAGAAGGACGCCAAGGCTCAATCGTTTCGGAGGGGTAAGTCGCTTCGTTTTGGCTCACATAAGACTGGTAATAATTTAAACAGAGTGTACACTTTTATACATTATATCATGTGCACATAATAATGACATCATAATAATAACACACACATTACAAGTGTTCAAGTCCTGCTTGCAATATAATTTAGACAATCACACTCAGTCTCGACATCCTCCCGGGAGAGCAAATAAAATAGAAGTTGGGTTATCCCTCAAACATTTATGTATTCGTTGTCGGGCGATCAAATGAGCCTTCCTTTTCTTATCATGTTTAGTAGAGTATTGTTCCTGGTTATTGATATCATCATTTTCAGTAACATCATCCTCAGATCTTCTATTGTCCATCATAGTTATCTGTTCATCTGTTTTACTAGGCAATTCCAGTGGATAAAGGTGACATATAGCTCTAGCAATCACACCACCACTTGGTAAAAGAACCTCTGCTGATCTAATTTGACCATCACGTCCAGTTATCAACTTCTGAATTTTACCTAGTTTCCAACTACATCTAGGGATGTTATCATCTTTCACCAATACTATGTCATCTATTTTAGGAACTCTTAATGTTGAGTGTCTTGAATTTTTGTGATAGATAGGTAAATTTTCTCGGAGACTCAATAAATCCTCCTCCCTCCAAACCTTCCAAAACAAATCCAGATACTTCTGGCCTTTCTTCCAAGTCGTAAACAATTGTGTTGCAGTATCTCTCTTAGGTTGATAATCCTCATCTGTATGATAACTATAATCCTCATCTGTATGATAACTATCTTCTGTGGATGGAAGACCCAGTTTCCTGTTAGTAACCAAAAAATGTGACGGTGTCAACGTAAAGCCCGACTAAAAGTCTTCATACACATATGTTAGTGGCCTCGAATTAAGTACTGCCTCGATCTCTGTCAGCAAGGTAGCTAGTTGATCCAAAGTAAAATGTTTTCTTCCCAAAGCTTTCCGTAAACATCGCTTAACCATGCCAACCAACCGTTCATAAATGCCACCCTGCCAAGGGGCCAAAGCTGTAGTAAAGCTCCATCTGATACCCTCACTAGAAACATAACTTAACAAATCCTTGTCTGTAAAAACTCTCCTCCACTGTTGATTTATCACCGTATTTGTAAGCTTGAATTGAGGAGCATTATCTGAAATAATGGAATCAGGCTTTCCTCGTCGTGAAATGAATCTTCTCAAACAATTTAGAAACTGCTCAGCCGTCAAACCCAATACCCACTCCAAATGTACAGCTCTAACAGTTAGGCATGTGAATAAACACACCCAAACCTTTTGTAACTGACTTCCCTCCTTAACATATACTGGCCCCAAGTAATCAAGTCCAGTAAATTGAAAAGGATCAGATCTAGCCACTCTCTCACGGGGCCAAGGGGGCATCAGTGGCAATGGGAAAGGGGCACCTTCGTGTCTACGACAGATCATACAACATGATAAAACACTTCTTACTGCTACTCGACCCTGAGGTATCCAATACTCCTCACGGATTTGTGAAAGCGTATGTGCAACTCCAGCATGAATCAAGCGTTCATGCACTTCTTTAATCAGTAACCGTGTAAGTATTTCATCCCGTGGTAGCAACTTTGGACATTTGGAACTGTCAGTAGTTTCAGCATTTACAAATCGTCCATAACATCATAACACTCCATCGACATCTAACTTCAAACCAAGCTGGTGTATCAAACAGTGTTTTCTATCTTTCTCAATAGCAGTCAGTACATCAGCAAACCTTCGTTTCTGAACAACAGACACCCACAACAATGTTGCTACCTGTAAATCCCTTGCACAAACTGACTGTCCATCAGACAATGAACTCAACACAAAGTACAGTAACTTACACCTCCTTTCAATTGATTCCCTAATCGACTGTGTCAAAGTAAGCCAGATTCTTCTCCTAATAAACTTTAAACAATAAACAGTAACTCTCAAAAGTCTTCTCAAGGAGGAAAACTTTTTTTCATCAATTCCACAAATTGAGTTTACATTGTCAACATCATGACTAATGACTGAAGTCGTTTCATACAAAGCTCTTGGAACCCCACATTCCAATCCTTGTAAAATCTCGGGTGTCAATTGAGGTATACACCATTCTGGCCAGATGTTCTCTGCATCTTTAAGCCACGTAGGCCCATTCCACCATAATTTGGCTTCCTTAACTTCAGACACTAGCAATCCTCTAGTAGGAAAATCAGCAGGGTTCTGGTCAGATGGTGCATATCGAAAAATAACATCAGATTCCTTTAACACTTCTTTCACTCTATTCTCAACAAAGGTGGGCAACGGCTTGTTGGTTTTTAACCAATATAAAACACATGTTGAATCTGTCCACAAAATCCGTCTCAATGATGGTAATTTCAACTCCCTAGCAACAAAATTTGCTGCTCGTATTCCAATGTTAACAGCAAGTAACTCCAGTCTAGGAAGTGTAATATTTCCTTTCATCTTATGGGTACCCTTTGAAACCAATCTCATCTTTGAAAAGACAAGGTTTACCTTGACAGAACTATGTTTCTCTACACGAAGATACACTGCAGCTGCATAAGATTTCATTGATGCATCACAAAACACAAGCAGCTTATACTGTTCAGTAGTGTCCACATTGGCAACACGTCTATTTATCTTAAGAGTAGACAACAGTCTCAATTCAGTCAATATTTCATTCCATCTCTTACATAACTCTTCTGACAAAGGCTCATCCCATGACACACTCTCCATCCACGGTACTTGAAGAAACACCTTCCCATAAAATGTCACCGGAGTAACAAGACCCAATGGATCAAAAACCTTAGCCACTACTTTCAATACCTCCCTTTTTGTAGGGATGACATCCGAGTTACTAAAATTAACTCCTCCAACTTGTAGGTTATCTTCTTTGTAATTCCATGGCATGCGAAAGGTCTTAACAACACTTCCTTTGACAACTTCAGTCTCCGGTAACAAACCAAGGAATTCAGATGAATTGGAGATCCACTCCCTTAGATTCATAGATGCCTTTCCAAAAATGTTCTTTGACTCGAAATAAATCTTGTGAGCTTCTTTCACAGTACCAGCTCCAAGTAGGACATTATCAACATAGATGTTCTCACTAATCCGTGAAGCAACAGGTGTGCCAATCTTCTTCAAATGATACCTCCCAACAAAAAGGGACTACAAATAATTCCAAATGGAACTCGACAAAATCGGTAAACATCCAGATTTTCTTCAACCACTTCTAAGCTTTGTAAGTTCTTAAACCAGAGGAACCTTGTTACATCTCTGTCCATCTCCTGGATACCAACCTGCAAAAAGGTTTTCTCGATGTCAGCAAGCATGACAATTGGCTGGATCCTAAAACGAAGTAGGATACCACACAAGTCTGGTAATAACACAGGGCCTCTGTGAAGACACTCATTTAAACTCTTCTCTCCCCTCTTTGCTTTGGCTGAAGCATCATACACAATACGCAGTTTGGTTGTACTCTTAGCTGGTGTGATCACTGGATGATGAGGAAGATAATGGCATTGTTGACTTGTCCTTGTATCAGTAGTGACCTTCTCCACTATTCCTTGCTTAACTTGACTAGAAATAACTTCATCATATTTCTCAAGTAGATTTCTATCCTTCTGAAAACGTCTTGCCAAAGATCTAAGTCTACCAACTGCAATATCCAAGTTTTCAGGAATATCCAAGTTCTCATATTTCCATGGCCACTGTATCTGATACCTACCATCCTCAAAACAAATCGAGGAATTAAATCTTTCAAGAGCTTTATCATCATCAGTTATGTCCAATGGATCACTGATTCCAATTGTTTCCAATCTCCAAAAGTCTTCAATACAAGTAACTGAATCATCAGAACATGAAACCATACTCATTTCAGGTAACATCTTATTAACCTCTGTCATCACAAGACAACTTGAAACATGTTGTTGACAACTTCTGATACTGTACTTTCCTGTAAGAATGTATCCTATCTTTGAGGATATCAAAAACAATCCTGATGGAAGTGTCAACTTCTCAGTACCCAAGATGGTCCAAAAATAATCAGATCCTATTAAGAGGTCAACATTCACCGGCTCTACATCCTTGGGAACAGTGTCAGCCATTTTCTCTGGAGAAATTGATAGCAAAAACTCTAGATCTGATGGTTGTATTGGGCCCCTTTGTATTGGGCCTGTAATTTTATTTATCACATTAGCATGAAGTGGTAAACAAGAATTGTTTTTAGTTATCACATTAAAGTGGACAACAAAGGTGTTTACCTGCTGAGGTGTCCTTGCAGCAAAGGTCGATATAGACAGTAACTCCTCACGATCACAAGTTAACTTCAACTTCTTAGCCAGCTGGTCAGTTATGAAGGTACGATGACTTGCACTATCCAACAAAACTTTTGCCATAATGGTTGCTGATCCATCTGCTGTCTGAATAGGAACAACTGCTGTCTGTAACAAGACCTTTTCTCCAGAAGCAATTAAAGCATGATCAGTGCCTACACTTGCATTAAGAGTTTCAGTAGGTTTATCTTGACTCCCCTCTGTTACTACATTACCAACATCATGGTCAGGAACAACATTCTTTCTCACTTCACCATCACCAAATCTTTGTGGGCATATAGCTCGATTATGGTGTTGTTTTTTCCCACAATAATAACAACCATATCTCTGAGGTGATGAACAATCAGTAAATGTGTGTCCAACCTTAAAACAAAGAAAACAACGACCCTGAGTTATCAGTTTCCGCTTACGTTCAGCAAGTGTTTTAACTCTGTCACATTCATCATTAAAGTGGTCACCTCTGCAGAACACACAACTAGGACTTCTACCTCTTCTCTGTACATTAGTAGTAAAAGTGTCAACAGATGCCTGATTCAATAACTGCTTACCACCTCCGGACAAGGATTGACTCTCCTTTTGTCCTCCTTCATGTCTTACAGGTCGATAGTCATAATTCCTTCCTTTGGCATTAGCCACTCTTCGATAAGCATTCTCTTGAACAATCACATATCGACTCAATAACTTTCTCAATAATTCCATTGTCCATTCTTCATCACATTGTTTTGTGCTTTCCAACTTTAAAATGACTTCCAAAGGGAACTTGCTCAAAATCTGGTAAACCAGCATCCTCTGATTGTCAACTGTCTCACCTTGTGACTCCAACTGTCTCAATATTCTCTCAATATTATTGTGAGTGTACTGAATGTCACTGAACTTGCACGAAGAGGTTGGAAGATTCTGTAATTTGGCATAAAGCACTTCAACTATTGATTCCTTTCTTCCAAATCTCTCCTTTAAAAGTTTGAGTGCTACGTCATAGTTCTCCTCAGTTACAGAGATGCCTGAAATTGCAACAGAGGCAACACCTCGGAGAGTTCCCTTGAGATAACTGAACTTTGACACATTTGGTATCTTCTGCTTATGAACGGACGAATGAAAAATATCCCAAAATTCTGGCCACTTTAACAAATTTCCATCAAATATCAGTAAATGCAACTTTGGAAGATGTACTGACAACTGTGGATTGTTTACTGTAAAGGTATCACCTGATGAAGAAGAGGTCAAGGTCGCAGCTTGTACTTCCCGTGTAGCTTGTACAGTTGCATGGTCAATTATAGGTTGAAGGTTAGTTTGTGTTGAGGTTAGCATTTTCTGGTAGTTGGCTTGTTCTCTCTTCCTTGAGATTAATATTACTCTTGCTTTCAATCTGGATATCACTTCATTGGCGGCAAACATAAGTTCAATAAATCCAGTTTCGCCATCTGTTACTCGAGAATACTCTTTCTCTTCAGTAGCCTTCGCGTCACCTTTTGCTTCCTTAAGAACGTTCGACCAGTCTTTGTTGCATTTTTCTAGCAACGAAACGTTAGTCGTGAGCCTGTTCAGAAAATCTTCTACTTCACTCTCGTATTCGTCCAGTTCCTGTTCCTTGGGTTTATTCTCCAACAAACCATTCGCTGACTCAATGTACTGCTGTAGACGGGCCTTAGCGGGTCCTATTATCTTCCTTATTGGTCCGGACATCGCCCAGAATTCTGGTCACAGCACCAACTGTAATGAAGACAGAAGGACGCCAAGGCTCAATCGTTTCGGAGGGGTAAGTCGCTTCGTTTTGGCTCACATAAGACTGGTAATAATTTAAACAGAGTGTACACTTTTATACATTATATCATGTGCACATAATAATGACATCATAATAATAACACACATTACAAGTGTTCAAGTCCTGCTTGCAATATACTTTAGACAATCACACTCAGTCTCGACATAGCTGACAACAAAGCGTAATGGATACTTCACTTTTTAGACAATAATTGATATAGCTGGGGCACGCGGCGCCATGTTAGATGCGGTATGCATAGGTTCACCAGTCATAATAATTATTTACAAAAAAGTTAACAAGCAAGTACACAGAAAAATTTAGAATTTTCAACTAGAGTGGGGACCATAGCACATTGATTAAAAGTACTGAAACAAGCTGGAGTAGTACATGATATTAAATCACAGTAAAACAATAAGAAGTGTTATATCCCTACTGTGCTCAAGATACCATAATGAAAATGCACAGTAGGGATATAACAATTCTTATTGTTTTGCTGTGATTTAATATCGTGTATATACTACTCCAGCTTGTTTCAGTACTTTTTATCGATATGCTATGGTCCCTACTCTAGTTGAAAATTCCAAATTTTTCTGTGTACTTCTAATTAATAATCACCTCCCGCCCGCATCAGTTTTTGTTCCATTGGGTGACAGGAAACAAACAATATAATAATGATGGCCTAAAGTAATTTGTGTTGTACAGTTATGGTATCCAAAAGACAGCCAATGTTCAGTACAAACTTGTATTTGCAACGCCATGCCATGGACATACTTACCTTCCTAAAATTTGTTTTGCAAATGGGAAATACTTGAAGGATTTTGCATGCAATGACTGTTTTCTATTAGAGCATTTGAGAAATAAAAGTAGTAAAGTAAGGATGGATGCCTATACCTAAGGACATTTAATCCCTACTTAAGTCTATACCCATGATTGAATTAGCTAGGGAATAAATGTCGACTAGTATATTTTCAGGTGTAGGCAGCCTCCCTTGTTTCACTACTTTTTATTTCTTAAATTTCAATTATTCCCTTGTACTTGTTTGTCTGTTTGTTAACTTTTATGTAATATGACTGGTGAACCCACACATACCGCATAAGAATAAAAAATGGCATTGTTTTCGACTCATCGCATGTCCCAAGTTCCCAACCATCAATTAATGAAATAGTGAAGTGGCCACTATACTTCATTTTCAGCTATGCTCAGCTTGTCAGTGTTGCAAATGAAGAATACTACAAGAAGGACTTTTGCAATCAATCCAGTTATAATGGAAAGCTCAGACTATTCCTGTTACAAACATAGGGAAGCCGTCATGCAGCACTACCATGAATTGACACCAGACCTTGAGCTGTCAGCAAAGAGAAATGGGACGCAAAGGTAAGTAAGTCCATAATATGTACATAGTGTGCACTGCGGCATGTCAAAAGGCACCTGTTTATATAGTTGAAGCGACATTGAACAGTGAAAAAATCAAGCCTGTAGCCTTGTCTGAAGGCATCAATCAGTCAAATCAGCCAGTAGAAAATTCAATTGAATATTTTTTCAAATTTAGTAGCAACCTATTGGAAACATTTTAGGTTGCACTGAAGGCACTTTTGGGTTTGGTTATACCTCACCAATACTGCCAAGGTGCCATGAAGATATTGCGAGGCTGTCAATATTTTTTTGTGAGAAAGTGCAACCTCAGTGATCCCTGATGTACAGTACTTACCATGCTGTATGATAGCATCATCATGTTAAAGTATTCAGAAAGATGTGTATTGTAGGATTAGGATGTTGGGAGAGGGACTGACTCTACACTGACTCTTTAAGAAAGACATTAAAAATTTGTGAAACCTTAAGGTTATAAAGATTAAAGTAGTTTGTTGAACATCTTAAATTTATTAACATTTTGCTGTACAATTTCCCTGCTACATACAAAGAATTATCTAGTGATAATCCATGTGGGTATCTACAAATTTTATTGTATGTCTAAACTGAGGTATGTTCATGGGTTTTTCAACAGATGAGGGAGATGTTCGTTTGGTTGATGGATCATCACCATTGGAAGGCCGTGTTGAACTGTGGTTCAATGAGACTTGGACAACTGTTTGTAATCCTCGTTCATCTACAGTTCAACGTATGCGTGTGGTCTGTAGACAGCTTGGCTATTTTGATGTTTTGCATCCACTGTATGGAGATCCATTTGGGAGTGGCGAAGATTCTACATTGCCTATTGTATTTAACTGCGTTGGAAATGAAGCTAATCTACTGTTCTGCGATTCTTCCCTTCCTTCAACCAATTGTCTGATTGATTCAGTGATATGTCAGAATATAACTTGTGAGTGCACATGTACACCCTATAAAGTTGTTTCAGTGTATCATATCCTATTGCAATAGAACCTTGGTTATCTGAGGTCCTTTTGTCAGTCACCTTTGTACAACACATTGTTTCTGTAACTTAGAACAATGCTGGGTGACATGCTTGATTAACCAACCTCAACCAAGAGAAGCTCCATATAGTTGTATGTAATATATATATAAAGAACTTTGCGTGGGAGTATCAAAGCAAAAAAATGTTCTATATTTGCCATAAAGGTGCAAGTGTTCTATATTGGGCAGTTATAGAACACTTTTATAGACCACAGTTCTATATCAGGTAGTTATAGAACTGCCAGGTCTATTTTGTAGGCTGATAGCCTACTTTGAGTGAGTAATCACTCATTCTGGCCAGTACAACCAATCAACCAAGCCAGTGTAGGCTGATAGCCTGACTGCACTGGCTAACCAGTCAACCCAACCAGTAAGAGCCGAACCACTGGATTTAATTTATAGACACACTTGAAGATTTCGATGGTGGTTGCTTGTGGTCAGCAGCAGTGAACATTCTTAGTACATTTTGCTCACATAAACAGACGAGTCCTAGGAATATCACGGAAATATGCTTATTAAAGTACCACAATCAAAAACTTTAAGTATTGAGAAGACGGACTAGACTCACAGAACGACTAATAAAGGCGCAGCACAGTGCAACGAAGGCGAAACACAGGTGCAATGCCTATTCTACCAATGATAACACTCCTTCATGAGTTTTTAATTGTTTCATGTATCTTGTGTGCACCTCAAGTTGACAGTTCTCTATACCAGATAAAGCAGTGCTTTTCGCTCATGCTATATGGGAAATATAGCACTCAAAGAGTGGTCTCGAGACGAAATATAGCACTCGGCTTTGCCTCGTGCTATATTTGCTTCTCGCCCACTCTTTTCGTGCTATATTTCCCATATAGCACTCGCGGCAGTGCTTTATCTAGTACATATATATGCCATGGCTACGAGGTGTATTGCACTTACAGACACTGTGAATCCAAAGTCAGAGTGGTAAACCCTGAGGCAAAGCCGAAGGGTTATCAAAGTAAATTTCTGATGGCAGAGAATAATTTGCTATAGTGCCAAGTTCTGGGTTTTTGCTGAAAACCTGGCTAACTGTATGTAACGCTGTTATGTACTGTTTTCATTACAGTTGGTTGTTATGACTACCCAACCTACTATGATCCTGCAAGTGATCAATGTGTGGAGACATGTCCTTCAGGAACTATTGGAGTAGTTAATGGAAGTGTTATTAGTGATGTGACTACTGATCGTGTTAGAGCTTGTGTACCAAGTGAGTGACTACAGCTTTTTCATAACTGATAGATGTTTCAATATTTTATTTGATTGTATCTACTACAAACAGTTATTGTTCATATTTTTTGTAAACTTCATCTCTTTTCTTCTTAACTTAATTTGAGCATGCATGCATTCCATTTAAGCTGAGTTTGTACATGTACAACCAAGAAACAGATTCATTCACCAGGCAACTAAATCAAAAACTTACCATACAGTACATTTGTGCATGCCAATGTATATGCATACATGTACAAAAGGTTGTCACTACAAATGCCTAATACAGTTTCATGTTGATAAGCAGTATCTAGCTACATACATAAGGGGTAGCTAAAACAAGATACAATTACTAGTCACTGTCACACCCATAACATGAGATTGCAGTACATGTACAGTAGTTAAATACTCTCTTCTTGTAGTTCCTGAAGTTGGATATATATCAACATTTAATGCTTCACAGTATGAATTTGATTTCAATGTGTACGCTCCAGTTGGAACAGAAGCATTTACAGCACTTCTGCTTATAGAAGATCCTGATATTATCCGTGGCGGATCTATTAGCATGCATCCTGTGTCACGTGATGTCCCTCTATCTCCATTCTCATTTAATATGGAGAATTACATTTCTATATATGAAAATTCTTATTATGATGATGGTAGGCAAGGAATTATTGGTGATGCTATAACACTCACAGTCACATTAACTGAGCCACTTGATCCTACTGATAACATTACAACATATCGGTATTTCTTTGATACTTCAATTAATACCCGTATCCAACGTGCTATAGATTATGACCAAGCACAAGTGATAATCTATGAAAGAAGTAAGTGTGTTTATCAAAGCATGCACATGCATGCACCACACTAAACTTATCATAATAGTACTGTAATTCACTTTTTTTTCACTGTAAAATAATTCTTTAACTGATACTGTAGCTGATGGCTAGTTTTCAATTTAGACACAAAAAGAATCAGGAACATGGCTAAATCTTTTTCCATGATAGCTACCAGTGCTACAGAGTTACTCTAATAGAGCAGTGGCATAAAATCATTTTCATTCAATATAAATCATACAAAAATATATTATTTATATGTTTACACAAAACTTTTTATCATAATTTTTTTGCATGGAAAAAAAAAGAAGCGAATTACAGTATGTGAATTATTCCTACAAGTGTATATAGGAGTAGGAATCATTACAATAAAAATGTTTAAGCAAGAGGATCACCAGAAGTATAAAATTTCATGCCATCCTTAGCCATGCTTATGGCTAAATTACACTTAATGTGTATGTGTATGCATGTTTGAAGTTGGCAAGAACAAATACATACTGGTTGATAGTGTCATTTTCATTGTCCTACAGTAGAGTGATTAACCAATTATCAGACTAATCACATAGTGGTTTAATTTGCCATACATTAGTCCCAATAGTAGGAGTGCAATTAATCCCAAATCGCACGGCCTTGTTTCTGTAATTGCACTGTAAAGTAGCCAATAAAATAGCAGAATAACAGAAGCCTTTTAAGTACAACAAGAAAGTGATATAATGAATAGCCAATCAAATAAGCTGACAATAGAAGTCTTTTAAGTGCAACATATGTAGACATTTTGAGTAGCCAATCAGAATTGCTGACACGCAAAGCCTTTTAAGTGCAACAACAAATGATGTAATACAAAGAAGGATGATGCAATCACCTGGTAGAAGTTAATGGCCACATAGAACTGGATAAATGTGTACTACAAACCATGAAGGGTGAGTCACTATGTGATTAGTAGGCAATCACACGCATTTTCGTGCAATTATGGAATAATTGTACTCGTAACAGCCAAAATTACACTCAAATGTGTGTGATTACCTATACATACCAGGAGTAGTAGGCAAACTACAAAACACAGAGCTCTGATTTTTTGTGCTATAGGATGTGCCACACTGAAGTCAATTAACTTGCAGTAAAATTTCAACTTAATTGCCCAACTATGTAGCTGAAGTGATGCTAAACATGTGTCTACAAAACAAAGGATAAACTAACCAACCATCCAGACAGCCACTCATATCATACCTAAACAGCAACACAGAATATTAAAAATCTGTCCTTGGTAGTGCTATTCTCCAAGTATGGGATGTTATGTTAGGCCAATTTTTTTGTTTCATTTAAGTAAATTTGACATGTTTCATGGGACCAATATTCCCAGACATTGTAGCTACTCTATGCTCTAACAGCTTACAAAAACAATCTCAAGTGTCCTTATGCGAATTCATTCACTGAAAACTGCTTTACAAATAACCCAAGTAAGTACCTAAAAGCTAATGCAAAAATCTTTCAGCTACACCTCCGAAGGTGAAATCAGATAAAATAGTAAATATTTTAATTTAAAAATGAAGTAGGGATCCATGTGATAAAATGTAGTGGAACTGGTCTTTCATGCTTTGTATTTCACTGTGCTACCAATAAGAGGTGTGTATTTCATGATCAATCACTATATGCAGCTAAATCATTAAGGGACATGCCACTCGACTTAAGGGGCATGCCACAATTGGTATTGGTCCAGCTAGTTTGTAAAAGGTCTACCAACTGTCTACCAGTAATATCTCTTAAAGCAGCAAATTTGTGGTATCTAAAATATGGAAAGAGTCAATACAGAAAATTAATGCCTTGATATGATTTCCTAGTGAAGAAGACGACTAGCATTGCTGAAGATAAAAGGAAAGGCAAGGTGCAGAGGAAAAGCACTTGTCAGAACCTGTTTTGATAACAAATAGATTTTGTGTAATGTCACACAATTGTACAATCACGTACAAAAGAAATAAATGGCCTACTACAACACGTCGCAACAACACTCTACAACAACCTGGTACAACCGGAATACAATTACAACTCTTACGCATGCGTGCAACTACAAGAAATTACTATATGTCAATACACCACAGAACCCCTAAAGGCATGAGCCATTGGTGAGTTTGAAAATGGGGTATAAAAATGCTAGTCATATGATGTGTTGTTTAGCTGCTAACCTTGTGAATGTGGTCAGGCAGGGCAGGGAAGGGCAGGGCAGGCAGACCAAATATTGGGTTTAGGAAATTTCTTTAAAATTAAATATTAGGATTTACAGGTTTAACTTAAGACTCTTCCACAAAGGCACTTTTATTCCTATTATAATGTTTCTAGGGTGGCTTTTAGAGGCAGTATTTTGGCAGGTACCATTCATCATTGGGGCGATCTCTACTTAAACAGTACTACAGTACTGTTTGATAAATCTATTGGTTCATTGCCAAAAGACAGAAGTTGTTTTTGTGATTAGCTTATGTTTTCCAGTTAAACAAACCTCAAAACATTGCTAATCAAGTAATCTACTTTTGTTGTTGTACACGGTAGTCTGTTATTATAATATTGTGCTATATCTTGTGATTTAATGTTGTGTTAACCACTTCTTCATGTCACAGTGTAATCTATAATATTCATGATATAATCATATACCTGCTATATACATGCAATTATATGTACATGTACAATCAGTTGTTGGTTTTATTTTTAGTGGCATTTCCGCCAGTGGTCACAATAGATGAATTTGACGTCATCCCCTTGGGTGATAGTGTATCACTTGTGTGCAGTGCTGTTGGTTCTGAACCCTACAATTTTGTATGGAAGACTGAAAAAGGACTTGAAATATCATCAAACCCTACAGTAGTCTTAGAAATTTCTGATGTTAGTCAATATGGCATTTATACTTGTGAAGTCACCAATTCATTTGGTACTGGTTCTGCTACTGTTGAAGTAACACCACCAGGTTAGTTATAGGTTTATACACACTGTATAATAGACATACTATAGAGTGTGTTAAGGAGTCGGTCTCATAAATCATACAGTACAGTACATTAAGGATCATAGAGGTCTGCACATTCTCACAAAAAACATATTGAACAGAAACCAGCTTTCATGGCACTTTGGCAGTATTTAGTGGCAGGTCTAGAAGGGTTTGATGAAGAGCTATTTACAACAGAAGAGTGGCTTACTCAGCCAGCATCACTTTAAAAAGTGAAAATCTGAAAGGAGGTTTCTGTCAAAACTACCAATCATAACAGTAGCATTTATAACTTACAGAAAGTCTTTTTTCATCTCTGAGGCCAACTAGATCAAATGCACAGCAGTTCACCTGCTCACTCGATAATTATTTTTTCAGGTGCTTGTTTCTGCATGAGTTCAAAATAAAGAGAAAAACCCTGATGATAACTTAACCATTATCTTTCTTTGATAAAGGATGTCTAAATGGTAGCATAATAGTGTAGCTAACTAATATTATCTATTGCAATGGTTTTATGGAGCCAAAATGTAACACACCTCCCAGAAACCCCCTTCAAAAAATCCTAGATCCGTTACTAGTATTATAAAAAAGCCCAAAAGCGCCTTCAGTGAAACTCAAAATGCTTTGTTGCTACAAAATTAAAGATATATTTAGTAGATTTTTTTGCTGACTGACTGGCTGGCTGGCCGGCCACCTGCCCACCTGCCTGTCTGCAACCAACCAACTGACTGACTCACTGATTCCTTTAGACAAGTGTAACTCAATAACGGCTAAGGCTACAGGCTTGATTTTTTCACCACTAGGCATCGCTTCAGCCTGACAGGAGCTCAGTTTTTGGCATACTGTACTTATACAATTCATGCATCATGTATTCCATTTCTTTTCACTGACAGTGCCAAGGTGTCAACTGTAACACTGTGTAACAGGCTGAACACAGCTGAAAATGAAACGTGATGGCCATTAAGTTTTTCAATAATTGATGTATAGCTGGGATCTGCATTCAGATGCAAAATTAGTTTTGTGAAGTCATTCTTTCTTTTGATGCAAAGTACATGACTTCATAATTGTGTTACAAAAAGTACACAATCATAGAAATACAAAAGTAGTGAAACATGGAATACCTCAAGAGTCATGGCTATAAACTGAAGTATAATGTCTACAGTATATCTGCAGGTGTAGGTGACCTCCCTTGTTTCATTTCTATGATTCCTAATCAACATAAAATTCCCATATGTACAAAGTAGCATTGCCTCCTGCGCAACTATTCCTATAACTTCCACTTTAACTAAAGTTCCTGCAATGAGACATGACTTAATTCATTAGAAGCGTAATAAGATTAAGCATCATCACTATTCTGTGGCGGTTGCTGCGGTGCGTTCACTAACAAGCCAAACAATTATTAATAATTCTGTTAATCAATGCAACAATCACCAGCACACTCAAGATTACAACAACTGTTCATAATTACAATCACGAGACTATTTATACCCTACGTTACATCACTATTAGAAGTCTGTTCATTACGTAATACCACATATTCATGTCCTACAACTGTGTAGTGTAGAATAATTTATAGTATATGAGATATGCCATCCTGCATGGATGTGAGTAAGATCATTTAAGTAGCAAAACTGCATGTATGCTAAATAATTTCCATGTATAACTTCAAACTACATGATGTTGGTGGTACCTGACCTATCATGCAAGTAACATGGCTTTAGTTAGTTTTAATTACTGACATCAAAATTAGTAAATTTTAAATATTGTATTTAAAAATCAGCAACATATGGTATATAGCATATAAAGGTAAAAGTACAAGGAAAAGTAAGGAATTTTAAGTTCAATTAGAGATCAAAGAAATAAAGACCAAGCGGCACCAAAATTCACCTGAATTGTCATTATTAAAATTTTTACCATTAACCTACCATCACAGCCATTTCTTGGCCACCACCTTGGATTTCACATCTTTTTTCACCATAGCCTTTTTGAGGGCTGCACTCGTTTTTTTTACAGCTTGGCTGTTTTGGATTAGATTTCACTTATTTTTGTATTTGTATACCCCAAAGTTGGCCTATGGTAGTCTTTGGGGCTATTTTAACTTATCTTTTTTTTCTTTACCACAGGAACAAGGAAAGATGAAGTAGATGTTAAATACTTCAAATATTTCTAATTTTATCAGTAAATGTACGAATTACATATATAATACATATATTTATTACAGAACTCTCGGTACATGGTGGTTTCTTTATAACTGAACAATCTACAAGGTGGCTTCTTCTAGCTGGTCTCTCTACAGGATGATTTGTTTGTAGCTGAATTCTGTACAGGTGGTTTGTTTGCAGTTGAGCTCTTTACAGGATGATTTCTTTATAACTGAACAATCTACAAGGTGACTTTTTCTAGCTGGTCTCTCTACAGGATGATTTGTTTGTAGCTGAATTCTCTACAGGTGGTTTGTTTGCAGTTGAA
Source organism: Dysidea avara (assembly GCF_963678975.1). Lineage (NCBI taxonomy): Eukaryota > Metazoa > Porifera > Demospongiae > Dictyoceratida > Dysideidae > Dysidea > Dysidea avara. The sequence goes on along the minus strand of NC_089278.1, from coordinate 2,657,844 downwards.
CTCTTTGCAGAATGGTTTCTTTGTAGCTGAACTCTCTACAAGGTGACTTCTTCTAGCTGATCTCTCTACAGGGTGATTTGTTTGTAGCTGAATTCTGTACAGGTGATTTGTTTGTAGCTGGATTCTGTACAGGTGATTTGTTTGCAGCTGAGCTCTTTACAGAATGGTTTCTTTATAGCTGAACTCTCTACAAGGTGACTTCTTCTAGTAGCTGAATTCTGTACAGGTGATTTGCAGCTGAGCTCTTTACAGAATGGTTTCTTTGTAGCTGAACTCTCTACAAGGTGACTTCTTCTAACTGATCTCTCTACAGGGTGATTTTTTATACCTGAACTTTCTACAGGGTGATTTATTTGTAGCTGAACTCTCTACAGGGTGATCTGATCTCTCTACAGGGGTGATTTGTTTGTAACTGATATCTCTACAGGTAGATTTGTTTGTAAGTGAACTCTCTACAAGGTGATTTATTTGTAGCTGATTTCTCTACAGGGTAATTTGTTTGTAGCTTAACTCTCTACAAGGTGATTTGTTTGTAACTGAACTCTCTACAGGGTGATTTGTTCTTAGCTGATCTCTCTATAGTAGGGTCCGCAATGTGAAATTTCGACATCAAAGAATCAACTACCAAACCACACACAAATGCTAGGCTAGGTACCACTTAGAAATGCCAGATTGGCACTATTTTTCGTAAATGTCTTGTCGTGCAAATCGGCTAATATGTTTACAAATTACGAGATTTTTTGCTATATCTTCAAGGAAATGTCTTTTCAAGCTGCAATATGCACTCTCAACTTTTCTTACTAATTGTACTCTAAACTAAAACCATCAGTGGCTGCATTGTCTGGAGCGATTTCCAGCCGTATCATCGCAAGAACAAAATTTCAGACTCGAAAAAAGTTTTGATGCCGCTGGAGCACACAGCAATGATACCAAAGTAACCCTCCCAGGTCAGACTGGTCTGGCACGGGTCCAACTACTACCACACCAAATATCATCGAATTCCAAAATTGTTTGCCATCTGGCTGAGCTCGATGGCCATAAAAAATTCCTCAAAAATACTGATTTTATTCATTTAAAGGAACTTTTGCAAGCCAGATGTGCTAGTTTACTTCTCAAAAGCTTGCTAGACCCATAGTCAGTAGCCTTCGCTCATTGGGTTGGTCTGGCAGCTCTTCTAGCAATCTCAAAATCTGCCACAAATGCCGATATCGACCAATTTACACCTCATTAAAGAAATCTTGCACATGCACCAAACGTGATGTTTTGCCTCTCTAAAGTCATGCTGCATCCTTGTTTAGTTGCATTTATCCATAGGGTGGCTCTAGCGGCTCTCTTATCAAGGCCAAAATGCATCAAAAATGTCAATCTCACCAATTTGTCACCAGTTTTAGTAAGTTTTAAGAGTCAAACATGCTGATCTGCCTACCTACATTCTTGTTGGACCCTTCAATTTCCTTTGTCTGTGTATAGGCTGCTTTCTTCAGTCTCTTGGAAATGTCAGGGCACACGCAACCATAATACCACTTACTGCTTATTTGTTTCATTGATTCCACGCAAGAATGACAAATAGAAATATTGCAGAGCTCAAATGGAGTTAGTCTACCTCTAAATATTGCGCTATAGCTACATGTTTACAAATAATTACCAAACTGAAAATAATTACCAAAAACCGCAATCGAAATTTCCATTCATGTAAAGTGCAACTAGACTAACTCCATTTGAGCCCTGTAATATTTCTGCTGGTATTTCTTCATCATTCTTGCGTGGAATCAATGAATAAAAAAGCAGTAAGTGGTATTATGGTTACGTTTAATTGAGTGCTCTGCCAACATTTCCACATGTTTCCAAGACACTGAAGAAAGCTGCCTACACAGACGAAGGCAATTGAAGGGTCCAGCAAGAATGTAGAGAGGCAGATCAACATGTTTGGCTTGTAAAACTTACTAAAACTGGTGACAAATTGGTGAGATTGGCATTTTTGATGGATTTTGGCCATGATAAGAGAGCCGCTAGAGCCACCCTATGGATAAATGCAACTAAACAAGGATGCAGCATGACTTTAGAGAGGCAAAGCATCACGTTTGGTGTGCAAGATTTCTTTAATAAGGTGTAAATTGGTCGATATCGGCATTTGCGGCAGATTTTGAGGTTGCTAGAAGAGCTGCCAGACCAACCCAATGAGCGAAGGCTGCTGGCTATGGGTCTAGCAAGCTTTTGAGAAGTAAACTAGCACATCTGGCTTGCAAAAGTTCCGATAAAATCAGTATTTTTGAGGAATTTTTTATGGCTGTCAAGCTCAGTCAGATGGCAAACAATTTTGGAATTCGGTGATATTTGGTGTGGTAGTATAGTTGGACCCGTGCCAGTCCAGTCTGACCTGGGAGGGTTACTTTGGCATCACTGCTGTGTGCTCCAGCGGCATCAAAACTTTTTTCGGGTCCAAAATTTTGTTCTTGCGATGCTACGGCTGGAAATCGCTCCAGACAATGCAGCCACTGATGGTTTTAGTTTAGAGTACAGTTAGTAAGAAAGGTTGAGAGTGCATATTGCAGCTTGAAAAGACATTTCCTTGAAGATATAGCAAAAAATCTTGTAATTTGTAGACATATTAGCCGATTTGCACGACAAGACATTTACGAAAAATAGCACCAATCTGGAATTTTCTAAGTGGTGCCTAGCCTTTGTGGGTGGTTTGGTAGTTGATTCTCTGATGTCGAAATTTCACGTTGCGGACCCTATCTACAGGGTGATTTTTTTTGTAGCTGAACTCTCTACACAGTGATTTGTTTCTAGCTGATCTCTCTACAGGGTGATATTTTTGTAGCTGAACTCTCTACAGAATAACTTACAATGTAACAGAATTCTATAACGGAGTAAATAAATTAGCTGAATGCTCTATTAGGGTGACTGTTCTATTAGAGTATCTCGATCTTGCGTTAGCTACACGGAGTTGGATTTCGAATCATAACTCAGTGGTTTGTAATCCGATTCTTCTGTGCTACTGCAAGGACTTTCTATGAAGATTATTCCAGCTATATACCCATTTTCAGCTCATTGCTCTAAACGGTTTGCCTAGTAGGCATAAAAATTAATACTTTTTTATTCATAAAAATCGATCGCATAATTGTGACACAGGTTGGATTTTGTATCATATCTCCATGGTCTTAATCTCGATTCCTTTCAAACCACCAAAAGGTACTCCTACGATGGTTACTCCATCTACATAGCAATTTTCAACTCATTCCATGAAGTGATTTACCCTGTAGACGTGACAACAAATTGATCTTGTTTTACGTGAATAATCGGTCATAAATCCTGAACCATTCATCGGATTTACACCAAATTTGATACTTGTTAATGCTTTACAGCACAAGTGCTGAAGGTCTGTAGGACACCTGGTCCTACAGCCTGCTCAAAGACTTTAGCTACTTAAGGTGTGTTTGAAAAGTTGGAGAAAGGAGAAAAAATCCATGACTGGACCTAGGTAGCCTCGAACCTGCAGCCATCCGATTTACGCTCAAACACTTACAGGAGTCTACCAGGTGGTCACTATGATTCACCTTTGGACTCCCTTTCTGTGTGCCAAATTTTAAGGCAATCAGAGTACGCGTTTGCATTTTATAGCAATTTTTGCAGGTGTGCAAAAAGACGAAGAAAAATAAAAAAAAAGAGAAAAAAAATTGAAACTTTGGCAGCTTGTATCTCAGAAATGGCTGGAGCGATTTCCTTCAAATTTGGAATGTAGGCTCCCCTAGCTGGCGGGAAACTCTGTAGCAACTTTGGTTCCAATCGGATAATGGATCACCGAGATACAAAGGTGTGAAAATGACGTTTTCTTTCTTCCTGTCAATATACCCACAGTGTGGCGCGCCGGCTTCTTGGGCTGCACGACACACTATCGTGTGCCTTGATAGTGGAAATTTAATCCCTAACCTCCCTTGTTTCACTACTTCTTATTTCTTTGATCCTTAATCAAACTTAAAATTCCTATTTTTTTCTTGTACTTATTTGTTGACTTTTTGTAACATTATTATGGCTGGTGAACCCATGCATATCACATTAGAAAAAAGAGTGACACCAGGCTTATTGTTTTCATCTGAAGTGTGCCCCTATACCATCAATTACTGAAACAGTGAAGCAGCCATTGCACTATTTCAGCTATGTTTAGCTCATTAAATACCATTACAAACAAAGGACACTACAAGAAGGACCTCCGTAATCAATCCACTCACAATGGAAACCTCAGACAACTCTTTTTACAAATGTATCATGTGGTGCTACCATGAATTGCGCTGTCAAAGGAGAACACAGGTAAGTTCATGAAGAATGCATTGTACGTACTGTGGTATGCCAAAAGCACCTGTTGGGTTGAAGCAACGTTGAATAGCAAAAATAATCAAATCCATAGCCATGGCCATTATCAAGTTATGCTTGTCTGAAGACATCAGTCAGCCAGAGTCAGTCAGTCAGTCAGCCAGCCAGAGTCAGTCAGTCAGTCAGCCAGCCAGAGTCAGTCAGTCAGTCAGCCAGTCAGTCAGTCAGGCAGGCAGGCAGGCAGTCAGAAAATTCCGTTGAATATATGTATTTTTAAATTTGCAGCTACTTATTGGAAGTGTTTCAGGTTGTACTGAAGGCAGTTTTGAGCTTACCCAATAGAGGGCCAAGGCGCCATGAAGTTATTATTATTATTGGTTAAATAGGGCAGACAGCCGAGGCTGATTAGGCCCTACAAGGTACAAGTAAATACATTACAGACATTCAATTAAGGCCTCTGAAAATTTAGTTAAATTGTCCATTTCTATCAGTGGTATTGGTAGTGCATTCCATTCTCTGATTGTCTTTGGGAAAAAGCTTGTCATATGTGACCGGATTTCATATAACAAGGCTTCCACACACACAAAATCAAACTTACGTTTTAGCCAGAAATGGATTGCTGGTCTAATACACTATCATATTCCACACTGTACTTCCTTCAGGACTGGCAAGTCTGGTTTCTGTAGCAGCTTTCTTCCAACCCTGTCAAAACCACGAGTGGGAGATTTGTGCCATTAACTGGCCATGGCTTTGTGATAATGGTGTGTAGTGAGCTGGGACTTCACAGAGAGCTCGCCAGTAGTGTTCTTGGTAAATTTGGAGTGATTTGAGGGCCATGGAGGGCCATGGAGAGCCTAAACTTGGCCTCTGGATTCCAATCGTCTTCTTACTTATTTTATATCCCTATATTAAGCCCAACCACCACCCCCACCCTCCCACCCTATTACTACCACCCCCACCCTCCCACCCTATTACTACCACCTGTGATATTATTACCCGCTCAAAAAAAGCTGCCCAAAACAGGGCAAATTTTGGGTATCAGAAATGTATACACCCACTCAGTGATAGCTAGTAAATAGATGAATAATTGGTGCAAATCTTGTTTGCACAGCTGTAGGCACTGGGAAGTTATTACACAACGATTACTTAAAATCGCCATATCTCCTAACGAAGCTTTGTGCGTCGAAGCCTGGTTTTTTCAAATTCAGTCACATATATGCAGTGGTACTTGTGGATGGTATCATTAGGTGGAATGGGTGATGTTGTCTAGTATGTGTGATGGTAAAGTGGTAGTAGTCAGGTAGAGATAAGCCAATCATGTCATGGATTATTTGGTAAAAGACGTTTGTTCCAGCATAGTACTGACACTACTGTGATAAGTATAGTCAGAAAGGACCCATCTTGCAGCACACCTCTGAACTTTTTCTAAAAGTGTTATTTGTACAATGTAATGCGGGCCCCAAACAACACATGCGTATTCCATTAATGGTCGAACTAATAATAAGTATGCAGATGTCTTGATATCAGTTGAACATTTAGTAAGGTGGCGTTTGAGAAAGTTTGCCAGAAAAGCCCAAACCTTCATGATCCCTAATATATTGTACTATCGTACTGTATGATGAAATGGATAAAGTTAACAAACAGGTTTTTGGTGGCCAAGTTTATTACTTTTATAATGTAGAGTAGAAAGAAGTTTAGGAAGGTTACGAAAGAAAAGGTACATAGTATTAGTTAGTAATACCTTTCATAAGACAAATACACAAAATCACAGATAAACAAATATGTGCATCAAATCAGCTGTGCTTGCCTGCCCCATATGTATATGCTAGCATTGAAACCTGCCCTTTGAGCAGGACCATTCACATTCCACATTAACCACAATCAATGGATTGGGAATGAAGCATTTCAGATCATATCCTAAAGTGCATGCATGGTCATATTGCTTTCCTCTTTTTTACATGGCATTATTTTATCATGCAAGCCTAATAGTAAAATGATGTGAACATGCAGGTTGGCATTATGGTATTGCGAATGATGGTATTACAGCATAGCTCTGTGAGAAAATCCCTACATTGGCATATTATACGACAATTATAAAGTAGGATTTTCCCACCGGGCTATGCTGTAATACTGTTATTCATTTCTTGTTTCACTCTTAATACAGCTATACACATGTGACTGTTCTATTAGGGTAACTGCTGTATTAGAGTATCTCGAGTCAGCTAACAGTTTTCACTGTGCTAGCATTATAAATAGAGCTAGACCAATAGTAAAGGGTGTGGTCATTGTGATTGCATAAATAGATTGTTAAGAGGCACGGTCTCAGCACTCAATCATTATTAATTCGTTAATGGGTGTGGTCTTGATGCAATTGTAGATTTACACTGAGCATAAGCGCTTTGTGGTTGTCTAAATATTCTGCTCAAGGAAAGTGTTGATACAGAAAAGTAATGCCTTGATATGGTTTCCTTGCATGAAGGAAGTGACGTTCAGCCTGGTTGAAGGTAAAAGGAAAGACAAGGTGCAGAGGTAAACACTCATTGGAACCCCAAAAGTCACATGCCAGTAGTAAGTTTGTTATTGTGGCATAAAATGGTGGCCTTGAGTTGCTTAGTTTGGCCTCCAGCCTTGCGTCAGGCAGGTAGGCAGGCAGGCAAGCAGACAAAAATTTGAGATTTGGTTTGTTTGTTTTTTTTTCCTTCTAATATTTATATCCAGCTACCTGTGAGTGTTTTCTTGCTGTATTTGATGTTAGATGGACTAATATTATTATGTAAATGTGATTTTCATTGCGTAAGCCATAAAATGTCTCTAGGATGATTTTTAAAGGTTGGATTTTAGGTGGCACATGTCACTTTTGGGGCAATCCCTACTTAAGCAGTACTACTATACTCACATGTCCAAACTATGTGGCACTAGTAGTATGTATATGTGTCTCATCACATGGAAACTGTAGCACAGTCAATAGCTATATTGCATGCAAAGTTAACACACAGGTGTACACTTCCTGACACCCAATTAATCATACAGTACAATAGTTACTGTATAGTAGGGACCACAAAGGAGTAGGCGTGGTCCACGAAACAATATCACCCAAAAAACAACCTCGATTTTCCCTGACAACGATGGGGCACTATTGGTTAGGCCCAAACAAGCTTTAAGATCGACCCGAAACACTTTCAACAAGTTGCTACAGAATTTTAAAAATAGTTTATTTAAATTTTCTAGGGACTGATTGATTGACTGCCTGCTTGATGCCTTCAGATAAGTGTAACTCAATAATGGCGGCTACGGGCTTGATTTTTTTCACTGTTCGATGTCGCTTTGGCCCGAGAGGTGCCTTTTGGCATACCGCAGTACGTACAATGCATTCTTCATGGACTTACCAGTGTCCTCCTTTGTGTCCCATTCATCTTTGCTGACAGCAAAAAGTGTCAATTTGGCGATAGCATGTGATGGCTTCCCTTTGTAATGGAAATCGTCCATATTTGTCATAGTGGCTATTTTGATAGCAGAGGTGCTTTTCAAATCGTACTGCTGTGTAATGGGTTGGACATAGCCGACAATGAAGCGTAATGGATACTTCACTTTTCAGACGATAATTGGGGATGCACGGTGCCATTTCAGATGTGGTATGCGTGGGTTCACCAGTCATAATAATTATTTACAAAAAAGTTAACAAACAAGTACGCAGAAAAATTTGGAATTTTCAACTAGGGTAGGGACCATAGCACATTGATAAAAAGTACTGAAACAAGCTGGAGTAGTGCATGATATTAAATCACAGTAAAACAATAAGAAGTGTTATATCCCTACTGTGCTCAAGATACCATAATGGAAATGCACAGTAGGGATATAATTGTTTTACCAAGAGTTCATAATATTTGTATGGGGGAAAGTGTCTAACTCTCAGTATGGCCTGTACAAACACCCTACGTAAAGTTCACCAAAGTTCATCTTTCCACCTTCACTGGGGATAGAAAACTGTTGATTGGTGTTGATTAGTGTTGATGAAGGCAAAGCCTTTGTTATGAAATAAGGCTGAGTTGTTACTTTACACAGGGTGTTTGGTGAATGTATTCAAGTTAGATACTCTCCCCCATACAAATATTATGAACTCTTGGTTTCACTGTGATTTAATATCGTGCACTACTCCAGCTTGTTTCAGTACTTTTCATCGGTGTGCTATGGTCCCTACTCTAGTTGAAAATTCCAAAATTTTCTGTGTACTTGTATATTACAAAAGACTATACAGACAAACACACAGACAAACAGACATACACCCATTTGGTCTGCCCAGAAGGCTGTGGGTTTAAACAGCACAACTTTTTTCCACAATTTCATTTACCTTTTTGGTGTACACTTTTTCTACTTTACCTTTTTTTGCTAATAGTAAGTTCAAAGCATCGTGGTATTGCTTCACAGCATATGGACTGTTGGAAAGTATACAATAACATCATTTAATACGTATATGGTTTGCTATTAATGGAATGCAGCTAAAGATTTCTCTGCATCATGGCCTTCAACATGCTGTAGCGGACAATGGAAAGTATGTAGAAGCTTGCAATATACATTCTGAAGTAGCTGGATGATGAGTGTTTTATTTCACATGTGAATTATGTTGATACATGCAAGCATCATTAACAGCTGACATATGAAAAAGGATGCCACAAAAAGGTGGCACTGAGAAGAATAATAGTTGTCATAGGTAGTAAGGCGGGAATCAAACCCTAGACTTTTTGGTTAACAGTGTCTTTGTACTAGAGCTTTGGCTGTTTGTTCATCATTTTGACAGGAATGTAGTTTTCCTATGCCTTCAACACTGTACAAAATGAACGAAAGCACATAGCAATTTGTAATTTTTCACGTATTACTGAGTCGGAGCCCAGCTTTGGTTTTTACATCAACTTATCTAAGTGTGAGCTAAACTGGCCTTCTGGTGATAGCTCATTTCCTTTTATCATGCATACTATCCCTGAAGGAAGTGGTTTGGAGCTTCATTGGCTTCCCTGCTTGGGCTTTTTATGATGCTTTTTGATAAAATGGTTGCCATTCAGGATAAACTAGCTGACCTAGAGGATCCTCAGGTGGAGCTATATTTGCTTAGGAGCTATATAGGTGTTTGCAAGGTCATCTCTGTTGTGTGTCATCTTCCTCTTTGGGCTCCTTCTTTGATCTTAAGCTACAAAAATGCCTTAGTAGGATTGTGCATTGTGGCATTTCTGATAGTGCTTGGACACGAGCCACTTTGCCGTTTTGATTGGGAGGTTTGGCCTTATGTGACTCACAGCATTCTGCTACTCCATCCTTCCTATATAGGTTAATGTGATTCTGTCCATGTATTGGTGTCTTGCTTGGTGGGAACACTGTACCATTTCCTAGAGAGGATAGCTCCCTCAAAAATATTACTATGTCTGTGTCCGGTGCTTCATCTCAGAATGATTTCCAAGCTGCTCTGGATGATTTACTTTTTAAACAACTGGTGAAAAGCACGTCGCATTTGTCTAGCATGGCTAGTGTTCTGCAATACAGTGCATTTTGTGTATCATGTATCACCATCAATAAACTATTCAATACGATACTGTATCGTGATACTATAATGAAGTGGTCTTAGCTAGTTATGATAGTTGTAGCAATATCTAATTTATCTGTACCTTAAAGAACCAACACTGATTCTACATTCACTGTGAACTCAAATGTCTTTATTCAGTGAATGCTGATAAACTACAGTATTATACTGATGTGACAGTGACAAATAGCTAGTGTGTTCTGATATGATTTTTAGTATGGAAAACAGAGTTGCAGTTAAAAAGCACATCTCTACCTGGATACCTGCCCACCCAGAAAATTAGCTACCACAAACATTTTAATGCATGCTCCCACAAAAGCTTGTCTGGATTACTCCACATTTTGATGAGTTGTCAAGGTGGCTAGTATATACAGCAAGATTGTTTACTGCTTTGTTCTGCAGTTTTTTATACTTACAGTGTAACAGCTACTGTTTTTAGAAGACCTGGGTAAGAATATTTTAGCCATTACAACAGCACTTATGCATGTGTATTTGTATGGCTTCTTGTAATGTTGCATTTTATAGCACAGATAAATAGAAAGGCTTTCTATTTGTGCATCTAGATCACTGTTACAGTAATAGAGCAATCACTGACTGTTCTACTAGAAAACTTTGATATATCGACATTTTCTAAGTACAATATCGTATCATGATACTTATTTGTTGTGCCATATTGATATGTATTGCAGATCCCCCTACTAGCACCAGCAGTGGTTGGCTTAAAGCATTGCCTCAACCATCATCAGGCTTAGCTATTTCTGCTCATGGCTTTATTATTGTTCTTCGCTTGTGGCTTTGCCAGCATTCCTTTGTTCCCTTCATCACCTCTCTATACTTGCCTATCTGTATTTGGTGAACATCTCATGGCCCCTTGCATATCCAGCGTCATAATTCTATGGTCTCTGCTGTACACCATGCCTTGCTACAGAATCACCCTCGAAGCAAGATATTCCATTTGACCAATCTCGTCCAGGAGACATTAATTTTATCATCCTGATTTCCATCTTGGTCATCCTGCTTATTTTTATCTTCCTGTCAGGTGCACCACTCAGTCTATTATCATTTCTTCCGCTGCTTCTCAGGCTGGGGTGGCTGCTACTGTTGGTGAGATAGCTAAGGACAACCAATATCTAGGCATTGTGATGTGAACAAGAATTTCATCCCACTTGTATGTGAGATCTTTGGTGTTTGGTCACCATATGCTCTATCTACTTTGCAATAGCTGACAGAACAGCAGTTAAGAACGGTTTGCCTCCTAAGTTTGCCAAGCGGCAATTACTGCAATGACTTTTGGTGACTTTGTGGTGGTATTATGCCAAGACGATAGATACTCCAACAATATTCTCTTTCCTCTGAGGACAACTTGGACTTTGATTGGTATACATGTTGTAAGTATATAGGTAGATAGTGTTGTTGTAGCTGAAGTATAGTTTGCTTTTAGTTGTAGTCTAATAGCTAGTTAGCTAAGTTTGTGTCTTTTTGTCTGCTTTTTATTGATAAATAGTAAACTTGGAGTTGCTAGATGACAAGTGCTTAATTTTTCAAAAGTCCCACGTCGTTATGTGCTTTGGATGGCAAGTTAGCAGTGTTACAAGGAAAGAATGCAGACAGACAAATTTCAGTTTTATATTATTTGTTAAGCTGTGTGACCATCAAAAGAAAAAGACAATGAACAGAGATGTAAAATCAATTACAGGATCACAGTTAAACAAATATTATGCATATTAATCCCAGCTGTGAAAAAAGGGTGCAGCCTTCAAAAGCCAATAATGTGCCTTATTAAAATTAATATCATATCTTGGCTGAAACCTTCAATTTCATAATGTTATCATTTTCACCTATGCATTAAAATCATTGCAGTGATTTCTTGGCTGTCACCTTTGATTTCACATCTTGCCACACATTTTCAACTTGCTATTTTTACATGGATTTCACTGCTTTTCATAGTTTGTATATCCCAACATTGGAAATATAAGATGGCTTTGGGGCTTGCTTATAACCCAAATTTCTTCTTACCTCCTACAGATACAATAATGGTTATGGAAGACAGAAGTCACAGTTGTATTGTATATTTATTTGACTAATACTTTATTTGGTAATCTAATTGAGTGCACAATTTTGAGGACTTCTAATGCAACATGCATAGAATGTTATAGAATGATATTTTTCCATTGGTAGATATATAAATGTTTAGTATTGAGTAGATTTATCAAATATAGAGCATTTATTTATAAGATAGAAATTAAGTGAGCTGAGTAGCCGACAATGAGTCTGAGATTTAGATCCCGGTTCATACCCTGGACAATGTTTTTTTTGTGACTTTGACTTCTTTGTGACTGTTCTATTAGAGCATTTCAACCCTGCAATTTTACACAAGGTTGATTTTCAGTTTGTAGCTCTGTAGCTGTCATTGCAATTTCTTTTAACAGCAAAAGGTTTGAGTTATGATGGTTAACCTACTGATTTTCAAGTTATTAAGTGGTTTACTTTGTAGGCATGACAAAACATTAGTATTTTTATGCAAATAATTATCCATAACTTTTACTAGATTCACACCAGACATAGCACATAAAAGTGTGCCAAGTTTCAAGATGATTGAGTTGTGCATTTGGGCAGTTTTAGTGTGTGAAAAGAAGCTTTATCATCTGCCACGTTGTTTTACAACTGCATTAGACTATATTTCACTTTGCTAGCTAACAATGTACAAGCCTGAACCCTGCCTTTTCTGCCATAAAAATGCATATAATTATGGTTATATAATGATTTCACATGTGAAATAACATGTACTTGAATGGCTTTGATACTGACACATTATCTCTTTAAGACCATACAAATGCAATAGATCTGCAGCTACGCCAAACTGTAAATCAACCTGTATAACCTATGCTATTATTGTAGATTGTACATTCAATGGACGTTTCTATCGTATTGGAGAACAACTACAGCCAAACTGCTCCACAAGATGTTCATGTAGACCTGGAGGACTCTTTAAATGTGTACGACTACCTTGTCCATATGATGGACCAACTTGTCAGGCTAGTGGTGACCCTCATTATGAAACATTTGATGGGCTCTGGCATCACTTTCAAGGAACTTGTGAATATGTTCTTACTAAACCATGTGATAGTGAAGATTTCATTATTTCTGCTGGTAATATTGGACATGGTGGTAGTCAAGTGTCTTGTGTTGGTCTAGTGAGAATCAGAATTCCAAGTGAAGAACTTGACATTGTATTAGAAAGAGGAAATTTTGGAACAATTACTATCAATAATGTTCTACAACCCAACATTGGTGATGGCTTAGTATATACAACAAATACAGTAGATGTAGTCCGTAGTGGTGGATACCCCAATGTATTGCTATTTACACATGGTGTTCGGCTGTTCTGGGATGGTGTATATCGTGTAGAGGTGACTGTATCGTCCACACTACGAGGAAATCTCTGTGGACTGTGTGGTGCTTATAACGGTGATAAAGGTGATGATCTTCAGACACCTGATGGTGTAGTGGTAACTTCAGTAGATGTGTTTGGTGATAGTTGGTTAGTACCAGACCCTACCACTTCTGGTTGTAGTGGACAGGTAGTGGGAAAAAGAAATGCACCAGGTGTGACTAACTGTTCCACTGATCCTTCTATCATACAAGAAGGTCAAACAATGTGTGATGTTTTAAGACAAGTTCCTTTTACTAATTGTAGTGATGTAATAAATGCAACACAATTTATCAACAATTGTGAGTTTGACTACTGTTGCTGCAGTGATGCAGAACGTGAAGATTGTTACTGTGATGCATTGTCCAGTTATGCTAGTGCTTGTGCTGATGCTGGAGTATCACTGTCTACTTGGAGGTCACCAACTCTTTGTCGTAAGTTGATGATGTTTTGTGTTTGTTGCTTTTTTAATGTGCTAAAGTAATGTATCCACATAATTTATTTACCTGTTACTGTTGATTTGGTGTCAACATTTTTTCCAGCACTTCAGTGTCCGGATGGGATGATATATCAACAGTGTGGTCCACTGTGTCCCCAAACATGTGATAACCTTGATGTACTGTGTGATGGTGGATGTGCTGAAGGATGCTTTTGTCCTGTAGGACAAGTATTGATAGAAGGAGTGTGTATGGATGAATCTGAATGTGGTTAGTTTAGAACTTTTAAGTAGCTAGTTAAGTTAAACTGCATAGACAATTCTATCAATAGAAAGCAGGAATGGGAATGACTCAATATACAGGTTGGATTTTACAGCACAATGCTTAATCAAAATGTTCCAATAGAGCAGTCACCTGCATTAAAATAAAACACTCTGTCACGATTTTTTTTTACTACGTAACAAGTGATATATCCCACCAGGGGCTGCATTAAAAGTGGTGGACTGATTAGTTTGCATAGATTAGTCAACACTGAAAGCTATTATCTTGAAATCATGAATATCTTAAAGGACCAAAGAAAGTGTTTTATGAGTGTTCTAGTTACCCGCATATACAATTTGTTGCACCTGCAGCCTCAGGATAAAATTCATGTGATAGGGTATGTGGCAGTTGTGGTATTGACAGTGTGAGTGTACAAATAAAAATTTTAACTGTTCTATTAGAGTATTACGATTGTTTTAGTGGAAGGATCCAACAATGCTGCAAAGAAACATTATGCTATAAACTTGACCTTTATACTATAAGAGTACTAACCAGTTCTATGTATTGTATACTTTTGAATTAAATTATTATTTTCTTTATTCTACCAACAGCAACACCATCGTCAACACCAACACCATCTCCAACACCATCACGAACACCAGGTATGCACATAACCTGTGTGTCTGGTAATAAAATGCATAGTTAAAGTTGTTATAGTTACTTAGCCAGTGCATGAAATTATAGTATAATTTGTATGGTGCATTTCAAAAAAATAATTTGACAGTGTTGAGAGTCAGTTGGCAACTAATGCTAACTGCCCAGAACATTGACTTATATAGTACCATAATTATATGCAATGCTACTATTATTCCACAGAAAAGCATGCAGCAAAACAGCATATTTCATGGCATAATTCTTTATGATGAAAGATTCATCATGCTCTCTCTCAGCTGCAAATGGATATTGAGATGTATTATAGCTACCACGTAAAAAATTGGTTTGTTGCTACTGCCAATCCAGTACAGCTAGCTGTGACAAATTATCTCAATATAGTAGTGGTGTATCTATAATTGAACCTGGGCAAGCTCTAGTGCCCCAAGATCACGATACTCTAGTAAAGCAGTTAAAGGGTTTGAATACTCTGGAATGGTTTGACATGCTGACTTGTTGGACTATAGTTCTTTTTAGTGACCATAATTACTTTTACACATAAAAGCTATTGTCACACCCACCCTTTTTAGCTGGATGCTTTCAATGTGATACAAAAAATCAATAAAAGTAATGTGTAGCTTTAAGTTAAAAGAATAGATATTGCTATTAAAAAAACTAACTAGTATATTAATTTTATTAAAACTATTAGTTTAAAAATGAAGTAGGCATCCAAGTGTAAAAAAAAAGTAGTGAAACAAAATTACAGCATGCCGTATAGCCTAAACATTTCAAGGGTGGAATTTTTCGCTATAGTTTTGCAGTTTTGGGTGTTACCAGCAAAAAATTTATCATTTAAAAAATATTTAGACCCTCATACAATTTAATACATTTTGGGAGCGTTTGCAAATCCGTGAAAAAAAAAATTTTTAGCAACCTAAAAAAATTTGCCACTCAAAATATTGAGGCTATATGGTAGCTCAGTGGGAATATCCTTACTTTGGAATTTAATGAAATAATTGTTATAACATGCCAATGTAGGCACAGAGCTATGCTACCCATCATTTATCTCTTGTTTTATTACTTTTTCATTATAATAATACTAGTGATTGTATGTATTTATTTTACAATTTTTGAATAATCTATAGCCATGTGAGAGAAATGTTTCTTACAAATCAGTTATACAAGAATGTATATACGTAACTAGTTTTTGACAACATTATACTTGTGCCATCACATTACCCTACAGGGGTTGGTGGAGGATCTGGACTGACCAGTGTTGCTAGCCTAATGATCATCATTATGTGTGGAGCAGTCAGTCTTGTCTTCTAACTTCCTGTTGTTGCTACTGCTGCAAATGATAATGCTGCTTTGTGGTACTATTAGTGTTGTTATAATGTTTGAACATGGAACATTATTATGTAGTTTAGATATTTTACTATACATTTTGCTGCTGATTTGTGTCCTGCAATACCCAACCAACTAGCCATGCATATTAGGGACATATATAGCCAGGATTCTTCAAAGAGGCATGCAGTGCGTAGGTATACCGATGCAGGGGCCTGGGGGCATAGCGCCCCACCTCTATCAGAGATTGTCAACATGCAAATTGTATATTACTGAATTAGTACATTGCAGGGCTATGCACTTGAGACATGCACTGACATAATGAAATGATTTATAAATAATTCTAACTACAGTTTATCCACCTAGAAATTTTACAGGTTCTCCAAAAAGAAATTTATATTCCAATGACAAAAAAAAAACATGCATAGACTAGTTATAAGCTGCCTCACACTCAGGTTTGCATGACCTAGCTATTGCTATGCTAACTTAGTGGTATGTAGAAAACTAACTAGATGTGCACACAATGTGGCAATTGAAATAGCACTTTGCTAGACTATAGTGTTTGGTGATTTAAATTTACAGTTGGTGGCACCACTGAATTATATGAAGTTGTAAATGCTACATTCACTTTCACAGTTTTTATTTTCAATTGTAGTTGTACTATTGGTAGAATGAATATATTAACATTACACTATAATCCTGTTGCCCTTAATTAATCCCATCCTACTATAGTGGAGCAAATGTAATGATGAATCTTTTACTCATGTGCGAGTACTTCACTGCACTATCAGTAGTTGCTGTTATGTTAAGAGTCTCGTAGTAATTAGCCAATGGACTGGACTGCAGCCAAACTGCATTATAAATTCTCCTGCGATTTGACCACCCTTCATATTTGCGAAAACATGCCCTGAACTAATGAGGACAAGATGGTCTAATACTGGTACCTCTGTTTAGAAGTTACTGATGGTCTGGTTTAATTGAGATTGTTCGTAGAAATAGTTTTTTTCTTTAAATCTACTCAATTCTTTACCAGAGCATGAGACTTTACCGTGTGGTTCAGATAATGCTACAAACGTGCTATATGCATAATCACTATAACCAACATCTACTACCTGTTCTCAGTTTTGTTAAAGCCAGACTCACCAGTATTGACAGCTAAATAAAGCAACTCCTAACTCTGGAGGTATACACCTGACTGCTTTATTAGAGTATTCCACTGTAACCTATCAGTGATACTCAACAGAGACCATTAATTCCTGCATGCACTTCCTCTTTCAGGACATTGCTACTAGCCAGTATGGTAGGCATGAGAGAGTCAGAAGACAGGTTTTGGGTTTGTCAGGTGTATTGTATTTGGAAGGCACAACAACATTAATGGCCAAGCTGTTGAAGTCAATTGCTCCAGAAATTTATAGCAGGGATGAAGTATGTGAGACAGCCTGGACCCCTTACTGGACTGTGCATGGAATTTTATGAATGACTGCAATCATAATGAAGTTGATATTTAGTGAAAGAGACACTAAGTGACATGTATTGTAGATACTACTGTGGCATACACTCAC
The DNA here is from genome assembly GCF_963678975.1 of Dysidea avara. Classification (NCBI taxonomy): domain Eukaryota; kingdom Metazoa; phylum Porifera; class Demospongiae; order Dictyoceratida; family Dysideidae; genus Dysidea; species Dysidea avara. Next base: position 2,640,276 of record NC_089278.1, on the reverse strand, counting down.
AACCTGATCAGTATGGCTATCAGAACAGTTTAAGCAGTGGAATTGTGTACAACTGTAGCTGGTGAACAAAAGTTGATAGGAATTATCAAGTATCCACTACCATAAACTACTTTTACTTCACAGAAATTAATTAAACAAAATGATGGTAATATGATATTAGTATCTGAAGACAAGAACTGAAAATTCAAAGTATGCCCTAATTTTCCGGCCAGTGAGATGATCCTTCTCATCACAAGTGACTGAATGTTGGTAGAACATGTAATAAAACATTATTACTATCAGCCTACCCTTACCAACTGTGTATTTCACTGTGGTAACTCCATCACTATCAGTGTCTGGTACACAAGGTAGTCTCACCTCAGTATAAGCTCCAGGTCTATACACACTAACCTGTACATGTCACCACAACAAATAATTACCTACACTATTTTAAAATGCTCACATCAACATTGTCACTAATCCCTGGACAGTTAATTGTAACATTCCATGTGTAATTCTCAGCAGGTCCTAACACACCAAATCTCAGTAAAGATTCTTTTACATTCTGTACATTTGAGTCACTCAGATCATAGGAAACTAACAGTGAATAGTTACATTTGATGTACAAGTCAGTTTGAAGCATTATCTGTTTGGAGCTAGTGGGATAAAACTGTACAAAGGAAACAGTGTTAGTACTAGTGAAGTGTTGTGAAATGTTAAGAGTATAACTGATAGTAACCAGACTCATCGGTGGTAGAGATGTAGACAAGTCTGGTAGTTGTGGAGCAACTGTTTCTCGAAGTGACTGCACATCCAAGATGGCTGCCCATGATGACACAACTCGATCAACTCCGGTCACCCTATAATCACTCATAACACATTAAACAATAAAATTAATCTCATTTACCGTCCACTCAACTCTACTTCACAGTCACACATGTTCACTATAACAATAGTGAGATTATCATTAGTAAGTGCAGCCTCTACAAGAATTGTAGTGTTGCCATATTGTATGGATTGAGCAGGTTGACATGTACAATCTTCAGACACATCTACTGAAGGTACATCAACAAATAGTCTTGTTCCATCTCGTAGTTTCCCAAGTAAATAATAGGCCTCCATTTCAGGCGTGGTCTGATTAGGAGAGTTATGGTAGCCATCAAACTTGCAATTGCACCTTCTTCCTGGTGACTACCAGGTATGCTGTCTTCATACAAGCACCACACAACTTAACTGCATACCTTATAGTCATACAACATTCTGGTAATGATTTTATCAGGATGTTTCAGTAGTGCCATAGTACTCAATATCAATGGAAATGTCCTCAGGTTGTAATGGCTACTTCTCACGTACTCCAAACTGTCATTAGCTATCTTCACATTAGACTCAGTTATGGCAGAGCTCATGTGAGTGTTATGCTCCACATATGTGTATGCATCCACTGTGTGTAGTCCTCCTATTAATGGCTGCAAAAGATTGAGTATGCTCTGTGTGCTGCTGTAGCTTACTTGTGGAGACAAGTCATGGTTGTATGCATGAAAGTCAAAATAATCTAGCAGCCCTTCGGGAACTGCAGCATCAATCAGCACCTTTGAATAATCATCCCAAGTTGAAAATGATGAGCTACAAGACATTACCACAAGAAGTAGCGTAAAGCAGAAAGCCTGCTAACAAGTCAGCCCAATCTGGGAGGTTTGAGGGATATGCCTCCAAAAAATTTAGAACTGATAATGCACATAAAATATGCTACATAGTTTGTACACTGCGACTGCTTTATTAGAGTGTTTGAGTGTTTTATTAGAGTATTCGATCTTGCATGCAAACACGACTGGTAGGTGGGGTATCAGAGTTCTTTGGCAAGACTCAAGCCCTCCTAGGCCATAGATTATATATTCCCTACCTATATAATCTATGCCTAGGCCCACCCTCAATACGCCACCGACAATGAGTCAAAAGTACAGAATGGTACACATTTCTAGACAAAAACACGTACTTTGGTCTAGTAGGACCTGTGGGGTCATCTTCCAGGACCTGTGGTATCAACCATTACTAGAGAAGTTATCAGACAACACAATAACATACTGGTCCACCAATGATGACATTAGGAAACTCCTTCTTTATGCTCTTAGCAATAGCTATGTAGAAATCCTTGAAATAGGACCCATTCTTGTGATCATGATAAAAATACTATAAAAGATTTGATAGCACACAACACACATACAGGTAACCACATACTGTGTTTGGTTCATTCCAGATGTGTATGAGATTTGATTTGGGGTCAGCCTCTGCACAGAACCTGTAAAAACCAGTAATTAATGTGACCCACCAATCAAACTCATTCTTCTTTGAGGTTCCATTCAGAGGTCTGGGTGTTAGGTTTTCATAACACTCAACTGATGCACAATATGGTGTGCATTTCCGATCCCTCAAGAACAACAACAGCTGACTTCCAGCCTTCGTAATTGCCTGTGACTTCAATAACGTATATGTATTTGTAGCTTCAAAATATTCTCTAGCTTTTGCAGAAGCCATCCATTCCTTCAGTTCCTGTAGTGACAGAGTTTTGTTGTCAGTGGGCAGCACTCTCCCGGCTTCCACACCTCCTCCAATGAAGTCAATGTTCCAGTGCTGGAGGTAGGCTATTCCAGCTGGTGTTGCGAAGTCTTCAGGACTGGCATATGCTCTGTTAAAACAGTTTGTTAGTAGAATGATTTAGACTTGGAACAACCATGGATAGTAGCTATATACATACCCAACGAACTTACGTAATGCCAAACACGTGTCCCACAGTGGTGACGTTGCTAGTGGCTAAGATTATATTTACGTCCACTTCAAAATGAGCTTTATTGCAACAGCCTAAACAACACACGGCCACTAATAAACTAACGTTCAATAAACGAGACGGTAAGATCATGACGAGAGATATTATTTATTAGGCGCTAATAAGCGCCAACAGCCAAACAAATAATGATGTCATATATCATCAGTCATGTGATGTGATATCTCTAGACACTATTTAGGAGTATATTGTCAAATTCCTGCAGGTTTTTACTTTTTACTAGCTTTACAGAATTGAGGTACAGCCACACATAGAGACTTGGTGCTTGCATCAGTTGCATGCCACAGGGGATTTCAATTCTGAGAGTCTGCCTGTATCAATAGAACACTGAAACTAGCTACAGTTCGCTTATCGATGCAGGAGTTTTGGAACAGCAAGTACAATTAGGACACAGGTAGTAAAATGTAGCTACATGGGGTATTGTCAAAATTGGCTAAATCCATAAATAATTTCTTCAGCTAGTATTTCTAATGATGGTAGACAGTTCCACAATCTGGTCATGAGTTCATAGTGGGGATTAATATGGGCTGTGTTGGGCTAGAGCTTTGTGCCAACAGATCTCGTTGAACCAGTAGTAAAATTGACATATGTTGGATTTATCAGATGGATTGATAAGATGTCGGTTATTTCATAAATATAGCTACATCAACCTCAGTGTATGTCAGTCTGCATGGATCAGTAACTCTAGAGTGATGGAACTGGGCACATTGAAAGTCCTTGAATACCCTACATAATAAACTGAGAGCCTGAGATTTGTAGGTCATAGAGGAGATCATTTCATCGGTGATTGTGCTATGTAATGAGTTAGTAAAAACAATGCCTAGATTGTGCAATTCAGTGGAGGACTCAATAATTGTGTGCCAACCATTGACAATGCCAGAAACTCATCATGTGAACACAAACTTTGGCAGGTTGAACGAAAGAAAATTGAGTTAACTAAAGAATTGAGGTCTTTTTGAATGCCATGTGGATGAAATTTGTTGGAAGCACTTTGTAGCTAGCTATATGGTTCTGTTGTTTTCCATAAGGAGATACCTAAATTACACAGTTCACCAGAAGTTCCACTATGTGGCACACTATCAAATGCTTTCTGGAAGTCAATGTTTCTAGTTGTTGAGTTGAAGCAGAATTCATCTGTACGTGTTATCCTATTGAGAGAGACGCAGGGGTGGTGGAACAGGCCAAAGGCCAACTTTTACAAAGTATTTTACACCAGCAGTGGAGTTTAAAGGATAGTACCCATAAATTTTGAGATAACTAGCTACTTACTGATTTTGAGAGAAATATAAAAGTAACTGTTATATTAAAGTATCTCAATCTGCCCTTGCAAACATTAAAGTGCTCATACCTCCTCCCCCCTTTCCACCACTTGTAGTATCAAAACTACAGACTCTAGTTTTAATAGTATAATTTACATATTTCAATTCTGGGTGTAACACATCAAATATGTGCTTAGATACTCTAACACAGCAGTCAAGATATTCCAATACCAAAATGGAATATACAACACACTCATTGGATAGTTTGTTGACTGTTGTTAGCTTCATTTTGTGGTCTGTGTTCAATTTGTTGACTTCTTGGTCTGAGTTCATTTTTACACTGTGATCCGAGTTCAGTTTGACTTTGTGATCTGAGTTGACTTTTTGGTCTATGACTATGTTCAGTTTGACTTTGCGGTCTGAGTTTTGTTTGACTTTGTGCACTGTGCTCAGTTTGTTTAGTTTGCACACCTTGATTTCGTACACTGCTGTGTTTGATTCTTGCCATCAATCTCCTTTTCTCTTCTTTTATATGTGTCTTATTAACACTGAATCTTGCTTTATTTCTAAGTTCAATAGTTCTCTTGTCTTGTCTTTCAGCAACTTCTTCACTTGGCTGAAATTTGCTCTTCAAAATCTTGACGACTGCAGGATAGCTAATCCTAAAATGCTTTGCTAGTTTACGGAGTGGCCACAAATCCGGAAAATCTACTCTCAGCGATCGCAGGTAGTCCATTTGATACCGTGTCAATTTTCTCTCGGGTGTCTGAGATGCTGACTTGAATGTTTCCTTCTGCTCCTCGTCCGACGATTCATTCTTGCCATGTGAAAAGAGTCTGACTGTAGTTGCTGTCACATTTCGCCAGATATAAACCGGCAAAGTATCCCGTAACAAAGAACTTCTCCAGCAAAACATACGCACAGCAACCATAGATGCAACTAAGTGTAAAATTGAAATTTATTTCGATTGTGGGATACATTTTTCACGTGACTAATTTTTCTAGCTATGCAACATACTGTATTTATTTCCTTTAGACTTGGCACTCATATAAATGATAAGCTATTCTAGTCCGGGAGATATGTTGTGCAAGACTTACAAGATCCCTGCACAGAAAATGTCATTTTCTTTTGGGTTCAACAGAATTTACTGTTAAGTTTTTCAAAACAAGAATTGCAAATGTTTGAGTAAAATTCCAACATATTTTATATATACATTTAATGCAATATAATAATAATAACAATATATAACATGTTAAGTATGTATTTGAGCAGATATTGTATAGGTTGAGCTGTAGTGTATGTATGCTGTGCCTTAAATTAAGATGTTAGTTTATTGATCAGTGCCCATTATCTCTACAGAACAGAACAGAATACATGAAATGTATCACTGATGGTGAACAAGGATAATTTACTTCACATTTCTGCTGGAGAAGGTGCAGCAGGACAATCCTTCCAGAATTTGTAGTTTGACTCTAACTCACTCACAACTTCACTAATGTCAACATAATCTGCAAAAGAACAAGCAATTATGAAGCTGAACGTTAACCACTACAACGTAGCTTACTATTCCATGCCTCAAATAATCCTGTGACAATGAAGTCAATAAACTGAACCTGCAAATAAAGGAAAATAATAGTGTTATCCATAGTACTGTATGTACATTATACAGAGACACCCAAGATTGGATGGACGGATGCATATTAACACTTACATATTATACACACACATACAGAGTTAGGTTGATAATGTAGCTCATATAATAATTATATAATTACCCATATAATTAGCAATAAATGTAAGGAAAAATTTAGAAATTTTATATTTGAGTAGGGATCACAGCCATTCAGCTGACATTTGTAATCCACTAAGCAAAAACTGGTCATTTTGGCACATTGCTCAAATTCCATTTTATTGCTTCTCTGTTATCTATAGTAACAAAGGAGTGGACAGCCAAAGTTTAAGTTTTTTGTGATGAATAGTTTTAGAGTTATAGAGCTAGACAGGAGATGGTTAAAGTGGCATATTGTTACTTTTGTATGCCTTGAATTAATGGCCTCATATGTACATGCACATGCGGTCATGCGCACTTGCTAAAATGCCTGAAAAAGATAATCACTTCAACTGCCAACAGGTTAGTGACATTTTATTATATTTCGTGAGATTCAATGCATGTAACGTTGGTATTTCTCTTTTACTACACAATCATACAGCAGTTAGTAGCTCAAAGATAAAAATAAACAACCAATAAAAGGAAAATAGTCACATATCTGGTTGCACATGCGCTCCTTTTCTTTTGCTGCATGTGGCTCGTGCCATGGTGATTGCAGAAAACCCAGAGACAAAGTCGAAAACAACCAGTTAGAACGTGAGAAATGTGTCTCTGAACTACGGAATTGATGATCCAGGTGGTAAGGCTACCAACAAGCAGGACAGAAACAATCATGTTCCTTTTGATGAGTAACAACGTTAGTCAGGTGGCTAGTGTTCCCGTTTCCCTTTGCCACGCCGTTCCCACAATTCTGGGGACCAGCAGTTACTGCACCCATGGTTGTGGGTCAATCCTTCACTGGTTCCGCAGGTTCGCTGGGCCAGCCTAGTTCTGCAAGTTCACTAGGCCAGGTTGCAGAGGATGATGTCATGACTATACTGAGCACCAAAGAGGCAATGGAATTTACCCTACAGTAACTGATGACAACATCTGGGAGAATGGAGAATACCTGGAGAAGAATTTTAACAGGAAATTAACTGATATAGAAAAAAGATATCATAAAGGATTTCCCGAACCCTCCTGTCTGTAAGACGTCAATTGCCTCAAAGTTAGAAATGAAAGTGCTGATTAAGAAGACAGGCAAAGATCCCCACTACGGTGCAGAGAGGTCTGTATACGCTGCAGCAGTAGTTGCTAGACATGGCAGAACTACTGACTGTTTGTGGACAGACATGAAGACCAAAACACAAAGGTGGACCCTCAAGCAGTCATCCTATTGGTCCAAAGAGGCTGTACCTCCTTGGAATGCTATGCCTCCTTGGAAGCACCTCATTATTATTCCATTACTCAAGAGAGGATGAAAGTGGCATGGTCCAGGGTCAACCCATAACTGTAAACCTATTATGGGAAGAGAAGGATACTTTTTGTTGGAGGAGGCTTCTTTGAGTGAGCAACAAAGAGGCTGGGCTCTATCTAGCAAGTGACAGGAGCCAGGCTGGGAGGAAACCCTATTCACAAGAAACGGCAACAGGACCCTAGGGAGTTTATTGGAGAAGGGCACCCCTGCAAAGTACGGTGACAGGAAACCTCAGTGCCACCAGCCGTATCCCCGGCCCCACCCCAACTCCAAGGGAAGGGAAAAAAGTGGAACAATCAGTACTACAAACAAACACTGTATGTAACTGTATGCAAAGCCAATGTTTTTTGAAACATACCAATTTCGCTTATTCACCTTCCAACTGTGGGGCAGCTTCCACATTGTGTCGAGAGCTGGCAAACCATAACAACCGACCAATGGGTGCTACAGGTTGTCAAGGGTTACAAGCTCAAGTTAATGGCTACCCCATTTCAGCCATCTCAACCTTCAACAGTGGTAGCCAAGAACGGTCAAGCACTAGAAGTGCAGTAACTACTGAGCAATAAAAGATGTCAGCACATGCTGCAACCAGTAGGCAGGGGATGGCGATCTTGATGAAATCTTGAATGAAGACATCACGGGCAAGGTTGATATTTATGATAACCCAGAGTACAGCGCACATGGGAACTGGATTCATCCAAGGCAGCATCAATGTTCTGGTGACCTGTGTATTTCTCTTTGTACTGAGTTCCTTGCACGATGTGCCATACTTTTCCCCGAGTACCGGGTCACTAATCAACACAAATCACCAAGTTGTTTGAAGGATGCCTTAGGACTTTATGGGCTCATTTTTCACAGCCTATAGTGCAGTTCGACACTCTCTCTCCCCATTATATACTCTATAATAGGGTTTATGAAAGGAACCAAGTAAATATCAGTATTAAAGAATGTCAGTCATTTGAAAATCTGTATAAACACTGTGGGATACTACCACACAAATTCATAGTAGCTGCATTGCTGAAAGTTATAGTAGCTGCAGCTATTAACCAGTAAAATATGTTGTAATACAACTCTGTGCTATTGTGGCATGCATATTCTACTACATGCAGACACACAAACAAACACACCTGTGTTTGGGGAAAATTGCAAGTATTCCGATCAAAAGCTGGCATAACGATCGGCAATCCCATCTTTCTTTCCTCATCAGTCTATCAGTAACCACTAGGGTCATATGACTAGCTAACAAGTAATAAAAGCTCACCTGAGAAAAATATTCTTTTGAAATTCTCAATGCCCATTCCTTGCACATTGGCATGGGTCTTGCGGGATTGCCAAGGTCAGCCGTCTTCACTAAAACCCGCTTGACTAATAAGTCCATATCAGTTTGATCCTTGTCTAAACTTGTGGTGCTGGCAGAGGTGAAGTCACCTGATGACTATAATGACATTACCAAAACAATCATAACAACAACAATGGCATCATCAAAACAATAACAACTAATAATCTCAACCACTAACCTGTGATGTCACTCCGGTGGTAAACTTTGATAAATGCTCAAAATGTTTTGACATGTCAGTGGCTAACACCATCTCCACTATGTTTTGCCTCATTGTTTGATAAGCCTCCCTATCAATAGAGCACCAGTCAATATGTACACGTGTATACATAACATGCACTAGTACACCATACATGACAAAAGCACAAGTTTGCAAAGTCTTTGCTAGCACAGTCTTGTCTATCCAGTGAACCAGCAAGGATACCGTGTGCTACTCAGATGTTATGTGTAAGCGTAGGCAAATCCTCCTGGGACAGGATTAATAGCCTACAGCATGTCTCATAGGTGAAGGTGTGGACACCTGTAGTCACCCACAGATCTTCACCCGATGTGTAAGACATGGACAGTTGGCATTTGTTCCCCAGTTAACACCAGGTACCCTTACAGCTGGGTGGGCTGCTTCCCCAGTTGATACCAGGCCACCAGGTCCCATTTAAACAGCTGGTAGACTAGAGCAATGCAAGTAAAGTTTCTTGCTCAAGTAAACAACAACTGGGTATAACAATTACCAGGCTGTTGCTCTAGCCACTTGGTTATGTTGCCACACGCAACACTATATAATTATTATATAACACATACGCTTCAAGGTGTTTAAATATGTTGCTTGCAGAAGAACGTGTGGTCTCCTTAAAAGCAGTGGCTACATGGTGGTTCTCCAGTATGGACTTGTCATTATACAATAGAGATAGCTCGTGTTGTGAGTTGCTGAGAAAATGGTTAGTTCTACCAGGGTGGTCCAAGTCATGCACAACCATTGCAATAAGAACTGAGGCAATATCCAGGGGATCCCAGACATCCTAAGCATCAAATTAAAAATACATTCACCCTTTTTATCATGCAACATACTCCTCGATCTATGAGCTTCTGCAAGAAATATGCTCCAGCTTGTAGAACATCGGCAGCATGAGTGGAATTGTGGTAAGTGTTGGAACGGTGATATCTGCTCTCCATGAGCTACCGCCAAAATATGGAGGACATCATTACAACACCATATTAGGATAAAGTACGTACCTGCAACCATGATCCTACAACACTTTCTTCCACACCCAAGCACTTGTCCACTCCAAACCATCGAACAAACACTTCCATGCCCAAATAATATAGTGGTCTAGAAATGACAGCTAGTAAACATCACTTCTAATAGTCACCGTAACTGACTGGTTAAAAGATACTGCCTCTAATTCCATTATATTGTACTTCCATGTCTTCAAATTATCCAGAGCCTTTCTAATTTGAGATGGCGTTGCTAAGCAGTAGAGCTTGCTGGTAGGCTGAGAATGTAGGCTTGTTCCTGTGAATTGAAAAACAATCTTGAATTAATCTTAGTAGTGCTGTATTCATTACCAACCTCTGGTAAGTGAGTCAAAGTTTTGTGATTGTCTTCGAGGATTCTACAATTAACATAAAGGATAAAAAGGTCAGTTGTTAAGAAACAAAAACTGACTTTTAACAAGCCACGATAAACAAAACCGCCTGTTGCCAAAGTTCCTTGGTTTGATGGTTCATTTTCCTCTAGATTTGGGGCGTAAATGTCGGGTACCTTTTTAAGGATTTCCTATAAGACATGGCAATGACAAGCAACATTAGTTGATCACTGAAAAATAACCATTGTAGTCTCCAGTGTATCTTTGACTTCTACAGAACACTCATCAGTATTTTGAGCAATCTGCAACATGTTTATCACCTGTCAGACCACACAATGCTCACTGCAATAGGTCAGTGGTTACATTCAAACCTTCATAATCGGTGTTTCTACCACTGTCCGTGTTTGTGATAAGCTACCCAGTGAACCATGCCCTGGTCTTGAGCTCACTAAGTGAGTTGGTGAGTTAAACGATCCAATAGACAATGGACCACAATACTCACAACTGCTTGTTCTTGATGGGTGATGCCATCCATCCTAGAACACCCACCATACCAAACGTGCATTATATAGAAAACCCTTTGCACACATGGTGCACCACATACCTGGTGATAACATGGCCTTAATGACACTTCATATATAACGTCCCTGCAACATCAGAAACAAAATGATTCAAAAGCCCATGTGTAAGGGCTGATAACTCACTGGTATGGATTGTGGACAGTAACTATCTGTTTACTGTGCTTTCTCTTTGCCTCTCCTTCTGTTGACTAAATAACAAAAATGATATCCAACCTATAAACAACCATTAAGAACACACCTGTCTTCCTTCTGTTTCTTCCTCATGTGTCCAATTAAAACTCCTGTTCGTGTACTGTTGAGTAAAAGAAACAGTAAGTGAAATAATGGCTTTGCCTCAGAGCTGTAACGTAACTGCATGGCACAAATTGACTAGGACATTTCTAGCCCTCCTAGCTAATGTATTACTAGTAGATCAGAGACAATAGCCACTTGAGGTAGTAATTTCTACACTTAATAAATTGGATACGATGATTACAAATTGTGTGCACTAGATGGACATTCTGGGAAGCAAAATGTGGTTTAATGTTGCAGAACTATGTCTTCCATTGTAACTTGACAACCCTAGACCATCCCCACAACAAAGGTACCTGATTAACTAAAGCCACTTTTTCACTTCACAAGGTTCACATACAAATATATGCATATGGAAAACACTACAGAACTGAAATCAAAAAAAAAACTACTAGAATTATCCCAGTACATGTCTGGTACAAGGCTACACAGCTGCCACTATACCGCCCACCTATGCTAAGACATGCAAAGCAAAACCTGTGTATTAAGGACACCTTTGGACTGACCAAAAGTATCAAGGTGTCCTGATTTTCCAGCTCAATTTTTGTACTAAGGGATACTTTGAGACCATTACTAAGTGTCCACATTGTACAGGTGACCTCATTTTCAAGTGTCCTGATTAACAGGTTCCACTGCATGTATGTATGTACTCCCAAGTACAAACACTCAGTGAAGCCTGTGTAATACAGATTACTTGGAAACAATACTTTGGGTCTGGATTAAAACCTCAAAGTGTCCACACATTAACAAATACCACAGTAATATTAAAACACATGTTTACTATGCCTACACCTCACTAGTAACACATGTTTACCTCATGTACTTAACTGTTTATACTTGAAAGGTTTCATAATAGCAATTAAAACACCCATTAAACACTGCACAAGATCAATACGCAAAGTTTGGTAGTGTGTGTGGTAACTGAGGGCTGTGCACTCAAGATGGAAACTTGAGTAATGAGTACCCAAGTTGAAAGTGAATTCTCGACACACCAACATGTATGATGGACCCTGTTCATTTAGCAACTTGTTAACCACTGCCGTATTTCCTGTGTGTTTTATTCAACAAACCATCTTATTTAGCACCCACGACAGGTCTGTCCACTAAATTTTGTCAAAGAAAATAATAGTACCATTTTTGCCAGTTTAGGTGAAATTTTTGGAAAGTTAAAATGATTTCTCATACTATATAAATAAAGATACAACACTTTACATTCAGTGCCACAGCATTTGTATAAGTTCATATAGAGTGAGCCTTTAGCAACTTTAAAAAAAACTTAACAATTATAAGCACATCATATTTCAGAGGGATCAGTCTCACATACCAATGGTGTATGGTCAGTTTTCCTTATCAAATTTCTCTTTAGCAAGAAGACAACATATCATCTTGGTATTCAAACTATTGACCCAACATGTCCATTATGATGAGGTTCAAAATTAAAATTTATTTCACCAAAGTTCCATCTCTACATGGTGGTATTAAGGACACTGCTGGTCAGCCATTGTACAAGGAAGCTAGGGAGAAGCCATTAAAGTGTACTTGCTTTTTGTTTGTATTTTTAGCAGCAAAAAAACATCCACTAACACTGATACAACTAGTATAGTAGCATTAAAATTTCACATTACAAGTGATGTATTATTTTCTACATACACTTCCAAGATATATGGAAAAATCACAATATACTTATGCCCTCCCTGTGAGCTATTTTCTAGTAGTTTATAATGCTTATAGGCAGCTGGTGACGTAGGCAGTAGATCAAATCATGTAAACAAGGTTGTTGGTGATTGTCTTTTTAATCATTATTATTTTATAACTATTTTATACAGAGGCGTGTTGTTTTCAATACTATTGGGCAGCATGACATAGTCTGTGACATCATCACGATTAACAGAAGAGAAAGTGTAAACATTTAAGAGGTCATGAGTAGAGCTGTATTATCTAGATATACAGATATCAAGATATTGTAAGGGTCATCGAGATAAGGATGATAGCTTTACTTATCTGTAAACCTCTTGTTTTTATCAGACAATGTAGTTACACCTTCAATCACTTGAACACACTACAAAACTTTTTCATTCCTTTAATTGCAGTATGTTGACTTAACTGGCTACTTTAGTGGCAGTTAACAAAAATATATATTTACTATGTGATATGAGATTAGTTTAAAAGGAAGCATCGAATTTGTACCTCTGGTACAAAAATATATATTTACTATGTGATATGAGATTAGTTTAAAAGGAAGCATCGAATTTGTACCTCTGGTCATGAGTTGCAAGATGGAGAAGACCACTACTCCTATCACACATTCACAGAGGAGGGTGGAAGTGCCTTAAGCACCGTTAAAATGAATTATGTAAACCCTTGTTTTTCAGCATCAGCTAAATATGCAGACAATGTAACAAAGTGTGGCATCATTGTTTTACTTACAATAAACATACCTGGTTAGTGCTAAACTCGCTATGCGCGAAATAGTGTTTCATCGATTTTGCCTAGAAAACTAAGCGCTTTACAAAACTAATTACATCACCTTAATCCTTACACAAAGCATGATCTAAAAACTTAGTTAATCCCACTGAACCCCACCATTTACTGGTTTTGTATTGAGACTATTGAGGTTCACGCGAGATTTTGAATAGAACTATGCAATTAAGGTAATATGTTTAAAGTAGCGTCTAAAGTGCTTCTGCCTTCCTCTGACACATTCAATTGATACTCACCAATGATCTGCACTCTGAGCCTGGATGGATGATGCTTATCTCCACAGCATCTGTACTATACTCAGCTACTTCAAAAAGAGCCTCAGCAAATCTGTGAAAAAGTTGCTTGATGGAAGCTACTATATACTAATAGCACTCACTGTAATCTGTTGTTTAGCGTTAATTCGTTGCTCTCCAAGAGGTGCAACTCAGATTCGAGGAATGTGGAGTCTGATATAACCTAAAATAGCTTACAGTGTTCTCTGCAGACAGATGCATGCACACACACACACGCACGCACGCACGCACGCACGCACGCACACACACACACACACATACCCTAGAATATCCTAGTTGGGATAACTTCTTTATGTGATCAGACTTTTTCCTGAAAGACAAGACAAGTGAATAAATATCTGATGCTGTATTAATGGCATTTATGATGACATCAATACACTACTACAGTAACTTAATAGTGCAGAGTTTGGACAAAATCTGCTACACTGAAAGGAAATACAGCAAGCCCAACACTCTGTGGAGTCAAATGTTAGCTAAGAAGATGAACATTCCACTGTGTAACAAAACATTTTGACCAATCAGATAAGTTTGGAATTTATCAGCACAACTTTCTATAAACTACCCTCAAGTTACGTAAGGTTTTACAAACAATGCTATAGTCATTATTAGCAACACACGCATATACAATGGATACGGCCATAAAATTTATTTTTAAAATATCGCAATCCCACACATGTATAAGCCTACATGTGTAACTAAAGTGTGCAATACTTGTAAACAGCATTGACTGCGTGTGGGTCATGGTATCGTCACATTATATTTACACACACTAAAATGCTTTTTATAAAAAAGAATTATGACTGCATTTTAATTTGCAAACCATGATTGCAACACAGCACCCTCACAGTTCAAAATGAAGTTGTTAAAAACGAAAATTATCACTCAGTTTTGTTTGGATATGCTACACCAGCATTTTCTGTAGTAAGTTATAATGAGAAATATATTTCTAGAGATTAAAGAAAACAATTTACTTCCTTGTGAAAAGGGCGCAATACAACCAATACATATGACATCAATGGATGTTTACTTTTGTCGTAGGTACATTTCTGATTACCATATTGATTCTGATAATATACATCCTATGAAAGAGACTATCCTTCCTTGTATGAAGGACATATCTCAATTCAACATTATACGATTCCATGTAACTTAAAATAATATAAGGTATTGATGGCAGTGATTATAAAATGACAATTAACAGAAATGGCAGAGGTCAGGGGTTGTGTAAGAAACAAAACAATTGTTGAAGTGTGAAATATAACAACAACACTAGGATTGATCCACTTTCTGAATCTTTTGAGACGTCCACAAAACATAACTGATAATTGCACATTAGAACAGCATCTAGTTGCTGTTTTCTGGTACTAAGTCACACACACACACACACACACACACACACACACACACACACACACACACACACACACACACACACACACACACACACACACACACACACACACACACACACACACACACACACACACACACGCTTACAATACTGAAGGATCCACTATAGCCATCAAGACAACAGCATCACCATAGCTTTTTGAATGTAACTCCCTGCAAAATAATTTGTATTCACAAGACTACAATAACATTACATTCCCATAGTACACCCCAGTCTCCCACTCATATTATTCTTGTCGCAGATCATACATGTGCTATCACTACAGATGCCATACATGGTTTGACGTCATAATATTTAACATTGCCCAAGTACTAATTGGACAGCTTTAAAAATTCATATACCTCAATAGTTTTCAGACAGCCTTATTAGTGTATATCCAGTCACCAATTACAACATGACATCTATACAATATAAACTTACCTAGCTACCTCCTCTGGGTTCATATCAGATGACAAGGCATCGACTATCAGCACCTAAGCATTGATAGCAATATGTCCCTGGTGTAAAGGACTCAGCTCACTTGGTG
This sequence comes from Dysidea avara, assembly GCF_963678975.1. NCBI lineage: Eukaryota > Metazoa > Porifera > Demospongiae > Dictyoceratida > Dysideidae > Dysidea > Dysidea avara. Next base: position 2,624,632 of record NC_089278.1, on the reverse strand, counting down.
ATGTTTCTTTGCTAGAAGTTCTAAACTATTGCTTGTGTTTTGTGATGCTTCACAGCTGTACCCAGCTTGTGTAAGTCTTTTTGCCAATCCACTATTCCTTGACTGTACAAGGAGCTAACAGGAAGATCAGAAAAAAACCTTGTTAGTAGGACATCCTCACTTGTTGATAAAAGGCACTATAAAAATATTTTTAATGGCTTCTAGGGAAACCAGGTTGAAATCTTTTGAAAGATGCCATGTCAAATAGTATATACCATGATGTATAGAGGCTGTCAATAAACTAAATAAACAATCGACTATAATAAAATAATATATCGATTCAATTAATTGCTGGCCACAAGGCTGGGCTTTCTAAATTGATATGGTGAGGAAAAAATTATTAATATGCCAACCACAAGCGACAACACGGGACACACACATTTGCCACCGACACTCCTCACGGTTTGCACATGGCAAAGAATAGCGAATAATCACACATTTACCTTCATGTGCGGCTGGCCGAGATTCATACGCGGTATCCTCTGCATGACGTTCTCCTTCGAGAGAAATATTTATTTCTTGGAATGCAATGGTCTTAAGAACACATACACCAATACACGATCACACAACATTAGCCAAACATTAATAACTTCATTAATAAAGTGTGCTAATGATAGATCTAAAATTGTGCACACAGATCCATTTTGAAATAGTCACGTAACAAATTAATATGTACAATCGTTAAGAGGGTACCTTGGAGAAGATGTCCGTGGGCCTTCTATAGTATGGTGCCGACTCCACTTCACCGTTATGCATGACTCGACTCAACTAAACTCAATCCAAACCTCGTCGCCTACTCGATTTAATATAGTCTAACCACTCGCGGTTGCGCGCGCCGCAATTAATGAAATGTCTAATCGAAAAGTAGCCAAGGTTCCGGTGCGCACACAAGAAAGAGGTGCTAAGATTCAGTATGTTTTTTGGCAGAAGATGGAGGAAGACGCCAGTATTACATCAGGTATCAAATTTGTTGCATATACAAGCACTACACCGTACCATTTACGTGTCTCCGCATGCTTTGTACTACAAGTAGTACGAGTGTTGCTTGTGCCTTGGCTATCGGTTTGCCTATATCAAATAGGGACGTTATTGCGTGTAACTGCACAAACTACACTAAAGGTTATAGTGCTGTAGACATGTGTTGAATGCTGTGCCTTGAGTGTAACTTGTAAGTGTGGTATTCGGTTTTTCTAACTGGTATGAGTTTGTTTACGTAACAGTTTAATGTGTGTAAGTAATTTGTTAGGATGCCCTCTGATTTCCTGGAATAAACTTGTACTACCAACCTTCTGTTGTGTGTGGTTGTATATTGTAACATTATTACTGCGTTTGATTGCTGGGACATACTCTCAGCATGCAATCATATTTTGGCTTTGTGCTGTTTTCAATGCACTCAAAAAAGAATTAATATACACATCAGGCCTTTTTAATTGCAAGTGATACACATTGTAATGGATTGACTTCAAACTCAGATCCTCTTATTCATCCAGTTTTGTCTAGGCTTTGTGCTTCCCTGAGGAGTATATATGTACACATTAAGGCTTGGCTTCCATACATTAATCCTCCCACTTTAGTGTGTGTCTGGGTCTTCAGGATTGTGAGCAATTTTTGTATGGTCTATAGTAGAATTCTCTTCCTGTGTGACATGGTGATACAATTAGTCTGAGAAAGGGGCCACACCTGCAGGGAAAACTTATATTAATAGAAAACTTCCTTATATAGTTTGCATGTCATCTCAAAGGGGTTAATAGTTTGGCTCTTCCTGGATAGTTGACTTAATTATTCATATGGTGTAACAATTATTATAGTGCAATTTGGTTGGCATCTGTGTAGAATATGTCTGAAATTAAGTGTTGTGCATGTGTTATGTAATGTGTATGTACCTACATAATTAACATATAGTATGCACCTGAGCCCAGTCATGCCCATACACACACACACACACACACACACACACACACACACACACACACACACACACACACACACACACACACACACACACACACACACACACACACACACACACACACACACACACACACACACACGTACCCCATGAAGCTACCCACTTAGTCTAGGATGCTGCTGAGTGACCTATTGACAGGACTGTTTTGGACCAGGTGAGTGCAAATGTCTATCAGTGTGATCTGAATCCTGCAGAACGAATGCTTGAGTGCATGCATGATGTGATGCCACACACGCATGCACACATACATTTAGTTTTCCATTGTTACATCATAAACCCTTTTCATGGAGCATGTTTGCTTTGAGCATTGTGGCTATAATATGAGTGAAGTTGAAGTATTTTTGTGTGCATTTTAAATCTCTACATGTGACTAAATGACCTCAAGATCCAATCCTGTGTATTGTCTTTGTGTGGTGAACAGGAGTGTGCTGGTTTCTTCTTTACGGAGTCAGTGTAGACAAATCCTCTATGGTGAGGTGGGACTTTGGGTGTTCACAGCATCATTCATGCTACCACCCAACCTCTGGGTACAACTACTTATGTTATTTAAACATGGACAGTTGGAATTTGCCCAACACCAGGTTCCCATCAGTACAACTACACAGCTATTGGGAGGGGAGTCTGTGTACTAACTGGTACACAAGAGGCTGCTCATTGCTAAGCAACACTTGATGTCAACTGACATGACCAATTACTGTAGTTTGATTGGTTTATTGCTTGCATTCCTGTAGTCTTTAAGAAAAAAATGTCAGATGTATTGACTGTACTAACAAATGTTTATGTTAATGAACAAAATTCACTTCCTGTTTTAATCTTGATACTTTATTATGATATAGTCTAGACATGAGCTAGTCTAGCCATTGACTGGCCATGATTGGTGTGCCATGGTAACTGCGTAGAGTAACCCAAACTAGAAAAATACTGGAAGGAACTTGCCATGGTGTTTGTGTAAATTGCTTCTTTTGTCTGGCTATCCATGTCCTGTTAGTGCTTCAAGTTTTTTGTATCTTTGTGGGGGCTAGAGTCATTTTATTATTTTAAGATGGTGACCACAGATAGTTGTGCATGTGACTTGTGGTTAGAGAGGAATTAACAATATTTCACCTGTTGTTGCTGCAGTCAACTGATGAGTATCATGAGGCAACCAGTGACCAGCACCCGAGGGAGGTGCAGATTCTAACTGGCCATAGTGACATTATCAGAATCATCACAAGACTAGATGATAGAAGGTATAAAAATACTGTATTGAAACCTTAACAAACCTCTATTAGCAAACAGTGAACCCCAGCTCATTAGGGTCAAGTCACCCATCTGGTGTGGATTTTTTTTTTCAACATTTCAATGGCAAAATTCATGTAATGAGACTTTCAGTCTACTTGCGCTAAATACTCTGAATTGAAGACTGCCTCTGTACAGTCTGTAGACCCTAACAAATTTGCCTTCATACCCCTGAAAGCTGTTCAGAATTCTTGGTCTCAAATAGAGAGGTTCCACAATACATCAGCACTTCTTGCAATTCAAACAAGTGGTTGTGTACGCATGCATGTTTTTATAGGCAATGTATCTGGCACTAGAACGGTAGTGGGTACTCAAATAGGCATCAGGCTTCTGTATACACATGATTTCATTGTCAGAGATGTTAGCGCAGATTATTTCACTCCAAGAGCAGTCAATTATAATTATAGTATGTGCAATCTACGCGCCTTTCGTACAAAAATTGCAGGAAGTGCTGAAGCCGTTGTACTATATATGTCACTACTGCAAGTGGTGTATGGTATCCACTCACAGGTTTATCACAGCATCTGATGATACCACTGCAATTGTATGGAATATGGAGGTCTGTGCTTTTGTTGTATTCAAGTTGTAAAGGAACATTTTGTTGCACTATTCATTGACTGCAGACTGGAAGCACGGAGTGTGTCTTGCGAGGACACGATCATCCGATAACTTGCTCACTCCTTCTTGTACCCCAGACCTCCATAGTACTGACTGGATCTTCTGATAAAACTATAAGAGTAGGTAAAGCTAATGATGCAATCGGTTTATAGTCACATGTGCTTCTGTTAAGGTGTGGGATCTCAGTGAAAGAGTGGACGGAGATAGGTGCATACAAGTGTTAAGGGAACACCAAAGTGCTGTTAAGGTATTGTGTGTACAGTGTGTTACACTGGGTGGTTGTGATTTGGAAACACAGTGCCTGGTTAAAGTTGATATGGATATGTTTTGCTCTGGTGGAGCTGATATTTGCCTGTGGCACAAAAATGGAACGTTACTGTCAAGACATTGCAGGAGAGAGAATGATCGTAAGTTAATGTAGTTTATAAATAATAGTGTTAATGTTGTTCCAATAGCTGCGATCCACACATTGCTCCAAGTGCACGGAAGACATTTCTGTGTCATTGCTGCAGCGGATTATCCAAGTTTAGGTGAACAACAACTTCCTTCTTGTGTTGCTGTGTGTATTGTGAACATATACACCAGCTGTATATGATGTCACAAAGGACCCCAACACTGACAAATATAAACTGGAGTTTGCTCAGTTCTTAGCCAGGCACAGAGAGGACATACAATGTCTCACCAGGGTATCAGGTAATCATCATTGCTTTGAGGAGTTGTGCATTACATTGTATATATTGTAGAGTCAATATGTGCCTCAGCCTCGCTGGATGGAGCAATAATTCTCTGGTCAACAAACAGCTTCAGTGCCGTAAAACAGTTCAATTACATTGAAGATTATCAGAAGAGAAATTTCCCAGACAGAGTGTGGCAGATTCTTGTGATGGAAGAGGTTGGGGGCAGTGTATGTAGCTCACTGACAACATTAAGAATTTGTCATTTATACACAGCGATATCTATTTGCATCAGTTGCCAATGGGTTTAAAGTGTTTGATGTGATAGCCAGTGAAGGTGAGTGACTGAAAAATGTACTCGTGTCATTAGAGAAGCATTTGATACACTTTTGAAATTGAAAGAAGGAAAGTGAAGGAGACATCTGTATGAAGTGTATATATATTATAGATTTAATACAATGTTTTTGTAGATAAATAAGTGGACTAAATGAATCTGTTTACAGATAATCAAGGTTGTCCCAAGCTATTGGCTTGTTACTTGAATGCCCACCAACTGCCCATAACTCACATGGAATTGATAGACAACCAGTAAGTTGTGTGTGTGCGTGTGTGTGCGTGATCTGTACACATGAATATATGGAGATACATACATACATACGTACATGACTTTAACATTGAAAGCAACACTCTACCCCTGTTCAATCAAAGCTGAAAACACTGCATGCCTCTTGATTGACAATTTTTAGTTGGATGGCCTAAAGGTAAAAGTCTGTAATGTTCACTATGGATGTAGCTAATGCTTGTCTTTAGTCCATAAAGTTAGCTAGCTACTAGTATATACATGATTGTACCACTTTTTTCACAACTATACATGGCAATGGGTGGCACACATTCTTTAGCAATCCTCATGTGAACAGCACAGCTGTGATGTGCCTATATCATGTGAAATGTTGGTGTTCAACAGTTTGTGCATAGATCAATGATTTTCTCACATCAGTAATGTATATCCAACAGTGTGTAAATACTTTGTGTGTCTACACAGTATCCATGATTTTATGAGCTCTTTACTTCTTGGCAACAGGAAAACATAATTTGATCAGCTTCTCAAAATATTTACACAATTTGAAGCCATACATCTTTATACGCAGGATGCATTATAATAATCTGATGCGCTAACAATTATACTGTTGGACTAAATAAGAAATAATATCATGTTGTTTACTCTTTCCTACACATATTTCTGTTAACTGGAGCCTTACCAAACCGGTTGTATATAATTCTACAGGTCTATATTAGTGACATGTTCCAGTGATAATACAATACGACTGTGGGGTGATCCTAAGAGCATCACCAGTGCAGGTAAGCTCTGACTAGCAACAGTTCAGTGTGTATTGTGTCACGTTTGTAAATATCTTAAATATCTTTTGTTGTCTTTGTTTACACTCATCATTGAAACTCCTCATCTCATATCACTGTTTTGTGATGGAAGATGCTGGAGTTTGCCATCTTCTGTAGTCATTTATCCCACTTTAAATTTTATGGTCTGTTGTTTCCTTGAATAAACTTGTGATAAACTACGTACATTGAGTATGAATGAACTGGTTCTTCATACTTCTATGCATAAATACAATTTGCAGCTGGTCAGATGTTTTGTATAGATAGTGGAGATATTGTATGGTAGAGCATGCAAATTAAATAAACATTGAGAGATTTTGTTACCTGTGAAAGGGGTATAATCTTTTTATTGAACAATAACAATAAACTTGTGAGCACATAAGTATAAATTTATAAGCACTGCAAGAGTGGCTTAAATAAACAATTATTAATAAAATTATTTCAAGCGTTACATTCCTTTGTGTCACATAAACATTCCTACCTACAAAAAGATGATATTGTTTATAATACAGTTCTTCTAACCACAACAAATTTTATTTCTCTCCAAACATTTCCCACACAACACAACCTACTAATAATACACAATACTCAATTTGAAGACAGTTTTTTGATTGGATTAGTGTGGAGTGAGCGAGCAGTTGATTAGTGTGTAATAGTTTGTTGGTAAACTTCCTTATATGGTGTTGTTAAGTGGTACTGTGTCCTTTGGATGCATGGTTAGTGAAGTGTCATTTGCCAATGAACTGCTGTAGAAAAAGGTTTAATGGTAACACCTAGTATGAACTTGCTAGAATACAATTTTGTAGGTCTACAGTCAATATCATTGGGTCATCTGCTCTTTGCCTGTTTACAAGTGCATAATATGTGTTGTGTGAACTGAAATTAGCAGTGGTGTTATGCTTGTCTGATATTGTTGACTCCATTTAGAACTGGCTCTAGCTAGTCAGTTACAATATGCAGATAGTTGTGTAGTGTATATGCAGTTGTTGTTTTTTTTCTTGAGAAACTTTATTTTGGAATCTTATGCAACAAAATCATGAAGACTTTGAAAAGCAACTGCTTCACAAAAGTTACTGTTATGTATGTCCCTTTGTGATCTCTTTTAAGTGGTTGTTGTAAGGCTTCTCACAAACCCAATTAGTTGAGGTAAGTATGTTGTGATTTCATGAATATCTTGCATCATTTGAGATAGACTTGTGATTACACTTATTTCCTTCTGTTAATAATTATCCCTTTGTGGACTGAATTAATTTTCAAGTATGGAGGAACGCTGGAGGAACACATACCTTTGTGTTACAAGGAAGGCAGTGGTCTTCTGTAAAATGAAGACGGGGCATTGACTTAATGGTAATTTCATACACAACAATAATATCATAACAGTTTTGTTCTACACTTGTGATATGAAGTGATGAACAGGCGATGTCATCTCCACTGAATATCCACTTCGTTTTTTCTTTATCGCAAATTCATGAGGTAGTCATGTGATGTTTTGTATACAAATCAAATCGCCATCGCATGCTGAGTCTGATGGCATTTAGTGTGATGCACTAGGACGAAGTACCATCGAGACATGGCCGATCAAAGTAGCAGGTGTAGAGTAATGGCGGACAATAATGGAAGAGCTACTTTTTCTTGGCGGCCTAGCAGCAGAGATTTTCTTCAAACTAAGCAATACTTGGTGTGATTTTGTCAGGAATTTCATGGTCAGTATCGTGGTGTTAGCGAATTCTTTCTATTGTGTAGTGATAAGTAGTTATAACGACTTATACCAGCCCATGTACTTGCGTCCAATATATTGGACTTTGGTCTTCGAATGGTTAAACTGTCAAAGATCTGACAACTTGTGGGCTACCACACTGAAAGTCTCAGCAGCAGCACTGTGGGATCATGGTAGTTTCCCTGCTGTTCTGATGGAGTTCATGATGTGTGACACTAAATCTTGCCATTGTGATGTCCCGACAACATTTCTGAAGTGATTTTTGTAAGAGCCCCTGGATTTCTTGGCGGAATAAAAAGAATCGTTGTATTTCACAGCTTGCAGTGGTAATATCAAAGTAAATTAGTCTTGATATATAAATGTCTACTATGCCTCATGTATCACATACAAATCAGATACTACTATTAGTGGTGTGTGAGTCAAGCTCAGTCAAACAGTTCAGTATATAAAACATCTCCTGTTCTTAGGAATAACATTTCGGAGGTCTCATTGTAGTAGCAATGTGTGAAAGGGTCCAAATTTGAGGTCTTGCCACTGCTTGACATTCTTCACAATTCATTTCTCCCTAACTTGTAAGAGAAGTATGTCGGTCTCATGGATCTCCAGCCTAGGTACCAGGTGATGACAGTTTCTGTGGACTACTAAGAAATTCTGGACAGTGTAAGATCTAGACATACAAGTCTTTGCCATGGTACTCGGTGTCTCCGTGTATATATGTACCCGCACTTCTTGCTGAAAGTGGGAAGTAATCAAGCTCTGTGCCTGCAGTTAACACTAAAACTGTGTCTGTATCAGTCTTGTAGTCGCCATAAAGCTACTAATAATTTACAGTCTTACATAAATCTGAAAACTTCCATTTTGAAATCTAGCTGGTACCCATCATGACTTGCATTATGGTACTGCTACATATACACTTGTATCTAATTAATGGAATTGTAGGGGTTACACCTCATGTCTTGAAAAGGACATAAATGACTCCATCTTTGTAAGTGTAGTTGGAGCTTACCAATTGATATGTCAATCCAGTTTGTTAGAGAGCAGAGCCTCCCCTATCAGTATCATTGTTCCAATCAGCAATTTTTAGCAATAGAAAGTTTAGATTTTTTTAGCCATTAGAAAAGGCCGATTGGTGTGAACATGTGGCAGTACTTATATGGGTTGAAATGATGTTACTTTCTGTTCGTTGCTTTTTATTATTGAAAACTAGGCCAAACACATTGATATGTGTACCTCTTATTCCTCATGTAATCCAGAATAGCTGGCAATCACTTTGTGATCTGAGCCATGTAAGCAAAAAGGAACCAAAAATGCTTTAAACTGCAAAATGAAAAAAAGTGTGAGTATGAGGAAAGAGTTCGTAATGTTGAACATGGAACCTTTACACCTCTTATGTTTTCTGCTGCCGGTGGCATGGGACTCATCGTTACTACATTTTACAGACATTTGGCCTCCCTTTTGTCTGACAAACTACATCAGTCTTATAGCTAGACAATTCGTTGGCTTTGTTGTTGTTTGAGTTTCTCCTTGTTAAAGATCAGTGATTATGTGTTTGAGAGGTGCGAGATCTACTTGTGGTAGACCACTGCATGCTGCTGCCAGTGAAATTTCTCTTGCAGTAAGTGAAGCCAAAATATAACTTTCTTCAGTTATTTTTGAAATGTTTTTGTTTGTGAACAATACTTTTTAAAAAGTTTAAGGGTTAAAAAGTGCGATTCGTAATTAAGCCTCTGTCTGACCAACATTTACAGAAGAATTGAGTACCATGCTTGGCCTTCCAAACTGGTGCTACTAATATTAGCTCCTGTACTCCTTGGAAATATGCTTGGGATAGGACTCTGCCTATTAGACTCAAATGTACAATTTCCCCATGTTCCAGTCCTGAGTAAAGGCATGGCTGCTAACAGCTCCAGGCAATTGATGTGCAGAGATTGCTCAGTTAGGGAGTATGGATCTCTGGTCCTGTTGCCATTGCAGGTTGCTCTCCAGCCTTGCAGGGAAGCATCTAAAATGTTATTGTGCCTGAGTTATCAGGCTTCTTCCATTCCATGAAAAGTGATGGAGTTCCCACCACTGAAAGTCTTTCAGAGAGCTGGATCTCTGCTGGGTGACTGTCAATGTGGACTGGCAGAATAATGAAGCCATTTACAGAACTGGAGTGGTTGCATTCATCTTTCTTAGTAACTGGGAGAGCTGCTGGGCAGATGAATTTTTCTGGGTTAGCAGGTGATGTGCTTCCAGTCTGATCTTCTGTTTCTGGAATTTACTGACATCCCAAGAAATTTGATATTCTGTGTGGGGGTCAGAAAGTATTTCTTCTTGTTAATTATAAATCCCAGATTTATTTTCAAGGAGAAATAGGGTCATCTGGAAATACTCTGTTAGCTGCTACTCAGTAGCATATCGTTATCGTCCATGTGTGTCACCAGACGGATGCCCAGAGATCTGAGGATCTCCATAGCCAGCTTGAGGATTTTTGTAAATACCCTTGGGGTTGTGCACAGGCCAAACAGGAGGCAATTGAACTGGCATGCCTTCCTCTCTGTCATGAAAAGGAGGAGATTGAACTGTAAAGAAAGCATCCTTGAGGTCCACTATGGTCATCCAGTTGTTCCTCTGTAGGAGAGCAGTGACTGTGTAGTTGAATTCTCTGTTTTTGTATCTGTTAAGGTGTTGTAGGTTTATAACTGGTCTCTGACCACTTAAATGCTATGAGCATGTTGGAGTAGAACCCCTTTGTTGGATTGGCAATTTGAGAGATGGCCTGCTTCTGCAGGAGAGACTGGCCCTCAATACTGCAAGGCCCTTGAAGAATGAGTGTTGGTGAGGAGCTGATATGAGAGGATGTGGTATCCTTCTGACAGACTTATTTATGGCTCCCAAGTCAGAGCTGCTGGAACAAGTTGATTCGACCTGCAAAGGTCTGATTGGATTGAAGGATGGTCTCTGCCATGCCTCTCTGAGTTAGTTGGAAGGTGGATATGCAGTATGAACAGGCCCAGGCTTGCCACTGAGTAGGTTACTGCTTGTTGAGGCATCTCTGATGCTTGTGTTTAGTGATGTGTTCCTGACATCAGCTGAATAGTGTCTGGTGCTGTCATTTGAAGTGTGACCTCTGACACTTGTTGATTGGGTATTGTCTCTATGGCTTGACACTGTGGTGTGTTCTCCAATACTTTTGTGCTTAGGATGGTGTGTTTCAACACCATGACTTCCCTGATTTTGCACACTATACACCTGTTTTGGGTGTCCTTTGCAGCACTTTGAAGAGTAGTGCTTTGAAGAGTGAATTTGTCATACAATGCACAGTTGTTCCAGAGTTATTGCCAACTCGTGCTGAAAAGGTTTTCCTGTGTGAGGGGGGCTTGAATTTCTTGTCTCCCTGCCCTGTGACTGCCACCTCCCAGGACTGTAGGGGAGTAGCTCCTCCAAGAAAAGACAAGTACCAGTTGCTGTAGTAGTACTGGGGCTGCTTCGGGTTTCTGGTGGCCTCCATGTGGTCTCTCATTTGTTGTTGGAATGAGTTGCCAAATAGGTGGGGTACGCCATCTTTGACAGGGTTTTTTTCATCTGCCACCAGTGGAGCTAGCTACTTGTTAAGACAGGAGGAGGCCTTGCAGCAACACTTAACTGACATGTGTGCTTAAGCATTTCCCAGAAATTTCGGGGTTTGTTGTACAGACTCTGTTGTATCACTGGAATTTAGGGATTCTAACCTAGCAGATTCCATCATATTCACCAGGGGTATGGTTCCATCCAGACAAATATTGAAGGCCAGCTAAGTTTCTGTCCACTGCCTTTGCTCCAGGCGACATTCTCAACTGTATAATGGGGTCCGTCTTGGGAACCTTTGTGTGGGGTGTGTTGAGAATAGGCTGTTTCCTCTTGATGCTTTTCTGCCTTTGAGATGATATTGTTTGTTAGCTGGCTTTCTGCACAACCTTGGCTGTTGCAGGGGAGATCAGTTGAGAGTCATAGTCCATAGATCTGTTCGTTGTAGTCCGGGGTCTCATTATCTGACCGGTCACCCCACCCTAGGGGCTTTTCCGGGACTGGTGTATGGTTCAATCTGTGTTCTTCTGTCTCTTGTCCTGGTGTAGACGTCTGGTGAGAGCTCTGCTCTCCTTCAGTGGTGTTATCTGTGGATCATGTCCTCTGGAAAGACTCTGCTTTACATGTGGAGGGCTCTTCTCCTCCATGGTGGTGAGATCTTTTATATTTTGCTGCATAAACTGGTGTGGTTTGCCATCATATCGTCCCAGAGCAACTGCAGCAGAAAAGTTACGGATGAGTCTTGGGAATGGGTCTGTCGATACTGACAGTGCTTTTCATGACAGCTTTAATGGTATGAAGACATAATCACTTGGTTACTGAAGTACTTATATGGCATTCATGATGATGTCACTTCCTATTCATTGCTTTTTATTATTATTGATCCTACGAAAACTTGCTAGAATGGAATCCTAGTCCAAACACATTTTTATGTGATCCGAACATCCTGAAATGTAATTAGAATTCATTTTGAACATTATTTGTATTGATAGATGCAGAGACTGGCAAAAATAATTATGTGAAATGGAAAACATCAAGTGATAACCTAATGCAAGTTTCACACCAAATGTCTAAAATCTGTCTTTGCATTAATGGCAAATATATATATATTTTTTTGCAAAATTACATGATATTTTTAATCATCAGTAAAAATGTCATATTTTCAAAAATCACATGAAATTTGATCTTTAGGTGATTGCAACTTGTTAGTGGATTACAGTAATTATCATAATTACATCATCTAATTTCCTAGACCAAATAGTCTATGTAATATAACAGAAACCATAAAAGTGAACTATTGATGCCCAGTTGAGGGGATCAGATGATGTGTGGGGGGGGATTGAGTTATTGTGTTTTGTTACTTTGATACTAATTGAGGTGGAGGTAATTGTATTTTTATTACTTCCTTCCCAGAAAAAGATGGCACAAAACATTCTGCCATGGACAAGTTTATCGGAAGAAGGTGAGAATGTGTAGTGTATGTGGGTGGTGTTTACCTGTTCACAAAAGGGACTTGTCAGTGATGTTTGCTAAATAATAAAACCTCTCTTAGTGGCCACCTCTGGTAGGTCCCAAACCAAAGTGCATCATTTGATTACAAACACAAAGCCACATATCATGAGAATCCTTAGCTGGACACAATGAGGTTTGTGTTTAATGTAGCATAAGAGGATCTTGTGCTCTATTACATCAATACCATACAACTACTTGGCCTGTGGGCTAACTGTTAGATGAATAATACCACTCCATATTCTTCATCACAGCTTTGTAGTGTATACACAACTGGTGATGCATTACTACATCGTGTTTGCACCTCTTAATTGGTCAGATATCACTGAGAACACTATTGCATGATTGGGCACTTCTTTTGTAATAGTTTAGTTGAAATGTGTTGTGTGTTTTGACACTGTTCTATTTACCATCCACCAGACCTAAGAGTAATGCTCACTATCCCATCATTCCTAACCTGCTAGGAGAGTTGAGGGGTCACACTGCTCCAGTACTGGTGAGTTGTGTGTGTGTGTGGGGGGGGGAGAGAGTTGAAGGATGTACTGTAAATATGATTTGTAAATAGCACCATCTCCATGAAATTACAAAATGTCAACAAGTTTTGTTTACTGTATAGAGGAAAACTTTGGCAATTTGCTACAAATTTGCCAAAGTGTAACCCACCAATTACTCGTAGTGCATCTTTATAGCTAAAGATTGAGCTTCAATTCGCCAAATGCAATTAGCTTGCTATTCACCAAAGTTTACCTCCACCAAAGTTTCCCTCCATACCGTATTTCAAAGTGTGTTGGTCAACACAATCCCAGGATTCTTGTATAAAAAAAGAATTCCATACACAAATGACAAAACATTACTGGGGTCTGTATGAGGGCACAATATAAGGAGACAAGCCTCACCTGACATTGCAGTAAGTTGTAAATATTGTGTTAAACAGACCTAGTCAGGGTACTCATCTGGTGAGTTTATTCATGATCAGAACAGCAGGGGCATGTGCTTAAACTCCCACGTGAATTCTTTTCCTTGAAAGAAGGTGAATTCCAGCAATAATCAATGATTAAAAGCACAACTATCTATGCTCGTATACGTAATCACACTTCATTTTGTGCCATTAAAAACAAAACATTTAAGTTATATCATGACACACGAAAGAGTACCATTCTGCCAGACCTGTTTCTTTGCCCACAATCAACAGAAAATACATAATACATCATTGCACTTGTGCTGTAGTGATGTAGGTGCCATGTGATTATTGTAAGATGTGTGCTGCAAGTTGTGTTACTAAGTGACTGTTTTTCAGATGGTTTGTAATATGTCCCCACATGGACTAGTCACAGGAGGTGTGGACACATCACTACTGTTATGGAAGGTGCTAGCTACTTTTATATTTAACATGCCATTGTTTCTGCTATTCTAGGACAGCGAGAGAGAGTCGAATTTGAGATTTCAGAAAGTTTCCAGTTTTTTAAACTCCACCACTTTATAGCAGAAAATGTGTTGGACTATTTTTAAATTTCACAATAAAAATGATATTTTTTATGACCATGCATCCCCATCGGCCAGCCTGTGATAGTTCTCTAGTTTAGTCAAGTCTACTTCACTGTCCAAATGTTCTGTGAACTCTCTGGATAGTAAATCATGGAGAACGCTGTTGTCATGATGATATGTCCAGTACCCTTCTATCAAGTCGTATCTCTTTGGTCCACTAGGGATACATTACATGTACATGACACAGGTAGTGGAGTGAGCATGGTTATACCTCACTGGTGATGACAACCATATCTGTTTGTTAGGAGATTGTTTGTTGATGACATAAGTACCAATATCACCTGTAATAGGTAAACATTATAATTACAGCAGTCTAGGACTACTGGCAGTAGATTATTAGCAGAGGAAACTGACCCCCAACATCCAGTGATACCAATTATTAGAAAGTGACAGTATAGTAAGGCTTGCTTATTGGCATATGTTAATATTATTCATACATCAGCAACATTGATATATACCGAGATGTTGAAATAGGTATCCAACTCCTCTGGACCATCAGTAAATGTCAGGAGTTAGCAAGGGGAGGGATTAGAGGCAGGTAAACGTTTTGTGGCTACAGTGTATACACTTAATTTACATAGAGATAAGGTAAATCTACATATTTCATCTTAGTGGACTAAACAGGTTGTATAGATCAGTGCAAATGGATGTCATCGGCTATGTATGTCAGTGTAGTAAACCAGACTGCGGTATAATTTTGAGTCTCACGTGAGTTGTGGGTAATAATATCAATGGCAGATCTTCTGCATGGGACATTCACTGGAAATGCCCTTCCTTTCAAGGTAGTGCTATGCATGCATGGTTCTATGCAAACTATCACAAAGTATGTGTTATAAGGAGGCAGATTTAGAAGGAACACGTCATCCTCTACAACTTAACCAGATAACTACATTTACAAGCAATTGAGATACTCTAATAGGACAGTCATTGAACGTTTGATAATGGAGTGTGAGAGTGATTATACACACATTAAGCAATTCCTATACTACCATACAATGTAGTCACATCATTATGAAGTGAACTGGTTGAACTCTGCTCACCTCCAACTTTGATGGTTAACACTCCACTCTGTAATACAGTTTAACATTACACACTAAATGATATAATTATAGCTCACGCACTCCATATTGTACATCGTACTCTTCAGGACACTTGCCAAATTCTGGTAGCTCTTCAAAGTAGTCAGCTAGTTCATCCAATGTTGAGCTTGACAACCTCTCATACACCAGATCTGTTAAGGGACTGACCAAACAATCACCATCATATTGTTATGCTCAGTTAAAAGTGCCTGATATCCACCACAACTAGTAATTATGATTAGATACACACTAGTATGGCATTCACAGTGAAATTATTAATACTACAAGACAAATAAAAGGGGGAAAGATAGTAGCACGAAAGGTAATTAAATTTTTTGTGACACATCAAGTAACCTTACAGCACTTGATGTAATTCTCTAATAGAACAGTCATCACTAATCAGGAAATGCTAGAATTAGGTTGGAGCACAACACTAGGATATGACTAAGTGCATTTCATACAGAGGGCTTAGTTGATGAAGACCCCTACTCGGATAACTGTACCGATTGTAGAGCTAATACGTGTACAAAGTCACAACTTCTGGAAGGCCACGTACATTAATTTCATTATTGATCAAGCCTCAAATTCAGCTGCTATTGTTCTGATCAGTCAAACCATGACAAAGATACTTTCAAGGCTGTAGTGCTGCCTGTCTAATGGTATGCAATTAAAGAAATTTAAAATTGTGCCGAAGAGTAGGGATTTTCCCACATAGACTAGCAACCATTATTCATATTTCTTGTTTTGTTTCATTACCTTTCATTGCTGGAACCCTACTTCATTTAAAAAAAAAAAGATTACATTTTGTTATTGCATACAGTAACTATGATATACACGTGAAACTGTGACTGCTTTATTAGAGTATCTCAATCTCTCAACTGAGCTATACACGACATATTAAAGCATATGGTTCAATGCTTACTACTATACTATTTAATAGTTTTGTGGCATCAAGCTAGCTATGCTCCTCTAAGGAAAGATATGAAACCTCGGTATAGTTTACTTACAAGAAAAAGGAATGGCAAAGCACAGAAGGAAGATACTTCGTATGAACTAGAAAAGGCACGTGCCACCCATGAGTTTGTTATTGTGAAATGGTAGCTGTGCGCTGCTTCATTTCTAGCCTCGCAACTGTGAGGCAGGCAGACCAAAACTTGAGATTTAAAAAAAATCAATATCTGGCCACCTGTTAGTTTTTATTGATTCCATAAAAGTGAGTTTCATCACATCTGATATTTCTATGATGATGTTTAGAGGTAGGTGGTGCCAATCATTAAACCAGTATTATCATAGTGTTTGATAATTGTAAAGTACAGTTGAATGGCAATAACCTCTAAAACAATGAAACACTCTAATAGAACAGTCAACACATCTAACATGATAGTTTACACAGGTAGTGTATGATCAATACAACATATACAACTCTCCTTTAACACGATACATGAGTTATCATGCCAGGACACGTGGCAGTACATATGAAGCAAGTTACTTACAAGTCACTGAAGTATCTTGTAGTGCTTCTAGATGGACTAACAGTTATATGGGCGTTCTATTATACAAATATAGTTTAATAGTTAATTAAGTACTCAACATAAATAAATTATCCTTACCACAAAGTGTTCTACATTATTCAAACGACGCTCTTGCAATACAATAGTACCTGGTATGATGCTGTAGTAACGGAATGGTACACGCTGTACCCTGGTAATACTAGAAATTATACGGGACAAGTCGAGGGACAAATTTAAAAGAATTCTCATCTCATTCCCACAATCGAAAGCTTTAAATTGTTTAAATGGCGTCTCAACTCGTCAAGGCTGTGGCAAGTAAACAAGCCAAACCAGCATCAGTGTCATTCGAGGAAGCGAGAAAGAGAGTGTTGAACGTGTACAGAGCGTGGTATAGAGAGGTTAGAAAATTATATAATGCTTGAGGGTGTGCAATAATTAGAATTACTCTAGTTACCTCGCACCTGCGAAGCTTATGCACTAGATGTTAGTATTAAACAGGCTAGAGGTAAACTGAGGGAAGAATTTATGAAGAATGCTCACGTGAGAGACCCAAGAGTCATTGATTTACTGGTATTTAAGGTAAAGTAATTTGTGTATGTACCCCAGCCAGCTATATCCTTGATACCCAAAATTGTATACATGGCTGTCAAAATTTTGTTGCTAATTTAAGGGATGTGCATGGGTAGTTTACATTTTTCCTATACAGGAAAACATTCCATAGAAAACTATCAACAATCCTACACATTTCTCCAATGCCAAGAAACTATTTGGCAATGCCCTTCCAGGTTGATATTTTCATGTGCACTCCTCATTCACCAGTTACAGTACACTTTATCAGTGATCTTGGCATCACTGATGAATATCATACACCCTTATCCCTTAAACCCACAGAGAACTTTTGGAGAATGTGTGTTTACACAATATGGGCACGCATGGTGACACTAGGTGGGGTAACTTAATTCTTACAGCCTACAAATATACATCAATTAATAGTCTGTTCACTGGGCTACTTAAAGGAACACTAACTACAGTGGCTTACTTGTTATGAAGTGATGAACAGGAACAAGTCGTGTCTCCGTGTTTCAAAATCCTTGCCACGTGTTTAATTTTGATTGTGGGTTTACTCACGTGAGTCATATATGGTCTGATAGAAAATTTAACAGCAAATCGAATGGAAGTTGTTGCAAGGCGATAGGAGCAACCATCATCGAGTTATCGACCATTTTATAAAGGTATGTAAAGAATTTGCGTGTTTCCTTACCGAAAAGTTATTTTTTGGCTTCATCATTTAGCATTAGGAGTATCATTTCAATCCTCACAAGTAGAATACCATAAATTGCATAGCCATAGGATGTACACTCCGAAAGTTCAAGCACTTTGTGCAAGGTACGCGTATTTGGGCCAATTTTCTGGCCTATGTCGGTTAATGTGTTTAACTCTTCTCTACAAATGCAAATTTACAAAAGGTGTTGGAGGAGTGCCTCAAAAACTTTTGCATGTACAGTATTCTATCCTGGGTGCTTATCCTGTTTATAAATTTATGGCAATACTATCAGAAAAGTGAACCAGCTGCTCAACACATAAACACCTGTTTTGTAATTTTTGCATCACATGACTTGGGTCAAGTGATTTAAGGACAGTTATTATTGTATGCTGGTCTCATGTTGTTCATATTAGGCTCAGAATGACCTTTATGACACCTACCAGATCTATGCATCCAAGACTCACCTCATGAGATATTTCCACGAGACAGAGACTCCCAAGAGAACAGACTTCTTGACACGATTTTATGAGGGAAAACCATAGACACTGTCATATATATTAATTTGTATGTTTATGTCAATGGAGTACTGATACATTAGATATCTAATTTTATCCACAGAAGGCATGGCCTGCAACAAACAACTTTAAAACTACTAGCAATGAGCAACCATGTAACTAACACCATACACAAGAGAACCATCGCAGTAGCTGCAGATCTACGTAGGTAGAGCAGAGAATTTTTCACTAGACATGCTCTGCAGTTCTAGCAGGTGGTGCAGAGCCATTGATTAAGCTGTGGAGCAAGATCTTGTAGTTTGCTCTAACCATTTATTCGTAGCACTCGATGCCTATTGCGGTAAACAGCTTGGTGCGAAGTACTTGTTTGTTCGAGCGGTAAAACTGCAACGTCACGTGGTGTACATGATTTAGAACAAGGGGCACGTGGGCTGCAGCGGAAGCCGTATCAAAGGGGAAGATTATTGAGATTATACCAGTTGATGTGCAGTGATAAAGGAAGTGCCGATCGGTGAATATTGAATGACAGCCGGCCATAATGGCGGAATGGGAAACTAATGGCGCGAGCCCCAAGGCTCAAATCTACAACTTCGCGGACGCAGATGACGGTAGGAGAAAATGGCTAGCACTGTAGAAATGTCATCTGGTACTGTAGATAAGGATGCCAGCAAAGATGGTACAATTGGCAATTTGTTTTTATAACGCAATATACCGCCAATTTGTACTGTACTTGAGCATGATGATTAGCTTTGCTTTTCTCTTGCAGAGACGGACGCGTCAGGAAAGACGATGGATGAGCGAAGAAAGGAGCACGTGGCCTACGAGTATTTGTGCCATTTGGAAGAGGCCAAGAAGTTAGTTAGAATTAATGGCACTGTTCAGTGTGAAATTCCTGCATGCACACACACACAATGTTAATAATTGGTCTACACACTAATAGTTTGTAGTGTGTGGCAGATGTCCTTTTATACTCTAACTTTCCTACATGCCAGTCTAGTACTTGCTAACAAGTTAAACTGTACCTACACAAGATATGGTTGAAGTGGTCTAAGAGTTGTTGATTGAGTCCTTTGTCTTTGTGCAAGCTTAAAATAAATTTGACTATTCCTCTAATACATTAATGCACTTTTAGGTGGATTGAGACATGCATTGATGAAGAATTACCGCCAACGACAGAATTAGAGCAAGCATTACGAAACGGTGTCATACTGTGCAAGCTTGGTCACTTCTTTGCTCCAGATGTGTTGCCAAAGAAACGGATATATGATTTGGATGAAAGCAAATACAAAGTAAGACACCATTGATGGTGGGATCTGGATGATTCATTGACTCATCAGGTTAGGGGACTCCATTTCAAGCACACTGATAATATCAACTTTTGGATTGCCACAATGCAATCAGTTGGACTTCCTAAGGTTATTTTATATGATATTCACACTATGTGGTGATGTCACTATTTAACTGTTTGTGTATCAACTTTGTAAGAATTTGTCCTTTTTGTTTGTGTAGATATTTTATCCCATCACAACAGACATTTATGACCGAAAAAACATGCCAAAAGTTATATATTGTGTACACGCATTGAGGTAGGTTATTATGGTGGAATCAAGTGTTGGTAGTTTATGGTCACATCAATTGCAGTTTATTCTTGTACAAGTTAGGCAAGGCTCCACAGATACAAGACTTGGTAGGCACTGCTCAGTTCACAGGTGAGGACATTACAATGTGATTGTCATTTGTCCTGCTAATGGCTTCCATTTGAAATTGGCTTCTTTGTCTGTGGCTGCAGAGGAAGAAATAAGTGCAATGAAGAAAGAATTAGACAAATATGGAATTCAGATGCCAGCATTTGGAAAGATTGGTGGAATTCTGGCCAACGAGGTTAGTAAAATTATTATTCTTAGTAAAGATCGATGTATTTATAAGAGCTCTTTTATTAGATGCCCGTGGATGAAGTTGCAAGTATGTTTCTGGGGACATTTTGTTGTACATGATGTCAATATTTTTTTGTTTATTTTTAGTGCATGCAGCAGTTCTTGTCATCAATGAAGCCATTGACAAGCAGAACGCTGAAGAGACATTACAGGCTCTCTTAAATCCTGCTGCCTTGTTGACAAAGATTGAGAAAGATAACAGTGAACGTTACCAAGAGGAGCTTTACACTGCTAAGAGAAATAAAGAAGACAAGAGCCAAGAAAGGGTATGAATAATAATAGCAATGAAGGTGTAGTTATGGTGATGTTACTATTTATAGATCACTAGCATGGATGTGTCAGAAGCCGATGTGTACGATGTCATACTGACACGGGCCGAAATCCAGGAATGTTTAGATTTAATTAATACCATTGTCAAGAAGGAGATAGCAGATGCTAAACGTGAGGTGTCACCTTAAGCACATACTCTTACATCTTGGTACTGTTCAGATCAAGCTTCCATCGAGGAGGTCAATACTGCTATTAACTCAGGTGATCTGGAACGGCTGCTGAAGGCTTTGCTGAATGGTGACGCTCGATTATCTGGTATTAAGGAAGAGAATGTCAAGTGAGTTTTGTACCACATTGCCTCAAATTATGGCCTGTCCATATAAAATACTGGACCCCATTTAGTCGTATAGAGTATCACATCAGAAATAAATGCAAATTGAGTTTCAAATAAATAGCAGGTCTTAAATGAAGAAGTCCTGTTGCAGTCATGTTTTCTAACAATTCTGCGTAGCACGATAAGGCATATTTAAAAATGAAAAAAAAATCGTATTGAATAAACAATAAGTTAGTATATGAAGTTGATTCAAGGAAGACTTGAATGCTAGTCTCATTCATGTAAACAACCAATAATATGCTGTTTTGGTACATGACTTGGACATGTATGTCTTTGTATGTGTTGCATCAGTGTTTGTGTGTGTGTGTGTGTGTGTGTGTGTGTGTGTGTGTGTGTGTGTGTGTGTGTGTGTGTGTGTGTGTGTGTGTGTGTGTGTGTGTGTGTGTGTGTGTGTGTGTGTGTGTGAGAGAGAACAGTTATGTCAATGTGTACTGTTTGTTCAGATGGTACATGGATGTACTGGGAAAAGCATGCAAAGACAAAGAAGAAAGTTGCGGAGATGGGCACTTGAATTTTGCTGAGATCAACGACATTTTAACAATTGCCAATCAAGTAGCAGACCATTCTAGACAAGGCAAGGACAGAAAACTTGTTATTGTCATCTATTCTTCTTGTCCACAGTTGAAGCAGCTTTGCTGGCCATCAATGTAGCCATTGATGGTGGAGTGGCTGAAGAAATCGTAGCAGCCCTCCAAAATGATGTGCTCGACCTCAGGGATGTAACGCCTGACATTGCAGAATACTACTGTGATGGTCTGGTGAAGAAGAAGAGCGAGAAACAAGATGTATGTCAGTTTTCATGTGTGTTTTACTTGTTATCACTTTCATTACCATACAGCTTTTGAGTGAAGATGAAATCCAAGAGGTGATTGAACAAATGAATGAACAAGCTGATAGAGATAAGTGCAGTAAGTTACTCATAATTGTTTTGTGGTCTCTGGGTGGATAACTCTTTGTGGTTGGCATTATTTAGAGATTTATCATTATAGTTGGAGATGCCATAATGGCCATCAACTCTGCTGTGACTGGTGAAAGTGCTGAGGAAACAATCTCTTCCCTCCAGAGTGAATTCCTTACCATCGAACCACTCGACGCTGAGTGTTACCAACGTTACCACGACGCCTTAAAGAAAGCTCAGGAAGAAAAGGGAGAGGTGAATATTGTATTGTATTGTAGTTCATTGTGCCAACTTGTTTTTTGCTAGTTACTGACAGTTGCTGAGATCAACAGTGTTATTGCTGAAGTGAATGAACAAGTCAGACTGGAGAGGCTGAGTAAGCTGGTGATTGTTTAAAATGAATAAATGTTATGGCTTCACATTTTCAGAGGCCAAGGCTCTAGCAGAAGTCAACCAGCTGGTTCCTGGAGATGCTCCACCATCACTGCTTGCTGCTCTTCATAATGAACATGTAGAGATAGTGAACATCAAGGATGAAAATCAGTTGCATTACTCAACTTTGCTGCAAGCAGCCTTGCAGGCTAAGAGACAGGTAAATGGTTCACCATCACACGTGAGTGTTGGCAGCATGCATTTAGTAAAAGCTACAAACACATTTGTGACATTAGCAAAAACCTGTCTAGTTCACACAAGCATACTTTATAAACAGAAATTATTGTGAAATCATGCATGCTTCAAAGAAAACATATGTGAGCCATTATTCAGGGAAGTAGGTCTTATAAGATCTATATGCCATCTTACTTGTTCACCTGTTCATGAAGAGTTTGTTCCTGTAGCATTTATTTTATGAAAATAATCATCATAATACCTTCATAATTGTAAGCGCAAGTGATTAAAACCATCTCTTGGTTGATTTGCCAATTCATGGTGAACATTTTAAGCCCTCCAGTGCAAACGAAAGTTATGGCTCCAGAGCTCAAAATAACAGCCTGTCATCTATCATTTTCCTACCCAAATTAAAAATGGTCTGACATTATGATCTATCAATATAAGTGTTTAAAAGCCAAGCGATTGTATAATACATACTATTATGTACCGATGACCTTGCATGTTGGTCTGTCATTTTGACAGATCATGTAAGTGACGTTATATTGAGCACTGGGCTGTTATAATGCAAGTATCTATAGTTTTTTTTCAGTGTAGTCACTGTACAAATTGACTCTTCCTGTGTTATAATTCCAAAACTACTCACCGCAACAGGCTGAAACTTTGGTAACTCATTCTTTGGACTCAGTAGATGATGCTGAGACATTTTGGCCATGCTAATATTTAAAGGAACTAATTGTGTATGCATATAGCAATTATTCCTCAACTAGCCAGTGCTGTATAGTGTACTGTATGTGCACATGACAGTGGTTATTGTGTTAAATGTGTCCTTTTAGGAGACTGGTGATCCCAATGCTTCACTGACACAAGAAGATATACAGGCCATCATTAACAGAGCTAATGCCCAGACAGAAGATGCCATTGCATGTGAGTTACACTTGTGTACATGTTAGGTGCCAGCTAGTAGTGCAACTTTCACATGTAACACTGTTATGTGTTTATGTGTACTTGAAATGAACTGTCTCTTTGTCAGCTTCAGCAGTTCTGACACTGCAGAAATATATGGTTTATATTCTGCTGAGTCCAATGTCTTTACATGTCATCACCAAACTTGTGTTGGTATATCAACAGTTACATCGAAATGGGTGATAAAGTGGGGACATTGTACTGAGAGTTTATTATGGGAACATTGTTACAATGGATTAGGCTTAGGCAATATTTCAATAAATCGCCAATATCGCCTAAGCAAGTGCTCACAATACCATTATCACATGTATTTTTGCTTCGCAGCGTTATCGCATAGGCAATATTTATTGCATTTCGCAATAATTATCACATTTATTGTCTATTTTGTGTCTCTTCTAGGCCTCATATTTGATATAGCTCGTGCATATTATTGTTAACTATGTCAATTGGTTAACTTGTTAGCAATGAAGTTATGTTTGTAAACTAATTCTGAAGCAGTCATATGGACTTTTCTAACTATGTGGTTGTGTTTCAATTTTCACATGCAATATCGTAATAATTGCATTAAAGTGACTCATGCAATAATCACATGTCACATATCGCCCAACCCTTCAATGTACAAGTGATGTTTAAGAGTTTAGTGATGGCTTCAGGCTATTTCACATTACCACAGTACCTCTTCCTTCATTATCTAATGTTTTCATGTTGTGAAAACCACCACAATCTTTGTTTCAATTAATGTGTGTTGAATTAAAAGTCCCCCACTGTCATAGCATCACATTTTGTATTTCATTCATTCTCAAAACAGACCACATTTAGTTTAGTGTGCACAGGGATTCACACACATGTTTCATTGTGTTTTCAATATTGTTGAATGGTCTAATGACAATGTTTGGGTGTAATCTAGTCTGATTATTAACATGCTGTTAGTAATGTGTTACTGAACAATAAATATTATTGTGACATCATTTAGTGTTCATTATCCCCATCAATTCACACATGTTAGGCAGCTGTCCTGATTTCAGGTGTCTAATGTGGTGCAGTCGGCACTAGTACAATCAGTATCATGGACATTATCAAGATGTCCACACTGCAGGGTCTCTTGATATGGTTCCAGTTTTATATGTATTGTGTAGTTACGAATATCAAACAGGTTGTATGCCTTGAACTTAACTGCTGTTAAGTTCTCTAATGTCACTGGTATATATTCCATGTGTCATGTTGTATTGTAGTGGCCAAGGCAATCCATGCCATCAATTCTACTTTGTTGGAAGGAGGGGCTGAGGATGTGCTTGCTGCACTGAAAGAGCCAATGATAGCTATCCGTTCCATCACTGACGAGTGCGCGGCCACCTACCAAGCCAAGCTGGTGGAGGCTATGGAAGAGAAGGCACAGAAAGGTAATATACAATTATACAATTATTTGTGACCTAAGTGGATGTCAACTGGTAGAGATTGAAATATGTGAGCATGCCTGGTCCATTTCCTGATGTTAATAGTGAATTGCCTTAAAAAGGAGCTAATTGGAAGTTGCAACTTTTCTTAATGACCTGTGTACTAGTCCAACATGATGGGAGAATGAATGCATTGACAGGATGCTGTGTATGCGTGTTGGCGTATCCACCAAAGCCGCCATTGTTGCAAGTCCTATATATGCTGTGTGGCTAACATGAACATTATCTATTTATAAAAAATTAATTAATTGCCAAATATAATTCCCTCCAAATAAATTCAATTGTCATCAGATTTGTTCATGCTTTCGTGATGTGATGTGACTGTGTGTGGGTACCTGGGGGGATTGACTAATGATGAGACTGTTGTTATGGAAACAGCTACGATGTTTGATAAACACATAGTGGTATTATTGAGTAAACTAGTCACATGAGTCATAAACTTGATAGTAAAATTAATAAACTCTTTTTTTTAAGTTTATTCTCATGACAATTAATTGTTGGATGTTATTCTAAATACGTAAATGTGTTATGTTTTGTTACCTGTTTGTGTTGTTTACCAGTTGGGACTGACCAGGATGAAGGGTGGTGTGACTACCGTACAAAGGACGGTCATGTCTATTACTACAATGGCAAAACTGGCCAGTCACAGTGGGAGAAGCCAGAAAGCTTTTCTGGTACATCACACGAACTTAACCGTGACGAAATTCAGGTAAGCAAATGCTACTAATCCTGCTATCATTAACAACGTGTTCTGTGTATCTTCTATAGACTGTTGTTACTAAGGTCACTGCTGACTTTGATCGGTGGGCACTGCTTAAGTCCAACGAGCCACTTGTCACATTGCTCCAGGCAATGTGGAAGAGCATTCTTGTCCGCAGGGCATTCAGGGCTCGTCTACAATACCTAAGAGACAATGAAGCCTCAGCTACCAAAATGCAGGTACTGATTAATTGTCGCTAACTATTTCCCATTGTCCTATTGACACTTGTTGTTAGGCTTACTGGAGGGGATACAAACAACGAGTGGCATTCCAGGAACGAATGAAGCACCTCAGCTCATTAATCAAATGGGTCATTAAGGTAAACTAGATCAATTGTTTTATTATTTGGAAGTTTTGTAGATGCACCAATGTTTAGCTAAAAATTGTAATTGAACTGATAGCAAAATTTTGTGCTATTTGCGACATGTGCATTATGGCATTGTTAACTTTGTTGTGTTCTTTAGATCCAGGCCTTGATCAGAATGTGGAAACAGCGTAAGAGATATCGTGAACGGCTAGCTTACTTCAAGGCCAATGTTAGCGATTATTTCATAAGTGTGTGTATGTTATTACTAGAGTGTCTCATACAGGTGAAATCAGTCATCATGATTCAGTCTTGGTGGAGAGCGCATGTGGCTAAAAAACAGTACAAAACTCTCAGTTAGTCACATTTGATATAGTGAATAAGATTTTGACCGAAAATAGTGTAGTGGTATAGAGTATGATTGTGGGTTAGAGTTTATAGTACAAATTCTTACGATTTCTTTTGTTGTTAAAAAGCTGATGTTAAGAATCCACCTGCCTCTACTGTGCGTCGATTCCTTCAGCTACTGGAGCAGAGTGATATTGACTTCAGTGAAGAACTAGGTAACAATTTGACTAACAACGTTGTCCTATTGTCACTGCTTGTTTTAGAGTGTCAGAGACTAAAGGCACAGGTCGTACAAGAAATACGAGCCAATCAACAGCTAGAACAAGACCTCAACATCATGGACATCAAGATTGGTCTGCTAGTGAAGAATAGGATTACTCTCCAGGTGGGTGTGGCTCATGCAAGGAGATGAGTGGGGTTATGATATGCACCATCTATAGGACGTAGTGTCACAATCAGCAAGACTGAAGAAAACTGGTGTACAAGAAATAGGAGCAGGAACAGGGCAACTAAGCAAAGCTGGCAGAGAGACTGTGGAGGTGAGGCTTTTTGTCCATACTCAATACTTCATATTATAAACTCCGTAATGTACTTGGAATTTTCCATACTCTGTGTCTGAGACTCAGGTTTCATAATCTTGACCAAGGCTTTGTATTTTTGGCACTGTGCCCTGCTACTATTCTAGCAGTGCTTCCCAAAGGCAAAACTGTACAGACTTCCTGTGCTTTCTCATGCAGTCTTTTCCCTCCATCCAGCAGTGTAATTGGTAGTAGAATATCATCAATGTAGCGTGAAATTGTTATTGATTTATGTCGTCCACCAGAGTGATGACCTTTAAAGTGTATACATGCTCCACACACTTCTTGTCTTTAGTTTTACTTACCAATAGTTCAGAAAAGAACACTGTCAGCAGTACCTGAAAGTGTAGAAACCATGTGTATGTCTGTTGGTCAGTCAGTCTGTACCTATGTGAAATGTTGCTCTGCTAACCAACAACAACTTGTTGCAAATTAGTGCTAGTAGCCATAACATTGATGTAAGGACTTGAAGGGCTTCTACAAGGTAGTGTGTTGTTTGGTTGATAGCTGAAGTGTATATCCTCATGGGTTAGCAGTAAGTAATGAAATGTGAAACCACAAGGGGATTTTCATACCATAGTAATTCTATTTTGTGGTAATAATGTGTTTGCTTCTTTGTGTAGTCTTACCAGCATCTATTCTACGTCCTACAAACTGATCCACGCTATTTTGCTAAGCTCATCTTTGAGATGCCGCAGAGCAAGACCACTCGTTTCATGGAGAACGTCATTTTGACAGTATTCAATTATGCCCAAAACCATCGGGAACAATATCTACTAATCAAGTTATTTGAAACTGCTCTACGAGAGGAGGTCACGTAAGTTATTATATATAATGTGTCGGGTTTGTGTCTAGCTGGTGTTTGGCTTGCTGCAGGTCTAAAGTAGACAAGATCAGTGACATCATCACAGGTAACCCTACTGTCATCAAGATGGTTGTCCACTTTACAAGGTGCTGTACCATACTATTGCCAGTAATGTAACACTTGACATACTCACCTCCTAGGGGTGGCCAGAACATACTGCGGGACCTACTGGGACCACTGGTACAGGAAGTGCTGAACAGCAAGGACCTCACAATTATCACTAGTCCAGTGGATGTGTACAAGGCATGGATCAACCAGATGGAAACTAAAACTGGAGAAGCAAGGTGAAATGATTTGGTAGTGTGAACTAATAATGTCTTGGTATTGTGAATAGCATGTCTGTCTGTCTGTCTGTCTGTCTGTCTGTCTGTCTGCACACACCCATAATTTGTGTGATTACATTTTGTATTGTAGTACAGAATAGTGTATTAGCTGTACATGTTGTTACTACTACAGCAAGTTACCATATGATGTGTCTAATGACCAAGCACTGGAACACCAAGAAGTCAGGGATACCATCTCCGCCATGATCAAAGATCTTCACGACATTACTGAACGATTTCTTAACCTCATTTTAGACTCCATTCATAAGATTCCATATGCCATGCGTTACATAGCAATGCAACTGAGACTGGCATTACATGCCAAGTTCCCTGAAGCTCCTGAAGAAGACATACTAAAAGTAAAGCTGAGTAGCTACAGCAATGGAACCTCTTTATAAGTAAAACCATAGGGCCTTTATTTAATGTACCACTTTCTCTCTCCAAAATTACTGGTCTTGAGGTTTGCATTATTAAGGAGTTCCACTGTGTTTGCTGTGTGGTGTGTATTTGCTGCACTTATATCACTTGTACTTCCTGTACAAAGACATTCATTATTATGCTAACTTTCATTGTGGCAGGTTGTAGGAAATTTATTGTACTATCGATACATGAACCCTGCCATTGTGGCCCCAGATGGGTTTGACATCGTCGATGTTGGTGCTGAACAGCAGCTAACTAGTGACCAGAGAAGAAACCTCGGCAACATTGCTAAAGTCCTTCAATACGCTGCTGCTAACAAGAAGGTAAAGGAAAGTTTATTATGCGATGTATTGTTATTGTGATTTGTGTAGTTTGAAGAAGAAAATGCTTCGTTGTCAGCCATTAACCCTTACATTGAACAAGCTTTCAAGAAATTTAGGTAATTGTGTCATCGTCTAAATTGATGGATAGAATAAATGTGTTTCTCAGGGACTTCTTTTTTCGTGCAAGTACCGTTGAAACAGCTGAGGCTAAGTTTGGAATTGACGAATACTCAGATGTGATCATGCTTGCTAAACCTGTCATCTATATATCTGCTAAGGAAGTCTGTTCAACCCATCAAGTGAGTTTGTGCACACACACACACACACACACACACACACACACACACACACACACACACACACACACACACACACACACACACACACACACACACACACACACACACACACACACACACACATACACATACACACACACACACTACACACGCACACTACACACACTACGCACACACAACACACACTACACACACACACTACGCGCACGCGCACACACTCACTATAAAGAGCAGTGATCATTTGTGCTGTTCTTCTAGCTACTCCTAGAACATGCTGAAGCCATTGCCCCTGATCCCAATGATCCACTTCATAGCATTCTCAAGGACCTTGGCCCTAACCCATCTATAGAGAACCTTGTTGGTAAGTGATGTGATGTCATGTGACACCAATAGCATAAGTTGTCACTACCATTTGATGAGTGTACAGTGTAACACAACATTGAGTGTCCTGATAGTGTGTGGGAAATGTGTCCTAGTGATGTACATGATGGCAGTTGTAGTACTCTTTCTATACTAGTCACCCTAATATTTCTCCTTCACTATCTTATTTAACTATTAGCTACATAGAAAAGGCCACTCTGTACACAAATGACAGATTTAAGGATAATCACAATGACTGGTATAGACAGATGACCTTACTATATATGTCTTCACACATGTACACACACATAGTGAGATCTGTGTCATTGTGAGAGATTTCTGAAACATGTGTTAGAGATGTGGTCCTGGCCTAATGCTAAAATTATAAGCACTGGTATGGTGCTGTAAGTTTAGTAATGTGTGTTATACAAGGTCAAGTCTAGCAGTGAATTTGGTAATGAAGTGTGACATTGTTTTACAAAAGCAGAAATGTTGTTGCATTTTGATAATCAGTTTTTCCAAGGATAGCCATCAATGCAAGTAGTCAAGTGTGTGTTCAATTAGAGTGTTTCCTCTCAATTAAACCCCTCTGTGTGACTATTTTTGTGTTTGATGTTTCCACTTCAGTTCAAACATGGTGATTGTTGTTGTTGCTAGGTCGAGTACCTGATATCCCAGTTGGTGATGATCCTTCAGAACACATGGCTCACGCTGGGAAGACAGAAATAGAACTCACGTTGAGTCCAAAGGCTGAAATCAAATCAGCTGAAGATGATGATACAGATATGAAGGCATTGTTTGTGAGGTAGCCATATTATTATGAATTTTGTATTGTCATCCAATGTTAGCATGTGTGTAGTAAGCTTTGTTACTTGTCAAAAATATGTTGGGGGGGATATCAATGAATATATGACTGATAAAATTTGTCAGTATTATGTATTGGATAGGAAAATTGTATTGTTGTGTTTTACATATTGTGATGTGGCTCTCAACAGAACGAAACGTATGGTTGTTGATATTTTGAGAGCTCAGCCCGGAGAGAGCCTCACCAATGTACTCTATACACCTGCCACTTCCTCACAGGTACGGAGCAGAGTTATCTCCTCCTTCGCTTATCATCTACTACACATTGTAGGAGGAAGACCATCAAGCACTGTTGTCTTCTAGAGTTGAAACTGAAAAGCAGAAGCTATCTAGAGGAGCTACACTGAGAAAAATGAACTCCATATATGGGGACCACGAGTGAGGTCACTGTTTGATAGATGGTGTATTGAGTCAGTCTGTAGGTTACCATTGGAGGGAATGAAGAGGAAAGTATTACGGAACTTGCGACTATTGGAATCTGAAAATCTTGTCAACAGTTCTGATGACTATCAAGATATTATCAATGCCATTGCAAAGGTTAGGGAAACACCAGCTTATCGTACCTCTCCACTGCTACTGTTGTATCAGTAATCATTTAAACTTGACATGATTGTGATTAATGAAATGTATTTTTTGTACTTGTTCAGGACATCCGTAACCAACATCGATATAGACAACAACGTAAACAAGAACTAGCAAGACTACAAGCCACCCTCAGCAAGCTTAGTAAGAAAGCTAAATTCTATGAGGAACAGATTGACTACTATCAGAGATATGTAAAGGCTTGCCTTGACAACCTAGCAAAGGCTGGAGTGTGAGTGTATTTGCTGTCAGTCAAAACTCATCTCTCATTAATTTTTGGTTGATGTTACAGAGTTAAAGGCAAAGGTGGTCGTGGCAAGAAAGGCGGTGGTGGTGCAGTTGGCACTGACATTCAATTTAAGAAGACCACAGTTCGTTACACTGGACAGAAACTCCACGAGAAGGGTGTGATACTTGAAGTAGAGGGACTCCCTCAACACCAGTAAGCCATTGTGTTGTTCTTAATATTATTGTCATTTTTGTTCGCCTCTACAGATTTAGAAATGTTACATTTGAAATTAGTTCTACGGGTGTGGGGACTTTTGAAGTGTCCGCTAAATTTATGGGAGTCTCAATGGAGAAGGTTGAATTAGTATTCCAGGTATGAAGAGCAGTGGTCTTGTTATGTGTGCTAACTTACACCTTGTTTGTTGTACAGGATCTTCTTCAGCTACAATATGAAGGTCTTGCAGTCATGAAAATGTTTGGAAGGGCAAAAATCAACGTCAATCTGTTGATCTACTTGATCAACAAGAAGTTTTATGGCACATAGAATTTATCATTGCATTGGCTGTTTTGTGACAGATCAACTGGTCCTAGTATATTTGTACACACATTTGAGATGTAATATAATACCTTAACAATGGTGTTGAACTTATAAGACTTTCGTTACATTTTTACAATTTATTAAAAACTTTAAAAGCATTTCAACTAATGTTGCTATTCAGTTGAGGGTGATACTGTGTTCTAATTGTTGACCCAGAGTGATGCCTTTACTGAGAGTATTTGGTGAGGAATAGAATGGCCTAGAAATGTACTGGGGGTATTAAATAAATTTGTAGTGACTTCACTCAAGATAGCTCCAGACAGTTTATCTAAAGGTAACTATATTGATGCTGGTACTAACAATGAGGCTGTGTATATGGTCACAGCTGGGAACTACTTCATCTTACTAAGGGTTGGTTTTTGCTACACGAGGAATAAGACCATTAAACTAGCAAAGTCATCTTCAGAACAAGAAATTAGTTGGGATGATGAATTGTGCATGTACGTGTCTAGAGCATAATGGTTGGGTATGTGTTTGTGTGGCCAGTAATGTTAGGACACTCAAGTCCTGTCTGTCCATTGAGCTACATCGCGAAAAGATGTTCTCTCAGAGTCAAGAGTTGGCTTCTCTTCAGATTCCATTATGTTATATTAACCACTCCAGTCAGGTGGGGACATCACCATATTAGGCCATGGTACATGTTATTGTCATCTTAGAGGGCAGAAAGCAAATGGTATCATTTAGAGACCACAGACGATTCAATTTTTCAGATTTTAATGGATGTCAGATTTGACCTTCCCCCAGGTATATAGGCTAAGGAAAGTCCTGCCTGTGTGTCATAGCTTTTGGTGTAGATATGACATCAGATGAAAAGGATGTGCTTGATGATAAACTGCAGCAGCTAAACAGAATTCTTGAACGAGAAGTAAGAAAGGTTTAAGAGGAACATCCTGACATGTAACATATACACAGGTTAAAGTACTTGAGGAGCAATCAAAGAAGTTAGCTAGTGGTACATTAGGTACACAACAACTATTATTTACATCGCTATAGTATTTACCATGTTCACAGCACCGCCATTAATGAACAAGACAGAAGACACAGATAATGTGTTGGATAAGATATCCTACTATGACGCAGCGGAAGAGAGCTGCTCTGTAACATCAGCTGAGTCCAAAGAAGATATCTGTATCTCTTCAATGACAAGGAAAAGTGCGCAAGAACAATGGCAGAAGATACGAAATTCAGTTCCAGCGCTCTTAAGAATGAAAAAAGAAATGGTGAGAGATAGTTAAGCTTGTAGGTGCAATGTAAATGCATTGTAGAAAAAGGAAACTGGTGTTTCTGTGGACTCGATAACAGGACAGCAGACAACACGAGGATCAGATATGATAGACACTGCTGCTCAACAGTAAATAACTTTACAATAGAATAATTGTCTAGTGTAGTGTGTAGGAAACTGTCTCAGATGAAATGCTTTCAAAATATCGATCAAAAGTTTGAGAAAATGCCATTAGACAGCAGTGCACCACCAGTAAGATAGCAGTATATTACACAATGTCTTTGTTAGTTGCTGTCTTAAGAAAAGAATAACATCATTGAAGTATGGTAGATCTTATTCCACCATAATACGAGAGCCCCGTCTCACTGGACTAAATGATCAACTGGTAGGCAACACATTGTCATATGAAACAGTTCGCCTCATATTACACGCTTGTTTACACATTTTAGAAGAACCTGGTCTATCAGAAAACATTGCAAGCACTGATATACCCTGCCTCAGGTACTGTGTTATTTATAACTTACATTATATCTAATGTGCATGTGTGTTCAGATCCTAATGCTCATCAGTTTGAGACATGGTCTGCCAAAAAGCCAACCAAATGTTCAGAATGTGGTACATTCTTGTTGGGAATAGCCAGACAAGGAGTGAAATGCAGAGGTAGGATTTTGTGCTGACGATAATATTACAGAATCTAGTACACCTTACACTACAGCTTGTGGTAGGAAGTGTCACAAAAGATGTGCAACATTGGTGAACGCAGACTGTCCAATGGGTAATGATTGTATAACAATATTTAGTGTCACCAAAGTGTCACCCATAGCTACTACCCACCACTGTCAGTCTATTCATGCTGAAGAACATGCTAAAGGAATATGCAGTTTGTCACTTCTTGCCATCTCAAATAAAATGAAGCGGACATCTATTAACAGCAGCAGCTTATTCACTCTCTTAAGGTAAGTAGTTTATCAGCTAGTGCTGGGGGTAAAGTTGTTGGTCACAGAGAGGCATTTGGTGTTAGTGATAAGGAACATGTTCAGATACAAAATGAAGTGGAAAGTGTTATCTTGGACAGTGTCACAAACTTCAATGCTGTCATCAAAGTCAAAAGTTAGTTTAACAATGTTTTACAGAGTGCAATTAAGAAGGTCATTATTGCTTTAGTTGTTTCTGTACACAACCTACGATTGAAGGAAGAAGGCTAGTAGCTACATAGTAGTACTTTGTGTATGCTGAGTGTTAACTGTGTAGGTCTGAACCCAGCTGTGTATGTGTCTGTGTCAGTGGCTCATGTGAAGAGAACAACGTCTACCTACAAGGGTAAAGAAGATCCTGCTTGGGATGAAGAATTTAGCTTGTGAGGCAACTTCAATATTTGTATAATTCAGTTGTGTTATTTCTAGTGATTGTCACAATTCCCTGGACAAGATTAAGATTCGTGTGTGGTTAGATCTAACCGTATCACAGGCAATGCTACAATAATATTTTGTGCTAGGAATAAAGCAACAAGTCCCCTGGCTAAGCTCAGCCATAAACTCACTAAAGAATCTGATTATTTTCTTGGTCAGAAAGTAGTTGAAGCCAGAATGTTGGGATGCCCAATGGATGTGTGGTACAAATTAGGTACACCCAACAGTGTGTGTGTGTGTGTGTGTGTGTGTGTGTGTGTGTGTGTGTGTGTGTGTGTGTGTGTGTGTGTGTGTGTGTGTGTGTGTGTGTGTGTGTGTGTGTGTGTGTGTGTGTGTGTGTGTGTGTGTGTGTGTGTGTGTGTGTGTGTGTGTGTGTGTGTGTGTGTGTGTGTGTGTGTGTGTGTGTGTGTGTGTGTGTGTGTGTGTGTGTGTGTGTGTGTGTGTGTGTGTGTGTGTGTGTGTGTGTGTGTGTGTGTGTGTGTGTGTGTGTGTGTGTGTGTGTGTGTGTGTGTGTGTGTGTGTGTGTGTGTGTGTGTGTGTGTGTGTGTGTGTGTGTGTGTGTGTGTGTGTGTGTGTGTGTGTGTGTGTGTGTGTGTGTGTGTGTGTGTGTGTGTGTGTGTGTGTGTGTGTGTGTGTGTGTGTGTGTGTGTGTGTGTGTGTGTGTGTGTGTGTGTGTGTGTGTGTGTGTGTGTGTGTGTGTGTGTGTGTGTGTGTGTGTGTGTGTGTGTGTGTGTGTGTGTGTGTGTGTGTGTGTGTGTGTGTGTGTGTGTGTGTGTGTGTGTGTGTGTGTGTGTGTGTGTGTGTGTGTGTGTGTGTGTGTGTGTGTGTGTGTGTGTGTGTGTGTGTGTGTGTGTGTGTGTGTGTGTGTGTGTGTGTGTGTGTGTGTGTGTGTGTGTGTGTGTGTGTGTGTGTGTGTGTGTGTGTGTGTGTGTGTGTGTGTGTGTGTGTGTGTGTGTGTGTGTGTGCATTGAGATCCCTTTTGCAGACAAGCGAACTAGTGGAGATGAAGTCACTGGGTATATCCATCTAAACATTTCATGTGAGGTAGAAGGGGAGACAAATCTTGAACCTTATTATGTCCAGTACACTTGTCTCCATTCAGTTGAGTATTGATCTTTATATCTTGACAAATTTAACCTATCACTGCAATTTCAGCATTTGTTCAATCACATGCATTTAGCTGAGCAGCGTCCTTTAGTGCCAATGGACAATTGCGTAAGTTATGAAGTACGTATCTCGCTGTCCAACACTCGATACAACGATTTTGTAGGAAGCAAGCAGCTGGGATGTTTTGCTACCAGAAATGGCTCAAGATATCGATCAAGAATTTGCACTAAGATATGGCATTGAGCCCATCTATCGTATTATGACGTATGCACACTAAAATAGTTATAGTTTTGATTTATTAAGAAATGATCAAGCAGGCATTTTGCTTGTTTGGTGCAGCATTATGCATTACCAGGAGGATTGGAGATAATGGCTGACCTTTTGGTGCAGATTAAATGGCACATGTTGAGCCAAGAAAAGAAGCAAGAAACACTGCAAAGAGGCATAACAATGGAAGGAAAAAGGAAGTCCAGGAGTGTGGTGCAAGAGGACTTGTTTGTGACTAACAACTACGGGGTTAGTAAAGCTGCAGTGTGTTTATGTGTGCATATGAATTTGTTCAGGGACCTCGATTTAGCAAAGTGCTTAGTCAGTTGTTATGTAGCCTCAGGATTGATCTGCAATCTTATCCTGTGAGTGTAATAGTGTAATGTCTATTTTGGAATGTCTGCTATAATTTTCCTTTGTGAATCAGGAGATATTTCCAGCAGATGACCACCAAAAACTATCAGCTTTAAGTGACTGTGTTCGTCTTATTTCAACCATTGTTGATTTCAAACTGAAGGTATTATTTACTGCTGAGGTTTACCAACAGTTATGATTGTGGTTAGGTTCTTGGTGAATACTCTGAGTCTACCAGTGATTTAGTACAGAAGAGTGTGCAAGTACGTGTCTACTCTTTAAATACACTAAATTGAACTACTAGTTGTCAGTTGACTCTGTGGCGCAACGGTAGCGCGTCTGACTCCAGATCAGAAGGTTGCGTGTTCGAATCACGTCAGGGTCAATGAACTTTTTTTTTTACCTTTTTGATGCACTTTTTTTCTTAGCAATCCATGGGAAGTACATACGACTTGTTGATTGATAATTGCATTGAAGAGGGGAAAGACGTGACGAAGACACCAAGTGACAATGCCTTCGAGTTCTCCTATAACCTGATAAGCCAGTTGATGGTTGTGTTGTATCATGATCATCACGTTTATCCTTCTTGCTTGGCAAGGTCACACACAAAACATCACTAACAAAAACAAATAATGTCATATGCATGCATTAGGCATTGCTCTTTCAATCTTGGGAATATATCATCAGAAACATACTACAACTTGTTCAGCGAGACATTGCAGAAGGTGTTAGAAGGTACTAGAGAGCCCAAGAGACTGTCTACTGTTATTGTATTCCCTACATATCAGGCCCCCCTCCTGATGATAATCACACCACTACAGATTACATCAACTTGCTGTTTGCTGTAAGCAGGAGCTTATGAGCTCCTGCTGTAAGTGAACTAGAATGTGTAAAAATGTCATGTCTTTTGCAGGTTAAAAACCTCTATGATACTTATGTGCAAAAAATCCCTAAGTTTGCCAACCAGACCCCAACCTATCCTTCATGGTTTGAACCACACATGATGAGATGGTTTGAAGAGTATGAGGAGAACTCACTGACATTTGTGGAGAATGCTGTCAAGAGTGACAAACTAGAGGGTGTAAGTAACACTAAGCAAGATATTGGCCAGCATCACATTGTATGTTTTCAGTTTGCAAAATATGGTGACCAGCCCTATTCTGTCTCAGTGTTTGATGTGTTCTGTAACCTCCATCAAGGCTATGAGCTGGTGAAGAGACTGCACTGCTTAGACATGCAGCTCTGTGCTAACTATCTACACCGCTATGCACAAGTTGTCCATGTTGTCATCTGCCATTACATGAAGCAGATTGAAATGGAATTGCTAAACAAAGAGGGAACAAGTATTGCAGTGGTGAGAATGTACACACATTAACCACTTGTACACATACTTTACCTAGTTGTGTGTTTTATTGAACAACATTCAAATAACCAGGCTGAACCTACAGAGTCTCTACCATGAGATGGGAGGAGAGAGTGTAAGACACTGCAGTTGTGTATGTTCAGAATAGTGTTTTTTTTTTTGCATGAAGGCGATTGCAGCAAGTTGTAAAGGAGTACTGCAAAACCTACAGAGTGGTACGCTGGCAAATGTGCTCTCCACACAGTGTGAACAACTGGCACACAGGTCAGGCCTTCACTACCATATGCTACATAACATATATACTCTCTGCAGTTTCATTCCCTTTATAGCTAAGGAAGTACATAGTATTTGCAATGAGGTGGCAAAATTGAAAGGAGATGATCCTGTGAAACGAGAGACAGTACACACAATCGTTGAACAGCTCATGGACGAGCTCTCTAAACGGTAAGGTTCAACATACACACTACCTAATACTCCCAAACACCACCAGGAGTCAAGTGATGCTGATGTGTCTACCAGTAGTGCTGCATAAAGTTGCCAAGGTCAGTTGACTCAATAAAAATTCACTAGTGAATCTCATTTTAGGAAATGTGGATGATAACAATGGATATATTCTTGAACATGATCTTGCGACCATTGGTTACTGAGACCATGCATTATCTCAATAAACACCTTACTGCATTTTCTGGTACTACCAAACACCACTTCACTGCTAAACAGTGTGAGGCACTAGAAATTGCACTGGATGTAATCAAGGTACATAACAGTCATTCCTTATGTACTACTACATCATGTAATTTGTTGTAGGCATTCTTCTTGAGTTATGAAGAAATTAATCTCAAATCGTCCATCCTTGAAAAGTTGATTACAAAAACAGTACATGTGATTTCACTGTTCCGACTGCAGACAACTGAATTGATCAAGATGTTCCTCATTGAAGGAAGCAAACAATGTGAGTATATAGAAGCATATGTCTAATATCAATACAAACTTACAACCACAGCACCCCACACCCCAATGGAGACACGTGGTACACTAAACATTGAGACACACCTGAAGCACATTGGTCAGGGAAAAAGTATTCTAAAAATAAATGGTAGGCTAGCTTGTACACTAAAATTACTGTTACTAAATCTGTACTAGTTGTTTCACTTCAAGACCTAAAAGTTCAGTCTGCAGGTAAATATCCAGATTAAATATGTGCTATAAATAGAACACATTAGGAAATGCAATCCGTCCCTCAATTGAGCTAACAGTAATAGGACCTACTGCTCCTGGGGCCAGGAAGAAGTTTGTAGCCACTAACAGCTCCAAGAGCAACCTTCTGTTTACATTTAACCAAACATTTGAAGTGTAAGTTTATCTGGTTAAAATTTTAGTTACTCAAGTCAGTATATTTACAGTGTGGTGGGTGAGGATCAAATGGATAACGACGACTTCACTGAGTTACAAGTAACTGTTAAAAACCATGTGGTGTTTGGAGGGGACAAACTACTTAGTGTAGCCATTGTTAAGTTCTCTACCTTACTTGAAGGAGAACATGAGCTAGAAGTGAAGTTGTTTAACATGCTAAAGTTCAGCAAAAAGAATTGGGCCATTCTCAGTGTACTTGCAAAGAGAAACCATGATGAAATGGCAAAGGAATTTGTGTCGCTCAAGTCACAAACACACACCTCAGTCGGTACAAAGTAATTAAAAATATTCATGTGCAAATACATTGACAGAAACGTATAGTAGATATACAGCATCTTATTATATTACTAATTTCATTAAAGTAAAAGTACTTCAGTGAAAGTTAGTTAACTGGACATTTATAAAAAATTAAATAACGATATTTATCCAACAGATACTTGGCTCTCTAAGACTGGCTCTTGTTCTTCTATGGTATCCTCTTCCATACTCTCTGGTTGGTTTGACTCGTCTGTTCCATTTCCGAGTACAATTGTACCTTTGTTTAAACTGTAGCGACACACAGGGCAGGTATCATGCTGTGGTAGAACATGTAAAGTAGTGGTGGAAACTTGTATACAATACCATACCAATTTCAGCCATGGCACTATACAGGAAGAGTGATACAAATGTTTACAAGGCATTTCCAGAACGCTCTCATCTTTTGAGAACTCCTCCTGACAGACTTTACACTCAGTTCCTACAAAACAGACACATCACTTACTATCCCATAAGTTGGACACTTATTACCTTCATTTTCAGCATTAATACTAATTGTTGGGAGATTGTCAATTTTCTCCTGTTCTGCGGGTGGTGGTCCATTGTCTCCAAACTGAGTCAACAACTGTGAAATGATGTTGTCCAACCCACTAGGGCCCCAAGCATAGTCTCTAGGATTACTGTGAAGACGTTCACCGTCCGACTCTTCCCTACAACACACACAATACTACACACATCTACATTGAAGTGACCACACTTACGAGTTCAGTCCAAGTAAGGAAGCAAATGCTATAACACAACACAAATCATAGTGACATACTTTACGAGATAGAATACTTACGAGGTGGTCCTCTTCTCCCTCCACCAGTGATAATATCTTGAAGTATTCTGTAACAGAACACATTATTTATAATGTGTATTGTCTGCAGTAAGTACACTACATCTGTAGCATTTGATAGCAGCAGTCAGGGAACCCACACGGGATGAGCAATTTACTTGGTTCAATAGTTTTTCATTACCATGGATGTTTCTCAAATTGATTTAGTCCATGATAATAATTTCTTATTTCCCTTTAATCCCAGTTTAAAACTCCCAGCTATTGATGTGGCTTTTCTATTGTAACTTTTATAGAAAACCAGACTCAACAATGAATTAATCTATCCAAAAAACAAATATATAGTCTAAAAGCAAGAAATAGTTTAGCAGTACAAAATACAAATTCTCAACACACATGCATGTGTTACACCCCGTTCACACTAAATTCTAACCCAGGTAGAGCACGGCATGGCTCAAACAAATTGCAGTGTGAATCGATCGAGCTGTGCCAAACCGGGTCCAGCATGGCATAGGATACAGTGTGAATGCATTCTGAGCCAGCCAACTCATACAACTTGCTTTTGTTCGCCACACAGCAAGTATATTCTATGCTCTAAAACTGCTTTTCAAAATGGCTACAACATACTGTAGTTCTGGTAGACTTTGTGACAGTTATGCTCGAATGATGTGTCAACATTCCTGGCGAAAAGAACACCCATTAGCTTGAATATGGTGGCTATGGTGACTTATTTCAGCTGGTTCTACAGTTCCTTGCTACAATTCTAGTGCCTTTTATCAAGCTAATTATTATTTGGGGCTTGCACTATCAAGCTTGCATCCTGATGCAGTAGTGTGAACAAGGGCCAATCCAAGTTCAATAACCCAAGTTGAAAACACTCTGGCTAACCTGGGATAGTGTGAATGGGGTGTTACACCCATACAGCCACATTACATGCACACATCTTCCTGTAGACTACCGATGAGGGTTATGTCTCCCTCCAGACAAGTCACAAACATTGACAGCACATGAGTATGTGCATGGTATATACAATATACACAAAAAGCAGTCGTGCTTATCCAGTGAACCAGCACTGGGCCACCTGTGCACTTCAGGTGGTGCGAGCTAGCTTAGGCCATAGATACAATAACGCTTACCAGAATTCGAAACGAAAGTGGGTGCACGTGTTATCCGTGTTTCGGTTACTTTTGGTACATCTTACTACAAAACAGAGCAGTTTCACTGGATAAGGTAGGCTCTACTTATTAGTTATGGCCATGAGACATGCACTCAACATATAAATACTCATAGGTGAAAGATACAAGCCAATTTTTCATCAAGTCCTACCTGCACTTTTGACTGACATGGCTACAAAAATGAAATTGACAACCAGCAGAAATGTTTTACCTCAGTATATTACAGTCTAATGGCTCCATTAGTGTGTAATACAACCTCATAGTGAAGTGAAATTTATACAGAAAGTGAGTTATCTGTACCAACAAAGTAAGGTAAAACACGGATAACATCAAAGGCTGTGACGTAACATTGGGGATTTTGTACACAAATGATGATGTAGATACTTCTGTTTCCAATCCTGGTAAACATTATTGTATTTTTGCTTAGGCAAATCCTTTGTGAGGAAGGACTAGGGCACTACCTCAGTTGGCATATGCCTCCTGGTTAATAGTACAGCTAAATGGGCCTTGTGACCAGGTCCCCATTTAATAACTGGGTAGACTGGAGCACAATGTGAGTTTCTTGCTCAAGGAAACAAGAGCAACTGGGCATCGAATTCAGAGTACCAGGCTGGTGATGTCTCGCACAACATACATACAATGAATACACACAATACCATACCTATCTATGTTCACTACTGGTTGCTGCATAACAACACTTTCATTAGATCCTGTAACATTACCACATGATGATGCAAACATCACACAACACGACGTCACTCATACCTGCTGGCCTCACTACCTGCCTGCGAACACGCACAGCTCTAGGACGTGGACCATTAAGTGAATGCCATAACTACCAAGCAAGAAAACTTCACATAAAATCACAATTAGGTCATTTCCCTTTACCTGAATAAATGAAGCACCAGGATTTGGTGTAGTGGTTTCCTGTACTGGTCTAGTAACACAGAACACAATAATTGTCACACATCAACAACTCCACAACAGCCTCACCTGCTATCTTCTAACCGTTCTATAAACTCCGAACTACAAGTTGGACATTTTAAATCCTATAAACGGGGCGATAAAATATCACAACTTAATATGATCATTGTAGACATACATCATCTGATTCACTTCTACCATCACACGAAAACTTTTTATCACATTCATGGCAGAAATATTGGGCACCAGTGCTGGCGGAAGACTCCGTTTCTTGTTCGTGAGTTAACACATTCAGTCCGGTAGCCATTCTCTTTAAAATTAGTAGCGAATTCACGAAATAATAACACGGCACACAACAGACACACACATATATCACATCCACCCACAAGTAAAAGAAAGCACGAGTTCTCGAGAATATACTATGTCACGCGAGTTCAACGCGGGCAAAAAAAATGCTTTAAAAACATAGCTTTTTGACGGGTAATCGGTGTAAATGGATGTCAAGGTGAGCATTAATTTTATTTGTGCAGTGTAAGGCACCTGATGTCATCTCAACAGGTCAGCTGTCTCTTCTTCGCGAAAAGTCGAGAAATTGCTGGAACTTCGCAAACCACAGTTAGCTTTCCACAGACACCACTTTTGGGGAGAGAAGTACTAGACATCATTTGCAAGACCTTTCCAAAGTTCGTACTGATTAATAGGGTAAAGCACGTTATCTAGTTGCTTGCAGACTGCAGATATTAAGAGACACCGTTATACTATCCATAAATCAGGCCTACATTGACTTAGATAGTACAATCACTCTTAATAGTGGGGATGAGATAGCAATTATTCCACCAATAAGTGGAGGGTATGTTGGAGTCCCATTTGTATATATTAAACTTATACACTATCTGCACAGCTAAGCATTATGACAACAAATGACATTGTAAGATTGACTACTGATGTTTTATCAGTTGAAGAAGCAACCAGCTTAGTGTCTGATACCAGTATAGGAGCCACATCAATATTTATTGGTCCGTTCAGTTGTACTGTGTAGTAATAACCCATACCTTCCCAGGAACAACCAGGGATAATTTTGAGGGTAAGAAAGTATTACAACTAGAATACGAGGCTTATGAACCTCAGACATTATCTGAAATGAAGAAGATATGTGCTGCAATTAGGGACAAGTGGGTGATACATGGGATAGCAATGTTACATCGCACTGGGTCAGTCTAGTTGATTCCATGTGTGTGGGTGTGCACATTTGTATGTGTAGAAATGTACCAGTGGGAGAGGCCAGTGTCATCATCGCTATATCATCCAAGCATAGAAAGGAGTCACTCGAAGCTGTTGAATTTGCAATAAACACACTCAAGGCAACAGTGCCCATTTGGAAGAAGGTACGAATTATCTCTTTCTGTAATGTATGTCAATATTCTTATTTCAGGAAGTTTATGAAGATGGAAAAACAGAATGGAAGCAAAACAAAGAATGTTTCTGGATGGCAAATACACAATCTTAATAATTATTTATTTAATGTGATAGAAACTTTCGTCCTTTCAGAAGCCTTCTTTCTAAGACTCTTCTTCCTGACTCAGTTCTAGCCCTCTTTAAGTATCCATGCTTCTTCTTCCTCTTGTAATTGTTTGGCTGGTACTCCATCCCTCCACATTTGCACCTCCATTGCAGTGGTACTGGGGATCTGTAGAAAATTAGAATTCATTTTAAAATATGTAATTCCTTGATCCTGACACTTTCCACTTATATGACTCAAAATTGATTATGCCAAATCATGCGCGTTTGTTGCAGCAGTGTGTCTTGCCACACAACAATTCAGTAAAATGCAAGTATTAGCTTTAAAGTTTCACCCGGATACAAATTCCATACTGAAGATGATAAGCAATCA
Source organism: Dysidea avara (assembly GCF_963678975.1). Classification (NCBI taxonomy): domain Eukaryota; kingdom Metazoa; phylum Porifera; class Demospongiae; order Dictyoceratida; family Dysideidae; genus Dysidea; species Dysidea avara. Next base: position 2,580,381 of record NC_089278.1, on the reverse strand, counting down.
AATTTGCCTGGCTCAGATCCTTTATGTACATGCTGATACTGCTAAGACATTGATCAATCACAGTTTCACCACATTTAGGTTAGGTCAAGGGGTTAGGCTAGTATACCAGTGGTGAATCCCTCCAAATTTTTTGAGATACTCTAATAGAGCAGTCAGTAAAACACTCTAATAGAATAGTCAGCACATGTAACACTTAGAATTAAGAATCCTGAGTATGATATCCCACGTGCCCATTTAATCTGCTAGGAATTTTGTTGACAAAATGCACATGGTCCTTTGTGTGCCATTCATTGCATATAACAATTGCACATAACTGAACTACTGATGGCTGTCACTAGATAAAAAGAAAAGTTGCAGAAAGGAGAAAAATCCATGACTGAACCTGGGTAGCCTTGATCTTGCAGCCATCCAATTTATGCTCAAACACTTACCAGACCATAGGACCAGGTGTCCTACAGACCTTCAGCACTTGTGCTGTTAAATAAATTGTGCTAGTCCTGAAACATATCAAACACCTTTAGCTTCTGTGTGTGTGTGTGTGTGGGGGGGGGGGGGGGGGGGGGGGCTATGCCTCCCTACTTCATATGCCTACTACCCTGGTACACCTCCCTAGCCAAATTCTAGATCACCCTGTATTTATGGTCAACCATAGATCCAAGAGTACATAATAAAAATAGGGAGATCCTATATACGTCAACTATGATCCACAATGCATGAACAGCTGAGGACTACTCGGTGTAGAGGCTAAACTGAATGCCCCTTGCACTTTCATTCTTGGGCAGGTGATTAACAGTATACACAAACAAGAGCAAGGGCTAGGATGGCTGAAAAGGCATAACTATATATCACGTGAGAGGAACTACAGTACGTACATATCTAACCTCCAGCGACTCGGACTAGCCCATATCCCATTGTATCGTAGTCCGTTTAATCTGATAATGCTCCAAATTTGGCTGAACATCTCTCCTCTCTTTCACGAGATAGCAATTTATTTAATTGTGGGATTGAGTTATAGTGCGCGAGTCTATCGTGCGACATGGAGAGGACCAGATTGTGTGGGCTGATCTTGAGAGAGCACTTTGGCGATGCAGTAGAGCAAGTAGGAATATATTTAATGAAAAATGGTGCCCGACCGCTTCACTCTATCATCCGAGATTGTAAATACGACCGTGCAACAGTAAGTAGTTATCCGGTGCATATACGGACACAGGATAAATTTATAACATCATTATGGGGCTCCTATATGTCCCCTGATTTGGCCATGTGGAAAATTTCACATTGGCAATAGACAGTGTGTTTGTGTAAAAAATAGTGCGATGTAACTGCACATAAGTGATAACACCTGGCTTTGTATTGATATAGAAATAACAGGCTGATCTCTGTGTTCTCTCAGGTGCAGAAGTGTTTATGTTCACTGCTACAACACCAGTTAATCTGGGCTGCCCCCAACAAGATGGCCAATGTCTCCTTGTATGATGTAGACATGAACAGGATCCTGTGGTTCACTAGATATGCAAAATTCATACACAAAGCTAAGGTACATCAGTTAGTTATAGAATATGTAGTGTCAATGTATTTCTAACAGGTAACATTTGGTGATGTTGGAGAGCTGATAGTAGAGAATTTGCTATTGCAAGGTCAGAATCTGATGAGTGGTTGTGTACAAATAGTCTCAGAGAAGCTTGATACCGGCCCTGGAGATGGAACAGGTAAGTGATGCATTCTTATAATAGAGGATAATACAACATGCACTATGTTAGAAATTGGTGAAGCAGTTAAACAGAAATTCATTGATCTAATTGATGCTAAAGTGCTACACAGAGTTAGCTGTCCCAGCTCCTCAGAGAGTGATGCTATTACTGTGAGCCATCATCAGCTACCACCAACTGAAGGTGACATAGTACATTATAGACTGATTGTGACTAGACTGATTGCAGGTATACAGTACAAAAGAAAGAGATCTACTGATGGACTTGAAGTAGACGGCCCTAGTAGAAAGAAAAGTAAACGGTTGGGATAATTTCACATTGGTTCATTCTAAAATATGTGTCTATATAGGGAAGATGGTGCTGAATCACTGCAGGTGTGTGTGTGTGTGTGTGTTACACCAGTATGTGTAGTATGCGTAGGGAACTTGTGTACTTATATAATTTCCTTTATTATAGCCCCCAGATGCTGGCATATTTTGGTGCATCAATTTCAGTTGGTTTCATCACTACTTGAGAGTAGAGGCAAGTTTCGATCACTTCAAACATTTAACAGTGTTAAAGATCACTCCCACCCGCAGGCCATAGTGAAGGTAGTAGCCACTAAGATAGACACTGTCAGTTGTACACCCAATAAATTTCATGATGTCAAGTTCTCTTCTTGTTGTAGTCTGCTGGACATGTCATGAGAGCTGTTCTAACTGCAGCCACTGTTGTTACAGATGATGGTGTACACTACAATACTAAAGATGTGCGTTGGATAACATATTGTCACGATAGTAATTAGAGTGTATTTTTTGGTGATAGGTTAGTAACATGGACATTAGCAGGACACTGTCATCAGAAATCAACTTGTCTGCTGAAGTGTTGGACCAGTACCTGTCCTTGTTGACAGACCATAAGGTTAACCAACGAGATGTTGTATCCAATAACCCATAAACTGTCCTCACAGATTAATGTACTGGGTAAATGTGGTGACAGTGGTGGCGGTACTTACTCTATTAGTAAGTTCACCACAACATTATAATGTTGTAATGGTTCTCTTCTTTAAGACTACAAACATTTGGATACCATGTTGTGCCAGTCAACCATCGAGTCTATAGTCCGAGAAAAGTTAGCCTATAGTATAATGCTACAAGTGTGATTGTCATACCCATCAGATTTGGTTCCAAGAGTTATCGGATATTTAGATTGTTACTAATGAAGAAATCTCTTGAGCAGAAGCAGGTGTTTGTTAGCCACTTCAATTTCCTGTGTCATTGATGGTTCGTAGGTAGCTGAAATGGCCATGATACCAACAAAAGAGGTGAAGGCCATTTTGTATTCACTAGTGGCTGAGAAATATTTAACATTACAAGTAAGCACGGTAGTGTTGAGTTTCAGTGTAACCTTATACATTGTTATATTAGGAGATACCTCGTTCAGGGGAGACTTCAAAGACTGTTTATTTATTTTCAGTCAATTTGCAACGATTGGCTAGAAGCTTGCTAGACCAGTGCTACAAGGTGGGCATGGCTAATTGATTGTGCACCTTGCATGTATCTCTGCAGGCGTTAGGAAATATGATGACAAGAAGAATACAACACAATGAAGAAAACAAGTATGGCTGGGAACCTTTGCTGCTTCGTCACTACATGTCATATGCATCTTTTGTAGAAAGTTACTGGAAAAGTATAGTGACTATGAGACCAAGAGGACACAGTTACTCCACAATGACCATCCACCGTCACAAGAAGAACTTGATGAAATTGAAGATACAATCACAGCCTTAGAGAAAGCAGAGGCAGAAAAGTGTCGAGATGTTATTGCTAAGTTGTTCTGGTGTATTTCGTCTATGATTTTTAAATGGGTTAATTGCAGGTTGGAGTATGCAGAATTGCAATTGGACGAAACGATCATGTTTATTTCTAATTACATAATTTCTTTGTTTTCATAATGCCCACTGTCAGTCCAAAATTAAATTTTTGACGGATAAGCGATAGGCTTTAGAACAGAGAGGGATTATACTGTTTTGCTGGTTGACGTTTTAAAAACTGCCTGACGATGAGTGAGGGTGGAAAGATTAAGAAGAAACCGATTAATATCAATTTAGAAGCAGTATCTCCCGTAGGTATCGACACTCCAGATGCACCAAATACAGGGACCACGTTAAAAGAGTAAGTTTATAAATAGGACGGCTAGTCTGGTACCAGTGTATTGTAGCAATCGGGGAAATCTTGGTGTGCATTTTATAGAGTTGCAGGATTAATTACTTTTATGACAGTATAATATGGTGAGCATGCTTAATTACCTGCGAGATCAATGTTCATTCAAGGACTACTTATGCACCTATCAATACCATGTACAGGCATAGTGGGGATTTGAATTTTTTAAAAGTCAAATTCTCCACCCGTGCCATGGCTAGTGTTCAAATCCCCACGTAGCATGGCTATGATACACTTTAGGAAGCAGGTTAATTCTTATGTAGCTTGCAAATGCCAAAATTTTTGAATGGTCAGTGGTATTCGATAAGGCAATATGGTGCTCCTTTCTTAGCACTAGTTCAGCTTTGTGACATACACATCAAACAAAAGCTGATTGGTTCAGTGGTACACTGCTGGTGGAGTAGTAGATGTCTAGTTTGGCTCAGAGTTAAAATACTTATCAAAAACCCTGGGTCAAATGTTCTCTACTAGTAATTTCAGATTAAATTGGGCCAAAATCCTCAAATCCTGGGAAGGGGGTAGTGAGGCTTAATGTTGATAGGTACATTAATAGTGGTAGCACGTGGTGAAGCTCAGAGAATCATACAGTACGATAGTAACTGTATAGTAGGGACCACAAAGGAGTAGGCGTGGCCCACGAAATAATATCACCCAAAAAACAGCCTCAATTTCCCCTGACGATGATGAGGCAGTATTGGTTAGGTAAAACTAAACCCATACAAGCTTTCAGATCGACTCTAAACTCTTTCAACAAGTTGCTACGGAATTTTAAAAATAGTTTATTTAACGGAATTTTCAACTGACTGACTGACTGATGCCTTCAGACAAGCGTAACTCGATAATGGCTAAGGCTACAGGCTTGATTTTTCACTGTTCGACGTCGCTTCGGCCCGACAGGTGCCTTTTGGCATATCGCAGTACGTACAATGCATTCTTCATGGACTTACCAGTGTCCTTCTTTGTGTCCCATTCATCTTTGCTGACAGTAAAAAGTGTCAATTTGGCGATAGCACGTGATGGCTTCCCTTCGTAATGGAAATTGTTCGTATTTGTCATAGTAGCTATTTTGATAGCAGAGGTGCTTTTGAAACAGTTCTTGATTCGTACTGCTGTGTAACGGGTTGAACATAGCCGACAACAAAGCATAATGGATACTTCACTTTTCAGACGATAATTGGGGCACGTGGTGCCATTTCAGATGCGGTATATGTGGGTTCACCAGTCATAATAATTATTTACAAAAAAAGTTAACAAACAAGTACACAGAAGAATTTGGAATTTTCAGCTAGAGTAGGGACCATAGCAGATCGATAAAAAGTACTGAAACAAATTGGAGTAGTGCACGATATTAAATCACAGTAAAACAATAAGAAGTATTATATCCCTACTGTGCATTTCCATTATGGTATCATGAGCACAGTAGGGATATAACACTTCTTATTGTTTTACTGTGATTTAATATCGTGCACTACCCCAGCTTGTTTCAATACTTTTATCGATCTGCTATGGTCCCTACTCTAGTTGAAAATTCCTGTGTACTTGTACATATAGAACAACAATTATGTACAAAGATTTTGAAAAAGGATGCCCTTCTCTTCAATAATAAATTCCTGTTGTCGTTTGAAAATAAATGTCCACACACACATTCACTCTTGAGTATTAGTGATTGTATTAGCTGTTTACTGCATCAGTAGCCAGTAAACAGCTAATCTAGAATGGCCATTTTTGGGAGTTAGCAGCTACTGTATTTGACCAGTTAATAGCCGTGGCTACTATAATTTTAACCAAGGAAAACCCTGTGGCTACTATGCGAAGGCAGCTACTATGGGCTTGTGTGGCAGCAGCCTGCAGTGTTTATATGGATTCACGAGTGATTGACCTTGTTTTAATCATCTTTCAATAGTATCATTCATTTTAAATTCTCTCTAAAACATTGTTTTCTGGCTTAAAACAACTCCTTTGTCAGGTTTCTGCTTCAAACATGTCTTATCAACACTTGTACCGGTATATTCAGATACAAGCCGTGGCTGTTATCCGAGGGCGGCTATTATGACAATTATCCTAGGCTGTGGTATGGTTACTATCCGGGGGTGGCTATTAACCAGTCAAATATGGTATTCTAGTGTAGATACAATCGAGCAGGTGGCTGATTAATATTTGTTTCACCTGCCAGTCCAATACACAAGGGTGGGCTCAGTAAATCAGTTTTGGAATATATTATTTGTGACGCAAATTTCCTGAAATCCACCCAAACTTCAAAATGAACACTCTTTGAAATTTAAAACCTTCAAAATTTACCACTGCTGCAAAATCTGCTTTGGAAATATCATATGCAGAGAGGTAGATTTCACTGCAGATTAATTAACCATCATTGTGCTAGAAATAGCTGGTTCACCTTTTGTTATTTGTGATAGAATGGCTCCTTCCTAAACTTTTCACATGTGATACCAGAAAAATAGAGGTTTTACCAACAATTTAACTGCATTGGTCATGCCCCTTGATCCTGTTTGCATACATGACCCATGTGGTTATAATGTCATAAGGAAGTGAACTAATAAATATTCTTCTAAAAGTAATAATTTTAACTCTTGTAGTGTGGAGAACCATCTTGCTAAGTTAATGGCTGATGTGAGCATCAACGATGAACAACGTGGCAACATGAAGCAATTCCTGGAATTGAAAAGTCAAGTGATAAAATCTGGTGACCTTCGAAATGATGACTTTGAACGTCTAGAAGAGCTTGGTTATGGCAGTGGTGGTGCTGTACTGAAAGTAAAGCATAAACCAACTGGAGTGATCATGGCTCGCAAGGTAACTGCACACTGTTAATTGTGTAATTTGTGTTATGGTATTAAGTTATCAGTTGGTTGGTATCTCATGTGTTGTTGTCATGGAAACTGTTCCATAGGTAGCCTACTCTTTCTGACATAGTTAAAGACTGTTACTATGTTTACTGTTTAGTAAGATTTAATGTTTACTGTCATTTGTTGCTATAGCTACATTAAAACTTGCATGGTAGGGGTAATTTATTATGAGAGTTCCATTTATCATAATAATTGACATCTTGACACATTGGAAAAACTGTGAGAATATTCTTGGAATTATAGTTGTAGACAGCAGAAAGAGTAATCATAACTTTGCAGTGGAGCAAGCTATTCACTTCAAACAAAATTCATATTGTTTCTTAGAACAACACCTTGAATTTGAAAGCATAGTTTAGTAGTAGTGTTCCAGGTCTTGTGGACACATATGGTATAGTGGCACAACCAAAGAAATCATGCACTTTTTCATAAAGCCATGAAACTTTCCACATAAATGGTACTCCTCAATACATGTATTTTTAGATATAGTGCCATCGCTGATTCGACCTTTGGTGACCTTTACAGCCATTTTTGTACAGAAAATTGATCATTTTTGTATTTAACTCCCTGAGGCAATAATTAACTTGTTAAAACATGGTACCAAAATAAGATCTTGCTGATAGAAGCAACTTGGTTTTTATTTGAAGTCAATAGGTGAATTCATTCTTAAGTTAAGAGTATTTTTATTAGTTGAAAAATTTGATAAATTTATACATAATCATTTGCCCACAGGTAATTCACACCTCGAGGACAGGTAAATTTATCAAATTTTGCAGCTAGTAAAAATGATCACAACTTTGTAATGAAATCACCAATTGACTTTAAATAAAAACCAAGTTGCTTCTATCAGCAAGATTTTTGTTTAGTACCATGTTTTAACAAGTTAATTATTGCCTCAGGAAGTTAAAGACAAAAAGGATCAATTTTCTGTACAAAAATGACCGTAAAAGTCACCAAAGGTCAACTCAGCGATGGTTCTATATCTAAAAATGCATGTCATGAGGAGTACTATTATGTGGAAAGTTTCATGGCTTTATGAAAAAGTGCACAATATTGCCAATTTTGGGGGCTATGCCGCTATACTAATATGCTGACAGTTTTGATTAACAGCTGCTAATGTACAAGATAACAGCAGAAGGTAACTTAATGTACTGTAATAAAATCGATTTTTACAGTATACAGAAAATATATTATGAACTGAAGCATTCATCAAGGTAGCCTATATCCACCCATGCTTTCAAGCAAAAAGTAACCTTATTACATCCTCAGGTTGAAGAAGGCACTCTATAAAAGTTAAAGCTTATGTTATACAAGAAGTATAGCACTCAAAGCTCAGAGTCTCAAAATGAAATTTAGCTGTATTTTGCATGTCGATGCTTTTAACAATAAAAATAGCCTCAATATGCTGTTATGTATGTATTTCACGGACTGGACTCATTGAGAACTGGAAACAGCTTTTTAACAATAATACAATGGGAGGGAACCATCATTAGTGATGAAAGATGTACAAAATAGAACAGAAAGTGTACAAAACAAGACAAAAGCAAAATAAAGCATATGAGTCCTCGGGTAGCATGCGATCACAAAGTGACCCTTGTAGAGAACCATACTGTGGGAGCAGGCATTGTCTACCTCTTGTAATGTTGGAAACACCATTATTGATTTTTAACTGCTGGTACTGCTCTTCATTATAAGGTCGTACGTACACCAATTTATTAGAATATTTACAAAATGTGTACTCTCGTGTGTACTTGTGCGTACTAGTAGTGATAGAGGCTATTGTTGTAGCAAAGATTTATTCCTTTGTTGCTCCAGTATTTAGCACTAAAGTTTAGCCTTTGGCTAGTGATGAGCCAGTAGTTGGATAGCTACATACAGTGGAACCTCTCTTAACAAATTACCCGTAGGACACAGTAGAATAATAAGGACAAAATATCAGGTCCCAACAGGTCTGGTCTATACATTTTTTACCTATGAAGGGAAACTTCTATATTACAGCAAAAAGTGCCTGTGGCCAAAAATTCTGGGTCCCAAAATGTCCGTAATAGAAAGGTTCCACTGTAGTCTAATGCCTCCTGCCTATTCAATATCAAATAGTAAGTTTATACCAATCTGTAGGTGTATACTGTACTATATTTACTATAATTATGGCTTGACCGTATAGAAAAGTCATGCCACCCTACAAAACTATATAGCTTGACTACTGTTATACATATTCTAATGCACATACAACCTTTGTTACTTGTAAGTAAGAGCAGTACCAGCAGTTTAAGCTTGATAATGGCGTCTTCAGTGTTACAAGAGATAGATAATGCCTGGATTATTGTTGTTAAGAAGCTGTTTCCAGCTCAGTCCATGAGTCCTGTCCGCAAAATACATTAGGCCAATGTCTCATGTTTTATTGTGATACGAATGGTATATTGGTATACTGTCTTACCCTACTCTATGGTTAATAATTAGTTATCTGACAGCCCTCAGGCCTGACTGTGCCACATGAGTCTGTTACTGTGTGAAGGTTAGGGACTGGTGTACAGGCTAGTAGAGACTGTGTGTAGTGTGTGTGTGTGCATGCGTACGTGCATGCGTGCGTGCACTTTGTGAGGTTATACCCTGACTGGTGACCCTTTGCGGATGCCATTTGCAGTCATCATCCATTTTTTAAACCACCAACCTATCATTACCTGTCTACCAGAATAACAATCACTTGCTACTGATGTGATATTTATTGATATCGTGATAATATATATATATATATCGACACAAAATTTGCTATTGTGATTTAATATTAAAAATTTCATATCATGATAGTTGTACTCGTTGGATCACAAAGCATGATTTTAATTAATGCAAAAATAGCTGATTAAATAAATTTTAACTGTTGTACAGCTAAGTGCACATGTGAAGTCAAGAAGTATTAATTGTGGTTACATCATGTAGAACTGTTTATACACACTAATTGTGTATAATGAGTAGACTCTAAAACTTATTTTCAAAAAATAAACAATTTTATCATAATACAGCACAATCTCATGATATTTATCGTATCGTAATATCTTTTTCAACTGATAGGTGATATAGTTGGTTTTGCTTGGTGATTCACACCGGGGGTTACTATTCAGTGGACTGGTACTGGACTGGAACACTGGACTGGAACACTGGACTGGACTACTGGACTGACATATTTTTGGTTTTTGCACATTCTATGGTTGGATTTACGGAGTCTTGCTAGTAAGCACCCTTATGGCACCTGCAGCCCACTTCTAAATGCTGAAGACGAACAACGGAATATGCGAAAACTGTCTCTTATCTTAATAATTTCGCTACTGTTCATTATGCCACTATACAATACTTATTTCTTACCCTGGTGTGTAGTAATGCTGTAGGTAGTGCAGGGAATTGATTGTGACAGCAATAGTTAATCAGCAATGAACTAGCCAGTAGATGGTATCCTTCGAGTTATATCCTTAGAGCAAGCTTGAGGAGCAAGCAAGCTAGTCTCGCTGCCAGACTTCTGTCTCAGTGCAGGAACCAAAAATATGTCAGTCCAGTAGTCCAGTCCAGTGTTCCAGTCCAGTAGTCCAGTCCACTGAATAGTAACCCCCATTCACACCCCTACAAACATTTTTACTACAAAGGCTATATTTTGTGATCAGTGGCCTTCTACGATAATTAAACTTGTGTTACTTTTATTGTTAGTGTATTAGCCAAGGGTACTGGATCTGAATCCAACTTGATGCTTTTTTTCTACGTAAGTTTCTAATCCTCGTTTTTGGCATTTCTATAAAAGTTTCTAAGCCCTGTTTTTGGAAAAATCCAATTTCTAAACAATTAATTTGAAGGTACTTCTGTTAAAAGGACTACAGTTATGCTAACTGAGTGGTGTTTTGTAGGGCTAAAATGAGAGTAGATTTTAGTGTTCGAATACCCACCAAAAGCAGCATTTTGTAGAAACAGTAATGATACACACAAAATTGTAATATTCCTGCCAATTGTTGTGCATTAAATTTGAAATCCTTCTTGACGATAAATGCATCACATGAGCTGATAAATGATGCGTTATGTGATCTTAACGAGCATTCAAGTATCAATTTTACTATTCAAATACAAAATATTCCTTAACAGATACTTACTGTGTTGTCCTTATTTTTTGTATAAAAAGTTGTGTTCAAATCTTTTGGGACTACGTAAAATACTTTGATTTCTATGACATGTAAGTAATAATGTGTATCATTGACAATACATCCTACATCAGTGGAGCAATGTCCAAAGGTTTTTCAGAACTGCGCATTAGTGCTTCCTTGCAAATTATTTTACTGCATGTACAAATGAGTATAACAGTTGACTGGAGTGTTTCCAGTAACTTCATGTATCACTACAAGGTTTCTTCCATTCACATATATGGCATCACTGAACACCTATCCCATAGTCATGTAACTTTCTCAGCAACAAGTTTTATCATGTGTGGTCACGCCTGATTAACAGGACCACCTAAGAGACAATTGGCCTTAATCTCCATCTCACTTTGTAGTAGCATTAGCATAAAGTTTTGATAGTAAATTATAAATCTTTAACAACTTATATACCACTTTAGCATGGGTGTTCAAAGGTGCCACTCAGGGTTTAACTCACATATTGCCCGGGAAATATCATGGGAATGCAGTTTGCTCATGGCTTTGATGCCCAACCAGTTCAATACTGACTTGTTATACTGAGCGACACGGAGCGTTTAGTTGTTGGCTTGGGCTTACAGTTTAGTCAGTGTAGTTGCTAAGTTTTGACTAGTTGACAGTTACTAAACCTTCAAATGATGAGCAATATAATTGTTTGAGTAATGCGTGGATGCATATTTCTACCCACCACATGTTAGCCATTGAGCAGACCACGGAACAGCACTAAAAAGACAACTAGATTTAAATAGGTGAATAACTTATATAAATTATGTAATATAATAACTTACTGTCCCAATAGCGAAACCATGATATTTAATAATCCAAGTAATAGTTAACTCAACCACTACAGAGGCAGATGTCTTGTAGACCTGGTAATGTGTACTCTTAATGCTTCTCTTAACCCTTAAACCAGCATAATCCAGACAACTGAATCTAATACGCATGTCTTCAACAAAGCTCTGTAACTTTTGCAGCACAGTTCCTATTGCTACGTAATTTATGCTATTCTACTTGTGATGTAATAAGGATTAAAATGGTACCTAGGGTTTTACCCAATGCTAAATAAAGTCTCAGACAAAAACTTGCTGTGTAAGCAGCCTTCCAGCAAAGAAACACGCAAACCCTTTACATACATTTATAAACTGATCCATAACCTAATAGTGGTTGCTTCTATCAACTGGAAACAAACAGTGCTCGTTTCTCCATTAAATTATCTATCAGGCCATATATGACTCACATGATTAAACCCACAATCGAAGCTAAACATGTGGCTAGAAGATAAATTTTCCATCAACGCTTTATAACAAGTAAGTCTTTGTAGTTACAGTGTTCATTTAAACTAGCCCAGTAAACAGGCTTTTGACCAATGTTTAGTTTTAGGCTGTAGAAGTCAATTTACCTCCATTTAAAGTTGCCATGTATACTTGTAATGGATAAGTACGCATTTCCCAAAAGTTCTACGCAGGTTTAAGGGTTAATTCTTAAAAGGACAAAAATAAAATTCTAAAGATTTTTGGCCTGGTTAGTGGTTTTAATAACATGGGCTAATAGCCATTAGAACGCTGTTCATACATCATTATGCTTTACACACAATGCCAGAAAAATTGTGATAGTGGATCCAGTTTTATAGTTAGTATTTTGTACTACATTAATCTATTAACTTCTGTCAGGTGTGGAAATGTAGTGTTAAAATTAAAGCACACAATTATACCTGCCATCCTCCATTATAAACAAATGTTTTACTTCATTTGTTCTGCAATATGATAAATTATTTTTTGGCAAGCAATATATATATGCACTGGTTTCTTGAAAGAACAGTAACAAAGGCATGGCAACCAAATGGTTGCTTAGCAATGGTTACTAGGCGATCATTGATACGGTAAACGCTTTAGGGTAATGATAGATTTTAACATTTACCTATTGAGACAGTTTGGAGTTAGGACATTTTGATCAGTCCAAGATCTCCAAGATAAATAATTGTAAAAATGCATAGCAAGCAATCAGAATTTTTATTCGTGACTTAGTTTTTAGTGACTTAGTTATACCAAGAGTTAATAATTGAGAGGAAAGTGTCCAACACAATACAGAGCCTCTACAAATGATTCAAAGGGATTCCTCTGTATATTTCTGTGATTTGTAGTATATTCTATATGTGAAGATTGCTTTAATCATCACATTTCTTTGTTCTTCCCATGTGCAATCATCACATTTCCTTTTTCTGGCAGTGTGCACTTGTTAACACATCTGAGAGAATCCCTTTGAATCACGCTGAATCATTTTTTAGAGGCTCTGTATTGTGTTAGACACTCTCCTCTCCACTATTATTAATTCTTGGTTATACGCATGTACCTGTTTTGACCACTCAAATGGCATTTGCAAGCTACATAAGAATTAACCTGTTCCTAAGAACATAATAACTGTCATGATGTTGTCACTCACATGCATCAACATTGTGCATGCACAACTTTATATGAATTATTTAATAAAGGCGAAATTGTATTCGACACAATTAAGGTCGTAGGCAGTTACACTTTAGTACAAACAGTAAAATAATGTATCCTTAGATTCAACAGGTAAGCTTTAAACTACATAGTAAGATTTATGAACTGTATTGGGATTGTTTTCCAGATCATGTTCTTCCACAGTGGTATGTGCCACCATTTTGAATATACTAATACACATTTGCATGTGATGTCACAACATCACGATTATTTATATTACTTATCAACATCATGATGTTCGAAGACAATCATGATTAATCCCACAATCAATATAATCTCCCGACCCTGTAGTGGTTGTATTTGGTTTATTAGATATCATAGTTTTGTCAGGTGTGGAAATGTAGTGTTAAAATTAAAACCCACAATCATACCTGCCATCCTCCATTATAAAAGCCAGTGCATAGATGATTCACTTCACGAACGCTGTAAAGTTTCGTACTACGATACATTATTTTTTGGCAAGATTCCTGAAGCAAAACATGCACAGGTTTCTTGAAAGTATATTTTAAACTATAAAGTGATAAATTAGACATTTACCTATTGAGACAGTTAAACCCACAATTGAAATAGGCAATGCTATAATCTAGTTGATTGGTCAGCATAATTGTAGTTTTATTTGTATGTGCTTACGTGCATGTATGAACCTTTTACAATGTCCATATAGGCTGAAATTTTCTAGGCACAAAATTTTCTGGAATTTTGTGAATAATGACATGAAAATTATTGATATGTTTGTAGCTGCAGCAAAATATTTTGGATCATAAAAATGCGAAAATTGCTTTGTAGACATTTTTGCTTTTTCAAAAATTTCATCCTAAAAATTTAGCAGATTCTGAGACAGTTTTTATGGTATATTAAATATTCTTTCCTCGATGATTATTCTGGCAGTATTACTTAGTAATGGACAATACCAGGAAATTTAGAATGATTCAAAATAATTGTATGAGCTGGTATTGATGCTTGTATGATGCTACAAGCATTTGTAAACTTCTTTTCATTGACTGGACCCGAGCTCGCAGCCATCCAATGTATGATTGAACACTTACAGGAGTCTGCCGGGCAGTCGGGATGTTTTGTCTTTGTCTATTAACTGTAAAATGCAGGATTTTGCCTAAGCTGGTTGATTTTGATTATTGTTTGTTGACTCCTAGTTTTTCCTTATTGACTATAATGTGTATACTTCTATTGTACACCTTTTCAAACATACACCTTTTCAAACATACTTAATGGAGCTTCTTTAAACAGGCTGTAGGACTACAGACCTTCAGCACTTGTGCTGTAAAGCCTTAGTAAATAAAATGAAGTACTATTGTGCAAAGCCCTCAGGGAAATTAAATGAACATATGGATGTACTATCCATAGTGCCAGACGTGGATCGGCTTTGCCTCGCAGTTTGTCCCGTTTTCTATAGCAGGGCGACAATTATCACCTTGATTAGCACACAAACCAGGTATAAAAGTGCAATTTGTAGCTAGTGAACAACTTACAGTAGCTTTGGCTCCACTTTGCACAAAACAAGCTGCAGCAAGTAGCATACTAACTTAGTCTTTGTGTGACTACTTAGTCTGGTCAGACATTACCCTTATATAGCATACTCTATTTTTACCATATAGGGTTACCGACCACGTGATCCATGAAGGTTCATTAATTTAAAGAGCTAAGAAGCTTCTAGTCTGAATCCGAGGGGCCCACAAGAATCCTGGCCTGAGATTGCTGGTAAAATTGGACAAGTTAATGATAATTAACATCTTATGGAAATATTGAAATCTTAAAGATCTTGAAATATTGTCCCTGGCTTTGTCGAGTGTGTCGATCCCTTATCTGAATCACTGGAGCATCACTAGATATAGTGCACTACGGTTGAAAAGAATTTATTGCTATCACTTTTGTGCATCGAGAGATCATCAAGAATTGAGGAAGGCCGAGACAAACAGTAAATATCACCACAACTTTTGAATAAAGAGCTTGTGGAATAATCCACACATTTCATTTGTTAAACTCACCAAGAGAAGCCTAATGGCACCTTGTTTTAACCTACAGTACGCAGCAGTTAAAGTGGTAACAACGAATTCGCAATACAACTGCAGTAACCCTTGGGGCACCCTGAGGGTTAATAAAAATCACACGATGTGTATCATATTGAAAGTTTTGAAACGTATTGATAATTTTTTTAGCTAAAATATTGATATTTTGCACAACACTAGTTATGGTGTAGTCATACACTGTCACTCCCAGATTTTCACTCATTTGAATGCAAGACCTTGTGTTAGTAGCCCTTCTGAGACTGACCTGTAACAAACTATTACAAATATATTTGACATGCCAGCACATTCCAGACAGTTTAAAACAATAAAACAGACCCAACCTATATAAGGAACTTGACGACTTTGGACTGGTGCCATTAGCCCTAAAACAGATAATGAAAACTAATGCTGAAGTACTCCATACTGTTTGAACTATCACAAAACAGTGTTCCATGCAGCAGACAAGTGTTCATGTCTCAAATGCTTCTAGGCCTATTCTCTTATCTGAGTTTTGACTACATACTGGAACACAACTTAATCCAAATCCCAATGGGCTCAGCTCAGTCCACTGTACTATCCTCCACTCTTTCAGTCTATGTTGGGATGCTGTGGTTTATAATCACATGTCTCACTTCTATTAATCACTTTACATTAGTGTTAGCTACTGCTAGAGAAACTATACACATTTGGCTGTTGCCTAGCTGGAAAGAATAACATTGGCAAAGTTGATACAGAGCACAGTCTTTTGTTATAACTTTTGCTTTTAGAATTATTACATATATGAATAGTGTGAGGTCCTATTAAATCAGTATGCAAAATATTCTTTGGTATACCTTCATACTCACAGTTGTAAGGCTTACATGAAATACATGCTGGAACTATTACTTAGTGGAACTCTATATCATTAACTATTGGTTCCATCCTGTGTAGTCCAGTAACTTCACAATCTCATTAACAGGGATAGTTACACACTTCAGAAGTTGTCATATAAGGTTTACTTTCTATATTAAATACTGTTACGGTATATGATGTCATTTTCTAGTTGATCACTCTTGATATCAAGCCGTCAGTTAGGACACAGATCATGAGGGAGTTAATCATCTTGCACAAGTGTAGCTCTCCTTATATCGTCGGCTTCTTTGGCAGTTTTAACCACGACAAAGAGATCTCCATATGCATGGAGAACATGGTAACCACATTACAACAGTGACAGTTGAGCTATCAATGCTGTGTTGTAGGATGGGGGCTCTCTGGATCTAATAATGAAAAGAGGTGGCAGAATACCAGTGAATGTCATCAGAAACATTTCAGTAGCAGTAAGTTTTATATACACATTTAATTTTAATCCTTAATTGTTCGTTTTACAGGTGTTAACAGGGTTACATTATCTCAGAGAGCATCACAGTATTATTCATAGAGGTACTTTGTCAGTAATAAGAAATAACTAATGGATTGGGTCTTTATACTGTAGATGTGAAGCCATCTAATATTCTAGTGAACACTTTGGGGGAAATTAAGCTGTGTGATTTTGGTGTGAGTGGTGAACTCATTGATTCCATGGCAAATTCATTTGTGGGAACAAGGTCTTACATGGCAGTAAGTAATTTATTATTAAAGGTGTTCTATAACAATAAAATATGTTTCTTTGTGTTTGTTTGTAGCCTGAAAGACTCTCAGGGACCAAGTATTCAGTACTGTCTGACATATGGAGTTTTGGTGTATCTCTTGTTGAGATGGCACTGGGTCGTTTTCCCATTCCCAAGTTGAGCGATGCTGAGATTGAGGAAGAAATGAAATTGCCTGCGGCTGGGTCAGTGCCTCCCCGACCAAAGAAAAACTCTGCGGCAACTGAGGCAGATAAAAATGTTCCCATATTTGCAATGTTGGTACACGTCGTGGAGGATGTAAGAATTATTTTGATATGTACTCATTGTTTTGATAGTGTTCCTTTATTGTGGTCAATAATTTGTGTGTGTTTTTACCCAGGCACCTCCTCGATTACCTGACAATTATTTTCCTCCAGATCTGCGAAAGCTTGTTGAAAAATGGTAAGGCGTTTGAAAGTTGTTTACCAGTGTAGAATGTATCCTTTTGTGTATTGTAAAACTTTTCTTCCCACACTTGAGAATTAGTAAATTGCAGTTCATTGTTTGTTGTTTGACAGACTGTTTGACAGACTTCTCTCCCCACAGTTTACAAAAGGAACCCACAGATAGAGAGAATTTGACTAAACTACTGGTTAGTGCTGAGAATATATGAGTGTTCTTAGCAGTACTTTGTGTAGCATTATTCCCAGAGAGTCTGAAAGAGTAAAGTGTATAATTACTTTCTTAGCATGCAGCCTTTTTATTTTTGGTTGCCTTAGTTACAAATTCTTGTGATTTTTCCAGCTAATTCACAAGCCATCTCTTTTCTTCTAGGAGCACGAGTTTGTTACAAAGCAAGAATTAAATCAAGCAGCATTTGCAGACTGGGTGAACCGGACGCTGGAGGCTCGAAATACTTGATGTGTTCCACTATTAGCAAGAAGGACAATGCTAAAGGAAGAATCAAATTATTCTGTAATATTCTATCACTTCATTACACTGCACTTTTAAATTAATATTGTTTTGTACTATAAATTCGCAGTTTCATTAAAGCAAGAGTTATATAGGCACTGAGGTATTACGAGCTCTTAATTACAGTAATTACGGTAATCGTGCGTTGATGCGCGTGCGCGGGGCGTTGGCTGTATTTATATGCATGTTTGATTATATGCGTAAGTAGAGTGGAAAGGATGAAGTATTTGGCGTGTCTTCTTCTGGGCGTCTTCGCTGCGTTAAGCGGTGAGTAGCGTTGCGCCTGTCGCCGTTTGTTAAGCGGTCAGGGTGGTAATTTTAGTGATATGTATTCATGTTGGACGCTTTGTAAAAGCTACCGAACCGTGGGCCGCGATAAATCTAAACATATTGCTAAACATAAGATTTGTTCTATAACATTTTACTTTAAAGTGACGGCTACTGAATTATATGTGTAACACGTGCCATATGTTCTAGTAAAAACGTGTAATTTTAAACTTGTAGGAGGAACGAAAAAAACGTCTCATTTATAAGTGATGGTTTGGGGTTAGCACGAAGAACAGGTTTAATGTAGTATGTGTGGTTGAATCTCAATGCTGGGATGGTACAGTTGTGTTAGTCCCTCATTGTGGGAGAGCACCTCTGCGTGTGTGAATAGGTCGTTACACAAATTATGACTGTTTAAACTTTAACTCCCTTGCCCATTGCGGTCCAGGTCAGTGTACATAACGTTAACCATCATTAACTGTTGAATACTTATGACAGGTAGTGTTGTATACTGTTTATGAGTGTTGTTTCAACAGGTGTAGCAACTGAGGATTGCTCATATGAGAACTGTAAAGATCTACTAGATATAATGGGTGTTGTTCCATCTTTGAGTGAGGCATATTGTTCTACCAGAAAAATGTTAAAAGAGTGTTTGGAAACTCACGTGGGTCAGTGTCCGAGTACTAATGTGGAGATATTTACTACACTTCTTGAGCAATATGAATCAACAGTACCATGTTCAGATGTTAACAGTACATCTATAACATCCACATCAGCAGTGGTACCATCCAGTAGCGTGGTTACTCCACAGGCTACATCTATTCTGGATTGTACATATGATGTCTGCCAGACATGGTTGGATTATTTGAACACGTTGGAAGATTTAACTATAGAGTACTGCCGAGTTTATAATGAGTTCAGTACGTGTGTCAGTGACACTTTTGTACAATGTGGGGAAAACAATATGGAAACTTTTATTGTGCTATTTGGACAGCTAAGCGTTAAGCCAACATGTCCCAATACTGTTGCAACTACTACTACCGGCCAGCCATCACCAACAATGACATTTTCAGCTACCCCATCTCCCACAATACCATCCAGTAGTGTGGTTACTCCACAGGCTACATCTACTCTGGATTGTACATATGATGTCTGCCAGACTTGGCTGGGTTATTTGAACACGTTAGAAGATTTAACTGTGGAATATTGTCGAGTTTTTAAGGAGTTTAGTACATGTGTCAGTGTTACTTTTGTACAATGTGGGGAAAACAATGAGGAAACTTTTACTGTGCTATTTGGACAGCTAAGCGTTAAGCCAACATGTCCCAATACTGTCGCAACTACTACTACCGGCCAGCCATCACCAACAATGACATTTTCAGCTACCCCATCTCCCACAATACCATCCAGTAGTGTGGTTACTCCACAGGCTACATCTACTCTGGATTGTACATATGATATCTGCCAGACTTGGCTGGGTTATTTGAACACGTTAGAAGATTTAACTGTGGAATATTGTCGAGTTTTTAAGGAGTTTAGTACATGTGTCAGTGTTACTTTTGGACAATGTGGGGAAAACAATATGGAAACTTTTACTGTACTATTTGGGCAGCTCAATGATAAGCCAACATGTCCCGATACTGTCACAACTACTGCTGTTATTACTACTACTGTCCAGCCGTCACCAACAATGACATCTTCAGCTACCCCATCTCCCACAATCACTTTGGACTGTAGTTTTCGTCACTGTGGGGACTTGGCACAAAGGCTGCATGGATTAGTACTTGGTGACACGAACTATTGTGAGTACCTCAGAGAGGCAAATGGTTGTCTGGACTATACATTGAGAGAGTGTCCAAGAGGTAACTTTTTGGTCTATCAGTTTACTAAAGGTATCGTGAATAGCTATCAACAATGCAACGATACAACTCCATCTCCTACAAGCACCATACCTAGCCCAACTAGTACAACTCTTTCACCTACACCGACATGTCTTGATCGGGTCCCAATAAAAGTTAGCTTCAACGATAAGTTGCCTGACTTTGTTCCCCCAGAAGTAGTAGACAATGAACACAGGTGTGGTGTCTTCAAGCAGGAGGAAGACATTTTCTACCATTGCAGTTTTTATACCTACTCTCATCTCAGAGCATTTCGCAGTGATGACTTGTACACATGCAGTTCACCGGGCCTGTGGGCTCTGTTCAGTCACCCATCTCTGCAAGTTACTGTATTGAACGTGGTACCTGATCTGAGGGGGCCATACACTTTAGCGGACGAGGTGAGTCAAAATGTTGTAACTCTACAACGGCTTCTAAATTTCATTTGGTATGCAGATTTAGTTTCACTTTGAATGCATGTGGAATTAATACAACATTGTTTATTAATTTAATATTCTTTTGTGCAGGTGAGCATTGTCATTCCTCAGTCAAGGTGCAGCCAGAGAAAGATTTACCACATTGCTGCTTCAAGAGACTCCCTCCCCATCTCTTTTGATGATGGAACAGTAGGCACCAACGGACTACAGTTATTTGTAAATGTTAACAAGACGTCAGCTTACATTAATATCTCATGGATTAATACTACAGTTGCTGTACACAAGCTCGCAGGATTTGTTGGTGTTGTCGTCTTGTCTCCACAACGCATAGCAGATGAAAGTGTAGGTCTCTGTTCGTTGGGGTGTCCTGACCATTCTAAATATCTTGTTCAAAATGTACCCTCGCATAGCTACAGCAATGACTGCGAACAGGAAGCAATCAGAGCATGTATTAGCAATGGACCTGATCTCATATCACCATTGACTGATGAAGATTCTTATTTTGACAGATGTATCTTTGATGTTCTTAAGTCAAGGAAAGCCAATTCCTCATGGATGTCAACAGTTATGGTACATAACTTACAATCACTAGGACCAATTGGAACACCACCCAGTGAGCCATCCACCACCACTCCGTGGCCTATAGAACTATTTGACAACTACCAAGACAAGATTGACCCAGAAGATTATGATGATATCAAAGACACTAACAATTCTCCTGGATTAGCCAGGCCTCTGGTGCATGTTTCTGATGGAGAGACATCGCATAGTTCATCGACTATGGCGTCATCCTCAATCTTATTGATGGTATGGTGCATATTGCAGTGGCATGCAATATACTGTTTTTTGTATACATGATGTTTTATAGTTTCTACTCCCATTTCATCTTTTTAAAACCATAGCTATGTATTTGTACTCTAATTACAGATTGTGGTGATTTTTATTGTTTCTTCATGTACGTTGGTTTTAAGTGTTACATTTTGATACTAGTTGTTGTAATCAGATATTAATTTGTTATAGTAACTAAGTAAAATGCGTGAATGTCAATTATTTTTTTGTACAATGAACTATACAAATCAAAAATAATTTATATTGATCATAAAATAAATAACAATGTTGTCTATGCGATCATTTCAGGGTTGGCTTAACTGATGCCTTCAACTTTGGAGCAGTGAAGTTACGTAGATTGATAATGATGGGTGGATTGCGACTTTGTGCCTGTGAGACAAACAATTATTTAATGAAGGGAGGATATAAATTCCCATTACAAAAATGTAAACCATTTTAATACTTACATTGGAAACAATTTAGGTGTATGATGGCCTACCTTAAAGGACGTGTTAGGCATCATCGGCCCACTCAATGACTTAATACCAAGCAGTTTACGTCTCTTGTAATTCAACTTGCTTGTGGAGTGTGCACAGACTCCCACAGATTCCTCACTAAAGAAAAGGAAAGGACAATAAAACAGAAATCATACACATTGTGGTGAGGAGAAATAGAAGTCATTGGAGGCTGGCTAATGGGATAACTGATGTACATTAGCTAATGCACACACTCAAAGGATTCACTGATAGTAACCAATTCCATGGCTTCTACATCTCTATGTGACTAATAAAATAATAATATTCACTGGTATGCCCACCTGTTCACGGTTGTTAAGGGAGCTGCTCCAGGGGCCACCCTGGTTACCACTGTCTCCTGTGGACTGCTGGATGTGACCTCACTCTTTACAGTAGCCATGGTGGACTTTCCTCTCTTTCTCTTCATTGTGGGCTCAGTTGGTCCAACTGATGGGGTAATGGGGAAATGGATGGTCCCTTCATTGCTGTCTCTATCTGCGCCGCTCTCGTGTTTGATTTCTACATTATCAAATTTCAGTTTCTTTGTAGCTGATGATACAGTTGCAACAACGCTCTGTCTCTTTCTCAATCCTCTGTAGCTGGGCTTCTTTCCCAACCTGTTCACAATCTTATCAGTGTTACAGGGTGATGGCTGAATGTCACCAGTCACTTCTGCTACAACACGATCAGATGGTAAGGATGAACCAGTTGTTGTGTTACTACCGCCATCTGGCAATACATTACAAGTGGTGATATTTTCATTGGCATCTGAAGAAGTAGAAGTTACAACGTCTGGAGGAGACGAGGCAGGATGAGCAGGCTCTGTTCCAATTTGTTGGTCATCCTGAGTAACTGTCATTGTCACATCATGTGATGGGGAAACCTCATCTACCCTACAGGTTGAACTGACAAATGGTTCTGGGGACTTATCACTGTTTTCTTCTTGTTTGGAAACAGTTGAATCATCTGGACCTGCTGTGGAGTCTGGGACCTCCTGCATAACTACTTTCTTTGGTCGCCCTCTTCCCCACCTCTTCTCTTGCACTAACACAGTTTGTGGCTTTGCCTTTTTAGGTCTTTTTCTTCTTCCTTTCTTTTTCTTTGACAAACCCTTCTTGTTCTTCCCCTGAGCACTTGGCTGCTTCTCTGCACTACATTGCTTCTGTCCCTCAAATGACATAGTGGTCACATTAGAATCCTTTGAATGTTCATCAATTTCCTGCCTAATTGCTAAGGCACTACCATACGATTGGCTTGTTTTAGGTGAAGCTTCATTCTCATGGCAAGAAGCACTTGGTGAAGCTTGTTGCATATATGGTAATTGTGCTTGCTTGTCAATAGGAGTCTGGGCAGGTAGAGAATCCTTACTAGTGATATCTACTGCTTCCATTCCACTATTGTCATCTTGTAGTTGATTTGTTACTGGTGTGTCTGAAGAATCAGCAGTTGTAGTGATGGCCGGGGTGGTGTCATCTTTCCTTGTGACTGATCCTTCTTGGTCATGTAATACTGGATTACGTTCTGTTTGACCATCTGAGTCTTCTCTCTGGTTCTCCAGTATTTGATGAATACTTGATTGTTCTCTTTGATCCTCTAGTCCACTTTGATTATGTAGTTCTTCATTTTGATCAACCAACGAGTCACTCTGATTACCTTCTCTTTGGCTGACTTCCACATGATCATCTAATCCTTCTATTCGACTATCCATCTGCTCTGTTTGATCCTCTAGTCCAGTCTGATCAGCTAATTCTTTACTTTGATTAACTGATTTTTCAAAAGATTTTCTTTGACTATCTAACTTATCTATTTCTACTTGATCATCTATTCCCTCCACTTGACCATCTGATTCTTGTTGATTCTCTAGTCCTTTTTGGTCAGCTAATTCTTTACTTTGATAAATCAATTCTCTTTGATTACCTATCTTATCTATTTCTGTTTGTTCATCCAATCCTTCCACTTGACCATCCGATCCTTCCTTTTGATTATCTAGTCTTCTTTGATTGGCTAATTCACCACAACAACCCAGTTCTTTTTGATTACCTAGTCCTTCTCTATGAACAGCTTCTGTTTGATCATCTTCTGTTTGATCATCTGATTGGTCTGTTTGATCATCCAATGCTCCTCTTTGATCACATGATTCCTCTTTGTCTCTTTGATTATTTGTGGTATCATCTAGCATATCATTGGTGGTAGTATCAACTAGACTAAGGGGAACAACATTTTGTTTCTTTTTCACAGCTACTTTTTTCTTCATCCATTTAGCTGCCTTCTTCCTCCTCCTCCTTTTCTTGTATGTAACTTTCTGCTGAATTTCTGCACTTTGTTCTTGTTCAGCACTGTCCTCCACTGCAGCTCCTGTTGGCACCTCTTTTGTAAGACCATCACAAGATGAGGGGGCAGACACCAAAGCATGTTGTGGACATAAAGATGAACTATTGTTTATTTCATTCGCTGTAGTACTTTGCTCATACTGTTCCACTACTTCCCCATCAGCTTCTGCATCCTCACCATCTATATAATCAGCTTCTTGCAGCTTGTATGTTACTACGTCCGGTGTTTGTGTGTCATTGTTAGTCGGTACAGCTTCACATATGCTGACAGCAAGTATGTCTTTATTATTATTAGCAGTACTCCCAGATACTGTAACTCTTGCCAACAACTGCGATGTCTAGAAAAACACAAAAGTGCTTTACAGCACCAGAGTCACCAAATTGTCACTACCTACATACCACAGGCAGAGTGATCTTCTGCACTTCAGTCTTCGCAGCATCCACTTGGCTCTGTGTACAAAGGCACACACACACACATAGTAACATATCAACTTGGACAGACAGGCACAATATACAACATGAGTTAACACTCTCCCATATAACTCTTGTTAGAATTCTTTTGGCCAAAGTTCACTACAAAAAAATATTTTACCCAACCTATAACCCACAAATATCCTCAGTTAGCAGGTGTCACACATAGTTGATTAGTGAACCTTATCCTTCCATATCTAGAGAACTTACAATAATTAATTTATGGTAACATGCTAATTCTGTTACTTCTAATAACTTTAAAATAATATTACTACCACCAAAACAATGGACACAACAAAACAAAGCATTCCTCAATATATTTGATGTGGAAAAGACCACAATACTATAGGCTCTATAATTAGAGAAGGTCACAGAAGGTTACAGCAAGAGGTGAAACCTTTTAGATGTAACACATGATTTTATTCCATGTAGAGGAACACTCATTCCTCCACATGTTAATGTACCATAATCAATGTAATAAGCCTTAATGATACAAGCAAGTACAAGACCTTACATTAACAATGATTTGTTTTACTCTGTAGCATACACCCTACAATAGTGGAAAGGCTTCCTCACACTCTTCTTAGAAACAAATCTCATTTGTACCCTTGTAAGGTATTTACAGAAGCGACACAAAGTACTCATTATAAAGTTGATTTAATTGTACTAACACACCATTGCTTCTCTAGTGTAGGATTTCATATCACAACTAGCCCATGGCATGGCAGCCACTGCTGTGTGTCATACCAGACAGTCTGTACATTACAAAGGATCAGCTGCTAATACTAATGTACAGCAACTCCAATATTCATACATATTCTAAGACTACCAAAAGTAGACATTTGGAGTCAGGGTGATACAATAGCAGTTGTTAAAACTTTACTTGTTTAATTCTCAACAGTTTTCAACGGAATTAGACCACAGATTTTTATTGTCATTTATATGGTGTGTACTATGTATAGTGACTCATTGTCACTTTGGGGCAAATCACACGAATCACCAAGAAAGGAATGTATGTCACACATGGTATGCTGTGATTATGGAGCACTCTGTATTAAGAATGTTAACTGACTGATCTTATGAGTGCTCTACAATAATAGTGTACTTGGAGGAGTATGCTGAGTATGCTGATCTTCCCTTCTTACTGATTCATATAATAGTGTGTCTCAAATGTGGCATTAATATTAGTGTATGCAAACACTGTATGTCCATGAAAAGAAAATTTATTCTCAAGTAGTAACATTTGATGGTGAAACATTCCATATGGCCATGAAAGTCTAAACAGAATGTAATAATATTTAACCATGCAGCTAACCATCTCAGTTTAGGGGTATGTTTGGGTGATGCAATCACAGTACAATAACAAACCACAACAATTACTACAATATTCCACATCAATGAGATGTTGTTTATATGCTTCACATAACTCATCCAATTAAGATGAATAGGACCACCAATAAATTAATAGCTGATAAATAAACATAAATCTTTGGACCCTCCCTCAAATAAACACCACTTTAAACATTTTTTTAAAAATTACACCACCACATTAAAATATTATCAAGGTACACATCAATCAGGTCAACATGCTAAACATTGGTAACATTGGTAACTAAGGAATTAATGATGTGATAAAGTATATTTATACTCAGATATTCACTTTAGATAGTAAGTGATATATTAAAGCATCAAATTCCTCGTACATCCTCCAATAAAACTCCTATATGCAAACTATGGGGTATGCCAGCTGTGCAAAGATACAATAAAGACAATTTGATTGTTTTCCCACCTAATAGTGGGTGGTTGTCAGGATAATGTAGTGAACAGTACAACAGAAACACTATAATAAATTATACGTTATGACATCAAACATTATGACATCATATATCAGCTACAACTATTGTATACCCACCCTAGAGGTAAGATCTCTAGTGTCACTCAGACACTTGCATTATCACAATATCCACCTATAGCTTAAATAATAAATACGGTTCTAACTATACTGACAGATTGAGAGATAAAAAGTGGTTCAGATTGAATGGCTTTAGTTTTGAAGTGCTCCAAATAGGTGACATGCTGCCAACACATTTCCTGCCCCTTTGAATGTCAAATTAAGACTCAAAGTTGAAGTTCTCATGTACAATAGTAATATCCTACTAGCAATAGCATAACACTACTGAAGCTGTAACCAAGAATATTATGAGGTCTACATCTGTATATGCAGTACAAACACTAAAGCAGGAGTGTATGTTTTGACTGGGAGGAAATGTGTGTGGTCCTGATGTTACACAATGTGCATGTGTGTGTACATTTCATTATGATATAATGTGACAAACTAATTTACACCACAGGATGATCAGCTACTCAATACACCCACCTACAAGGTAAACTCTTCACAATGTTTAGCAATAACAGAGGTTACATTTCGGAATGCTCGGATCACATATCAATGTGTTTGGCCTAGTTTTTCTTATGTCAGCAAGTTTTCGTAGGATCAAAACAAAACGGAAGTGACGTCACCACAACCACTGTATAAGTACCGCCACGTGCTCACACCAATCGGCCATTTTTCTTGCTCGTTCATCAAGTGAGTAGTACGATCGTTGCGACCATGTCTTCCAGCGATTCTTCTCATCGAAGGCACAAGAAGCACCGACGACACAAACGAAGCCGCTCCCATAGATCCGAGCCTGACGCATCACAGCTAGCGTCTCTACTCGAGTCCATACGAGGAGAGTTGAAGGCAAGCCACTCTTTCCTGTGCGACGAAGTCGAAAGAATTTCTTCAAGAGTGGCAGCCATCGAGGGCAATAGTTCGGCAGAGCCAACTAACACGGAGCAGAGCCTCCTCACCGCCCAATCTTCCGCCGCGGAGCAGAGCCTCCCCTCCACACCATCCAATGCAGTGGGGCAAAGCCTCCCTATTCCAGCCGATCTTCGACAGGAGCAGAGCTCCACAGAAAACCGGGACAGAGCTGACGGGGCAGAGCCCCAACAAGAACTGAATCAGCCGCTCCTCGAAGCCAACGAAGACTGGCTAGAGCGTGAGGATGACCCAGACTACAACGAGTCGGTCTTCTGGGAACCCAGTGACTCGGAATCGGCAGAAGGCGACGTCCGAAAGATCTCAGCTACCACAGCAAAGCTGGTGAAAGACGCCTTCTCCCAGAAGCTCCTGCCCCAAAAGAGGAAAAGTATTAAAAGGAAGCAGCCAATCCCTGACACTCCCTTTACAAAAGTCCCAAAGCTGGACCCAACCATCATGTCCAGAATGACACCAGGAGCTAAATCAGCTGACCGGGGCCTAGCTGGATTGCAAGGGTGTGTCCTAGACGCAGCTGTCCCTCTAGTAAACATGCTGGAATCGGCAAGATCGGGAACACTCAATCCCAAAGAAGATCGGGAACACTCAATCCCAAAGAAGCAGCAGAGTCTGCCCAGCAAGCTCTGAAGCTAGTTGGCAACGCTTCAGCCCACCTATCTGCTGAGAGACGCCGCAGAGCTTCCCAATATCTTAATAAAGAGCTGTCTACCCTGGTGGAAGATGAATCTACTTTCAATGATGCTGTCCCCTTCCTCTTTGGATCCTCCTTCCAGCAAAAGATGAAGGACCATATGGAGGCCCTGAGGAACCTCAAACAATCTTCCTCTGCTTCATACGGCTATGGTCAACAGCAGCCTTTTCGGAGGAGCCACCCCCCACAGTCCCGGGGAGGTGGCAACAGCAGGGGCAGAGGCCAGAAATTCCCCAAAAAGACAAGGAAATAAACTCAGCAATATCTGTATGCTCTTTGAAAAAGCAAATAAATGTATTTACAAGTATGAAAGTCTAAAGGGTTCCTCAAAGGGTTGTAAACGACTCCCAGAGCAGGTGTCTAGGGCCCACTACCAGGAAAGCCAGGGTGATAAACTGTTCACTAGTGACCTTGCAGGTGTCAGAGTGCACAATCAACCAAAGGGTATCAGAGAACATACCACAGGTTTCAGACCCCCCACCCTCCAACCAACTGGTGTCAGAGACCACACCATTGCAGACCCGATACCAGTGTCAGAGATCACACACCTTTACAGAAATCATTGGCAGAGGCCAATCAATATTCTGTTCTGGGCTTCCCCATAGTACACCTTCCTCCAGCTGGGGAGAGTCCACCTCAGACCCAGTTAATCCAGAGAGGCATACTTCCAATGGCAGAGACCATTTGTCAGTCCAGTCAGACATTTGCAGGCAGAATCAGCCTATTCAAGCTGAACTGGAAGGCCCTAACTCAGGAGACTTGACAGTGACGGAAGGCTATCAAATACCACTCATTTCTACTCCCAACCAACACTCCCCTCCATTCAGCCCCCACTTGTCCCCAGAGAACACTGCAATAATGGAGGCAGAAGCAGGCTATTTCCCAAATTCTAACTGCCATAGAGGGATTTTATTCGAACATGTTCATTGTCCCAAAGAAAGATGGGGGTCAGAGACCTGTCATCAATCTAAAGCAGTTGAACAGGTATGTGAAGTCAGAGCACTTCAAGATGGAGGGCCTTCACACAGTCAAAGCCCTCCTGAGGAAACACGATTGGATGGCAAAAGTGGACCTGAAAGATGCATTTTTCATGGTTCCAGTAGCCCCTCAATTTCGGCAGTACCTCCTCTTCAAGTTGGGGAAGAGGATATTCCAGTTCAACTGTCTCCCCTTTGGCTTGTGCACAGCTCCGAGAGTATTCACGAAGATACTCAAACCAGCTGTGGAAATGCTCAGATCACTAAGCATTCGACTGGTAATCTACATGGACGACATGCTTCTGATGGCAGACTCCAAACAGAAGCTAGCAGAACATATCCAGTCGACATTATTCCTTCTCGAGAACCTGGGGTTCATCGTCAACAGCAAGAAGTCCATCTTGCAACCCACTCAGGAAATCGAGTTTCTTGGGATGATTGTAAGCTCCCTATCAATGGACCTAAAATTACCAGGAGAGAAAATCAGGAAAATCAGACAAGAGGCGCGACGCTTGTTGCAGCTAAAGCAACCATCAGCCTATTTACTATCCCAGTTTCTAGGAAAGCTAAATGCCACCTCTCCAGCTCTACAAATGGCTCCCCTATTTTGTCGCTCACTCCAGATCTGCCTAAAACAAGCTCTGACAGACAACCAACAGAATTACCAAGCAGCAGTACAACTGTCTCCCCAGGCACTGGAGGATCTTCAGTGGTGGGAGCTCCACCTCTCCTCTTGGAATGGAAGAAGCCTGATCATCCAGTCAACTTCCTTGACAATAACATCGGATGCCTCTCTACAGGGCTGGGGGGCCACCTGCAATGGCAATCGGACCAAAGGACCATGGTCTCCACACGAGCAGTCCCTCCACATCAACTGCCTGGAGCTGCTAGCAGCCACCTTGGCAGTACAGACCTTTGCAAAAGAGAAATCAGGCATTTCCATCCTCCTACAAATCGACAACTCAACAGCAGTCGCCTATATCAACAGGAGGGGGGAACAGTATCACCCAAGCTGTCCCAGCTAACAAAGGACCTGTGGTTGTGGTGCATGGAGAGGAATATCCTCCTTCACGCCCAGCACCTACCAGGAATTTTGAACACGATCGCAGACGAGGAATCCAGAACTTGGTCAGACAGGTCAGAGTGGAAACTCTCTCCAATCCTATTCCAGGAAATCAATCGTCTTTTGGGACCTCTGTCCACAGATTTGTTTGCAAGCAGACTGTCATCTCAGCTTCCAGTATTTGTGAGGTGGAAACCAGATCCACTAGCAGTGGCCACAGATGCCTTTACTCAGGATTGGAACAGCCTTCCAGGGAAGCTGTATGCCAATCCCCCCTGGGGTTTGATAGGCAGAGTCCTATCTCTAGTTCATACCCAAGGAGTTCAGGAGCTAGTACTGGTTGCACCAGTATGGAAGGCCCAACCATGGTATCCCATGCTCCTGCAAATGCTGGTCAGAGCACCAATCCTTATCCCACAGTCTCCAGACACAATACAGCCAGTGTGTCAGAACAATCTACCGGACATCATCCCACAATTAGCCGTGTGGGCTATATCCGCCAACAGTGTGAAGGCAGCCACCTTTCTCAAACAGCTACAGATCTTGTCCTCTCATCATGGAGGGACAGATTGACAAAGTCATACAATTCCTCATTCGGGAAATGGGCTAGCTGGTGTGCTGAACGGAATAGAAATCCATTTTCAGGACCTATAAGTGATGTAACCAACTTCTTAGCAGAGCTATTTGAACAAGGCTACCAACACAGTTCACTAAATTCCTATCGATCAGCTATTTCTTCAACTCACGAAAAGGTTGATGGCATGCCAGTTGGACAACACCCCACGATTGTGAGAGTGCTCAAAGGAGCTTACAACCAGAGACCCCCTTTACCCAGATACTCCTTTACCTGGGAAGTGACCAAAGTAACTTCCTATATTACTGCCTTAGGCGATAATGAGTCATTATCTTTGAAGATGTTGTCATTTAAACTAGTGGTACTACTGGCTTTAACAAGGCCTTCAAGGTCCAATGATTTGTCTAATCTTAGCTTGAAAGCTATGAGAGTGTTACCAGATGGTGTACAATTTAATCCAGCCTGCCTATCAAAGCAATCGAAACCATCTAGACCACTGAAGCCATTTATATTCCCGTCCTTCTCTTCTGACAAGAGGCTATGCCCCAAAGAGGCACTAGCAGCCTATATAACAAGGACAGAGTCTTTCAGAGGGGAAGGGAAAGATAAGTTACTTCTCTCATATGTCAAACCTCATAATCCAATATCGTCATCTTCAGTGGCCAGATGGATAGTTTCCATGCTAAAATTAGCTGGAATAGATACTGACACCTTTAAGTCACACTCTACAAGAAGTGCTTCAGCTTCTGCAGCAGCATCAGCTGGGATTACAACTAATCAAATAATGGAGGCTGCTGATTGGAGATCTGAATCTGTTTTTGAGCGATTTTATTACAAGCCAACTAGTAGCAACCAAATGGGACAAGCAGTGCTGTCCACACCTTCATCAGATTCTCTACAAACATCACGTTGATATGTGATCCGAGCATTCCGAAATGTAATTACCTGAATGGCTCAGATCACAGAGTGATTGCCAGCTATTCTGGATTACATGAGGAATGTGAGGTGAACATATCAACGTCCCACCCATCCCATACCCATTGATATGTTCAGTCACATCACTTGGGAGCAGAGTCTCCCACACTGAGGGTAACAGAGTTCCCCTAGGTACTAGCGCTTACTCCAATCAGCAAACCTATTCTAACTTTAAAAATGGCCGATTGGTGTGAGCACGTGGCAGTACTTATACAGTGGTTGTGGTGATGTCACTTCCGTTTTGTTTTGATCCTACGAAAACTTGCTGACATAAGAAAAACTAGGCCAAACACGTTGATATGTTCACCTCACATTCCTCATGTAATCCAGAATAGCTGGCAATCACTCTGTGATCTGAGCCATTCAGGTAATTGTCCTCTTAAAGTGTAGGGACTGAAACTTATTGCCAGATGAGTATTCTGTTGTGCATTTTTTAAAAAAAGGACATTTTACTAGTATACAAAAAAACATGTGCGAAGTGTATACAAAACAACTGCAAGTTAATTGAAATACTGAATAGTAGCAAATTGTTTACTTATGTAGTTATATATAAGCTATGAACAAAGCCTGTAGCAAAGAAGTGTAAACATAACGCATGACCCTACTCTAATACAACACACAGGACAAGAATACGGTTGCTTGCCCAACTCACAAAGTGCTAAACAGCTACCTAAGAGTCCTTATGATTAAAAAAAACTGTGAGCATATATAGTAGCAAGAGTACATAATTATGTACCCTTGATAGTGGATAAAAAATATGCGTATAAAATGGGTGCATATGCAGAAAACAAAAAGGTGCATCAAAAAGGTTAACTGATAAAAAGTTTTTTTGACCTAGCTTTAGTGTGGCCAGATGGTCTTTTGTGTACATGTGTGGGGTTCATGTGACTAGTTTTGACCCAGGCGGGGGATCAAGGTTGGTAAACACCTTGTCCCTATATCTGGTGCGATACAGAACACATCTTGAGAGAGTACACAACTGCTAATAGAGCAATTGTTTCATTAAATAATGGTTGTTTGTTCAGGTGGTAAAGTCACAGCAATGTAGTAGACACCCTATTAAAACTGGTCTGTTAATGTTAAACTGGTTTTGTTATAAGATACAAAGTTTGGATTAATTGTTCTAATACTTTAGAACATACACCCATATCAAAATACTTTAAGTTATCTCACTAATAAGGGTCTAATGTATAATCAAGAGTACATAATAATAGAAGAGGGAGGAGAGTGTCTAACTGCTATAGATTCGCCAAATGCACAGTGCTCAGACATTACGCCAAATGCACAGCCAAATGCACAGCCAAATGCACAGCGCTCAGACATTACGCAATCATCTATAGCCACCATAGGCGATTATAGGCGCTGCCCCTCTGAAGTAGGCTTCAGCATTATACTGCTTCAATCAACAGATATTAACAGTCTTCTGTTCACAAAAAGGTCTAGATATATGGCTAGCTGTTCTATGGATTGAAGTAGTAGGAGGGTTTGAGTGCTGTGTGTTTGTACAGCCTATATCGAGAGTTAGACACTCTCCTCCCTCTTCTATTATTATGTACTCTTGGTATAATGTCTTTTGTTATAGTTGTGTACTAATTGGATTCATCAGTACTCATCACTGATAAACTACGCCGGACCTCTTCTAATGTTCGAGAGTTAGACACTCTCCTCCCTCTTCTATTATTATGTACTCTTGGTATAATGTCTTTTGTTATAGTTGTGTACTAATTGGATTCATCAGTACTCATCACTGATAAACTACGCCGGACCTCTTCTAATGTTATACAGAGCCAACTAACATTCACGCCACTACAAATACATGAGGGACTTCCCGTAAAGGTGATATTGTCGCCATTGCTGCTGAATTTGTAACTCTCAATCAAGTCAGAAATATTTGTAAGATACTGTCAATGTTTGATGAGTTTTTATGTTGTAGGAAGAAGTAGAACTTCGAAGTGATGGTACACATTTAACAGTTAAACCTTCTCAACTGAGTGTTGTCTGAGTGAGTGTGGTGCGAGGCAAAGGAACACTAGAAGGCACTCCCTTCATCGATGACTATATTTCAACTTCAGAGCAAGTATAGTTTATAAATTACTACTTCCATGACTTACATGCATACTCCAAAGGTGGTTGATTATTTGACTCAGTTTACTGGTATCTGACTTGGATGCACATATGAGCTCAAAGCATCTCACCACGTTGAAGGACACTTACTTGAAGCTGTTGTACCTTGTTGATGCTGGGATGTGTTTTGTTGGACATGGATTAAAGGACTTTCGTGTGATCAATATTAAAGTACCATTGAGCCAAGTATTGGATACTGTCAGTGTCGAGCTATTTTATCTTCCTAACAACAGATATATTTCATTGAAATTCTTAGCATTGTTCTTTCTAGGCAAGTATAAAAAGCGAGCATAGCATTCCCATGTTGGGGTTCTCATGCTTCACCAGTCATTTCAATATTTGCCATTTCAGGGATGACAATTCAAGGAGGCTCACATGACAGTGTGGAGGATGCTCAAACTGCCTTGTTGTTATATCGCAAGTACCAACAGTTAACATCCTTGCTGGTCACTTGAAAGAACCATATGAAACTGGCAGAGAACGACAGTGGAAAGTAGCTGGACAGTAATTCCACTGTAATGCTTTACAAATTTCATGCTGTGTATTTTTGAATACATAATTATCTTGTTTACCCTTTGGTCCCGAACACCACTATAGTGGCTTTGGTTCTTAAACATGAAAGTTATTTTACTAAAATATCCATTTTGACATACAAGCTTGGGCTCCTGTTACTCCATGTAGGAACCACCTATTCCTTCGTGGTTTACATTAAACTACTCACAAAGGATAGATCTACAACATCATATAACTTTTACTAAACTAATTTATTTCGTCTCTCCTTTGTGACAGGTAGTATCATCATAACTATCGTCTTCAAAACGGCCGGAAACTCTTTCAAAAGCAGATTTGCCTTACATTACGCTTGATCATGCTACAATGCTCGGATAAAACTTAGGATAATATCCGTTAAGTGTGATACAAACCGTATATTCATAGGATATTTCGTTTACAAGATATATGCGTTTGCACACATGTGTGTAACAAGAGCCACTATAGTGGCATTTGCATTTAATGGGACAATTTTTTTTATTAACTTAGGGGCCAAAGGGTTAATTTATTAATTAATTAAACCTTCACGATTTTTTGTAAAATGTTTAAGAATGTTCTAGAACAGATAAAAAGAAACAGGAGTACCTATAGACATAAAATTCTATGCATAATGTATATTATTAGTGATGCTACACCCCTCCTCCCTGTACACTGGTGATACCTCTACAGGTTCTAGTGACATCATTATATTGAACAGTCACTACATATCAGTATTGGAAATTGTGTAGTGAATATTATAATAATCTTTGCTTTGGGTTCGTAAGATGCTGAGAAATTATAACCCTGAAGGTTTAGCTAACTCACTCCTCGCTCCCCAGTCTTCTACTGAGAAATTAGTATACCTTCATGTTATTTTACAATTCGAACACTGTGTTGGAGGAATGATATAATAAGAAGGACTTGCTGTTGGGGTGACAGTAGATGGTGTAGCTAACAGCATAGTGATAGTAGATGCCGGTGTAGTGCCAGGACTTGCTGTTGGAGGAATCAGTGGCACTAGATAGTGTAAAAACAGGACTTGCTGTTGGAAGAGTGACAGATGTAAGGCCAGGCAAACTTGTTTCTAGTCCACAAAACTTTCCATGCAGGCAGGAGTTATTCACTGTTAAAGAAAATGCTCCAAATCAGGTTAGCTAAAGCCTTTTAAATGCTAATATAATGTTTTAGCTACCACTGTCAGTTCTGAGGCACAAGACATTTGCTGTGCAGCAAAATGATAACTAGCATCAATATGTGATTAATAACAGCAATAACAATTAGAGGTAAAGGGGGGATGAACAAGTTTGCCTGCCTAATATTAGGACTTGTACTTCATGCAGTTGCAGGTGGACTAGTCTTTCTGCTGGAGGAGTCACATGATATCCAGATGTTATCCAAAAACTAGCTATATAGTCTTGTGCCCAGACCTCACCAGCTGTTAGGCCCTGGCATTAGGTAACTCTGTGGGTGGGGTCTGGGCACGCCACTGAGTCATTATTTTTACCTATAAATGGTTCGTACGAAAAATTTATGATTTATGGCAGCTATATAGGCAGAGAGTGAACATGAGTCTGCTCACCGTGCTACGTGGTTTCTTCGCTCCTTCTCGTTCCCAAGGCTTGAAGGAGTGCTTTCGCCCTTCAGAAAATCTTATCACTGATGCCGACTATCTTCATGCCAAAGACTTCCTCCTGCAAGGATATGCTGTCCCCTCTGAGCTGTTTCTAAAGGAAGCAACAACCGTTGAGTATTCAAGCAACTTCGTCCTTCCCCCTAAAATAATGGAATTGTACAAAGACCTTATTAGTCTGTGGAGGCGGGCAATTGTTCTATCATTGTTTACCAGCAAAGAAAAGATAGTCCCCGTTCCCTTTGTCATAGACACAGGTGCACCGTATATGTTTTATTTAGGGATTGGGGCCAGAAGTGCACTTGAACAAATAGATGAAATTACGGAAGTCGTCGGTATTCATGCAGAAATAGGAAGGCTAAAAGGAAGAATAAATTGTGGGAAGAAAAAAACAAAACATTATTAATCCGCTGATAATGCCTACCCCTCAGATGTATGAATCGGGGTTGATGCATGGTGATGTCAGAATATTGCCGGCAATCAAACTGTTGAAAGTTACGAGCTGGGACATTGATGCTAACCAGTGAACTGTCCATTATCTACTTGAATTAGTGCTCTGCGATATATCGGTAATACCGTTTATTATGATAAATTATCATAACCGATTATCATACCATGACAGCGTTTGATAACTGATATATCAAAATACCAGTATATCGATAAATACTGGTATAGGATTGTTTTTAACCCAGCCTTTGGTGTTTAATTATCCAATTTGTTGATGGTTTAACAGACACGCCCTAAACAATAACTTGAGGTTGTCACATTACAACACATGCTTACTTGTACTGAGCTATATTTTTGGTTTTTGGGATCATACCACTTCATACTAGATGATGCAATAGTTACAATAACAAGCTAACTATATACCTATATACCAATATACCGTGATATTTTCCTGTTACTAATACCGTGTATTCAAATTTCAATACCGCCAAGCTCTAACTTGAATGACATGAATTTGTCTATTTTATTTGACTTGGTTGCTTATGTTATATGTAAAAGCTCTGTTGAATCAAGAGTTAATAATATGGGAGGGTTAGGTTAGGGTTAGGGTTCTTCTTTGGAGAGAAAATGTTGTTTGACATTCAAGAGAAGCTTTTAGATGTTGGTGGCCCACTGACCAGATAAAGAACAAATTGCCTTGCTCACCCAAAGGGCCCTGGTTTTGCTGGGAAGCGCATCCCATTCAATCTCCTTAGAAAGGAGAAAGATTGCTTGGGCAAGAATCAGCCCTAGCCTTAAATCCTTGGCTACGGAGGAGTACAAAGACAGGAAGGACAAACTCTTTGGTCCGGGGTTCTTGGAGAAAGTCTCCAAGAAATTGGAGACAGATAAGGCACTGGCGAAGGATACAGCTCCACCCCCTAAGTCCAATAAGAGAAGCCATCCAGATGATCCATCCGATCTATGATGTTTTTTGTCCAAAGATGCCCCGAGCAAGTACGGCAGCAAGGAATCCCAGGGCCAATCAAAGCTGTACAATCAAAGCTGTACAATCAAAGCCATACAATCCTGCCCACACCTGAAGCACAGCAGAGGGAAAGCAAACTACTGGACCAAGAAACACAGGCAGAACTAATGCCAACCAGAAAAATCCAATTCTGCTTACCAGTGTGGAAACAGATTACCCAAGACCCCTGGGCTCTGAAGGTGGTGAAGGGTTACCAGCTAGAAGCCTAGAACTGGTACAGACCCCCTTCAGGATCAGCCTATAGTACACTCACGTTGAGCTGAATCCTCAAAAACATTTAATAACTCATGGATGCAATTACACATGATCTTGAAATTTGGCTCATTTGTAGTACTGCTTGATCCGCTAAAAATATTTTGAAATCTTTTTGTTCAAATGTTTGACATAATATTTACGGCCAATCAAAATTTTCACAATACATTTCCTATGGGGAAGCCATATAAGCACAGTGTCCATTACAGCCTTTTCCCGAACTTGTAATGGAGCCAAACTGTACATGTCTGTTGTTGACACCTTTACTGTTACCAATAATCATCTGGTTGGCTGAAATGTTAACTCTGTTGAGAAAAAATCCACTTTTAATTTTTAGCTGTTTTTCAGGATTCAGCTCAACGTGAACATACTATAGTAATGTCAGCGGCCAGATCATTAAGCGAACACCAGGCAGTCACAGCAGAAATTCAATCACTGCTAGACAAGGGAGCAATAACAAAAACTCATCCCTAGATGGAACAATTCACCAGCAGGCTCTTTGTGATTCTGAAGAAGGACAGATCACTGCGTCCAGTAATAAATCTGAGACCCCTCAACACTTTCATGTCCAATCACCACTTCAAGATAGAGGGAATTTGTCAGGTCAAGGAACTATTGAGAGAAGGGGATTGGATGTGCTCGGTGGATCTGAAAGATGCGTATCTCTCAGTGGCCAAACATCACAGGGAGTACCTCAGATTTGTATGGGAAGGCACCACCTACAAATTCACCTGTCTACCATTTAGTCTATGCAGTGCACTGAGAATTTTCACCAAGCTTCTCCGACCAGTAATGGCTCGCCTAAGGTTCCTGGGCCTGATCCATTTAGACGACATCCTAGTAATGGCATAAGATCGGGAACTACTGCAGCAACAAGTCCAACAGACTATCTCCCTCCTAGAAGAGCTGGGCTTCACAGTCAACAGATCGAAGTCAGTCTTGGAGCCCTCACACCGGAGCACAGGGACTACTGGTGGACGCAACCTTGATGAAATTATTCTTGCCAGAAGAGAAAATACAACAAATAATCAATGACTGCAGACAGGCGCTTGCAAAGGTAACCATTACAGCCCCCAAGTACTGGCATCTGTGATTGGAAGAATGTCAGCTGCACGGCTAGCAGTCCTGCCAGCTCCTCTATACTATCGCCACCTTCAACAACAACTGATACAAACCCTGAAGAGGACATCCTCATTCAGAACAAGGGTGACATTGAATCAGGATTCCCAGGATTCCACCTGCAGCAATGGATTGGAAGAGAAATCACCCCCTCAGCTCCAGACCTGATTGTACAATTAGATGCCTCCCTCCAAGGATGGGGGGCGGTTTGCAATGGGTAAGAACAGGAGGCCACTGGTCAGTCCAAGAAAAAACTCAACACATCAACCTCTTGGAGCTCATAGCAGAATCCTTTACAGTCAAAGTCTTCACCAAGCAATCTCCGGGTACTACTGCAGATGGACAACCACTCAGCAGTCTCTTACGTGAACAAGATGGGTGGTACACACTCACCAATCCTTTCCTTCCAAGCTTGTCAACTGTGGCAATGGTGCCTCCAGAGAGAGATCATCCTGTCTGCAGAACATCTCCCAGGAATCACACAACACTATAGCAGGTCATGAGTCACACTAGGTGGAGTCATCGACAGAGTGGATGCTCCACAGATAGGTCTTTGCCATGATTCAGCAGACACTGGGTCTTTGCCGGGTGGATCTGTTCGCATCCAGACTGAATCACCAACTGGAGGCCAGACCCCTTTGCCCAGGGAACCAATGCTCTCCAGTTGAACTGGAAGAATCTGGACGGATACACGATTCTACTCTTTTGCCTAATTGGGAAATGCCTGCAGAAGATCCAGCAGGAACAGAGTACCATCACAATAGTAGTCCTACAGTGGCCCTCACAGGCATGGTATCCAACGTTGATGGAATGCTTAGAGGGGCCTCCCTTTGAGTCTTCCCAATCACATGGATCTACTTCAGAACCCAAGCAATCATACCCACCCACTGATTCATCAAGGCTCACTACAGCTTCTCACCTGCAGAGTATCAGGGAGCAGCACACAGCAACAGGAGTTTCAGAAAAGGCTACAGAACTCCTATTGGCAGGGTGGAGTAAAGGGACGAATACAGCCTACCAATCAGAATGGTCACGTTGGAGTCACTGGTGTTGCCAACGGGAAGTTGATCCTATTTCATGTAGCATCCAGCCATTTCTAGACTCCCTGGCAGATCTCTACAAGGAGGGCCTTCAATACCATTCGATTAATCTGATTGGATCCGCAGCCTATATGACTCACAATAACAGCTCTGATAGGCCAGCATCCCCTGGTCTCCAGGGTGATGAAAGGGATCTACAACTTAAGACCTTCTGCACCACAGTATTCCACCACCTGGGATGTGACAGCAGTTCTCTCCTGGATTAAAGGTCAAGGGGACAACAAGGATTTACCCTTGAAGGAGTTATCAGGAAAGCTGGCACTGCTGATGACTCTAGTTGGTGCCAATAGAACTTCAGAGTTACAGGCCCTGGATCTGCGGTTTAGATATTTCTCCCCTGATGGGGTAGTTTTCAAACTAGCTTAGAAGAGGAATACTGGGGCACCACTGAAGGAACGTTTCTTTGTTTCCTTTCTTCACAACAACTGTCTGTGTGTAGTGCAGTGCCTCCATGCATATGAGCAGGCTACGAAGAACTACAGAGACATTCAAGCAGACATGCTAGCCCTTTTGTTCCTGTTGCACGTAAAACCTCACAACCCAGTGAAATCCCAGAGGATAGCTCACTGGATCAAAGACACTCTGAAGAAGACAGGGGTGGACACAAACACCTTCAAAGTACATTCGGTACGGGGGCTTTCCACCTCAGCGGCTGTAGGAAAGGGGCTACACATTGCAGGTGTCCTTAAGACGGCAGACTGGAGTAGTGAATCAACATTCCGACAGTTCTACTACCAATCATCTACCTCAGCTGAGAAGAATTTCACCCAGCCAGTGCTCAGATGGAAAAGCTACCCATGGTTAGCAAGAAGTAGCAGATGATCAGGACAGTAACTGTTAATATTTCCATAAATAATTCAGCTAGTAAGATGAATCATTGTAATCTTGCTGTACATATGTATACCCTGTGTATAAGTCTGTCAGCTATGTAATGTCATAATTGCTAACATCATAATAAACTCATGGCATGGGAAACCTAACATTGGTAAGGTTATTCTGGCCATGCATGAGTAGCATAAAGGGTTTGTTCCCTGTTACTCAGTAGTCACAACAAGGAGATTGTCAGTTCGTAAGCAAGAATGAGCTTTGAAATCTATCAGTGTTACA
This sequence comes from Dysidea avara, assembly GCF_963678975.1. Lineage (NCBI taxonomy): Eukaryota > Metazoa > Porifera > Demospongiae > Dictyoceratida > Dysideidae > Dysidea > Dysidea avara. Next base: position 2,539,195 of record NC_089278.1, on the reverse strand, counting down.
TGTAGCAAATCTTACAAAATATAATTGATGAATTGACGAAGGCCCAAGGGGCCTGAAGTTAAATCATGATTATATGAGTGAGATGAGCAAACGTAACACTGCCCAAGGCCCACCCTCCCTATACATGTTACATTGCTCATCTCTTACAGGCATTCTTGAGTAGCAGGAAACTCAGAAGTCACTAGACAGCTAAAACTAAATTGCTGTAAATTGTGCAATAAGAAGGAAATATCAGTGTTGCATGCAGCGAATCTCATGAAACATAATCTTGATTTAACTTCAGGCCCCTTGGGCCTTCGTCAAATCATCAATTAATGCAGCAAACAGCATCAAAACATAAGAACCGGTACTCTGTGGTTACAGAGGTATTGGAATAGAGTTAACTGTACATGAAATACAATCTGATCCCTAACAAACACAAATCATTTTTTGGAACCTCACATCTACTCAGAGAATGCTTTCCTGAATGGCTGTGAGGTACCAAGAAATGGTAGACCAATATCTATGTAGCACAACTGACAAGAGGCACCACTACATGTGATTGTACATGATATCAGCAAACAGGTCATACAAACACATCCAGTTGTATGCCCATCCAATTAAAGTTGGGCAGGCACTGAGGATTTCGCACCTAAACTTGTCCCCAGATCAGAGTAGCTAGAGACAATTTACAAGCATTGAAAGTCTGCAGGGGTGGGTGATTTGACATACAGCTTGTGCGAATCCCCACCTCTTTGGCTGTACCCAAAATGGGATAGACAGCATTGCATTGATAGCTGCATATCACTTTGATATTTATAGTCACATGCCCGGACTGTTTTCTTCCTTTATGATTTGATTTTATGTATTTGGGTGGGGGAATAAAACTGGGGGAAAAGCGGTCTGGGCACAAGACTATAGCTAATCAAGGTGATCATGTGCAGTTATCTATGTAGTCTATCCCAGTCTGGGTACGATCAGCTACTGATGTATACTCTCTAAGACGAGCTCAAAATTCAAAATCAATTAAGTGCACAACCAAAATAGATAAGTATTAGTTGCAAAAATAGTAATCGTTTGTGTTAAAACCTACCTTTAATTGTGCTATCTCTGAGTCAAATGCTTTCCTTTCGTTCCTACGATAACACACTTCTAGATCTAACAATTCTTGCAGCACTCGTGCTTTCAATTGCTGCCATTCTAGTCCGCATTCTTTCACTCTTAGCTGTGACAGATGAAACTCTTTCTGAAGATACAATAATCTCTCTTGGTCAGACGACATATGGCTGCACCAAATAAATTAGAATACACACAATTCAAATATAACTTAACGTATCCGGAAGATATTCGGTATTGGCGGATGCGGTAGAGATCTTATTTACAGCACTAAGCAACTCGTGCAGAAAATGTTAAATAATTAGAATAAGTTGACCATTGTGGATTCGGATGATGCTCTTTCCACTCAGACTAGTAAGTTCTTCAATTTTTTAACGTTTTCTATTTTTGTGAGGGTGTGAATGGGAAACATCGTTTGTTTTATTGTCAAATACGATGATAAATTTACAGCACGTCAGGGATACCCAATTAACATGTAGTCCTGTCAATGTACTCTTTAATCTAATGGGCTTTATATTTAGATGCAAAACCGACGGTACTTAATGCAAAGCTATTTACACACGTGAAAAATGGACACGGAAAACAATAATGGGTAAGCTGGAACTATATTTCTAGAAGGACGGTAAATTGACCTGTTTTGTTGTACAGAAATGGGATGATGTTGGACGATGCATTGGTACCTGCGGTGTTGACACAACCAGCAAAGAAAAAGACTAATTCCTGCAGCTCATACTCAGTTTCAGGTAGTAGTAGTAGTAGTTCTAGTGATTCACACTCCAGCGACTCTGAGTCAAATGTGTCACACAAGTCAAGTTCTGCAAATGGTACCAGCAAATCTGATCATGAAGAGTACAAAAATGATGCTGGCTTATCTCGCCGTTCTGTGCTTGGCCTTAGATCACGCCCCCCTAAAAGAGTACGCATCCAAAGCAGCGACAGTGACAATGAACCCGGTGATAAGCAAAGTAACGGTAGTGACTATGTTGCATCAGAATCTGAGAAAAGTGAAGAAGAGGAAGAACATGATTTCTCAGCTTCTGAGAGTGCTGAATCTATGTGGTCAGACGAGTATGTACCAAAGAAGAGAGCCAAGACAACAACAATGCGACGTACAAAGCAAAGGTCTGCTAAGGTTTGTTATTAATAGTTGTAGGAGAATTGTTAAATATGTGTTATGTTTCAGATATGGGACTCTGACCCTGATACTTATGGTGTCTGGAGATCATCACGGACTAGGAAGATACCGAGTAGATATGTAGCAGATAATGATTCTGATAGCGACTATGATGGACCTGGGAAGAATAACTACAGAAGGTACAAGTCCACTTACTGTCAATGTTAGAAGATTATGTGTTTGTGGGATCAACTTTCTCTCTGATTGTTGTATTAGAGTACATCGTACTCAGTATTGTGTATGGTTTGTTTGAGTTATTGTGTGCCAATGTCTATATGGACAATTTATGATATCAATTTGCCATGACTAGCATGTTTTAATTGGCAAAACACACAGGGTATGCCCCGTCACCTATGACAGCACCATAGTATTTGTGTTAACACATTTTAGTGGCTAGATCTAGAGGTTCTCTTATACACTGCACACATGTTCTGTCCTTTTAGGAATAATTTTATTGTGGGTAGTTCAGACGAGGAGAGTGATGATGGAAGGAAGAAAAAGTCTCAATGGAAGAAGAAATTTGGTGCACCACTTCGAGCCACGGGTCGCAGGAAGGAACAAATCAGGTGAAGAACATTGCTTTGTTTCATATTACACACAGCAGTATTGTAACACATCTTGTAGTCTCACGTAGCAAGAATAATTTTTCTCTATCTTAGCACTTATCGATAAGTACGTATTCTGTACTTCTTTTGGAGTAGGCGCTTATAATTATAATTAGCATTGTGACAGAAAAAGTGGCAAGACTAATACTCTTCTATTTTTCATTCAGCTACAAGGAGCAGAGTAGTGGAGAGGGTGACAGTGCTGAGGAAGGGGAGGGAATGGCTGCTGAAGATTATTACTACGAGGAGGAACATGACGATAGACCAACTGTCGAGAAAGTAAGAGTGTCTCTGATATGATGGGACAGTACATGATTGCCACATCACAGGTGCTACAACAGAGGACAGGAAAGATTGGAGGTAATCAATTACAGCTACTAAGAGTTTATGGTCAAAACTAATAAATTGCATAGATACTTGTATTTATAACATAGCTTGGTGATTGTGTGTCAGTTTTCAAGTGCAGTTTTCTTCAAGTTTTAGTATCTGTATATAAATACATGCTGACTAGTATTACTTGGTTGCTGTTTCAGTGTTCTGTGGTCACTACCTTTAAAACTTGTCCAATGTTAACCCCTAGTGTATTAGTTTTGCTTATTGTGTGTAGATACAGGCAAGAAGACAGCTTATTGGAAGACAAGGAATGTCAATACTGCTGCTGCTAGTGAGGGAGAAGAAGGTAAAACAGAGGATACAACAGAGAATGGAGGAGCAGATAATGGAGGCACAGAGACTCAGTATTTCATCAAATGGCTGGGATTTTCCCATCTCCATAATACATGGGAGTCAGGTATGGAGTATTGACTTGTAATGATATGTGGTTTGGAATTGTGTGAACAGCATAGTAAGGCGGGAGCCTATCTATACTGTGAAAGGTTTATCCTTCTGAGTAGCTTATAAGTACCTGTTAGCTTTTGTGAAGTCCTAGTGGAAAGTTTTCCGAGATGTACGACTGACTGTAAAATGGTTGTAGCAAAAATCTTTAGATCATGGTGTACATGGTAAACATTTGGAATGCATTCTAAAATTTAGCTATAAAGTTATAGTGGTTTTTGTTTAATAAAAATGCATCATTTTAATATAATTTGTGCTGTAGATTATTTTCTTATTTCCTCAGAGGACAGTCTCAATGAGTTGAACACTAAAGGTATAAAGAAGTTACACAACTTCATTAGGAAGGAGGAGGAGAGGGAGGCATGGTTAGTTGTTGTACTGGTCGGTGATGGTGACATGTCATTACTGCTGTTTATAGGATGTTGACAGCCTCTAAGGAAGACATTGAGTATTTCGAGTGTCAGGATGAAATGATTAATGATCTACTAGAACAACACAAGATTGTGGAAAGAATTATTGGTATGAAACTTGTCTTAGTACTGTATGTGTAAAAGTTTTCAAGGTGGCAAAGATATCATAGATTATTTTTCAGCTACAAAACTTTTCTTTAAAACAATGTAGTCATCATGTAAATAAATAGGAAATTTCCTGGCTACTAAACTTTATACAGTATTGTTCATGAAATGCATTGCACATGTACAAACATGTATGTTTTAGTGCATGGACACACCCACACACACACACACACACACACACACACACACACACACACACACACACACACACACACACGCGCGCGCGCGCGCGCGCGCGCGCACACACACACACTTGCAATAGTCATGGCAAACCTGCACTGAACCAGAGGACCCAGTGGAACTTCACCACCACCAGCATATCCTGGTAACAAAGCTTGCCAAGCATGAAGCTGTGCTTGTAGTATACGATGTTGTTTCCTGATGGGCTTGGATAACCTCTGCAGAGGCACCAAGTGTTGTGTACCAAATATCCTGGGCTGACACACAGGGTTTCCAACCTGCTGGTCTTTGTTGGTATTCCATGTTTCTTGTTTTCCTAATACAGCCAGTCGTCGTAGTGATGATGGCAGTGGCACAAGTAGACAGGAATACCTGTGCAAGTGGAAAGGATTACCGTACTCTGAGTGCACTTGGGATGACAGTGACCTGGTGTCTCAAGACTTCCAAGAACAGATTGACAGTTTTATCAGAAGACATAATTCCGATTGTGTACCCAATAAGAACTGCAAGGTAAGCAGCCTGGATGCTGCATGGAGGTTAGGTCGCCCTTGTGTTGTGTAGGTGATTCGTAATCGTCCAAAGTTCCGATACATGAAAGAGCAGCCCCATTACATTGGTAGTGAGAAGAAGCTGACGTTAAGAGATTACCAGTTAGAAGGGCTCAACTGGTTGGCTTGTTCATGGTGCAAGTGAGTAGAATTGATCAAGTTTGGTTGGGTGTATGTTCTATTAGAGTAGTTTGTGAATGCTATTTTCTTTTGCAGAGGTAACTCAGTGATTTTAGCAGATGAAATGGGCTTGGGAAAGACTATTCAGAGTATATCCTATCTGTCCTACCTTTACCACACTCAAGGCTTATATGGACCCTTCTTGTTGGTCGTGCCACTGTCCACCATGACATCATGGCAAAGGGAGTTTGAGTTATGGTCCCCCGAAACCAATGTTGTTGTCTATCTAGGAGATGTTAGCAGCAGAAACATTGTGAGAATTGATGAGTGTAAATTATTGGCATGTTTATATGTGTTCTATAACAGATTAAAGATCATGAATTGATACATGAAAACAAACGATTAAAATTTAATGCACTACTCACCACATATGAGATACTACTAAAAGATGCAGTAAGTCAGTACACAACAGTCATCAGGTTTGTAATACAATATCCATAGCCTTTTCTCAGTGCCATACACTGGGCTGTATTATTAGTGGACGAGGCTCACCGACTGAAGAATGATGACTCACAACTCTACACCATCTTGAAGACATTCACCACCAACCATCGCATCTTGATCACTGGCACTCCACTACAGAACTCCCTCAAAGAGCTGTGGGCACTGCTGCATTTTATTATGGAAAGAGAGTAAGTTTACACTTTGTGAATTGCACATCTATATTGCACTGTCTGGCTATGCAAGTTATATACGTACTGTGTATAGCAAATTATTTTCGAGGGGAAATTTTTGTGGATTGACAGTTATCCACGAGCATTTTCTTCCACAAAGTTTGCAGCTAGATCAAGTGGTATTGTTTAAGTATTATAAACATTTAAAAGATCCTGAAGATTTCCCCCCTTCAAAATTTTGAATAGTAGCAATCCACAAAAATTTCCCCTTCAAAAAATCCCACTATACAGTGTCATGTATGTACAGTACTCCTGTCTTTAGTAGCAGTTTTTCTGTACTTAGTGTGCTGCGTGTAGTGTTCTATTGTGGTCTTTATAACTTGGTTTTGTGCTGTGTAGTTTTCCCAACTGTACAGAGTTTGAGTCAGAATATGGTGCCGGGGATGAAGCTGGTTTGTCAAAACTACACCAGCAGTTGGAGCCATACCTACTACGAAGAGTGAAGAAAGATGTGGAGAAATCTCTCCCTGCAAAGGTGCTCTCGTACCCACAGGCATGTGTTACCAGTGTGGTGTTGTCTTTTATAGGTGGAGCAGATTTTGAGGGTAGAGATGTCATCAATACAGAAGAAATACTACAAGTGAGTGTACCGTCTCCCCAAGCTGACTGACTGACAACTGACTGTGTTTAGGTGGATATTGACTAAGAACTACAAGGCTCTCAGTAAGGGTCTGAAAGGTAGCACTACCAGTTTTGTGAACATTGTGATGGAGCTGAAGAAGTGTTGTAACCACGCCTCTCTGACCAGGCCAACTGACATTCCTGACACAATGGACCATGTGCAGGTAGTAGCCATTGTGTTGGACGTGTATCAGAAGTGACATGTCTCCTTTCCAGTCACTCATCCATGGCAGTGGAAAGTTATTCTTGTTGGACAAGTTGCTGTGTCGTTTGAAGGAGGGTGGTCACCGAGTACTCATCTTTTCTCAGATGGTCATGATGTTGGACATTCTGGCTGAGTATCTGCAGCTCAGACATTTCAACTTCCAGCGTCTCGATGGCTCCATAAGAGGGGAGCTACGGAAACAAGCCCTTGATCACTTCAATGCTGAGGGATCTCAAGTACACATGCTCTTGTTGTGACAGATCATTGTAACTGCTACATCTTGTAGGATTTTTGCTTCCTATTATCAACACGTGCTGGAGGACTGGGGGTGAACCTGGCCACAGCGGACACAGTGATCATCTTTGACTCGGACTGGAACCCACAAAATGACCTACAGGCACAAGCAAGGGCTCATCGGATTGGTCAGAAGAAGCAAGTACGGCAGCTAAACATGTGTTAACACAATGATATGTTGGCCATCTGTATACAGGTGAAGATTTATCGTCTGGTGACTAGTAATAGCATAGAAGAAGACATCATTGAGAGAGCAAAGAAGAAAATGGTGCTGGACCACCTTGTGATACAGAGGATGGACACTACTGGTAGAACTGTACTGTCCAAGACCTCAGAACCATCAAGGTAGTATTCACTCTTATTATCATATTGACACTTATGGTTGTATTTTCTGTACTGTAGATTTGTACCGTTTAGCAAGGAAGAGCTGAACGCAGTGTTGAAGTTTGGTGCAGAGGACTTGTTCAAAGAAACCGTTGGTGATGATAAAGCCTTACAGGTGCACATCACATCATCTGTTTGTTGTGAATCATGTGACCTCTGTGTAGGAAATGGACTTGGATGAGATTCTAAAAAGGGCAGAGACACAGGAATCTGATCCATCGATTAGTAGTGTAGCCAACGAGCTGCTGTCTCAGTTTAATGTTAGTCCTATATAGGTAGCCTATATAGGGAGATCACTGTATGCTATAAAGAGACCTGTTAGAACATAGTGTAATGTAGGGAGAGTTGTTAGAACTACTACCTATAGGGGAGACCTGTTCGGTTGATCAATAGTTCATAATTCATTGAAAATGATACACATGCTCAGATGACTGTACAGAAACAAATTGAAGTATAAGCAAACAGCCTAAGTAAACCAATAGTCACTAAGATAGCAGTGGCTGAGCAGTCAGTCTGAATAGAACAGCAGCTTCTTTGATAACTTGACACTACCACAGGCCAGAACTGGTACTATTAGAACTACTAAAACACTGTATCGTATACAATGGAACCGGTTGTCACCTTTGAGCCAAAATTCCTTGGCCTTAATAGGCAGGTAGCTGCATTAGACAGATATAAATGTCTTACCATGGGAATTTAAAGTTAGCCTTTTTGGAGTAGTCTTTCTATACAGGTGGCCACTAAAACAGGTCCTCATAGTAGTTAGAACTAGCCAGTGTTGTCATATTTTTAGGTTACTAGTTTTGCTATTGATGATGACATGATGGCTCCAGTGAGAGAATCGGTCAGCACACCAACTAAGGTAGCACCTGATGTGCCGATCGATGTGGAGCAGTCGTGGGATGACATCATACCCGAAGATGTGAGGACTAAGATAAAGGAAGAGGAAGAGCTCGAAGAGCAGCTGCAACTTTACCTGCCACCACGACAGAGAAGAGTACAGGTAATGTGGTGAAATGTTAACCTTATAAAAGATGACACCCAAACTCTGATGATCAGGACACCCGTAAAGGTTTTATGTGTAAAATAATTACCCATTTATTTTGGGCCCCTATGCCAGGATGTCTCTCTAGTAAGGGATGGCCCCCCAAGGTTTCTAGAATACAGGATGTCATGAGTATTATACTGATGTTGAGATATGACAGTTTAGTATACAAACCTGTTACTGTTCATTTCAGAACTACGCTGAGGATAAGTATCAAGAGGCTGAAAAGGCAGCCAGTAAGAGGTCCTCCAGGAGAAAACCTGCTTCATCAAATGCAGCATCTAGCAAAATGCCATCATCATTAGGATTTTCTGATGCTGAAATTAGGAGGTGACCACAAATGAAAGAAAGAAATGTTTGCTAGTACTGTATGATTGCAGATTTATTAAGAGTTACAAAAAGTTTGGTGATCCATGCTCAAGACTTCAAGACATTGCAGCTGATGCTGCTCTCAATTGTAAACAATCACAATTGAAGAAACTAGCCCAGACACTCCATGGGAGCTGCATAGAGGCTGAACAAAAGATGCGGAAAGCACCCCAACCTACTGTTAATGGTAGCAATGAATGTGTCTGTGTGTCTGTGTGTTGATGTAACTCTATGTGTGCATAGTGCCTCTGTGTGTATGTGTGTATTCATGTGACATGTGTAGTGTACATACAGTTGGTGTGTATGTATGCCAACACATTTACATGACATATCATGATTTCACAGGTAAGAAACAGCAGCCTGCCACTTTAAAGCTTGGTGGTGTCTCCGTCAACTTCCTCTCCATCCTAAAAAGAGAAGAAGAGTTAGCTCCACTGGCCTTATGTATCCCAAAGGATCCAGCCACCAGGAAGAGGTCAGCATACAACACCATCACACTATATGTCATCATTGTATTGTATTGTTAGGTACCGTATGGTGATCAGGCCCAAAGCTGTACGCTGGGGGGTCACATGGTCAGCAGTGGAGGATTCAAAACTACTTGTTGGCCTGTATGAGCATGGTATGGGCAACTGGTTGGATATCAAACAGGACAAGGCTCTGGGTCTTCAGGATAAGGTGAGGTTGATGTAGTTAAACTATCACTGTGTAAAGGATGATGATGTGGATAGATTCTTCCAAGTGACCAGTCACAGAAACCGCAGGCTAAAGATTTACAGACGAGGGTGGAGTACTTGCTGAAGCTGCTACAAACTGAGGCAAAGCAAGCTCGAGATCAAGTTAGAACAAGCCGATTTTGTTCTAGTAGTTTACCTTCTTTCCCTATAGACCAAGAAGACCAGGACGCCTAAGAAATCCAGGACGCCTAAGAAATCACCACCAAAAAGGCAAACCACTCTTGATCAGTACTCCAGCCGTAAACGAAAAAGAGCCAGCAGTAAAAGTTTAGTTGTCCGCATCCCACTAAAGAAGATCAAGTTATCCACCCCCATCACTGAACCACTAGAAGGTAATCAACACTAGTTGAGGCTGTTACTGACCTACCATCAGCAGAGACCAGCCAAGTTGATGACAATGACAAGCAGTCTACAACTAGTGAAGCAAAAAAATTCAAGACAAAAGCTGAGATGAAGGTGCTATTATGTTCTTTAGTACAAGTTGGTGTACTGTATTCTATTGTGGCAGGCATTTCCAGTAGCACAGACGATGGGGTCGCCAACAACAGCATCAACTGTTGTTAATAGTTGTGATGATGATGAGATGTCATCGGCTACTAAACCAACAGCTGATTCCACCACCACTGATGTTGAATTGGACTCAGACACTTTTCTTAAGGTCAGTGACACAGCTAGCTTTTATTACCATTGTTATTGTGCCTTTCTTCTTCAGTGCAAAGAGATATTACGTCCAGAAAAGAAGTCGTTGTCTCTATTGCAGAGCCCATCTGATGACCTCTCTAAGGAAGATAAACTTGCTCAGTATAAGAAGGTATTGTGTGTAGGTGTTAATTCAGTTTTAGGTATTTGTTGTTAATAGTGCCTGGTTAAGATTGGTGACTGTATTTCACAACATGTTAAACAGTTTTCTGATGACGAAGACGCTTTGCAGGAATGGAATAGGTAAAAATAGGTCTTTTTGAAATATACATCACTTATTGTGACCTCAACTAGCAATTTATGGACATTTGTATCAAAGTTCACATCAGCTTCAGCTGGCAAGTTGTACAAGATCTACCGTAAGACAAAAAAGAACACAGTTGGTCTGTTATCAGACAGCGAGCAACAGGTGGGCAGTACACAGACAGTAGTGTTGTTATTTCAGGTATTGTCTTAGAAGCCTGCACCACCAGTCAATGTAGAGCAGGAGAAAAAAGATCATAACTCAGAGAAGAAAAGTGATGAAGATATAAAATATGATGAACACAAGAAACGTGGTGAATACAGAAAACGTGATGAAGACAGGAGATATAATGAAGATAGGAAGCATTACGAAGATAGGAAACGTAATGAAGACAGGAAACACTATGAAGACAGGAAGCACTACGAAGATAGGAAGTATGACAAAGACAGAAAGCGTGATGAACACAGGAAACTTGATGAAGACAGAAAACGTGATGAGTACAGAAAGCGTAATGAAGACCGGAAGCGTGATGGAGACAGGAAGCGTTACGAAGACAGGAAACTTGACGAAGACAGGAAACATGATGAATACCAAAAGTACAATGAAGACAGGAAACGTGATGAAGACAGGAAGCATTACGAAGACAGAAAACTTGATGAAGACAGGAAGCATGATGAATACAGAAAGCACAATGAAGATAGGAAACATGATGAAGACAAGAAACGTGATGAAGACAGGAAGCGTGAAGACAGGAAACGTGATGAAGACAGGAAGTGTGATGAAGACAGGAAGCGTGATGAAGACAGGAAACGTGATGAAGACAGGAAGCGTGATGAATACAGAAAGCATGATGAGCACAGAAAACATGATGAAGACAGGAAGTGTTACGAAGACAGGAAACTAGATGATGACAGGAAGCATGATGAGCACAGAAAACATGATGAAAACAGGAAGTCTTGCGAAGACAGGAAACTAGATGAAGACAGGAAGCATGATGAGTACAGAAAACATGATGAAAACAGGAAGCATGATGAAGACAGGAAATGTGATGAGTACAGAAAACTTGATGAAAACCAGAATTGTGATGAAGGCAGGAATCACAATAAAGACAGGGAACATGATGGAGACAGGAAGCCTGATGAATACAGATATAAAGAAGACGGGAAGCGTGATGAAGAAAAGAAACATGATGAAGACAGAAAGTATGATGAGGACAGGAAGCGTGATGAAGACAGGAAGCGTGATGAAGACAGGAAGCGTGATGAAGACAGGAAGCGTGATGAAGACAGGAAGCGTGATGAAGACAGGAAGCGTGATGAAGATAGGAAGCGTGATGAAGACAGGAAGCGTGATGAAGACAGGAAGCGTGATGAAGACAGGAAGCGTGATGAAGACAGGAAGCGTGATGAAGATAGGAAGCGTGATGAAGACAGAAAGCGTGATGAAGACAGGAAGTGTGATGAAGACAGGAAGAATGAAGACAAAAAATGTGACGAAGACCAGAAATGTGATGAAGTTATACCACACAATGAAGACAGGGAACATGATGAAGACGGGAAACTTGATGATGGGAGTGATGAAAATAGGAAATGTGATGAAGACAGAGAAGGTGACAAAGACAGGATTTATGATGAAGACAGGAAGCGTGATGAAGACAACAAACAAGGTGAAGGCAGTAAAAGTGATGAAGACAGAAAATATTGTGAAAGCACAAAACACGATGAAGTAAGTAAACATGATGAAGGCTCAAAACATGTACTCACCGATACAAAACATGATGAACACCCAAAGGATGATGAAGACAGAAATCGTGATGAAGACAAAAGACCTGATGAAGATACAAAGCACAGCTCCAGGTAATGCTACTCATCATTTTACCTAATAGTGTGTTATGATATTCATCTTTTCCCATATAGCTCAAGGAGGCATCACTCTTCTTCACACCGTCACAGAGACTCCCATTCATGTGAGCATTTACATGATCATTACAGAGACTCACATGAGCGTTCACATGATCATCACAGAGACTCTCGTTCACGTGAGCGCTCGTGTTCACGTGATCGTCACAGAGACTCTCATTCACGTGAACGCTCAGCATCATCACATGATCACAGTTCATCACGACACAGACACCATTCCTCGTCATCAAGCAGTCACCATCATCATCACCATCGTCATCGTCATAGCAGCAGTGGTAGAGACGATCGATATTACAACTCATCATCACGTCACCATCATCGTGAACGGTCACCACATGACAGTAGGGATAGACATCATTATTATTATCATGATGGTCATCATCGTAAGGAACATCGTGACCATTCTCCCAGCCACAGGAGAGAATCCTGAAATTTCTTTTCTTAATTTTCTTTTTGTAATTCAATTGTAATGCCATTCTGATTTCAGTACAGTGTACATAATTTCTTTACAGTAAAATAGTACTTTTTATATAAGACATAACTATGTAACTGTCTCTTGATGCGAGTAAGATGATATTTAAACCCAACATCATTTATACCACTGCATTGATGTGAGAGAAGTGATGCCCTCCCCAAATATACTTTTTATATTCACACTGACAATATCAGACCCATGTGGCTGCATTGGCTGTTCAGTTAAGAGTATTAATTTTGTTACCACCTAAAAGTTTGAATGATGACAATATTAGTTGTTCTGTTGTTTTTTCAGGAGTATTGAACTACTGGATTTGTTTACAGCTCTACTCCTATTCGTCTAGTGTATGTAATGTGTCTACGTGTGAATACATGTTATATGTATACAATTAATAAAATACATGCTAAAAAGGCTGAAACACGCATACATGAAAACATAGTGTGTATAGACCTGGAGCTTATACTGAGGTGAGACTACCTTGTGTACCAGACACTGATAGTGATGGAGTTACTACAGTGAAATACACAGTTGGTAAGGGTAGGCTGATAGTAATAATGTTTTATTACATGTTCTACCAACATTCAGTCACTTGTGATGAGAAGGATCATCTCACTGGCCCAAAGGTTACGGCATACTTTGAATTTTCAGTTCTTGTCTTCAGATACTAACACATTATTTGTCACCATCATCATTTAGTTGTATAATCAACTTCTGTGGAGCAGTTTATGGTGTTGGTTACTTGATAATTTTCACTTACATGATGTGGTCCTATCAACTTTTGTTCACCAGCTATAGCCATACACAATTCCACTGCTTCACTTCTAGAACTATTCCGATAGCCATACCTATCAGGTTGTGAGTGCAGGCCACAGTAGTATCTACAATACATGTCACACAGTGTCCCATAAAATTAATACTAACTTTCCATTCTTCGATCTGATTCCAGTCATTCGTAGAATTCCATGCACACTCCAGTGGGATGTTATTCCAAACTGTTTCATGTACTGTGTGTCTGCAAATTCTGGAGTAGTAGACTTTAACAGTTTGGCCACTGATGTTTTTCGTCTTCCAAATACAATGCACCTGACATGAAACAATATTCATTTGGTTTAATTCTTCTCTCATCTCACTGTACCTGGCCAATTGTTTATGTAAGGTGGTGTAAGGTCCCACACTCAGCCCATCAAGGTTGATAGACTCCATTATTTGTAGTACTGCACAATCAGCCAGTGTCTGAGCACCCTTCAGTGACAAATATCTAATATGCTTCTCATAAGTCTCCATAACGTGTTGAGTTGTATTATGCACAACTACTTCCAGTTCATCCAAAGAGTTGGGTATTGCTTTGTTTAGTTCTTGGTACTGCAACAGATAGCACAAATTTTTTCTGTTCACAAAATACATATTAATTACAACCTTCTCCTTTTGGAGATCACTTGTAAACGTTCGGGAAGTCAGCAGTGCTGCCCCTAAGATGGTAGTAACAAAATACCAATACCAATACCATACCTGGCGTTTCATACAGTTTGCCTAACAAACAACAAAAACCACAACAGAAAGCATCATCTTTGCTTACACAAGACACAACCACCTGTGCAGGAGTTAATCATGTATTATTATACCATACAAGTATACCTTTGTAGCGATTAGTGATGCAGATAATTTGATGGCCATTCTAATTATGAATGCCTTTAGTCTCCCAGAGCCAGCACTCATTTTCTCCCAGTGAGAGGACAATGGTGAGACATGTGTACCACACTCTGCTACTTCGTTCTGTTTGTACAAAAAGTTATATTACTCCATTGTGTACAATGTACAGCTATAATGCACCATTGGAAGATATCCTAAAAACACAGCAACACAGCCATAGCTTTTAGGTAATACAATGTGTTAGTTATGCATAGCCAGTCTGAGATCACTACTTTTCTTCTGTGTCTGGGCAAGAAGAACTTCCACCCACACACAAAAGAGAAGTGGTCTGACTATATACAAGACTACATTGGCTCTACTTTACAAGACATCATAATATAGGCTAGTTCTCACCTACAATGCATACATGACATACATTCAAAAGATACAGTAATGACCTGTAAGATGGAGAATAGTAGTGGGTGTAGTAGATGATGATCAGAACTGGTCATTTGTTCTGCTAACATATCTTGCTGTATGCAATAGGATGACTATACTACTTCAATACTAACTCCACTACATACTCTTCTCTGCAAGTTTAGTTTGTCTGTGACATGCCATAAAGTGATCCATTTTTCCTTTGATAAGTGTTGTTTGATCTTGCTTAGTACACCTGCAAATAGTGTGTGAGATTTTCTGAATTCTTCAAGTAAAATGGATTTTGCGTCTAGGTCCATTTGTGCTGTAGTATCTAATAATAACAAGTCAACCCATCATGCAGTTTTCTACTGTCTCACCAAATGGTCGTTGATCTACCATTTGCGTTGAGAATAACCCCTGTGCCATACTGCCGCCCTTCTTTCTACCAACCCACCAGTCTGTGAATGGCTTGCTAATGACACTGATGAGATCTCCCTGTAGACATACACAATACACATATATTCACATGTGTGCACATGCACACACACATTACATGTGCATACATGCATGCACGCACAAAGCAAAGCCTATGGCAGCTGTGCAAAACACAGCTATTGTCACCCAGCAAACCAGCACTAGGATTCCTGTGCACCACTCAGGCGCTTGAACCTTGTGCAGGAAAATCCTCCTGGGGCAGGGCTAGTAACCCACAGAAGGGTCTCATGGCAGAGAGAGGTCATGGAACTCGAAGTCCCTAGATGACACCAGGCCACCAGTTCCCCCCAATATACAGGTGGGTAGACCGGAGCAATGTGAGTACAACAACAAAGCATAACCGGGCAACCTTTTGATTGCCAGGCTGATGCTTTAGCCACTTGGCTATGCTGCCTCACGCATGTGCGCACGCACACACAAACACACACTTCTTATCAGCCTGTCTGTTAACAATGGCAGGGTCTTGGATCCGAAGAACTGGACCTGGCATAAACTTAGCTTGAGCAGTATCGCTCTCTCTCTCTCTCTCTCTCTCTCTCTCTCTCTCTCTCACACACACACACACACACGCACACACACACACACATACACACACCCTGCTCCCCTAAAAGTAAAGAAAGCAAAGGTTCTGGCATTTGTGCAAAACACAGCCATTGCCACCCAGTGAGCCAACACTAGAGTACCTGAGTGCCACTCATGCAAATCCTCCTAGGGCAGGACTATAGCATTTATATCAGCAGGATGACTGTGGCAGTGCCATGTCTCATTATGGAATCATAAGTTCCATAACATCCTAAAATCTATACTGTGAGACACGGACTGGGAATTTGCTTCCTAGATCACCAGGTCCCCTTCATACAGCTGAGCACTGTGAACAATAAATCTGGATTGTGATTACCATGCAGGCCAGCTAGTGCTCTGTATGTATATATAATACACACACACACACATACACACACACACATCAGCAAAGTTTTTAGCTAGTGTTTACACAGTTACTCCAGTCCTGTAAAACTGGAACACTGCTGTGCACTATAAGTGCTTTGACTGAATTACACAGGCAAATTCCGTAATGACTCAGATGGAATGCAGTACTTGTTCACACACATGAACATTAAGGATTCAAACCTCAGAAAAACTTAAATGACCATCAGTCAATGCTTCACAATCCTCTTTAGCATACACTATTGGTATCTCAGTATCCGATCCTGTATACATTAATTTGTCACTTCATATATACCAGCAGCCAGGTATTTACCAGTTAATACAGAATCAATCCAAGCCAATATCTCAAGTTGTCTCCAAATCTCAGCAACATCTCTTGGAGACCGTCCATTCTAATCATATACTTTCAGTTGGATTAACACTTCAAATACAATAATCTGACTTTGTTGGTGACTTGTAGTGCATTCTCCTTAGCCAACTGGTCCCTCATTGTGCCCAGAATCACTTTTGCTACTGACAAATGACCTGCTTGACATGCCCAGTGTAGTGGAGTATCTCCATACTAAATAACATGAATAGCATCTTAGTTGTACCATTGTACCATATGATAGCTACCGTACTTACATTTGTTTGTGTGGAAGGATTTGTGACCTTTAGTAGTTGAACTGTGCATTCTAGGTGACCATGCCGAGCAGCCAAGTGAAGAGGAGTGTAGCCAAGCTGGTAAATACTGTTAGTACATGCCAGCCAGTTATATATGTACACTTACTACATTTTGACAATCTACTAAAGCTCTCTTATCTTCAATCAAAATGTCTACAGCACCAGTATGGCCCTCCATTGCTGCTACATGCAATGGTGTTTCCAGATTCTGTGTAGGTACATTACTATAGCATCAGTGTACAGTGGAACTTTAACAGTAATAAACTTTTAGTTAACCGAACACCTAAAATGATTGTTCTATTAGAGCATTAGACCAAATATAGAATATATGCATTAGTGTTAAATACAGGTGATTTTATACACAACCAGCTTCAGAGATAGCTATGAAACACTAGGTGGCCCCCATGCAGGGGTTCAGATAAATGAGGCTCCATGTTCTGCAACTGCATTGATATGAGTATTAATATTAATATGAATTCATACACGCACATGTACAGAAACAAATTCCTCACTCTTGTTAACACATTGACCTCTGTGTCAGCTTGAATCAGCTCTTTCAGGATATCAGTGTTGCCGGTTGAGCACACAGTATGAATAGGGTAAAAGCCACATTCCTATATACATGAAAGACTAGAAATTTGCTGTATGCCATGTACTGAGCATACCTTATCTTGAACCTCAGTATCCACACCCACGTTACACAACATTCCAACAACGCCCACGTGTCCCTGTAAACAGCCAAGGTGCAAAGCAGTTTTACCCTTCTGCAGTGCAACATCTATATCATACCGTAAACGATTTTATCGATGTGACTTACCTCATCCATGTAATTAACGTCTATTCCACCTTGACGTAACAATTTCTTTAGCCTCGCAACATCGTTAGTTGCGGCCGCCAGTAGAAAATCTTCTTCTAGTTTTTTTGGCATGCTCAGTTTGAAGCTTTTAGCCTTACCATGGCTTCAGTACCGTGCTCCTCAAAACTTGTAAAATGTTACGTCCTTTATCCAAACCTTTTTTTTTGACTGAAGCCAAACCCTCATCTCTCACGTGACTGCGCGTCACGACTGGCATCGGTTTACAGCTGCGTAGCTAAGGAAGGAGGCTTAGGACGCAGATTCACTGAATCAGCACCCTAAGCCCTCCCAAAATCCTTCCCTGAATCAGGGGCAGGGGGGGGGGGGGGGGGGGGGGGGAGGGGTTCAAAGGGTTCCATGGAACCCCCTTTTGAAAGAGTATATTAATTCTGCTGTATGCTGTTTCATTTTATTTCCCTGGGCATTTACCAGCTGTGCTGACTGCCCAGTACAATAAACATAGATACTATAGCCTTATAAGAGCCTCTCTTACTCGAGATACTCTAATAGAGCAGTCACAGTAGCCTTTTGAGGAGCAGTGTAGCAAGCTATACATCTAGTTATAAATAAGGAAATATATAGTTGGTGAGGGGCAGCTAGCTAATGTCAGCAGGTGATTTTTTTTTTTTTTGGTCTTCAACTACAGCTAGGCTGAAGTCGTTGCAGTGGAACCCCCTTTTTAAAAGTCTGGATCCGCCCTGCTGAATGACTCCCGCTCCCACGAAGTCCCCTCTCAAAAGGTAGCTAGCTAGCTATATGGTAGGAAATTAGTTAGTGTGATGATGTCAGTAGCTTGAACAAGAGCTTTGATTAATTGACAAACAATAAACATTACACTTAGGTCAATGTTGTAACTAGAATATAAAAATTGTGTATTCTAATATTTGATAGAGTCTCTGTATGTCACAGTTGTGGTTGTAGTGATTTTGCTCTCTCTTATGATTAAAGAAAGATAGACATTGACTGCCATATTTGCTTGCTTGGGGCCTCCTGGAGTTGCTACAATAGCTAATTTATACTCTAGGTGCAATCGTATTGTAAGCATAGGCAATAAAAAGAAAGGGGGTAAGCTCTTCTAAGGATCAATGATAGAACATTTTCTATTTTCTCAAAACACTTGAAGATTGCAGCTGTTAAAATACTGCGGCACTGAAATAGCCTAGCTTCTTTAACAGAACTTTGAGCAGGCTGTAGGACCAAGTGTCCTACAGACCTTCAGCACTTGTGCTGTAAAGCATTAATAAATAAAAATAAGAACATCCTGCCGCCAGACTGTAAAAAAAACAGTACATTTGTGAATTGAAATTGAAGTTTACCTCTATATATGTCTCGTGCAAACATCCTGCAGCCAAATTAAAAGGTAAAATTTAATATAGCTATATAGCTGTACTGGCTCAGTTATCATTTACTGATTAACTCTTTGAAAATCATTTGAAAAAAAACTATTCCATTCAGCTACAAACAAATCACTCTGTGGAGAGTTCAACCACAAACCAATCACCCAGTAGAGAGTTCAGCTACAAAAAGTCACCCTGTGGAGAGTTCAGTCCAGCCTTTTGTGCAACCCTTGTCATTTGACTAAAATTGATTGATAATAATAATAAAAATAGCTAGAAACAAATCACCCTGTAGAGAATTCAACTGCAAACCAATCACTCTATGCCACAAACAAATCACCCTGTAAAGAGTTCAGCGCCAACAAATCACCCTATAGAGAGTCTAGCTACATTGGAAGTCACTCTGTAAGAGAGTTCGGCTACAAACAAGTTACCTGGTAGTTGTAGAGATTTCTGCTACAAGCGAGATGTAATTTTAAAAAATGCATCACTATTAATATAAGCAAAATACAAAATAATTCTGGTCTTGATATCTTCCTTCTTTCCACAGTAAAGAAAACACAAGTAAAAGAAGCTCTGAAGCTGGCAAGCTTTGGAGTATAACAAAAAGAAGTGATATCTATACCAAAACAGTCAAGCTGTGAAAGAAGGGTGCAGCCCCCAAAAAAGCCATGGTGAAAAAAGATGTGAAATCCAACCAAGAAATGGCTAGGTTAATATCAAAAATTTTAATAACGCCAATTCAGATGAATTTGGTGCCAAATCCTAGTGGAGAAGGCAACACAAATACACCTGAATTGGTGTTATTAAAATTTCATTATTCTACCATCATGCACAGCCATTTCTTGGCTGCCACCTTGGATTTCACCCATGGCTGCCACCTTGGATTTCACATCTTTTTTCACCATGGCTTTTCTGGGGGCTGCATGCACCCTTTTTTCACAGCTTTGCTGTTTTGGTATAGATTCCAATAATAATAATAATAATGTATAGCTAATCATCATGATTGTGGCTGAATGTATATATGTGACTGGGCCTGCGATAATAGGGCATGTGGGCACATGATTTTTGCCTACTTTTTCACCCTTTCATCACTCATAACGTTTTGTACCATTATGCTATGGTGTTGCAATTCTCAGCTTTCAGTAAGCATTTAATAGGTATAATGATGCAGGTTACAGAATGGAAATGTACTTTTTCAGTACTGAGATATGACCTGTAGAGTAATGGGGTGTAGTTTGTGCCCACATGCCCTATTTTCGCAGGCCCGGTCACATATATTGCACTGACTATACTATGGCAAATAGTGAATGCCACTGCATGTACATTTTAGTGACTGTCACTAAGAACTTTGCAATGATGTCCACTTTTGAGCATGAGAAGGGTTGAAATGTTTTCATTTGCAGTTAATTAATTACAATTCTGCAGTGGAATAACATAAAGGTAGCTATAGTGTAAATTTAAAACATATACCTTTTACTGATCCTACTATATACGCAAATACTACAGCTTACCCTTATATGCCAACTGCGTATCTCAACTTTTAGAACATAGATACAGACTACTTCACTACACATGCCAATAAATAATTTTTTGTTATTAATTATTGTTTTACAGCTCCTATGATAACATTGTTCTTTGGAGAACACTCTAATGGTGACATGGTCTTGATGATAGTGGAGTATCCCATCTCATTGGCTGCCATACAACGATCAGTATCCATCACACTCATACAGTGTTTCCCTATGACAACAGAACACCTAGTAATCATATGAGACTGCTCCATTTTGATTGGAGCTGACTGTTCTATTAGAGTACACTGATCTACATGTCTACTTATACTTGTATCAGAAGCTGTTAGCAAAGGAATGATTATGTTTAAAAGCTAGTGTATTATCTGATTTTTCTATGCATCATGATGATGAGCTTTTTCAGAAATTTCCGGAAAGGGGATGTGAGTGATAAACTATAAGGTAGACACGAACATAGTCAAGACACATGGTAGTGTGTCATGGTAGTCAAGACCTGATCAGCTCACTTAATTCTGAAGTTTTTAGCCTCAGTAATAAAACTCATAGATCTATCAATGGAAATTGTAGAACATTCTATGTGTGTTCTATTAGAGGTCTCAAAAAGTGTGCACTCTATTAGAATATTACAAAAAGTTAACAAATAATCTGCAATACAATACTATTGTAACTTCTGCCTTCCACATAATCATCATATCTGTAGGTAAGAAGAAATTGGATATTTAAAAATGAGCTACTAATCTAGTTTATGACTGGTTATAGAGTATGTATTAAAACACAAAAAGAGTTGAAATCTATGCAAGCTGTAAAAGGGTACGGCCTTTAAAATCCTGGGTGAAAGTCACAAAATCAATGGTGGTCACCAAGAATTGGCTGCAAAGATGTGAATGCTACCCCTTTTACAGCTGGGCTGCTTTTTTTTTTGCATGGATTATGATTAGTAGTTGGAGTTGCTTTATGTACAAACAGCAAAACTGATTTTGAGTCCTTTACTGTCACAGCATTATAGTTTTGTATTTTTGTATTTGTTGGTTATAGGCCTGTTTCTTTCCCCAAATAAATTTCACAAATTAAGTCATCAATCATGTATGTACATTATCAGACATCGAACCTAATTTTCCCTTGGACATGTCAAAGTTCCAGTCTGTCTGATCAGCTCCACTAGCTATTTGTAAATACTCCTGGATATTTCAGTGAATTCATTAGCACTTACAATAGAATTATCACATACTTCATAACTAACAGCTGCTTGAAACACAGCACTATATATGACAAGTAGTAAACACTCAATGAACACATAAGTTGTATGTACCTCTTAGGGTAGTGAATCATATCGGTGGTGAGGATGGACCCGTAACAACATGGTGATAGTACAAAATGTGCTCTAATACAACCCAATACATCACACAATACAATATGATATCACTATACTTGTGTCTAATGCAGCTATCAAGAACTAGATCTGTAGCAATGCCACAGGCGTGCAACGCAACCTAAATATCACAAATTATAAACGAAACTACAAGTCTTTTACAGTGGTTTACCCCAATGTTGAATTTGGCATCAAAGTAGTCCAAGTTACACTAAAAGTACAACAGTAGAAGTGACATAGTCAACAAGGCTCAAACACACTTGCAGACAAGTGACATTAGTAAGGCCCAGTAGCTTCACTCGTTGCCTGGCCAGAGACAAAGACTCTTCCTTGTTCTCAACAAGAATTATCTATAAATATTAATTATATCTTCATCACCTCTAAGTATTTTTACCTTGCACTGTGGCAGGTTGTATGCTATCACTATCCCTAAATGTCCCTGTACATAATAAACACCACGAACACATCAAACAGCGAGTCATTTCAGTCATCACTGATATCACTACTGTAGCCCTACTGCTTATAACTTGTGGTAAGAGCAGAATTAAAACTCTCTAAGAACATAAGTTAGTGAAAAGTATTCAACATCATGGAACCCATCATATATACATTACACATTATCCCAAATCATAAAAGCAGAAAGAAAAGCCAATACACTGACCCCTCCAGCACAAAAGTCTACAATGACATCATCATTCTTTGGAGCTAACTGTCTCACATGATGCACAATGTTCTCAATCTGTTGTCTCTTACGTACAGCCCTGTCATTAGGGAGGTGACCTAATATGACATCATCATTGTCATCATTAACAAGAAGTCTCCACACCTTCACTGGGGTCCACAGCAGAAGGTAACTTATCCCATAATAGTGAAGTGGGATGGTCACTGGCTGTCATAGCTGTTTGAATGTCCTAAAAACAATGTGTGCACAAATACTTTTATATAGCACACTCAAATATAAAATACATTTATATACAGAGAGCAATATACAAATTTACCTTCACTTTATCCAGCACAACTTCCAAATTTGACAGACAATTTCTTTGTGACACTTTCCTAATAAGCATAGTATTGCAAAATGGACAATCAGCCTCAAAACACAACCTTGACTTCTTAGGAGTTTCATCCTTTATGGACGGCACATCGATGGATGGGAGGACAAGAATTGCTGACTTCTTGTGATCAGCAGAAGAAGGTTGCTGGTCCTGCTGTGAAGCAGCATAGTGCACAGATGGATCTTGTAGCATTATTTGATACCACTGTGAGGTGGCAGGCAAGTGGGCAAATACCCATTCACTATCCTGTACCAACTTCTGCAAAAGAAAAACAATCAAGTGTTAGTATTGCTATATAGGGACTTGCAATTTTGTACACTTCAAATGTTTGCAAATTTTATTTCATAATTTTGAATGTCCACTTCAAGTTAGAGGATTTTCCAGTCCTCTAAAATGATGACACTCCTCGATGCATACACTACTCACCACAAAGTGATGGAGTGTGGCAAATATCAGCAGATCAGATAGCAGCATAGAGTAGCCCTCTAAGTATCGACTAGCAGTGCGACCACTGTTTGCCAATTGTCCAGCTTGTTTGATTATCTTCTGTCTATTGTGTACCTGAGGTTGTTCACGTAAGGTTTGCTCCAGCTGTAGGAGCTCCACTGGTAATGTTACTTCAGATGAACCCATACAACTACAGCAACTCATACCAGCAATGACAGGGTTGCGTATATAAACAGTACCTGCTGTAAAATTGATTTATTGCTCGGGGAAAAGTAATTTCACAAAATCTTGTCCAGATGCTAAACTAAATGGGGTCAAGTGTGAAGAGTACGTAACAGCTTCTTGCTTTTACCTCTGATGGAGATTTCAAACAAACGTTTCTAAATCCCTGCAAGATGTCTCTAGTACAACTGCAATGCTATGACTGCTCAAATTAGCTTACCAGTAGACTGGACAGTTCTGGAGCTGCAAACTGCACTAAGTGTCTAGCACATGCGGCTAGCCCAGCCACACATGTCAGCCTGCTCTCTTCCACACAACAAGGTAACAGACACAGTCGAACCTCACGTGGGACCGTGTCAGAGTGGTAATCCACTTGCTTCACCTCATAAGACACTATATAAATACAATTAAAGTGGAACCTCTCTTATCCAGGCGGCCTAGTATCCATGTCCGTAACTAAGAATATGATTAACTTAAATACAGTTTTTTTGTTAGTGCTATACAGTTAAGTAGGCAGAGTTAGAAGTCACTACAGGTCACTCTCCTGCTATACAAATGCAACAATGTAGATATTTTTAGTAGAATAAGCATGCCACTAAAACAGGTAAATGGCAACCTTTAGGTTCTCTCCTCGTGCTTCCATCTAAACCAAAACTACAAGCCACACGTCTAATTTGGGCTGTCCAGACAATGGAGGTGCCTGGATAATAGAGGTTTGGATAAGGTAGGTTCCACTGTAAATCTCATCTATGACCACAGAAGCCTATAAATGCTGAAGCTTGTGCCTTGTGGCACTTGAAGCTTGGCGCTTATGGGGTCCTGACAGCCACAAGAGTCTTCATTAAATACCACTAGTCATAGGGCCATGGTCAAGTAAATCCCAAACTTGGATGATCTCATTAATAAGATCACCTCATAATTGAGGTCACTGTAGTACCCTAAATATAATTACATGCCCTAAAGCTGAAGTGGGGTAAAACGGGAGTCAGTGACATCTAAACAATGTAACACTACATATTGCAATTAGTGGTAGACCAGAGTAGTGCACAGCCCAGCCATCACCTCCAGCTCACCTGTTCATAAAAGATCCATCAAGCACTCTAATAGAAGAATAATAATTAAATTACTCACAACTTGTACAACTTATCCAGTTGATAAATGTGAATGGGGTTGTATTGTTGAAGGAAACCAAACTTATGGGAGACAACCAGTACACATCTGCATTCAGGGAGAAAGGAAGTCAAAAATTTAGCATGTTCCCAATAATGACTTCAGTACCCATAATGAGCAATGTACTCAGCTCATTCTTCTATTATTTATGACTGCTCTATTAGAGTATTTCGATAAGTGCATGGTAGTCTGGCGTAGCCGACCCGCGCGCGTAGCGCGAGACTAAGACTAAGACCCTCGCGCTACGCGCGCGGGTCGGCTACGCCAGACTAAGTGCATGGTGCATTACTCTAGTCCATCGCAACATCCACGAGCTCCAATGTATAACCATTACTGTTTAGCTCTCACCCCCTGAGCTGTACCTTTGTGCTCTGATCTGTGAGCAAGATAATCCACAATATACAGTAGCACAGCATCAGGTTTTCGCTGGGCAAAACTAATAGTGCTGGAAAGAACAAAAGTTAATGATCGGGACTCGTGTAACACCGTGTTCTTCACAATCACGGCAGTAACATCCATCGCAGTAAGAAACTGAACGCCACAATCAAACGAAATGATTAGCGCGATCGTGACCACGATGAACGTTCTATTAGATAGTTTTGTCCTGCTGCTATCATACCAACTCGACTTCAAAAGGATACTCAGCACATATTTTCACACAGCTATACATGGGATTTGTTATTTACAAATGAACGGGCTATAATAGATGGAGTGATGACAGACAGACACACAGACAGAAGTGGGGTTACAATAAAGTAGTGAGATGATCAATGGAGTTCTGCATTAGACCATATACAGTGGAGTGCATTAGTTGAAGATATTTCTTTTCCTGAACCTCATCCACTTCAGGTTTCTCAATTGTCACTACAGATTCTTCCTGCTAATAAAACTGTGAAAAGATTGGATGAGTGAAGAGATGTTTTACCTCTGTTTTCTCTGATGCTTTAATAGGACTGAGAGCTGATTTTGATTTCTTAGCCCCTACTCCCTTACCCTTCGTTCCCTGCAACACAACATACTCTTACTGAACAGGAACAATGCTATGGTAACCTCTTCTTTGTTGGCTTGTAGCTTTTGTTTTCCTTCCTTTTTATCCTTGCTTGTCGCTGAACTAAATGCAGCCTTCTTTTCATTTTTATCTTTCTTCTCTTTACC
Organism: Dysidea avara; assembly: GCF_963678975.1. NCBI lineage: Eukaryota > Metazoa > Porifera > Demospongiae > Dictyoceratida > Dysideidae > Dysidea > Dysidea avara. Next base: position 2,513,043 of record NC_089278.1, on the reverse strand, counting down.
TAGAGTATGTGTGTGCACAAGTGACAAGTGACATGGTTGGTAGCCAGTCGTTCACATACTTGGTGACGGTACAATTTGTTCTTCTTGCATCTGAGTGTCTGACTGACTGGCCCTCATAAACTCCTTCACTGGTAGGCCCAGGATGTTTCTGAGGTGGAGAGAAGCCTCCACCATTTTGTCAACCAATTCACACACAACCTGGTACCTAAGACAGACAGTAATAGAACTGTGGCCACATACTGTGATAATACTTACCCTATTGTGTATGACCTCTTGACAGGTTTAGGTTGTGATGTGAATGATAGTGCTGCCATGGCATCATTTAATTCTAGCAGCTTTCCTTCACGATCTTCATGATCTTCAATAGCCATGATCAACTGTAATGTACGTATCACATCATATGAGCTGCCTCAGTCTACGAACAGATCACCTGTTGTAATCCCTTAATAGACAAGTCCCATTTAGGAATGTTCAAGTCTCTTTTGAGCTGTTCACTTGAAGTAGTTAAAGCCTTTGGTGGTGCTTCTTCTTTCACTTCTTTTATTTCCTTCTCCTTCATTCTGGATGCTGCACACACACACACACAATAGTAACAATCTACTCCATTAAAACAGTTGGCTAACAGCTTACATTTTTTATCCTTCACCGACTTATCTTTCTTTCCTTTCCCATCTTCTGACTTCTTTCCACTGGTGGATTTCTCCTTTGATGGAGCAGCGACAGGCTGAGCAGGACCAGTAGTTGACTTGTCGGATTCCTCTGTCATTTCAGGAGGTCTCATAATATCCTCATACAAGACCTTGAGCCTTGTAACCACATCATAATGATAGGGTACCTGTAGTGCGAGTGTGTGATAGAACCACTAGCTAGTTCTCTCACCCCTGGATTAACTGTGGCAAATATGTCTTCTTCCTGTATGTGAAGATATTTTTGGGTAAATATATACTTACTGTACACACCATGTTTTTTAAGTTACCAGAGTGGATGGTGGAATTGGTGGTGGAGTCTTGGGAGGAGTTCGGATACTGTTCACCAAATGTCTGACCACCTTCCTGACTGCCCTTGTTGCCTGCCTGTGGTCCAGCTTTACCTACAGTAGCAGAACTAATAACTACTATACACACCATTTAGTGGGTGCTCACATCAATATTCATCCTATCTTCCTCATGTTGATCATCAAGACATGAAATACCTCTTAATACAATGTGGATTGGCTGGCCTTTACACAAAACAGGGCCAGTACATAGTGACCACTTTTCTGTAAAGATTCCAGTCTTAGCAGACTTGAACATGAAGGGAAAAGAGAAGAATTGTCCGGGAAATAGTACCCCTGAAGAAACAAAGTGTACAAGCTTCTGCTAGTTGTAAGCATTTTAAATTTACCTCCTTCTGTGTCAAAATAGAACCGCTGGATACTCTCATGTAATCTGGTTCCCAATGGGTTAGGATTGGGTACATGTTCCCAAGAATAATACAACACGGTGGTCCCAGAATTGACAAGATCCAAGTGAGTAGTAATAGCCTCTCCAGGTCCTCCCTCAAACAACACTCTCACCTCTAATGTGATGACAGTATGACACATTGACTACTCAGTCTCACTAGCTCACCATTGGGAGTCATATCCATTGTATCACTGGGTGGTCCCTCCCAAGCCAGTGTGTGCTCACCAATACATAGTGATGGTCCAAGAATAGGCTTCTCCACTACATCAGTAATAGATGCTAGTGGATCCCTGATGTTGTGTGGATATCATCGGGATGAAGGATTTGTGGGGTACTTACACTTGTGTGACTGGCTCCTCTTCAGATGACAATGAATCCAGTGAGTCAAGTGAAGCACTACGAGTTGCTGTGGATGGCGGTGACTGAGGGTGGGCATTGCCAACCACTTGTAACTCGGACATTTCCTGATGATATATAAGTAAAATCAGTTACTACAGCCCCTCTGCCATACCGGTTTGTAGTAGTGTCTGTTAAACTGAAGTTCCTTCTTTCTTCTGGCAAGATATGATGAGCCACTCCATGTGTGATGCAGTGGTGCATTCTTTTCCACACTACTAGTGATTCCTATATACAGCAATGATAAATCACTTCTATACTATTTCAAACCCACCAAGCTCTCTCTTAACAACATTAGGTAAGCCGACAAATTCTAATGGTGACTCCAGTCCCTTCTCTGTTCTTGTCAGAGTGATGCTAATCAAACAGATATACACTATAAAATGCATGGTTGTTGGTATTTTATTGAACATACTTGAGGCCAGTCTTGCTGTCCCCCATCTGCACTTGCTGTCTCCAGAACTCACACCCCACATGATCTGTAATTGTAGCAAACAATATACCACATCAAAGTGAAGGACATGACATACGTCCTTTCCCACTGTCAACAGGTGGGATAAGCTGCTCTATCATCGTCCTTTAGACTAATGTTACGATGAATCATTACAGGGTAAAACACTGACCGTTCTTCCTGTATTGATCTATAGTTGTTGGCTTGATGCATGGCCAACTTTTGAGAAGGGCTCTTAACAGTAGCTGTAGATTATCATGGAAGAGCATTTATCATATGACATGATCATACCAGTAACGTGTGCCAGTTGCCTTCTCCTTTCAGTGGTTGCAACCTCCCAAGTATTAAGAGCATTGGTTTCTCTACACTATCTCAAGGATTAATACAATGTCATTGTCTGTCACAACTAACAGGTCGGTCATATCTGATAGTTTCTGAAGGTTGTGATGAGAACTGTAGTGATGGTTTAGCACTCGATGGGGCCTAACAAAACAGCTGCTAATATTAACCAACATTGTCTCTTGCTTACGTACCACATGAAGAGGTTGTGTCAGTAACTGATGTTGCTGCTGTACAACAAGTGGACAGTGTAGTATAGTTGGTATTGCTATTACCTGACTGTCACATTGTTTGATGTAGTCCTCTGGCTTGCCGAGAATGGAATGAGCCATCAGTGTACCAGTTTGATCAAACCTGGGACCACTGACCGGTGCACCTATAACATCAGGACAGAGTACATCACCACCTTCATATCAAGTGAGAATTCGTAATTTATACATAATGTTAAAAACAGTGCTTATCTACTTATTCATCACATATGGGTAAACAAACGTGAAGTGCACCTAGCTCGTCAATGTGTATTTATCAGTAAAGTGGCAAGGTGTATGTTCTATTAGAGTATTTTAAAAACAAGATTGTCTTGTGGTACTTTCCATGAGTTACACATACTATCCACTCACCCAGAGTTACAGTTCCATGCACCTCACTGCCTGGTGGAAGAGGCTTCAGTACCGCTACCCTAATATGTAATGTTATATTAGAGTTACAATACATCTATTCTATTCCCTAAACACTGTACATGAGAAGCAAAACTGGCCACTCCAAATGAGAGTGTGGTTTCCCATCCAGACTTAAAAATAGCACTGTAGTTTTTGGAATGTGGTTGCTCTATTAGACTTTACCATCTGAGTGCTCAGACATGATGTGGGCTGTGATGTGGGTGGTCATATTTGGAGTGGCCTTACAGGAGTGCTAGCTTTCAGTGTTATTCGTAATTAATGTTGTCCTGCATACTTTTTATGCTCTGATTTGGTCAATGACTTGTGTTTCCTTATTAGCACCTTCCTGGGTTGTTCTGGTTTAGCAGCTGCGGGCGGCTTGGGCTGATGGAGCTATTGACGCAGTTATGAGCATAATTATTTAATGTTTAAATGTGACGTTTTCTACCATTTTGAAGTCTTCTTCTCTTATTCTCAATGCATCAATCTCTTCTCCTGTTAAGGCTTCGTCCAGGGGGTGCACCAATGGCTCATTTACATCAGCTCGGGAGGATACCGGCGTTATACCTTCATCAGACGTGTGCGATGCGTTGCTGACATTTCCACGCCGTTTTCCCCTTCCTGTACGTAACTTTACATCCAAGTCTGTTATTTAGCTAACACTTACCAGATGCGATTGCATCTCGCTCCTTTTTTGTGCCTTTAGCTGGATTTTTACTGCTGGACATCTTTGCTCGGCTCTTATATTTTCGGCCTTCCTTTTGTTACCATAGTGATACAGAGCACATCTGTTTCACGTGAGCTACATTACACTACAGTCATGTGGGAGGTCATGTGATTGATAATAATTAAGCTAGTACATGTACTAACAATGAAGTTCATCGTCTTCACTTGTGCGTTAGTTTTAACAGTAACTGAAGGAACGTATACCGAGTTTGGTACGGTGTACGGTGAGAAAAATGGGTAAGTGTCGATTAGATTGGTTTAACCCATAACTTATGAGCCCACAAGTTTAGCTATTTAGAGATATACATGGTACACCACAGGATGTTGAGATTCGTATCAGGCAAGGCTGATAAGAACGGAATAGCGTATGGATCTCTGGAGTACTCAGTAGAAGAGAATGGGTAGGATAGGGGCGGAGCTCGTAAGATAACGTGTCTATAGCTGTTATAAATTACTGCAGGTGGGCGGTACTCAACATAGCTGCTGGATATCAGAAGCCAGTGATATCGACACATACTGACAAAACGATCATGATGGCAGCTGGGTACCTTGAAGGAGCTCTCACGAACAAGTGAGTGATACCATATTCGTTACAGTTAGACTATTTCAAAATTGGTAATTGTAGCTATTCTGCCTCATGGGATGGCATGTTGGCTTTTGGATGCTACTAAATGTTAGGTGCATGCATAATTAGCATTTTATGTGCAGTTATCAGCAGTACATTAAGTGTAGTAATAATAGAACAGTCAGTAAATCAAAAAGCAGTCACTTCATTGCTGCTTTGTTGCTGAGTTCCATGTGCTTGCACCTAAAGCTAAATTTCAAAGGGCCAGAAACATAATTACCAATTGGAGTAGCCTTAGGTAGCTACAGACAACATTGACACAGCTGGCAACTGGTCTGGGTACATCACACACCCTTCCATAGGCCTTATTGATTATAGCTATATCACTTGTTTTTGCTGTTTTACCTAACATGTAGTTACAGTGCAACTGTACTTGTGACATTTACATTCACCAATGATGGTACATTCACCATGTCACAGGATGATTTACGACCACTATGTTAATATGTACAACTGGACATTCACTGGAAGGCCTAAAGAATTTTATGACAAAGCAAAGGAGTGGTTTACTAACCAACGTTCTTGGGTAGCCAGTCAGCTGAACAGCACAGACTCCAGTAATGATGTGATATGGAAATACATGGGCCTCATTAATGCACAGTACCAAGGTGAAGTGTTCATATTATCCTCCACTAGTAACTGTACTGTTGATCAGGTTTGTATGATGGCTACAATAGTCAAGCAGATGATGATAAGAAGTTGGATTGGTTTGCATTTGATATTCTCTCTGGCAATGGGGATATGCTCGATCTTCTATCAGTTCTTAATCCCGATAAACCAGATTTTGACACCATGTCAAAGGAAGAACTGGTATCCTGGGTAAGTATTTATCTACCCATACAAAGTGTTATTGTGTCACTTGTGTTGGGGTACTCTACAGGTCACTGCTCACTCACACTGCTCAGTTCTGATCAAGATGCTACCAGGATATGAGAACTTGTTTGGTGGACATTCAAGGCAAGTATTATTATTTATAGTCATAACATAAAATTATGCATATAACTACTTTATCTCATTCTTATGTAGTTGGTTTACATATGCGTCAATGTTGAGAATCTTCAAACACTATGCATTTAATTTACATGACCAAAATGCCGGTAATACCAATGAGTACCATATCATGTTATACATATATTAAATTGTAGCTACTAAAGTGATGTCGTTCTCAAGTTATCCTGCTTACCTGTCCTCTCTGGATGACTTTTACCTCATGGACAGGTTAGGCTAGTTGTAATGATTAAGGGGTACTCTTCTTTCATGTACACAGTGGTTTAATGATGTTACAAACAACTAATGGAGTTTTTAACCATTCCATTTACTCCCTTGTGACATACAATTCTTTGCTGGCATGGCAAAGAGTACGTCTTGCTAACTGGTTAGCTACAAGTGGTAAAGAATGGGCCTACTATGTCTCCCAGTACAACTCTGGTAAACATCACATAACACAATATTGTAGTTATACTATACAATACTACAGGAACATACAATAACCAATATATGGTGGTGGATCTGAAGTTGATCCAGTTAAATCAGTCTCTTCCTGACAATAGTTTGTGGGTGGTTGAACAACTTCCAGGGTGAGTAGTGAATTGATGTTGTCAACTGACTATACACTTTGTGTAGTCTTATGGTCAGTGCAGACCAGACACAAGTGTTACGTGAAGGATATTGGGCATCATACAATGTTCCATTTTATGAACAAGTGTTTGAACTGTCCGGCTATGCAGATATGGTGAAGAAACATGGACCTGATTTTTCACATGATTTAGCCGTCAGAGCTAAGATATTTAGAAGAGACCAAGGAAAGGTGTGGTGGCTGTATAGCAGGTTTATTTGGAGTAGACCAAGCACTAAGTAGCATGGATTAAAGAGTTTTACTACCAGAGCACTGCTTTTACCCAATATTTTGTCTTCAGGTCACATTGCAAATATATATATATATAGACTACTCCAACACCATGTTATTATGTACGAGTTTCAAGTATGAACTGTTATAGGTGACAGACATGGAGTCTTATCAGATGGTTATGCAGAGCAATGGTCAGTGTTAGTGTAGAGGTACCATCAGTTGAACAACACATCTTACAGAGTACAAGACTGACATATACTCAGAGGGTAGTCCGGCAGGTGCTATATGTAGTCGTATGGATCTGATATCTGGTGACCCACAGTCTGGTGGTTGTACAGACACTAAGGTAATTATTTCATACACATATACAATTACTATTGTACCACAATGCTTAGGTGACTGACTATAATATGGCTAAATCGATGACAGCATTTATTAGAAATGGACCCACCCATCAGGTAAGGCATGTCTTTATCAACTGTGGGCATACACCAGATTTTTTGAAATTGTGTTCCGAAAAATGTTTGTGCGTATGTATGCAGAGGCAATTTTGAGGAAGACTTTTCAATGCTTATGTTGGACCATGAAATGATGTATGCACTCTAGTGCATGAAGCACACTCAGCATGTGTAGTATTATCTAGCTAGGGGGAGGGAGGGGGCTGGGGCATGCACCCCAGGAAATTAGGTGTTACAAGTTTGAATCTGGAGGTAATTCAGTCATAGTAAAAATTGCAAAGAATGTGTATTGTATGCTGTAGCTCAGGACTTTACTCTGGTTTAGAAGTTAACTGACTCTTTTCATGAAGATTATTGCATTCATCCATAGAATAGTCATTTGTGACTCATTTTTTTGGGTTGTGGTGACTCAGCATTAATAATGAGGTTCTCACTTTGGTTAACCATTTTAACTAACGCACAAAAACTGGTTACTATTCAAAATATTTAAAATGTGCCAACCAAGCCACCTGTTATCTTATCGTTACAAAGAAGCGATCTACTATGGATGGCATGAGCAGCTCCAGGAACTGGTTTCCAGTCCAGAGGTTTGTGATGAGTGAGGATAGGGTCTGGCTTAAAAAATTATCACACAAAATGCATACCACTGGTGTAATCACACTATATAATATGTGCAATCTAGGGGGCCTGGGGGTATGCTCCTCTGGGGAAATTAGATCATCTTTGAGTTTAGCAAAAACTATTTATATTTAAATGTGCTGTTGTGTTGGCTGACTCTGTTAGAGTAATTACTCTATTAGCGTACTTCAATCTTGCTTGACCACTTTCTGAAAACCGCAGACACTACCCTGGAACTAGCTACCTCTGGATGCATGGACTTTTACTGGTTGAACTACATAAATAGCTATAAACTTTGTTAATGCAAGCTTTCAATGCATCTAATGTTAACTTCTCAGCTGGTTGAATCATCAATAAATATTTGGTAAGACAACTGCCTCTGTCTCACCTTCCTGAATTGTAGGGTATAGAAAGACAAACAAACAAACACACATATACATACATACATACCAGTGGCTACACCTGTACCCATGTGAGCAAAACTTTGTGCACTAAAACCAGTGAAATGAAGGCTGTATAGAACCTGTATTAAACTTCCAGGCAGGTAAGGTTTGCTTAAAGGTGGTTTGTAATCCATGCTGGTTTGAAGCAAGTAGATGTTGTGAATGCCTGTCCCAATGGCATCAAACAGCTGATAAGGGCCACAAGCACTCCCATAGGGTAAATAATAAAATGGTGGATGGAATGAGGAACTGCATGAAACTAAATATCATGCAGACTGACTGTACATCAAGGGCTAGAATTCCACAACTCATAAGGGGAAAGTTCTTGAAGGGATCAAAAAGTTTACACCGTATGCTAGCTAGATATATAATACTTTTAAAACATAGGTGATGGAAATTGGCAAGGGAGAAGGGTATGGGGCTAAAGCGACTAGTGTAGAGCACCCTTTCTTCTTGACTTCTATACTGTTATCTCTCCCTCATGCATGTCAATATGTCAACCACCTTACTGTACCAAAGTTGCATCTGTCTAATCAGGTCACAATGAGGTAGCCAGTCTATACTGGCTCTCAGCTTGTAAAAATCCCAAAATGTTTCAATTGTGCACAAGTGACCTGCTTGCTTAATGCAGCCACCTTCTTAGTAAAGTGGCCCTATATAGGATGAAATCACTGCAAATGCTTTTGAAAACGTGCTATAACACATAATGCAAGCCCATTTGCACCTTTCAGCACTTACGGACTCCTGCACATAACTTGTAGCCAAATGGTGCATGGGTGCTTTCTATACATCACTAGTTGGTAATGGATAAAATGCTTCCATTACAACTAAAATTGTGAAATTGGCAGCTGATATCTTTAAAGTTAGAAAGGCTATATCTGCATAGAGGGCTAAACTGTTTGCTTCCATTTCTCCTTCACAATGTAACCATTTTTAAGGCTGGATCTAGCCGTACATAAATCACACATGCACATTTTTTTTAATTGTATGTGCAGATTTTTTAAAAGAAAATTATTTGTTTTAAAAGTTGGTGTGGCCAAAACTGTATGAGCCTGCATGTCAGTAGGTTCCTTCTCTGAATTTCTTGTTGTCACTGGTATGGTATACAGCAAATTTAAAACTATAAGTGTTCCAGATGCCATTTCAGTGCACTAAATTTAAAAAAAAAAATTCTTGGGGTATGCCTTAGATTTCTCAGTGCTGATTGTCTAGCTATATACTCAGATGGCCTGACCATGCACTTACCTGTTGTCTGTGGAGTAACTGTAGCCCTATGACTTGAATCTCAGATATGCCACTGCAAAGAATCATCACTCCACCACATTGATCAAGACCAAGATATTACCAGTCAAGTATTTAATAGAATGATCAGATTTTATGCCTATAGTAACCCCCCCCCCCACACACACACACACACACACACATGCCAATTTGCATGTAAACTTCACTGCATGTGTAACCTTCATTGCCAAAGTCGACTGAGTATTTGGCTTGCTCCACCTCCCCTGTAGCCTTGATACTAACTATACTGTCATTTACTTCCTTGTAGGACATTGAGCCATTTCAGTGGAGCAAATCTCCATTCACTATACCCCATCAAGGACAGGTAACTAGACAAACATCTATTTATAACTTTATGACACATGATGTCCTCCAACACTGCAGCCAGATTTATTCAATTTTGGATTTGTGACCACTCAGCCCAACGTTCCATAGATTATGCATATGTGACATTATTATGATTGTTTGATGTATACAATTATAAATTTATAACTGCACTGTAGAGATATATGATGGTGTGCATGGTTGCTGCCGGCATGGTGTAGTAAGCAAGATACAATAATATTATTATTATGACTGTCAATTAACATCATGTGATGGCGAGGAGGTGTAACTGTCATATGATCAAAAGGAAATTCAGTGTAATACCATACAACAAAATGCAGGATTCAAGCACTAGATCACGTGACTAGCTACTGAGTCATGTGATCAGTACTAGCTTTTCTTCCAGCAGTCAGTTATGAAGTTCTTCATCTTCACTTGTGCGTTGTTGTCAGTAGTGTCTGAAGGAGCGTACACTGAGTTAGGTACAGTGTACGGCGATGGAGGAAAGGGGTAAGTGTTATAAATAATAAACTTATACAAGCGGTTACGGTATGTTCTGCCTACAGGATGCTGAGATTCGTATCAGGCAAGGCTGATAAGAACGGAATAGCGTATGGATCTCTGGAGTACTCAGTAGAGGAGAACGGGTAAGGGGCGGGGCTCGTAGTAACCATGTTCTATAGCTACCCGAGTTATAGACTAGTGCCGCCTAACTGTGTCAATACTTATGGTACAGTTCCTTCCTCCCAAGAACTGTACCAGAATGGAATAGATTAGATGCTGAGATTATTGAGACTGACTGTGTTGAAGAATTTAAGCAAAAATTAGCCCCTTTTATGTATATGGTTAAGTAACTTATCGTAAATGTATATATTTTTATAGTTTATTATTGTAATTGTACATATGTATATAATTAAGTAACTTGTCGTAATTGTACATACTTATATAGTTAAGTAACTAATTGAAATTGTACACATGTAATTGCACATCAGCATTATACCCCTGGAGGGTCCTGCTGATTAACAATAAATAAATAAATAATATCGTCTGTTATTATGCAGTACACTTGAAGCCTTTGTATTCTACAGAACAAAGTGAGGTATGAACTTGACTTTTGCAGGTGGGCAGTACTCAACATAGCTGCTGGATATCAAAAGCCAGTGATATCAACGCATACTGACAAAACAATCATGATGGCAGCTGGGTACCTTGAAGGAGCTCTCACAAACAAGTGAGCATTCTCTCCATTATGTAGACCTCACAACTGTAGCTATGGTATTACAATAGGATGATTTACGACCACTACGTTAACATGTACAATGACACATTTAATGGAAAGCCTGAAGTATTCATCAAAAACTCAAAGGAGTGGTTTACTAACCAACGTTCCTGGGTAGCCAGTCAGCTAAACAGCACAGACTCCAGTAATGATGTGATATGGAAATACATGGGCCTCATTAATGCACAGTACCAAGGTGAAGTGTTCATATTATCCTCCACTAGTAACTGTATTGTTGATCAGGCTTGTATGATGGCTACAATAGTCAAGCTGATGATGATAAGAAGTTGGATTGGTTTGCATTTGATATTCTCAATGGCAATGGTGACATGTATGACCTTCGGAATATTCTTAATCCAGATAAACCAGACTTTGATGTCATGACCAAAGAAGAAATAATGCTATGGGCAAGTACCCGTATACTTCAGATGGAAATATCATATCGTGGAAACCTGACTATTAGGCCAGCTATACTTGATTAGTTGTGACCTCACTGCCTCAAATATCACTATTTATTACAAGTGTTGAGCAGTTTTGCTCAAGGTTTTACTATCATTGTGCGATATAAAAAATGTCTCTTAGTGCATGCAGTAAAATGTAAATATTAGCTTACAGAAGGCTTTTATATATAGATAACCTTTATAGCAACAGATAGCCTGCTGTTACTATAAAAGTGACCTCCAGCCAACGTGCAAATCTCATGAATTTTATGAGAAACAGCCTCATGACACACAAAACTCAGTAGATCACTTCTGGAGGGCCCCAAGGACATATAATCTACCCAGTTGAAAAATAGTTCATAACGTGTCTTAATCAATGCTCTATACAACAGGTAATGACACAATCACATTGTTCAGTCTTGATTAAAATGCTCCCTGGATATGAGAACTTGTTTGGTGGACACTCAACGTATGTAGTAACTATGATGTTTCTGAGTGAACATCTTACCCATACATGTGTAGTTGGAATACATATGCATCAATGCTGAGAATCTACAAACACTATGCCTTTAATCTACATGATCAAAGTGCTGGTAATGTAATACAAGCAATTCCTTGTATAAATTTAGTGTGTTAATTGTTAATTATAGCTTCTAAAGTGATGTCATTCTCAAGCTATCCTGGTTTCCTGTCCTCGTGGGATGATTTTTACCTCATGGACAGGTATGAAAATAGCTAGCTATTATAGTAATGATGAAGTGATCTTTTCTTCATGTACACAGTGGTTTAATGATGTTACAAACTACTAACGCAATTTTTAACCATTCCATATACTCCCTTGTGACATACAATTCTTTGCTGGCATGGCAAAGAGTACGTCTTGCTAACTGGTTAGCTACAAGTGGTAAAGAATGGGCCTACTATGTCTCCCAGTACAACTCTGGTAAACATCACATAACACAATATTGTAGTTATGCTGTACAATACTACAGGAACATACAATAACCAATATATGGTGGTGGATCTGAAGTTGATCCAGTTAAATCAGTCTCTTCCTGACAATAGTTTGTGGGTGGTTGAACAACTTCCAGGGTGAGTAGTGAATTGATGTTGTCAACTGACTATACACTTTGTGTAGTCTTATGGTCAGTGCAGATCAGACACAAGTGTTACGTGAAGGATATTGGGCATCATACAATGTTCCATTTTATGAACAAGTGTTTGAACTGTCCGGCTATGCAGATATGGTGAAGACACATGGACAAGATCTTTCACATGATTTGGCTCCCAGAGCTAAGATATTTAGAAGAGACCAAGGAAAGGTATGACACTTTAATTGTGAAATTTTGAGGGAGAAAATGAAGGCTTTGGAGACACGTTAACGTTACAAAGCAGAATGGGTCCATTTGTAAAATTGGTTACATCAGTGATTGTAAATCACCTCTATTTCTTCCACACTGGACCCAACAGAGCTAGTCACTGTGAAGAGCAGCTTTACTGTGATTTGCCTTGAAAGATAGCCATTCTCTTCCCTGTGTTCTGTAAGGGATTCATCAAGGAAATTAAGGTAGTCAAAATACTTCTTTCTCTTCCTTCCTCAAAATTTTTGGGCATGGTCCGCATTGACTAATATATACACACACAAAATCATGTATATCTTGGATTCTTGTAGGTGGCAGACATGAAATCTTATCAAACATTAATGCAAAGCAACGGTGAGTGTTAACATTGTGAAATTACGCAATTACACTTTACTGAGATTGAAATTCTACCAGAAAATCACATAACCAGTAACTGTCTGTATGCACTAAGTATTTTAGTAAACACACTATCAGTTGAACATCATCTTACAGAGTACAAGACTGACATATACTCAGAGGGTAGTCCGATGGATGCCATATGTAGTCGTGGTGACCTGTCCAATCCCCCACACTTTGGTGGCTGCACAGATACTAAGGTAAACAGTATGATAAACTTTTATTGCCAAAAAATTATTAAGACCACTTTGTTTGTCATTAAATCCTGAAAATTGCTAGGTACTTAGTTTGTTCTTCAGTCCTGTGGGTATATTATAGCTGTAACCTGTTTCATTTATCACATCTTAAAGACATCTGATTTTGGTATGGCTAAGTCAATGACAGCATTAATTAGAAATGGACCAACTGATCAGGTGAGACATGTCTTAACAGCACTAGTGAATACCTCCTTGTGTTAGGACATTGAGCCATTTCAGTGGAGCAATTATCCTACTGCCATGAACCATCAAGGACAGGTAACAAGTTGATAGTTATTGAGACCTTTTGTTACAATACATTCTCTGTTATCACAGCCGGATTTGTTTAATTTTGGATATATGACTACCCAACCAACAGTACCATAAAATAATTAGACTATGTGATAATTGAAATAATAAACTGATGCATAACTTGTTGTGAAATAGATGTTGCATTAAACTACAGTTTTTGGCGTGTAATCATTCAAACACTGATGCAACAATTTGTGCAGTAGCATTTCACATAGCATGCAGTGCAAGATGCAATATTTTTGAGAAGCATCTAAATCTCCTCCACCAAACATTTTATGGCTGTAAATCTGAGGGGTTAAAGTCACCAAAATAAATATGGCTTAATCTATGAAATATTTATAACCCCAGCATCAATTTTAAAATTTCACTTTATCCAGATGTTCAAATTCAATGAAGGCAGGAGGTTAATGGTCATTACTCATTATTGAACAAATAACTTAGATCACAACATGATAAATGTGATTACTCTATTAGAGTATTTTGATTGAGCTACCTTATAGCAAAAAAATCATAATGTAGTGTTCAAATACAATTGTCAGAAAGCCTTCTATGTGGAGACACATTTGTTTGCTTACTAATCCTAAGAAGTAATGACATTCAATACAGGTACTCAAATGTGGGGACAGGAAACCACATCCCCCCTGTCTAAGACAGACTCCACTTGGGATAACAAAACTTGGCCTTTGTAAAAAGGTGTACCTATGGTACCAATCTGACACAACTAATATATAGGTTGTTCCAATAGCCAATCCAACTATCAGTGCAATAATAATAATACACACTACAACCATTGTTCATCCAGCTGTCTTGGTATGTAACAAAAATAATTACAAAGTACATAAAAGACAAGTCACACATGATACACCATTACTTGTGAACTAATTGGAAATACATACTATTAAAGTGCAAAAATATTTCCTTCTGAAAATGAACAATTATAAATTATGGCGGTCCACCCGTGGCTCCTTGTGTTGTTGTCTTGTCTTCAGCTGCGTCGCTCTTGGTAGTGTCATTATCATGTTCTTTATGCACTTGTCCCATCAGCAGCTTCATCTTCTGCATAGCAACCACCACATTGCCAACTCGCTATAGTAACCAGAACAGAAACCATGCATGTAAAGTGAATATTTAACACTTGAAAAAATAAGGAATGCAATGTCAATAAATTTGTAAACTTTTAATCAACCCTTAAGCCTGCACAGTCCATATAAATATGTGTGCCCTTGTAACTTTAGAAGAGTACATCCTATAGCTATGCAGTTTAGGTCATTCTACTTGAATGTGATGTAACAAGGATTAAAATGATAACTAGGGTTTTACCCAAACGTGAAACGGTGAGGCCAAAACTAGCCTTGTAAACAACTTTTCGGTAAGGAAACACACAGACCCTTTACATACCATTATAAAATGATCCATAACTTGATGGTGGTTGCTCCTATCACCTTACGACAAGTTTCATTTGCTTTTTAAGTTTCGTTTGCTTTTTCCATTACATTTTCTACCAAGCCATATATGAACTAAACCCACAATCAAAATTAAATATGAGGCAAAAAGTTTGAATCTCAGAAACGTGAGAGTTGTTGTTCACATGGCTTCATAAGTACTTTGCGGGTAAGGGTTAAAGTTAAATATTTTATTAAAAAAAAAACAAGTCATGATCTCCTACTAAAAACTTCAAATGCAAGTTGTAGTGTCTGAAATAAGTTAATTTCTACATAAACTTCATCAGAAACATGGTGTAGGAAGCTAGGTCCAGCTCAGATTGTGGTGGAGATCTTGACACATTGCTATGTGAGCCACCCTGAAATACAAAGCATTGGTGGGGGTATTACTTCCCTCTTTCAAATTTAAATATTTGGACCAATGCATTGAATGCAATTATAAAATAATCAAAATGCTGACTGCTCTATTAGACTTAACGCATTGACTGCTATATTAGTGCATTTCATGAAGAAAAAGTACTTAATTGCTCCACCTACAACATACATGGCACCCTTTCATATGGTCACTCTAACCAGCTGGTAATGCCTTTATATGAGCTCAATGAATTTTGAAGTCACGAAATGTCATAAGTGGGTTCAGCCCTATTGCTTTGTAGAGTTGACCTCAGGTTTGCACATGTAAAAGTGAGTTGTGAATACATAAAGTGTTTAGAAGACAATCATCACTCAATGAATACCAATACCTGATAATTGCTTGTGAACAGAAACTGGTTACTTAACCCGGGTTGAGGGTGTACATGTAAAAACGGTATATCAAATGTGATTAAAATGTTCTCTAAGACACATATGATGTAAGCCAGTCCTGAAAAACTATAAAGGGAAACAAAACAAACAACAAAAAAATGTGTGCATAAAAACCTACAAGGTGCACTTTTAAAGGTCAGTGTGGAAGTTTGATTTCACACACACACGCACGCGCACACACACGATAAATTCACAAATTCACAAAATTTGCACACATGGTAAGGTGCAGGAGAGGCAGTTCAGGTGGCGCATGTAACAATCCTGATGGTTTAGCCACTAATGTTACAGTAAGCACTCCCATTAGAGTTATATACACTTTGTCATAGCCAAAAATTCTCTCCCCAAAAAAGTCAATACGCTCCATTGGAGCCCCCCCCATATCTGCGACTGCTCTACGTAACCAAGTGAATATTTGTTATATGTAGTATTACATTATTATGGGTTGCTAAGGAATTAGTTTTCATGTTGTACTATTCATGGAATAGATCACAGGTAGTAACTCAATATAGAATACTACAAAGTGAGAAATGACAGACAAACTACTGCTTGAGATAAACAAACTACACAGAAAATAGTAACACACTAGTTAGCTAATTTCATTTCTCAACTCATTCATGCCTGCAAAATTTTGATAAAACACACAAACAGACAACTTGTACTGCTCTATCTCAAAATCAAATGGTTTCATTTCAGATTTTTCACTCACTGTTGCAGTGCTTATGCAACCCAACATAAGACAGATAGTACCAGGTTATACCATTTAACATTTCGATGGGTTGGCTACTTTTCAGTTTTCAAGAAAGTGGCACAGTAAAAACATTTGCATATATAAGTAGGAGCAGACCTCAGGTCTGGACAATTGTATGGTAGGAAAATAATATAAAATAGTTTCATGGATAATTACAGAATGTAGAGTATTGTGTATAGTGAACTGATTGCATCAGCTGTTCTTTTCATTGATGATTATAATTGTGTAACAAACAGAGCAGCTTCTATATTATAGCGATTACAGCAGGCAGTATGGTTAGGCTATAATTCCAGGAATTTATGAGAAGCTGTATAGTAACCTGTATAGTAACCTGTATAGTAACCTGTATACGCAAAAAAAAATTCCCATTACAAAAGGTTTTAAGAGGATGGTTGGGGTTTGTTACTAGTGAAATTAAAGACTACTTAATATTGATAAATCCTGAAGGAAAGTTGATAAAAAGGTAGCCTTAATTCACGAGAAAACTTGAGTCAAATGCCGTGATTTGTTCTGTAAGTCATAGTTTCATGCCTACAATCTAGAGATTTCTTACACAGTACCCCTATGAACCTGTCAACAATATATGTGTGCTTCGGTCCATTCACATTGCTCACTTTCAAAATGCTATTAATAACAATGCCCCCATGCTTCAGGACCAATACAGGTTAGGCATTGTATTAACATCTCGAAAGGGCGCAATCTGAATGGTCAAAGAAACACAAACTCATTTTATTGTTGACAGGTTCACAGGGGTAGTGTGTAAGGAATCTCCTGCAGAACTACCAACTTACAAAACAAATCAAACAAAATTCTCTTGCAAATTTTAGCATACCTTCTTATCAACTTTCCTTCAACAGGTAGCTTCAAATTACACTAGTAACAACCCCCCAACCATCAATTATTCTTAAAATCTTCTGTAATGATTGCTTCTATTATATTCATGGAAAAATTTGCATGCCCAGTCTCCTAAAGGTAAAATGTACAAGTTAGTATGCAGCTCCTGGGGGAATCCCCTATAGTTAAGGTTATATGGGAACAATTTGGCCAGACTTGAAATCTAGTACAGACACTCAGCCGATTTTGGAGAAAATCATACTATATAATAATCATACTATATAATCCTGTTATCTTACTTCTTTGGAGTATTTTATCCCATACAATCCAGTACACCTACTGCAACATATCACAAGGTAAAAAACTAGGTTTATTGCATAACCATTAAACGTCCATATGTTCAAATTTTTAAGGGACACAAACTTTGCAGATTGGTGTTTACTTAGCAGTTTGCAAAATTATCAGCCTTAAATATCAGCATTTACTCTATCCTAAAAATAACTAAAAATAAGTGATTTTCGAAAATTAAACTGTGAAAATCCTGCATCTTTGAAAATTCCTTGCCTCAAGAAATTGTACAAGTATGGTATAGAAAAGTTTAGTAGGGAGCTCCAAATGGAGTAAACACATCTTGTTGTAAAGAAAATAGCTTAGACATTTTATCGCCTTGATACTGACCCAGGAATTGGGCAATATAACAATATATCATTGCTATCGTGATAAAAGCATGGGACAATAACTGTATCGAGGTTATTTTTACACTTCGTGATATATCGAGTTCATGATATACTGTGATACATTGCTTACAAAATGAAATACCATTAATGTAGAGCTGTCTTACAAATACAGCAAATTACATGTTGTACGTAATTTTTACAGCTTAAGGTTGTGTTTGAGATGGATACAACAGTACGAGTCAGAGAAAAACTTGTACTTATTAATATTACATGGCTTTTCTAATTTGCACATAATATCATAATATCGATTATCATGATAAATGATATATCGTGGTGCATTTTTTCAGTATCGCCCAACCCTACACTGACAAACAAAAAACAGATATCTGACCCTTGGCTGCTGCCTATGCTCTAGCCCACCGCACTAACCATTCAACCACCAGTGCGAGCTACCTACATCTGTTCTCTGTTCTACATTATGTGAGTCGAAAAGGATGCTATATTTAAGAAGACTGTTGAAGAAAAAACCAAGACCAAGCCTAGCCCTAATGTTAACACTAAAGTCTGCCTGTTAAGCAAAATGACATCTGTATGAAGGTAAGTTTCTGATGAGTTCAAAGCAAGCTACTGGCTTCACTGGGACAGTCACTCCGCTTCCTCCACAACCCTAGCTCATCTCGAACTCACCAAAAACTACATTCATACAACTAGTGTGTTTGATGCTTGAGTTGCTTGGTCAGTGTCAGTAGCTTATGGTGGTGCTTATTGACACCGATAGTCGGTGTCAATAGCCACTGAGTTGTTTTATTTGGTATTTCATGTGACCCTCAGTAGTCCCAATACAAAACTGAAAAATGATGGGGTTCATTAGATATTCAGATCATGCTTCATGTAAGTTTGGTTCATCAACTTCACAAGACTTGTCTGTCATGTATTCTGTAAATGGAACAATGATGGTTTACTGAATTATAGTCTCATCGATGTATCACCCTCCTCAATAATATGAATTTTGCGTAATTTGCTTTAGTGGTGCTTAGTTGTTATGTGCGGTGTACTTCAGTGTCATTTTACATTGTGTAGTATATTCCTAGGAAGCATTTTCATAGGCATATATTGGTGTGGTACAGCTGACAGTACATGTTGCTCTAGAGAGCAATGTATATTGACCCATGAAATGTTTATAGCTACCAGCGATTTTGAAAATGAGCAACTGTAGGTGTTGGTTAACAAAGGAACACACGGGATAATAGAGGAGGTTGGTCATAAAGCCCATCTGTTAGAATTTTCAATCTAGCATATATGTCCACCAAACTCATGCTCACATGCACAGTTTAAAACTTTCTGAACTTTGGCTGAGCTCTTTAAACAGTAGTACTGTGGCTACATGTAAACACTTAACAGTACAAGTAAACATGAACAGCATACACCTGTGTGTGTGTGTGTGTGTGTGTGTGTGTGTGTGTGTGTGTGTGTGTGTGTGTGTGTGTGTGTGTGTGTGTGTGTGTGTGTGTGTGTGTGTGTGTGTGTGTGTGTGTGTGTGTGTGTGTGTACAGTTCCTTATAGACCTATAAGAACTAAACAGAACAGGTTTCCTGATGCATTTCCAGTGTATGGAACTATATTATGAACAGTGGAACTACAGCTACCTTCTAATGCTTCACTACTAAATAAACAAAAACACTATCACATACAGTAGAGTAGTTACACTGTGTACACTACAAACAAGTTACCTTCCAATTGCATCGAGCTCTAGTCTTGTGAATTTGCTCAGTAACTGTAGAGTGAATGTTGGTAGTACGAGCCATTCCACCACAGATCCTAAATAAAACCCACCACAGAGTAAAGATAACAATCAGAAACTACACACTAAGTTAAAAAATAAATTTAATCATGACACCTTCACACATAGAAATAAGAGTCGAAAATTGGTTTGTAGTTTTAATTGGAAGACAAAATGAGTACTCAATAAATTTGTCTGACCACAATTGTTCAGCCAAATGTTGAAGTTGGCCAACTGTTCTTTTTTAACACAAGTACAAAAAGCATTTTCTTCAGCCAGGCATGCTGTACATAAACAGCATTGTTGACCAAAGACAACTATGTAATATAAATTACATTAAAAATTTTATTTTTACAATACTAGAGGCCCCAACTTAACTCGGAAATAACCCCCATAGTATGGTTATTAATAGAATAAGAACACATACAAGTGAGATAGCATACAACATACCAAGGGTGCTTAAGGGCTTGTTCACAGTTGTACCGCTTCTTAGGATCAAGCTCCATAAGATGTGTGATGAAGTTTTTAGCTGAAGAAACAACCAATACACTATTGAGAAGAAGACAACATTCATATGTTTACCTGAATCAGATATGTCATCCCAATATGGGGAATCAAACTCGTATGTTCCCTTCATAATCTGTTTAAACAGTTCTGAATCTTCTTCATCATAAAATGGTGGATAACCACACAAGCTGAAAAAAATCCATTGGTCAATGAAGCATATAAAAAGAGTGAGATTACTCACAGAATGTATGCAATCACACCAATCGACCAACAGTCAACTGCCTGGTTGTATGGCTGCCTTCTTAACACTTCAGGGGCTGCAACAAATACATAACATTAAATAACAATGCATGCACAAAACATGCATGACAGCTTCATCACTGAATAAAGGCACTATATAAAATTTCAATAAACTCGTCGTGTTCTAGGAACCATTCAATGGGGACTCCATATCAGGCATGATCCCACTCAGCTATGCATTTGTGTTATGTCTGTTAAACAGCAACTAACTGTTGCACATTTTATAGCAATACCCACTAACTAGTTGTCATTGATGGAAATAAGATTACTACATTATTAGCATAAATTCCATGGTGATATACTTAGTTATGGAAGATCAGTAACAAGGTAGGTAACATCAAAGAGCTTATATCCCATAGGCCTATACAAATTAATACTTGCACATCGCACTCCACGGTACAGTGATACAATCACACCTCCCTAGTAGGTTCCAAACATAGCTACCGTGTGGCCTCAATAAGTAATATAAAGCATAACAATTTCTTTTTAAAAGTGATATTAAAAGAAAAGGGTTTTACAAATCTAATTTGGACAGTTGAGATGTTTCTAAACTCACCAACATATCCTGGAGTACCACAAGCTGTTTGCATTGCTGGCATTGTCTCAGGCTCAGAAGCAATCTTTGATAACCCAAAATCACTGATCATTATTTTAGAATCTTCTTTGCTAAAGAAAAATGCATACATTTTGACGGATACACACACGCATGCATGCACACATTTACAACATACCTGTAACAAAGCAGATTTTCAGGCTACAAAAGAAAAAAGAAAATACCATTGTAAAATCAGCAAATATATATACAGTGAAATCTGTTTATTAAGATCAAGTGTCCTGATTATCAAGGTGTCCTGATTTTCCAGTTCAGTTTACACATCTTTTGGACCATTACCAAGTATCCATGTTACGCAGGTATCCTCATTTTAAGCGTCCTGATTAACAAGTTCCACTGTATCAAAACAAATGGTGCAGAAATACGAAAGAATATTATTCGGATGGTTCATATATATGCCAGTGATACGTAACGCAAGCACTTTCTTCAGGGTGTGGTGAAGTAACCAATCATTAGAGAGAAAAGCTAATGTAGCTATTATAGGTACAGTGTGCAAGGGGTTTTGAGTTGGGATAAAAGTAAATGAAACAAGGGAGGTCATCTCTATACCTCCAGCTATTACTAGTTAACATTTAGTCATATATAGTTTGTCCATAGTACACCTATGACTAAAGTAGGGATTAAATGTTAACTAGTATAGTTGCAGCATTATTAACTTTACAGTGATGAGCACTGAAGGTTTTACAGCAACTTGTACTACAACCTTACCTCCCTTATTTCATTACTTTTTATTTCAGTTTCATCTATGCTCCACTATTATACAGCGTTGCAAATGAGGAACAGTGCAAGAAGTGCCTCTGCAATAAATCCAGTCACTAAAGAAATTACAACTGAAAGTGTGCCCAACAAATCAATTACCTAACCGATACTAAAAGTTTTTTTTTGTGTGATATTTTTGGGCAGGAAAGCCCAATCCCTACTATACAATACTACCGTACTGTTTGATATATAGTTTTTAGTCTGCATCAAAAATTTGAGTTTACTTCTAGAGATGGGAGTGCTTAGGAACAGCATAAATAAATAAAAGTGTTACACAAGATTTTTTTTGCTTGCAAACATTAAGTCCTAACCAAATCTGGTCTATTAGCAATCACATTGAAGACAACACAACATTTAAAGTATCAATAATGATGTGTCAATAAAATTATTTTGCATGACTAAGAACCTTACAACTACACTTTTGCATTGTGGATTGGTATATATTCTTAATACTCAGCAGGCAAGCAATAACGTAATAACAAGAATTTGCACAAGCAGTGAAACCATACAACATTATAGTATATAGCTCTTTTTGGATTCAGTGTTCACGTCAGCCTATTAGGTAGGGCTGGGGTGGGTTGTGCATTCCATTTGCATAATACAAGGATACTCTGGTAGCAAGTTCCCTTGTGGTAACAAACAATCTCCTACAGTTTTAAGTCCATAACTAGCTTTTAAAAATGGCCTATAATATGAATTATGGACTTTTGTATAACTTCAAACAAATCATTGCCTGTCACATGACATGACCACAATCATTGGCTAAAAGAAGCAATGGTGATATCTCAATAACTTCAACCATACTTTATCGAAAACACAACAGACACACACACACGTACACACACACACGTACACACACAAACTAAAGTCCTAAAGAAATCTCAGAGTCATCAAGTTGGCTAGGTGATTCCTTTAAATGGCATTCAGTGATGTAGTGCTTCATTTAGAGAAAAAAACACTCAAGAGACTAAATTGCTTAGTCAAGAAATAAGATAAATTATCATTTCCAAGCAACAGCAATGCTCAAGGTACACACAGCAGAAATTACATTGTAATGAAATAAGTTGTCTTATCCACCTCATCTATATGTAAGCACCTCCACATAAAATAAAGGGTGTTTTTTGAGTAGTAAGGGAACTGTAAGAAGACCAGTGATCACAAAAAACTGCACTGACCATTCTCTAATAATAGAGCACCATAGGTTTCTGAACAATGTAATCACTTCATAATAGTCTAGAAATTGTAAAAGAAGCCAGGAGGAATCACACAACAGTGTCACCAAATAAACATATTTGACCATAATACAAAACAACACACACTCTAACTATAATTCGATTGGCACATACAACCCAAGCCATTGTGTTAAATGGTATTTGTAATTACTACATTATCACCTTTAGATCTCTGTGAACTATGCCCTGTGAATGTAGGTAATTTACACCACCCAAAATCTGGGCAATAAGTTCGCTGGCATCTTTTTCTGTATATGTCCCCTTCTCAACGATTCTGTCAAATAGTTCACCACCACACACCCTAGGTAAGGTTAACATGACATAAACTTTGTGAGATGTAACAAAATACTGAACAGTTCCTGGAAACCATGAACAAAAACACTGGAAACCCCCTATGTTATTTCCTCAAAACAAAACACTGTAATTTAGAGAGAATACCACAAGGAAACAGACAGGAAACAATGCTACACTTATCACTTACAATTCCATTACCAGATACACCTTGCTCTTATCATCATACATTTCATATAGCTTCACTATGTTGGGATGGCTCACCCTAGTAAAAACACCAGAGACAAAGACCACATAACAACAGTAGTTGAAATTTCAGTTTTCATACCATGCTTGCCTACAAGGTACCTTTATATAAACATGACCATCATGCATTAAATCTTTAATTCATCACAGGGTTGCAATCCCATACAGCAAGTATGCTTAACTATTGTACCGTTAGGCTTGTTCATTACAAACTCGCAATAAGGGAACATCTTACTTGCGCAAAACCTCAATTTCATTCTGGAGAGCTTCTTCTTTTCCTTTCAGCTGTTTCTTATCAATAATCTTGATAGCATATTGCGTGCCAGTCTCTCTATCTTGTGCCTTCACCACCTCTGAGAACGCTCCTCTACATTACGGACCATTGAAAAATCTACCACTAGTCGTATTACAACATTTACCTCCCCAGCGTCTCCTTTATACTGTACTTTTGCGTTACCCTCGGATCGTATTTCTTTCCGAACAGCGGCATGGCATTCATAAGTTACGAATCAACAAGTTTAAAATGCTGGACCCTTAATTGGGCGGGGACATGGTGTCACTATATACATCTCCGCGGACTATGGTAATTAAGTATTCAGAGATTGCTCTATGATTCTAATACATTAGTGCAATAAGGTGAACAAGCATTTGGAAAGGACATGGCGCGCAGTTACAAACAGGAGTGTGACTATTTAGTGAAGAACTCTCCGTGCTCCTATCGGATTAAGAAAGGATTTGTTCCTAACATGAAGGTGACCTTATATCAATATACTGATTGTACACAACAGAAAATGGATTTATATCATCCAAGAGTAACTATTTACAGGTGTAATCTGCACTAAGCCTAGCTAATAGGTGGCCATTTGCAAAATTAGCTAAGTCCTGGTTGTAAAGCAGGCATTCCAAGAGTGAGTTTAAATATATCAATTGACCAAGACAAATATTATGTGTGGTCTTGTGAGACCTGGTATACTACAATACAGGCAGTATGTTACTCTGTATATAAACATGTATATTGACAATGATATGTAGACAATTATGTGTCACATGCCAATGACAAAAGTTTATTGATCGCTGCCTGTGTGTACTATAAGGATTATACCAGCCCCTCGTTGATTATCACATGAATAGTTGATTCATCTACCTTCTTAACATAAGGGACCATATGTCTTGCACTATGTAAGTCCTATAGTTTCCACTTCTACATGTATTGCACCATTGAAATACAATTTATGGATGCTGTGATTATGTTTGATGGATGATACATGATGAAAAACTACATGGAAAATATAGATGACTTAACGAAAATACTCTGCGATTTAAGGTACTCTACTATGTCATGAGTAAGCCCCCTCTGGATTATTATTAAGTGGTACTTGTGGCCAGTATGTAACGACTTGAACTAACTTTACTTTTTAAGCACTGGAAATTGCTTCATATTTTAGATGCATTGCTTATTGTGTCACTGCACTACTTTCAGTTAGTTTTCAACATTTTATAACATGCAGAACAGCAACTCTTGCCCTTGGATTGTAGTACCATAGTACGCGAGTCACAGAGCAAGTGTAAATGACATCACTAGTTGTACAGTGATATTATGAGAGATGATGATGTAAAAGGTGCAGTAGAATTATGTGTTACAAATGATGCCGGACATCTCTCACTTCCTCCAACCTTTGCAGGATGCAATTATTCATTCCTACAATGACAGGTAGACCACCTGTCTATTACTGAGAGGAATCTTTTAGCATGTCCAGTGTGTCTGGGGGGAATGGGGCTGCCTAACCCTACTCTGGCTTGTAGTGTTGCTTTCCAGAATTCTATGAATTTATCGTCACCTTTGGTTGCCCTTATTATGTCTCAGGATGTGAATGCTACAGTGGACTGTTCAATCGCAGCTAAACTTTGTAGAGAAATTTAGGCACAGGCTGCTGAATTTCTCTATTCCAAATTTACAGCGTTGTGTAGAAATTGCTGTAGAGAAGAGTTCTTCCCCACGGCTTTCTGCTATTTCAGTTGACTCTCATGGCTTCTATTTGATAAGGGAGAGTTTAGAGATGCTTAGGTATGGTTGGGCCTTGCCCAGTGTACCTGGTAAGTGTCATTGTGGAAAGCCCTTCTTGGTGGACAGTGTTGGAAATAACGCGTTACTTATGTAACGCGTTACGTAATATTATTACTTTTGTGGTAACAAAGTAATATAATGAAATACACTATGAAAACAGGTAATATAACACAAGATACTTTACTTACAAACGTAACGCGTTACCTAAGTAATATAATTACTGTAACAAGTCTAATATGACGTAATATTATTACTAAAAGTAACGAAGTTACTAATCTCGTTAGTAATCCTCTGAGTAACACCTAACCACAATGAAGTAATGAGGCCTACTGAATGAAGTTTATTCACTAGCTTCTTACTTATAACCAAGATTTGCACATTGTCCAACAACGCAATCATGTCACGTGATAAGGTGGTAGTTTCACACGTGACAGCTTAAGGCTGTGGACACAGTAATATAATATGTAATATTATTACAGTTACTTTATTTTATGGGTAATATGTAACTGTAACTAAATAGTTCTGTTGCAAGTAATGTGTAACTAGTTACTTTTACAAAGTAACTTGCCCAACACTGTTGGTGGACCATTCTATGATTTGTTCTACTGGTAGTTTTCCCACTTTGTCATAATGAGGCGAGGGGTCTGCAACGTAGCTGAATCTCGTATAGCTTTTACGACTGAATCTTCGCAATCTTAGTCAAATACGGGTAAAACTTTGGATTCTTCAGGATACTATACATTAGTTTGGTGGCACCCGCTGAATCTTTAATAGTTGAATCCCTGGATCTTTTGTGAACCTGTAAAGATTCTGAATCTCGTATGCAATTTTTACAATTTTTGGTACGTTGTGGACCCCTCGTAATGAGGTGTGTGATCTCACTGCACAGCTTCTCGCTAACGTGTGTTCTAGTGTCTCTGTGGAACCACCTTTGCAACCTTTGAGTGGGGAAACTTACTCGCCATAGTGCAAATCTGAAGGATTTCGCTAGGGCTGATTTGAAAGCACGTGGTTTTGGTCTCTACAACAGGATGCCTTTTTTTGTGTTTTATCCGAACACATCCAGCTTCCCTGTCTGTTGTGTATCGAAAGCATGAAGCAAATCAGAGAATCAGAGTGGTGGAGCATAGTGTTTTCACCCCCCCCTCCCCTAGTTTTTTTGTGCCTCTGGTGGGATGGCTCGTGAAGCCACTATTTTTTATAAGAGACTTGCAGAGCAGCTTTAACGAGAGGAACTTTATTCAGTGGTTATGGGTTGGTTGATATGTCGTTTGTCATTTGCGCTGCTTTGCAGTATGATTTTATGTATTCGAGGCAGCTGGTCATCCAGAGGTCATCCAGTAAAAGATGATGTCTTCCTTGCAGTAGCTGAGGGAGGCCTGCAGCTGGACTTTGACTAATTGATTTTGTTTTTGTTGTCATTTTTAATTATCATTTCTATAGTAAAGGTGCACAACTTATGATCCCTTACACTATATCTTCTTGTAAAGTTGCAACACTCTTGAGTTGTATTTCCCTATGCATAACATATCGTGAGCTGCAATAGGGCACATGTGCTAGGCTTCTACTAAGCCACAGGGACTTACCACCTTATGTCTTGGGAAAGAGTAGGGGTACATGTGAGCATCCGGAAAACTGAGAGACAACCATCTGGAATCTCGTACTGCACATATTCAGTTTAAAATCTTCCTGTCTGTCATAACCCTATAACCATGTGCGATTGTAACCAAACATGACACTTGTACCATTACTTTGAAACCCTTTGTCATATTGATGAAAAGTATGCATAATGTTGTGCTTGTTTCTTAGGTGGGAAAGCTGTACAAAGTGTTGTGTGACATTGTGGCTGAATTGTTCGAACCTAATTGTGGTACAGTTTTGTTTGCAGCTGCCTTCAGAAAGATGTTATAGGTTTAGGTGACAAATTCCTACATTCCTGCTACCACTGATATTACAACTCACCTAATAGAGCATCATGTAAACATCTAATGTCAGGAGCCTGATGTGTACTATGAAGTAAAATAGAGACACAAAAGCCTTATACATGTTCCGCTTGGGGACACTAAACAGTGTTGTTCATAAAAATGGAAGTTTGCAAGCACCAAAAGCCTTAGGGACAGTCCAACATGTTATTTCACCACTAACTTCTTCCCTATCATTACGCCATGTAAGTGGACCGTCTCTATTCCACCTCAGGAGCCTTCAGAGTCCATGTCTCTGTTCCATATAGTAAAATAGAAATCACCTAACCTTATAGACAGCTCTTTAGTATTAATGAAGAGATTGTGAAGGAAGATTGGTACCCTCAAGCAACCAAAGGTTTTGGAAGCCTTAGCAATTTTACAGCTAACCTCTGCAGTGATCTCACCATCACTAGACAACTTGGAACCTAAATAAGTAAAATCTCTCACCATTTCAATCTTACCACCTTTGACCACCACTGGGGAATCATCACCCTCATCAACTGCAGCTCCCACCGCCAAACCTTTTGTCTTTGGTAAGCTAACAGTTAGAAAAACTTGCCACTTGTACAAATCTCTTCCCAATCGACTCAAAGGCTGTACGAGTTACAACGTACAAAGCAAGGTCATCAGTGAACTGTGACTCAAGTCACCTGCACTTTCAATAACCTAGACTTTGCAGTTCAATCTCCCACCAGCTTTCTACCATGTTTATACAAAATAGACACTCCAGCCTCTCCACTCTGACTACTCCACCTGGTCACTATTGTGTTAAAATGGATGTTAAATAAAGTTGGCGCCATAGTACACAACCTTGCCTCAAGCCATTTCGAACCTCAAAACAATTGGTAACAGCACTCCCCACCCTAACTCCAGCCTACATCCCTTCGTGGAAGGACCTGATAATTCTCAGTATTGTAGGAGGCACACCACACTTAGCCAAGACAGTCCACAGAGCATTCCTAGGTACAGAATCATAAGCTTTCTTCAGATCCTTAAACATCATAAAAAGTGAGTCCTCATGTTCCCTTCTTTAACTGTCTGACCACAAAAATCATGTCCACACAACTCTTCCCTTCCGAAATCCGCATTGTGAGTCTGGTAACAACTCTTCAGCAATCACCTGAAGCCACTCCTGAATAACCCGACCCATCACTTTTTCTACAATGTCCAACAAGGTAATCCCTCGTCAGTTGTCACAGGATTTAAGGTTGCCCTTCTTGGGCACTGGTACGATCACAGCATCCTTCCAATCCTTAAACACTTCTCCTTCCCTCCACACAGCCTCTATCAAAGTAAGTAACCTGCTGTGCAAAGTAGGACCACCACACAAAATCATCTCTGGAAGGATCCCTGATAGTCCACCTGCTTTCTTCACCTTCAGCCGGGACAAGGCAGTCTCCAGCTCCTCCACTGTAGGGGGATCATCAAGATGTAATATTGGCTCAAGAGCAGGCATAGCAACAACCACTTCATCATCATAGATACTCTGGACATTAAGTACTTTCTTAAAACGTTGGTACCAACGATCAAGTATGCCTCCTCAGGACCCTTAGTTAACTGACCATCATCCTTCAGAACTGCAGTGGGCCTCACTGGCCTCCTGCCACCATGGACTTGTTGTAACTTACAGATACAGTCCCATCTAGTTCTACCATCCTTCACAGCTTCTTCACCTTCTGTGGCCACTTTCAAAATCCACTCCCTTTTTGCATTAGAAATGGCCTTCTACACCATACGTTGGAGCTTTCTAAAAGTTCGTTTACGAGATCTTGTACCAACTTGCAAGTATCTTGAATGTGCCTGGTTCTTCTCCTCTATCAGTGGTTTCAGCATACTGACACTCTCCTCAGGGTTAGAGTGGACTCCTCTACCAATAGACTCTTCAGCAGAGCTTGTGATACAAGATCACAAATGGTTCCAATACTCTTCTGCTGTACTCTCAGAGAGGCTCCAATCAGACAATTTCTGACTGCACTTATGAGTCACGCATCTCAGGCATAGCAAATCTATTCTCGGCAAATGGTAAAGGGCGCTTCTTAACACCTGCCGTCTGTGGGAGCATCGTTCTCAATCTGCCTCTTACCAAATAATGATTGGTCCAGCAGTTACATCTCCTCTTATCACATGCACGTCAAACAGCATCTCCTTTGGCTGGTCCTCATCACTATAAAATCGATCATATGACAACACTTAGTTGATGGGTGCACCCAAGTGCCATGATGTACTGGCTTCTTCTCAAAACAAGTATTCATCACAGTGAGCTGATTCGATTCATAAAACTGAAGAAATTCTTCACCAGCAAGTTTCTTTCTGCAATCCCATGTCTACCAATAGTTCCATGCCACCAGCCATTGGCAGGATCAAACACACCCAACATTAGGAGGAGCCTTGGCAGCTGGTGCATAATAGTCACAAAGTTTCATCTGATCCCTGCCACCATTTTCGAGTCCACTTCAGCCTAACCATGATCACCCTAGAGCTAACTGACTTCCATAGCTCACCAGCTGATCTCCATGCAGCAGTAACTGTCTTATCCAATGCAATACCTACACCTTCCCTCCAAGCAACCACATCACCAGCATCAGTAGACTTTCCAGAGTACAGTATTGTAATAACAATGGAATATGTGATAACATTAGGTGGCACAAGCACAGGTGTGTGAACACAACACAAGATAACAAAGAAGTGGAATAACGTGATAAATACTGGCATCATAGGTTCCTGGAAATGTTACAGTTAAGTCTGGGCAATATTTACAGATAGGTACATTCTAACAGTAACTATTATATTGGCTGGTAAACGCACTGCGAGAAGAGAGACTTGATTAAATACCAGGATGAAAAAAGATGAATTTTATTTAAGACTAAGGTAATAACTGAAACAGTCCAATTGCTCAAACTAATAAGAGCACTAAAGGACCATAAATCTTACTCATCGAGTAGTGTAATTCAAGACATAGAAATGTTGATTAGACGTGATCTGGCTGAAATCAATATAGTGTGTACTTCAGTTTCTACATGATTTCCCGCCACCAATTCATTTTTCATTGGTTTCTTGGAGCAGATGTTTGGCCAGCTACTGGTGAGTGATAAGAAATTCACAAAAATTTGAAGACTTTATAAGCATCATAAAGAGCGTGCCTTAGCAAGAACTTCCTTTCTGCTCCTTTTCAAGGATTTCCTTCTCACTTGTACACACTTTTCCTTAAGTAAAATGTTAAGCCATAAAACACGAATGTAAGAATGTGTACCTTGAAACTGAAATAAAGAAATGTTTGTTGACTGATGATATTATATTAATCAAAAATGATGCAATCTGGTATGTATTTTACCTACCCAAGGTAGTTGTGTCTTAGTAAGGTATTGTATACGCGGGAATTTTTGTTGTACATAATTTTCATAGTAAAGCTAACATGAATTTTTATTACATGAAAATTTGGACAAAGATGTTGGCTTTCTCCGTGTGCAATTCTTGATTTAATCACCTCTCATGTTTACTGCAACATTCCCCACAGGAATTGCCACTATGTCACTGTTTAGACGTCCTTGCAATTGGCTATCAGTATGATGCTTGAAGTAAAAATCCATCCAGATTCTTTGTAGCCGTGTTGTTGAGAATGAAATTCTTTGAAGTAAGCTTTGAAAACAGGAAGCCGGTAGACAAATTCTGATACAACAGTGATCAGTGTGATTTTTATGCAAAATTTGAAATACAAAAGTCCTGGGCTGGGAGACATCCGTGAAATTTAAAATGTAAAAATCCTGACAAAGTGTATAGCTGATAAACAGACTGTGCCAGGTATACTGTAATCCATTGTGCTTAACGCCCACCCCACTCTAGTGCATATTTGACTTTAGTAGTGCAAGGTTGGATGAGCATGCTATTCGATTGTGTTCACACATCTGTGCCACTTCAAGCCTTTGTAGTAATTTTGAAGTAGGAGGAGAGCTGCAAGATGGACCAAATACTTCGCAAGAGCTTCCCTGCCCTTTCTACATAGTTCACCATTTGACAGTTCCTGAGGAGGGTCACTTATACCCAGTACAGTTGATTGCACGTGCGTTTGAACATTGCGTAGTGCGTGAATGTGTCTGGCCTGCCTGCAAGGGCTACACAGTCACGAAAACAGCGCTAAACAAGTTCAAATACCCAAAAGAAAGAATAGAAAGTATTCCGTGATCTTCTGTTTCACCATTGAAGTTCATGCGCAGAATAAGTTGCCATATGCAATGTTCAAACGCACGCGCAATCGACTGTACCCCACACTTTAGTTTCCATACATCATAAGGTTATGATATGTGACCAACCTCCACTGTATTATACATTTACACAATCAAACCCTGTGCTGAGAAGGTTTGTAAGGAAGGACCTTGGGATGCATATAGCTTGAATATATAGTTCTTCCTTTAGAATATGTGAAATTGATCTAAGGTGTCAAGTATCTTGATCATGAGATGTATGATGACACGTAACCAACCTTCTCTGCATATATTGAGTAGATAAACTGGTGATATGAATGACAATATTAGTATTCAGCTACTGTGTCCACTGTACTACACACACCACACACACACCACACACACACCACACACACACACACACACACACACACACACACACACACACACACACACACACACACACACACACGCACACGCACACAAAGCAAAGCCTTTGGGTACTGTGCTATCACGTTCATGCCTACCCAAAGAACCAGTACTGGGACACCTATGTGCTACTGAGGTGCCGTGAGTCAGCGTAGGCAAATCCTCCTGGGGCAGGACTAGTAACCCGCAGGATACTGTACCATGTCACACACATGCACACATGCATGCGCGTGTACCTACACACACACATTAATATAGCCACTATTGTTTTAAGAATTGACATCATAATTTGTTGGGTGTTTTATTTGAGTATATGACTGCTCTATTAGAGTACCACCATCATACATGTGTCTGAATAACTCCTTTGATCTCTGGTTGGATTTCTATTAAGATTTGTACCTTGATGGTTTACTGAAGCCTGCAAGAAAATTTCATAACTGGTTTAGGTAATAGGCATGACAACAAATCACACGTGATTTTTGAAAATTGCACATAACTTGCTAGTACTTTAGTCAATCTATGCAAGAATTTGGTTTGCACACTACAAATGGTTTTACATTTGAAGCAATAAGAAGAAAGTGTGCACAGGTTATGAAAATCTTTCTGAGTGTAAAAAGAAATGGAAAATGCATAGAAAAAATATACAAATTTTTGAAGGTATGTATCTTAAATGTGGCTGTACTGATCTAGTATGGAGCATTTCCTACTCTGAGGAAGTTTGCATTGCCAGAATGGTCCATTTCTGTCAGGGCATAACTGAGTTACAGATGCCTGAAGTTATGTTTTTGGCTCAGTATAATATACACTTGTCTCTTGTGTGACCGCCTTCTCTGCATAACCGCCATGTGCTTGTCTTTGTAGTTGAGTGTTTAGCTATTGTATTACATGTGCATTAGTAATATTAATTTCATACTCTCACTATACTGTTACACTAAATTCAATACCACAATGTAAAGTTACACTGGTCCATATATTAGTAGGAATAAATTTCTTCGTCCTTATTATGTCTGCTGTATAGTTAATTTGGATATTTATGAGTTTTTCATAATCTCATTGTCTTGCGTTTCTAAGTACACCTCACAATTTCCTTTTAGAATTAACTGCCTATGAAGGGGTAGTCTGTACCAATAGTCCTGTAGAATCATCTGTGACTGAGATCAAGATCAAATCAAGGGATCAAGGGTTAAATTTGCACTTAATCAAGTGATCAAGAAGCTTTTGAAAGTGGCGATCAAGCTAGCTCAAAAATAAAACGAAAATATGTTTTAAATTGTCAAGCACAATTAAGGCCCTTTTTCAGGTACAATCAAGCAATCAAGATACATTTTCATTGATCAGAAACTTTGATCCTGGTTCTACAGGGTAATTGGTAGTGATTACCCCTTGCCTATAAAGAACTTAATGCATCAAGGTGTAAAATTGTCTCAGAAGATGTGTTTCATGCTTCTAGTGAAATAGTTTAAGAACTTTACAGGAAATGGAACATGTCATTTGCAGTGAATGTGTCCTCTCTTTATAGCTGCTGTCCAAAGATATCCTGACATTTTACATGTAAACATTTCCTACTATTTTTTTCCAATTAATGTCAAGTAAATTGTCCGGTTCTAATATAGCTGCCATCCTGCATGCTTCATTTCTGCAGGTAGACAATATGTTTATCTCTCTTATTATAGTATGTTCACGTTGAGCTGAATCCTCAAAAACATTTAATAACTCATGGATGCAATTACACATGATCTTGAAATTTGGCTCGTTTGTAGTACTGCTTGATCCGCTAAAAATATTTCAAAATCTTTTTGTTCAAATGTTTGACATAATATTTACGGCCAATCAAAATTTTCACAATACATTTCCTATGGGGAAGCCATATAAGTACAGTGTCCATTACAGTCCTTTCCCGAACTTGTAATGGAGCCAAACCGTATGTGTCTGTTGTTGACATCTTTGCTGTTACCAATAATCATCTGGTTAGCTGAAATGTTAACTCTGTTGAGAAAAAATCCACTTTTAATTTTTAGCTGTTTTTCAGGATTCAGCTCAACGTGAACATACTATAGTGATTGGAGGTTATAGGTGTCATAGGAGGTTGGTCACGCATCATAAGCCTATGATGTAAAATTACTCAACCAAGCATTGTTCTAGGTGTTAAGACTTGTTTAGCAGCTAGGAAAGTAGCGCATTGTACTGAGAAGGTTTGTAAGGGTGCTGTGACGCTGTGGTATGGATATGAAATCTGTCTTTTAGAATGTTAAGAGGTGTGAAGGTTGAATTAGTTCAACCCTTTCTTTGAGATCACGAGATGAATGATGACACGTGACCAACCTCCTCTGTAGGTACGTGTTGTGTAATGGGGATGTTTACCTGGCAGCCATTTCTTTAGGATCACAAGCAGTTTGTACTTCATCTGTACATGTGACTAATTCCATTTTTTTTCTTTTCATAGTAGTACTGAACAGTTTTGATATTTCAACTTGATATTACAGTATCACTAAATTATTGGCATACATTAGTTGATGATCTGTAGTTCTAGAGTTAGACCCTAATCATTTTCAATAATGGTAGAGTTGTGTTGAAAACCGATTGCAGTATATACACATCCATTCATATTAGTGATGCACCGATAAGAGATTTTGCCGATTATCCAATTAGCTGATATTGAAAAGCATATAACGGCCAATACTGATAACCGATCCGATGTTTATGTTTACCAAAATTTCACACATATTATGTAAAATTGCCACTTGTAAACTTGCCACTTGTAAACTTCATGTTTGTCTTATATTTATGAAAACAATACCATCAGGGTCAGTAAAATTAATCAGCTAAATAATCTACTAATACTTGCCGATACCAATATTGCTGAAATGTGGCCGATAAACCAATTTCCGATTATTTACCGATTAATCGGTGCATCACTAATTCATTTATACTGCTAGTAACACATACAGGCTTATTATTTTACAATTTGTGTTTTAGAGAATACACAGTATTCGCGATAGTCAAAATATTCAACGGTATCAAAAGCAGATACTGCGGTTTGACTAAAATACCAACACTATCTCATAGTTATGCCAAGAGATGTAACTAACCTCTATTCTGAAGAGGAGCCATATCTCTAGGTACATCAAAAGCTGGGGGGAGGGAGGGCACACACAGTTGATCAGTTTTTGTTTATTTTATTACTATGTAGAACTCACAGGATGAGTATATAGTGTAGAAGCAGGTGAGCAGGTTAAGGTTGTCTAGTTCAACTACTGATTGAGGTAGTTCATTCTGTAATTTGATGGTAATGGATTCAGACAAGATTCAGTTCTGGAGAAAATGCTGATTCTATGCAAAAGTGAGGGATGTGAGGTCTCAGCCAGTCCATGTATTAGTTATAACATTGTTAGTTTCTCCTTTGTTCAAGTGATGGCCACTTAAGTTGTTGGTTACATTGCTGTAATAAGTCATAGCAAAGCAAGCTGAACTCCTTTGCACTTTTTCTATCTGATATAGATGTGATGGCCACACTATAGCTGCATTATGTTGGAGCTGTGTTTTTGGATCTAGCTAAAGCCTTTGACTGTGTTGATCACAGTATTTTACTGCAGAAATTACCCTATTATGGTGTCAATGGTGATGCTCTTTCCTGGCTAACGAGTTTTTTAAGTAGGAGGACTCAACAGGTTAATTTTCAGGGTTCATTGTCATCAAGCGGATGCATGAAGGTTGGCGTCCCACAGGGTTCTATTTTGGGACCTTTACTTTTTTCCATTTATGTTAACGATTTACCTAATGTTACATCTTTGTCTGATGTTAACATGTTTGCTGATGACACTGAAATTCATTTTAGTCATAGTGACCTCTTAACTGTGGAGCGGACACTTCAGGCTGATATTCAGAATGTCTCCTTTTGGTTAGTAGCTAATAAATTAAAGCTTAACATTGTTAAGTCACTATGTATGTTAATTGGTTCTCGTCAGAGAATCAGTGGAAAGAGTCTTAACTTGTTCCTTGATAATTCAGCTCTAAAACAACTTTCTGTTGCAAGGTATTTGGGAGTGTACTTTGATCGTTATCTTACCTGGGACTCTCATATTAATTATGTACTTCAAAGAGTTAGAAGAAAACTTTATATGATTAATCGACTAAGACCTGTTGCTCCTAGGGTGCTTCACCTTTTGTATCAAGCATTTGTATTACCCATTTTTGACTATTGTGATACAGTGTGGTCTCCATCAAATGCCTCCTGTATTCGCAGATTGGAGAGAGTTCACTCCAAGTTTTTGTCTTCTTTGCCACCTTTTCATATTACTCAGATCTAGGCATAACTCTGGTTGAACGAAGAACCTTTCATACAGCTGTTCAGGTTTTCAAAATATTGCACAATGTTTCGCCTGCATATATGCAAGGACTGTTTTCGTATGCTACTGATGTCACTGGTCGTTCTGGACAAAATCCCCACCATTTGTATGCTCCTAGAATCAGAACCAACTATGGAAAGAGATCTTTACGATATCGGGGAACCTTGATATGGAACCGTCTATCTGCTATGTTGTACAATGCCACCTCTGTCAGACAGTTTAAATCATTATTTTGTTCTTTGTAAATTTATTTTTGTTTTGTGTGCTGTACTATTTTGTGTTGTTTGATTGCATGTAATTTCACAGGGCACAGCTGAAAAACAGCCTCTTCGGCTGATGCTGTTTTCCCTGTATAAATACTACTAATAAATAAATAAATAAATAAATATTCCAGTTGGTCTAGGGCACCTAAAAGATTTTGCTGTAAACTGCTTTTGCTCTAATTGCTTTATGACATACTTCATTGATGTGTTCTTTCCAAGTTAGATGTTCATCAATTATAATTCCTAGGTACTTGGCTGATTTATTTTGCTGGATTTGCTGACCATAAATTTGATAACAACATTTATGTAGTTCTTTGTCCTAGGTGTACACATTTCCATTTGCCATATTTTTCCAAAGTGAGAAGATTGTTTTGAAGCATATAGTATCAGTTTCCTTGCTGGAACATCGATACTGCATTGGATGGTCTAAATGAGATATACAGACAATGATGTTATCAAGTCGACTAACAGACTCGTATCTCATTGCAATTACTGTACTATTAATAGTTGCTGACTGCTCTATTAGAGTATTTTAATTTAATTTCTTATGAAATTCTTTAGTCAACTTTGAGTATGATGCTCTTGTCTTTAACACGATATATTATGCATAGCATTTATGTAACTGTGACTTAAAAGGGAAGGGAAGGACATTTGCTCCTAGTGCCCCATGCTGAATTTGCCATCAGAGTCTGGAGCCTTTTACACTAATCCACTGTACTAGGGTATCTCCCCGGTACATGGTGGCAGATTAAAGATGTAAATGCTGTAACATTTGCTGTTAACATTTTGTGTTGTTTTATCTCAGGAGCATGCAAGCTGATAAAGGCAAATGTACCCTCCTTCCATTGCTCCTTTGACTTGCATATAACTATTTGGGAGTTTCCCATTAGTTTTAGCAATAGTCTATGAAACTACTTGCCATCAAGTCCCATCCTTGTGGTCCCTACTCCTTGTGGTCCCTACTCCATGTGTGTCATATGTTGACCACACTGCAATATTCTGTTATAAAGTTGTTAAGCCATCATTTACTGTGCTGTTCTACTGATGTTCTCACTAGTAAATGTCAAATGGTTCCTGGGAAACTCTACCAGTAGACTGCTTTTATTTTCTAAATGTAAGTGTACAGCTGTCCATTTGCAGCACATCAGTGCAAACCTGATGAGGGGGCCAATTTTTTTACCCAGCCCTGATAACACATGCTCCTGACATGGCCTGCTCTTCTCAATGGCCAACAATCACAACTATATATACACAACTTAGCTGAAATTTGATTGCTAGTAGTTCATATGACGCTAAAGCAACAATGCCTTTTTTTTTTCAGGTTGAAGGAGTG
The DNA here is from genome assembly GCF_963678975.1 of Dysidea avara. Taxonomy (NCBI): domain Eukaryota; kingdom Metazoa; phylum Porifera; class Demospongiae; order Dictyoceratida; family Dysideidae; genus Dysidea; species Dysidea avara. The sequence continues at coordinate 2,474,597 of NC_089278.1, read as the reverse complement.
TTTTATGCTAATGATTTTCTGGAGAAGTTGATGTTTGAGGAATTAAAACACCACTCAGCATCACAAGGTATGGAATTATCGTGTACAAGTGTAAGCAAAATTCCTAATTTTGATTATACTTGTTAACTTGTTTGTAGCACAATTCATCATTAAATTTTGTGAACTTCTATTAACACTGCAGGAAATATTGGCACCAGAATTATAAGGGTATAATTGTATAACTTTTTTGTATTGGATGCCTTCATGGATCCTACTATACAGTATTGTAGTACTGTGTGATATAGCTTTGTTTATGGGTCAAGACTTCTTATAATTCACAACTGCACGTGTACTATTTAATAGAAGCAAGAGTGAATGGTTTTCAGGGACATCAAAATAGTTCACTTGTAGCTAATGTTAATAGTAGCAAGAGTTCATATTGTGAACTTTTGATAGTAGTACATTTTAATTGTGTTTGGGACAAGTAGAATATTTTTTGTTGGTCTAGTTTTTAGGAGAGCACAATTCAAAAGTTTTTCTTCTTTTAATTACAGAATCAGTTTGTATTGTTGCAGTTAAAGCTTGTTGTTCCCTAAATTAAGGACTTAATAGATAACAACTCCATGATAGTAAATACGTCCTAAACTAGTCGTCCTCTATATAGTTGTGAAGAAGGAAAACCATTGGTACACTTCCCATGGTATCTGTTATATAGAAGTTCCACTGCAATGACATGTATAAACATAGTCAAAAGATCTATATTGCTTTTACTGTATATATTGCAATTATTGGATACAAAATTATCATTATTGCTATAATATTGCTTGGCCTGATTGTATTATTGCTTTTAGTGTAAGTTCTAGGGAGCCATACAGGGATTTGTATCTCCAAGCAACATTGCGGCAGTTTACCTTGAACTATGTGGTTTGTTGCTGACGGAATGCTAATAACTGCTCCATGTTGTTTAGGCTATGTATCCCACATTCTAAAGCGTATTGATTGACAAACTTGTTCATCATATAGATAACCTGGGGGTATAAGATGAATGGGTAGATGATGTGCACGTGAACTAGCAAACATTTGATTTGCTCAGAAGTTCACTTGGTTGTGTTCAAATACCACAATGAATATTCAAATACAAAGCAACTTAGCTTTTAACAATAATTTCAGTTTATTTTGGTATTTGTGAGTGAATTTTGGGAAATTTGTTTTAAATTCTATTTGTATCTATTTCCAGTTATCCTTCTTACAAAATTCTAGTGCATTTGAACTAGTATTATCATGGAACTTTGAGAATTAGTTCAAACCAAAATAATGTATTCAAACTAGTTATTTGCTTGTTATTAATTGTTTAGCTTTTGAAATCATAGTCAATTAAGGGCTTGATGTTTTCATGGTTAGATGTCGCTTCAGTGTCTTTTGGCGTACTGCAATAGATGCAATGTGGTCATCATGGACTTACTGTTGTACTTTGTATCCCATTTAATTTCACTCGTAGAGCATTTTGTTGATCTATGGGTAACACATCAGTGATTTCCCTAATTTTCCTGTGGTTGTACTTGACATGATGTGAAAGCTTTCACTCAATATAGTTTACTAACATTGTTTCCTTGTCAAAAAGGAAAAGAACTAGCTAACTACATATTAGGACAAGACCATTAGCCATGTAATGTTTACTCATCAATTGGATACCTTATCATACCCCATGACAAGTTGTGATGTAATGGCTATACCATTGTTAACAATAGTGTTAAACAAACTGGTACTCCTTATACATCTTAGTAAACATCAAATTCGTATCCTTAAATGCACTATAGAATGTCTGTAGCATCCTTTGACATAATTGCTATACATGCTAATTGTCCAGACTAATATGGACGTTAACAAAAGACTTTTAAAGATATTGTGTTATCTTGTACCTCTGTATATTCCCTATATTGCCAGCAATCTAAATTCCTTGAGTAGGTAGTAAGGCCTCGGATGGTGGTGGGACACTAAATGCATTATTTTGGCATAAACAGAGAAATAAAGAATACCACTAATATTTAAAGTGTAAAGTCTGTTTGTTATAGTGTTGTGAATGCAATTGTTGCTTTGCATCATTAGAAAATTTTATTTGTTTATATATAATAGACTGCTCAACTAACTATCCAATAGCGTGTCATGTTTAATGTACCATAAGAATTGACCAATGGATCACATCATCACAGGCCACTAACAATTATGCTCTTTCCTAACATCTGGTAATGGTAATCATCTAATTGTGCATATGTAATTTATCTCTTGAGTGTTAATAGCTTGGCAGTAATGAGATTGTTTCCTAATGTGAATTGTAAATTATGTTGAATTCATTGAGAAAGCTGATGGCTTTCCTGCAAGTTGTTTTGTTGACAACGTTGCCTTCATGAAGAAGGCTATTGGGCAACTGGTTTGTTAATCTTACAGACTGTAATGGGTTAACACAGTTCTATTGTATCATTAATGGAATATAGCATAGTTAAAATTTTAGTTATGGTAAAAAGAAACAAAACTGGAGAACAATGAATCATCATACATACCATCATACGTACCAAAGGAGTAGAATAAACAATACACTTTCTAGTCTTCCTTTATGGTCAGGCAGTTGCGTTAATTTGTCGGACATTATTTATTAACATACTTAAGATGATCCGTCAAGCTGGCATTTAATTGTTTAATGCATAAGAAACCCTCTGTTACAATAGATGACGTTGTACTCCATCATTTTTGCTCGCTCATGAAGTCACGCCTAATGGTCACTTGTCTAATTTTTCTCGTGAGAGAAATGGTCACAAATTATATAGGAAATGTAATTTTGGTTGCATTAGTACTTCCTAGATGTCTGCAGTAGCATATGGACAGATCATAGTATGTGATATTATGTTAACAATGGACAGATCATAGATGGTAACTACTTTACAACAAAGAGAAGACCAGCAAGGTTACATTAGTTGGGTAAATCACATCATTATGACAGTGCTGATGACTTCAGCATACATTGTCTTCTTGTGTTGCCATCGGAGATTACTGAAATTCCTGGATTTATCAACTACACATAGTATATATAGTTGTTTACAAAACATTCTTGCTAAAGCCAATAACCTGGATTGTCTCTCTAGAAATGGCTGAATCAACCTCTTACATGTGTGCCTCTGAACAAAGCCAATTCCCCATGTAGTGGTTTCAGAGAGGTCCCATTTGAAGTTGCTGGTAAGTGTGTTCTTCAAGTATATAGTCCACAGAGAATTAGGTGACTATACAAGCACTACTCATATCTGTTGTATAGGCATAATGATTGCATTAGCGTTGGGTAACTGTGGGTTACACAGAGTTTACATAATCTCTTAGAAGTCACAGGTCATATTTAAAGAGTATGATTCTCACCTTCATGAAATGGCTGATACACATCAGTTGTTATTACCTATCTCCTATGTGATCCTCAGATGTTCTTGGTCACAATCATAGGTAATCAATTATCATCATTTCTACTGGTAATTTTTAAGAATTAACTTTTTTTTCCAACTTTCTGTGGTTCAAACTGTTTGTCTAGTTGATTGTTGGTATGTAACTTCATCAGTCCTGTGTCTTTAAATATTTGTTTCTTTGCTTTACCGAGCAGAAATTATAAGAGTTATTACAAAACTCATCTTAGCTGTGTATAGTTGCTATTTTCCAAGAGTGTTCTGTTTGTCAACAATAAGGTCTTCATCATGTATTCTTCACTACAAGAGAAATGCTAGAGACACATCACAATGGAAGAGATGTAGATGAGGCCCTACATGATATTAACAATAGCATCACTATAGCTGCTTAAGTCAAGCTCTTCAAATAGTATTCTTGTCTACCACACCATATGTAGTTAATAATCTGCTCATAAATCTAGTTGGATATGATGGATGGTCTAACCACAGTGAGATTCACCATCATAATCCATTGTGACATCAGAAGTAAATTTCTGGGACTTACTTTTCTTAAGGAGGAATTATTAAATTATCATATCAATCCTAATCTCTGTATGGAAGTCACGTACACTTTTCCATTAGTAGTCATGGAGGACTGTGACATGTTGTTTACATGTTGGTACTACCAACAATGTTCAGTTATTGTAGTTGGGGAGCATGTCATCATCTTCACTGCCTGTGACTTCACTGAGAATGTGTGTACATAGTGAATGGTTACCATATTAGGATCTATCCACCATGTATAACCTTTTATGTTCTTCAGTTGCTTGTCCCTCTGCTTGTTGACAAATAGTTAGTCTGTGTTGTTAGTTTGGAAACACCAAACTATTGTAATTGGGTCACTGGTATGTTATAGTGTTGTCTACTTGTTCACAAATGGTAAGTTATGTATGAAATAATTATGTAATGACTACATTTACCCTTCCATTTTGAGCCATGTGCACTTGTACACTGATCAGATGTCATGCTGTTATACTATGAAGACATCGTCTGATGCTTGTACAGTTTGTATAAATTTTTATGTAATAACACGTACCATATTTCCTTATATGGTCACTTCGTACAATGTACACATGGTACACAAGTTGTTAATGGTTCAAATCAAGAGTTCATGATGTTGTAAAGTGTTAGTTGATTGCTTCAGGTAAAGAGTACCGTATCTCACTGCTTTATACTAACCACCATGTTTTGTGTGTACAGTGATGGTGATATTTCAAATATTTCATTAGTTTTCAACTTAATATTTGTGATGAATGTGACAGATCATTAGAGGTGATTGCTGGTTGCAAATGATTCACAAGGAATGGATGGTGTTGATGAACACTTTCCAATCCAACTATGACCTTTTAAGAGACACAAATGGTACACAAATGGTACACACACATTTCACCCACCTTGCCATTAACATGAAGGAGTTCTTTCGTAACTCTACATGCCATCAAGGTTGAGTTTTATCTTATGGAAGAATTTTTCCCAGGGTATAGTATTGTACAAATGTACTTTAGGAGTGACTTGGTAGTTCTGAAGGTTTTCACCTAGGCTTTTCTGTGAACATTTATACATAATGTGTTCTCTTGGGAAATACTTCATCATGGTTTCTGTTCAGGCTACTGTTCAGTGTATTTGGCAATGTTGTCATGGCAACTAATCATCACTAGCTAAGCAGTCTTACCTACACACAATGTTTAGGAAGAAAAATTGTTATGTGATATTTTTGACACTTGTTAGATGTGAAACAGCAACATCAAAGACTGGTACAGCATTTTTAAAAACACGACCATGTCATATAAAAGAGTAGTATTTGTATGACCTGTGTAGGGTGTAGACTATAATAACACATTGGTAAAGCAGTCGATGTTATTCATAATCATGAATAGTTTATTTCAAGTGTTATTGTGTGTAGTGGCACTGAAAGAGAGCACGTACTCTCCCTCCTTGTCAACTAGACTAGTATATAATAGAGAATTAGTGAGCATAGTAATTACTTGTCAAAATTCAAATTGCTTGATTTTAAGCATACTTACATTTTCCTGGGCTGGATGGAATGCTCTTAACTCTTTCATTTAGGTTCCAAAACACTGGAATCACAAGCACCATACTGTTTTGTTTTTGTTTTAACGTAAGGAAAATCATCATTTGCTAATACAAAATAGGTGATTTTCAGTTGTGCTTTTCAGTTAACACTGAGGTGTTTAACTTACTAATAATATCTCCCTGTATTTGTTGTAAGAGGTATACAGACTAGTAGGGCTCAACCATAGAATGTGTAAACACAAACCATACCAGTCCAGTAGTCCAGTCCACTAAATAGTTACAGACAACAGAAGAATTTGTTTACAAGTTGTTAACATGTCCCACACAGAATCATCTATTTATATCTACAAGACTAAACTGTAACAAGAGCTCCACAAAAAATGAATCTCAATAGGTGGGAAATCCAATTACAACTGTGGTGATTTTAAGTATGTCAACAACTATTAACAATTTGTCAATTATTATTAGTACTAATAACAACAACACTACCTACTAATCTTTCACCCACAGTAACATTGTAGACATTTTGGCATGGGAGAAATTGTTCAGTGTGCAGTTTTGGTCAGGAAAGCAATTTATTGCTTATAAAGTATGTAAACAATTCCAAGAGGATACTAATTGGATTTATTACCAAACTATAACTGTTGTCAAAAGAAGCCCAGTGTAGTGGAATCCTTCAGCCCATGGTGATACCACGCTAAGCAACACATCCGTACAAATTTCCCTAGTATTGTAAATGAAGAATATTGTATGTTTGAATACCTGTGAGTTAAGGGTGTGTTGTTCCTAATTCATAGAAGAGACGAACATGTAGTACGAATGGTTGTAGAGATTATAAACAGTTACTTGCTGGTTAGAGATGGACATTAAGTTTGTCAAAAATGAAACACGAGTTTATAAAAACATTGCTTTTGATACAAGTAACAAAGAAGTGGTACTTGTAGCAAACAGGTTTTAACATACTACTACAGCTTAAAGGAGAAAGAGGAGTGTAGGTAAATGCAAACGTATTATAGTTGAGAGTATCTTAAAAATTTATTTCTGGTACATTAAATAGCTGGATAAGCAGTGTTGCTGAGCCACAACTCCAAGCACATCTTACATAAACCTGATCAGCAGTGACACTCTTAAGTTTTTCAAACCAACAGCTAGTCATTCTACAACTTTTTGCTATCCAATATTTGCCAGTTTGATCTTATGAGCAATCTGCTTTTCTAACCTCCATCTCTTAATTGTGTCAAAAGTTGTATTTATGCTGGACCAATTATCTTCGTAATGTGACATCATGCAGTGTCTGTGAAAGGTCTCTGATCCTTAGTATTATATGATATCAAAATGTATTAGAGCTCTTAATGTTATGATGATATCAGCTGAGTGTTATCAACTTCTACCACACTTACAAGAAAGTTCAAACACAAGCCAAACCACATGCTTGTAGCAGTCCTACAGGATGATGACATTGTAGGTCATAGCTGCTTGTCTAGTATTCATGTAACTAAATTTATGCATCAGTGGCATCAAGATATATCAACCACTTCTTAATTTAATTGAGTCATTATTCTTTCTAAAATTCATGGAAATGCAATATGTATGAATATGTGAATAAAGAAGACGGCTTGGAACAAATCTTGGTGTGCTCTAATGATTACCATCATAGCTGTGACCCACAACTATACAGTATGCTTGCTTCATCAGGTTTGTAATGTTTGCCCATTACTGCTGTAAGGATTCCAATTAAACTCGTCATATCCTTTTGTGCTATCAGATTACAAGAGATATAACTAATGAAGCCAACTGCTTCTTTCAGATGAAAAGGATTCCTGGCTGGCTTGGCTCTTCATTTCTGATGTAGTAGTTATTATATTAGATCATGTTTGTATGTAGTTGCTGTACAGTCCTCCACAATTGTACTACATGACTGACTAAGTACTAACAATTTTGTGGTAGTCATATAGTGTGTAGTGTAGTGTAGTGTGCGTGTGTAGTGTGTGTGTAGCATGTGTGTGTGTAGCATGTGTGTGTAGCATGTGTGTGTAGCATGTGTGTGTGTGTGTGTGTGTGTGTGTGTGTGTGTGTGTGTGTGTGTGTGTGTGTGTGTGTGTGTGTGTGTGTGTGTGTGTGTGTGTGTGTGTGTGTGTGTGTGTGTGTGTGTGTGTGTGTGTGTGTGTGTGTGTGTGTGTGTGTGTGTGTGTGTGTGTGTGTGTGTGTGTGTAGCATGTGTGTGTGTGTGTGTGTGTGTGTGTGTGTCTGAGTGTGTAGCGTGTGTGTGTCTGAGTGTGTGTGTGTTTGTGTAGTCACATACTACGCACACTACACTGTAGTGTGTAGTGTAATGTAGTGTGTGTGTGCTTGTCACTGTAAAACTATACCAATTTTGGTTATGTGGTTGGCCAAAGGGGAGCTGCAGTTGAACTATTAATTGAACTTTTTTCTTATATAAAATTACTATTCATTACAACAAATTAACCATTATCTTCTCTGATGTACGCTGAATTGTTTACAAGCTTTAACATGACTATATAGACCCTGTAAGGGTCTACTTGTTTAGTATAGTATCGGTATCCTATGGCTTCACTACCTATCATGTCGCTATATGTAGAAAGTTTGCCTTCAGTAACTAATGCCATTGGTCCAGTTACTTTGTTATATATGTGGTTCTCTCAGATGTTAGTTAATAAGGTGCAGTCTTGTTTTCTATTTTGTTGGGTTCTATTGAGATATGATGATGGTCTTGGTTGACATTGGCGTGTTACAGTGATACTATTAAGAGTGGGATAATCCTAAACTCATAAATTATATCACTTGCAGTGACTCCTGACCACAGGTCAAGGTGTGTTACCTTTACCTGTGTGTCATTTGGTCATTTTTTTCTCAACCAAATGACAAAAGAAAATCCAATCTGGCTGGGAAAGACTAGAATTTACCTTTTCTGTCTAATACTGTTACCTACCTAGTTCAGGTCAGACAGGCTCAGTCACACTGTCCCAGTATGGAGCAGCTTATATAGTAGGTCATTAAGGAAATGTGTGGGCTATGATATGTGCTGTACCCACCAAAGTAGCAGTGGATCATTTTTCCTTCCTCTACTTTCTCAATAGGTGTTGGTGGATTTCTTCCTGGAGTGAAGCAGATCGCAAACGTGGCTGCCCTTCCTGGCATTGTGGGGGTGAGTGATTTATCATGTCCATTGTTTATCTCTGAAAACACTTTGGGGGAGGAATGGCATTGATTGAGGAATGTGTGTTGACTGTTTGTCTCCGATTATCATTGCTAACACAATCTCGATATTGTTACCTATTGCCCACTGTAACATGTAGTGGCTGTGTTGTGTTCCTATGACATTTGATCTCATGATAGATGACATTGTATATTGTTATTGTTGTTATCAAGTTTCGTCGTAACTGTTTTTTCTAATTCGATTAATTTTCAGGATGCTAAGCATTTCTTTGGTTGGAACTTTGTTAATTAGTTATAGGGAAATGTAATGCAAATATTTACATTGTGTGTAGTAACATGATCTGCTGGCCACACAAGTCATACACATTCCAGCACAGAGCACACACTGGGACACACCCTCCTCTGTGTAAACTGAGTCACACATTATTCTGCCACACTTCACACCATCAGCAACTAGTGGGCTTTGAGGGTCGTGAGTGTGGTTTTCAAAGTTGCTGAGATAGTAAACAACTTGTTGGGCTTGTACTTGCAAGTTAATTTATTTTAATGGTATCTCTGTGTGAGTGAGTGAGTATGCTGGAGGGGTTCAAAGGCTTGGATTCCTTCCTTATCGATTGTATAGGGATTCAGTTGATTTTTGTGTTTGCCTATTTGTAGCCTGTTTGTTGTGTTAACATTATCCATGTTTTAGTTGTGTTGCGCAAGCATTTAAGCTGTGTTTAACCAGCAATGATAAAAATATTTTTACAAAATACAATGGTCATGACATTTGATCCACTCATGTGATGTAATCACATGATACACCACATATGATTACTGGTGTGTACTATTAATAAACATTACAGCATTAATTGATCCCATGTTAATCTCACCACATAATTACACATATTCTCACCTTACAGAGATCAGTAGGTCTTCCTGATGTCCACTCTGGCTACGGGTTTGCCATCGGCAACATGGCTGCCTTTGATATGGGTGACCCTAAAGCAGTTGTGTCACCTGGTATGTGTGTGTGTGTGTGTGTGTGTGTGTGTGTGTGTGTGTGTGTGTGTGTGTGTGTGTGTGTGTGTGTGTGTGTGCGTACATGCATTCGTGTGTGGTGTAGTGTATTTACACAATACATTTATATCTATGCAGTAGTATGGTGGGTATTTATTGTATAATGTCAGGTTTATCATACTCCCACCACAGGAAGCGTTGAGTGTTGTCTGCGGCCTCCACAGAACACAACTTGCGGTCATGGCTTACATAATAATGTTATCAAATTAAAGCTTTATGGCTTACACAGACAATTACCATTAGTCTGCACAGTTCATTGCAAAAATCTTGTCATAGGTTAGGCAAGATTGAGCTGATAAAATTATTTTGCGCAACAGTGTTGTTTTGAACATTCCAACAGCTTTAGTGGTGGAGAAACAAAGAATTGGTTACTCCTTTTTGGGACAATGGTTGTTAGAATTATGACCTATATGGAACATCAATATTTTGTGGCTAAGTTCATTATGTGTGCATGTTAAATATTGTATCTCAAGAAACATGAGCATATGAACAAGTAGAACAGCATGTGTTTGTTTCACTTTGAATTAGGGCTGTGCGATAATAGTAAACCTATATCTCAATAAATGACAACCACTCAATGATCGATATAGTCTCGATAATGATGTGACATCATAGAACTATTCTGTAATTGCTTTTTTGCATATTTGTTACCATAAAGTCATGTAGTGCTTGTTAAGTCAGTTATCACTTCCCTAACTAGTTTGACTCCTTTCTGCCACCTGGCTGTGGTTGATTCACAGTAGATTACGAAGACTTACTATTATCTAAATTATCTCCCAGCCCTACTTTGAACACTTTTTATGTTAGTAGGGTAGTTACACTGTTAGTAGGGTAGTTACACTGTTAGTAGGGTAGTTACACTGTTAGTAGGGTAGTTACACTGTTAGTAGGGTAGTTACACTGTTAGTAGGGTAGTTACACTGTTTAATACACATAAGCAGTAATGCTATGAACAATTAGAGCAGTATGTCTTGATACTTCTTGTGTGAATTATTTAGAGTATTAGAGTAGCCATATTGCTAGAAACCATTTAGATGCTACTATTCCTACTGAGGACAATACCATAGTCATCACCCTCATTTAAGATGTAACACTGTAATAATTTTCTTAGGCTTGCAGAGTTTCAAGTGTCTCTCAAGTTGACATTTAGTAAGTACTCCACTAGTTTGCAAACTTGTCTGTACCACCCTTGGTAGTATTGATGGCTGAGTTCAGTGGACTATTTTTTTTACTGCAGTAATGAAGCCAGACCTAAGTCTTTATCCAAAGATTTTTCCCCTGTTGTGTCCTTAATACTGAGAGTTTGAGAGTGGTTCATTGTTAAGTATATTGTACAACCACCTCAGGTGGAGTTGGGTTTGATATCAATTGTGGTGTGAGACTGGTGAGGACAAATCTTGATGAGAAAGCTGTCCAGCCCATCAAGGAGCAATTAGCTCAGGTATGATGCTAATGATTTGTGTGATAAAGAAGTTATTCATGTTTCCTCAAGTCCTTGTTTGATCACATTCCTGTTGGGGTGGGCTCTAAAGGAGTCATTCCTATGAATGCCAGGTGAGCTAGTAGTAGTGATGCTAATAGCAGCTAACTAACCTGATTCTATTAAGTGTGGGTTCTGATCAAATTAAGAATAACTTTTTTTATGTATTGTTAGAGACCTTGAGGAAGCCTTAGAAATGGGGATGGACTGGTCTCTTAGAGAAGGTATATTATAGTTGTTAAGGTGTGACGGTCATACTGGAGAGTCACTATTAGGGTACGCATGGGCAGAGGACAAAGAACACTGTGAGGAAAATGGTAGAATGTTACAGGCAAATCCGTCTAAAGTCAGTCAGAGAGCCAAGAAAAGGGGACTCCCTCAGGTTACATACCATCTTAATGATTTAAGTGTGCTTGTTTGTTTGTTATTCCAATAGCTTATGTACACTTGGTCAACACACCAGTATACTTAAGCTGTGTGGTATGGTTTACTTGTATTGCTATGAAAGACGCTAAAGACACTAACTTTTGTGTGTGTCCAATTAGCTGGGCACTCTGGGTGCTGGTAACCACTACGCTGAGATACAAGTGGTAGATGAGATATTTGATAAACATGCTGCGACCAAAATGGGCTTGGACCATACTGGTCAGGTAAACAAAAACACTTGTGGTATATGTGTGTGTGTGATAAAACATCTCTATTTAAAGATTATTTGCTTTGTTATGCACCTGCTATATAATGATTACTGCCATATATGGTCAATCTGTTTTCTAGGTTTGCATTATGATTCACAGTGGAAGTCGTGGCCTGGGGCATCAGGTTGCTACAGGTATGTGAACTAAAGGGTATAATGTATACATTGTTATATAACTGTAGTCACAAGACAAGACTTGATAAAAATTATAAATGTTATTTGCTATTAATAGTCCATTGGTGGTGTTACCATCTCCAATAACACCAAGTACTATATTTGTAACACCAAGTACTATATTTGTAACATCAAAGTAAACTTGCATAATCTACAGGTGTCGACCACACATTCTTTCTTTGTTTCAATATAATGTATTTGTGGTGTGATGCTTATGGGCTTATGTCAAACCTGTTCTGTTGTAACGTTATGTAAGAGGTATGCATATACTCTTTGTCATACTACTATACTATATTCACAGATGCATTAGTAGAAATGGAAAAGGCAATGAAACGTGACAGAATTGAAGTGAATGACCGCCAGGTATATGAGTGTTCAAGACTTATGTATGATTTTGTCATCAGTCAATCATATATTATACGATTTTTTTTTCTGTTTATCTCTTATCTTACCTGTGAAAGTAGTGAGGTAAACGTGTGTTCCTTCTATTTGACTCGTTTCATTACAGTTAGCTTGTGCCCACATCACATCTCCAGAGGGACAGAACTATTTGAGTGGAATGGCTGCAGCTGCCAACTATGCCTGGGTCAACAGATCCAGTATGACCTTCCTAACTCGACAGGTAATGATCATCTGTGTGTTGGTGTGTCAAATCTAGATTTTTAGTGTACAATTTTTTTTGAAATGCAACTTATCTGCAGCATCTAATCTCACTATATAATGCCTTTCAGATGGAACCACATAGTGTATAGCATGCCACAAGAGGCTTTGCAATCCACGTGTGTGCTGTATCTGATGACCATTGCCACAAAAAGAGTGTGGGTGCTTGGCTTCCTACTGTTGCAGCTGCACGACATATGAATCCCTTACTAAGTTATAAGGTTACAGTATTCATTCCTCTTGGCCTTAGTTATTCTTAATAGAGGTACACCAATATGGCTTTTTGTTGTTATATATAGCCAGTATTGGGCAAGTTACTTTGTAAAAGTACCTAGTTACATATTTTTTTTATTTATTTATTTTTTATTATGATACTAAGACAATGATGATATAAATAAACACTTAAACAGTGGGCAGAGAGGCAAACTCTGCCCAGTCCTGGGATGATGGTATTGTTGCCATTACAGAAGCAGCATTGCCACATTGAACATCAATGGTAACCTTCTGAATCAAAAATTGGGTGGCCCTATTATCACCAGACTGTTCCATCACCCGGGAACCTATCCGCCTCACTAATGAGCGTGCACAAAAAGTTACATATTACCCATAAAATAAAGTAACTATAATAATATATTACTTTGTGTCTACAGCCTTAAGCTGTCACGTGTGAAACTACCACCTTATTACGTGACATGATTGCGTTGTTGGACAATGTGCAAATCTTGGTTATAAGTAAAAAGCTAGTGAATAAGCTTCATTCAGTAGGCTTCATTACTTCGTTGTGGCTAGGCGTTACTCAGTGGATTACAAACGAGATTAGTAACTTCGTTACTTGTAGTAACAATATCACATAATATTAGATTCGTTACAGTAACTATATTACTTAGGTAACCCGTTACATTTGTAAGTAAAGTAACTTGAGTTGTATTACCTGTTTTTATAACGTATTTTGTTATATTACTTAGTTACCACAAAAGTAATAATATTACATAACACGTTACTCCCAACACTGGTTATAGCTGATATGGTAGGAAATGCTTTTTTTTTCTCCAGCTGTACATTCAGTTTGATGTGTTCACTGTTTGTAGCCTAATAAATCCAAAGGCAGTTAGTAAAAAAACCTTCTAAGGACACTTTTAACATGTCTGATACAGAGGGGTCTGTATTTGCTACTTGTTTGTGATCTGATACAACATGCTGTACAGAAACAAGGCCATACCAATTATCTGTGTGCCCTCCCCCCATCAAGTGTTGTCTTGTTTCAAGTTTTGATAATATTCATTAGGTCGATGACGAACATACATACACATAATTACAAAAGAAGTATTTACAAGTTATTTACATACAATCACTGGTGTACAAAAATGCATAAATAAGATTGGTGTTGTATTGATGCTATACATCAAAACCATCATCGTCATCTTCACTTTCTTCTTCTTCGCTTGTTTCTATCGAGTTCCTTTTGTATGGACCACTTTGGCCAGCCAAGTACATTATAGTCAGTCTCTTGTGTAGGTCCATTTCCTCTGCTTCTTGTACAACGTTCTCGTATCTGGTGATCATCTTCTTTAGTTGTGTGTAGTGCTGGAACCTCCTATCATCGTCATAGATACTTCTGTCATCAATTCTGCATTTTATGCAGGAGACGGAAGCGTTGCAAAGGATCGTTGACATGGGCTGGCCGTTAGGTATCGCCTCTAGTAGAATTGTCGTTTGGATTTCTGTGAAGAAGCTCTCCTTTGGGTTAAGCACGTACATCGTTTCCACCCAAGGTTGAAATGTTCCGTCTCTTAGCGCGTCAAGCTGGTCGATCATTGTGTTTTCCGTAAACAGTTGCTCAAAACAGTTGCTTATTCTAATGGCTTCTTCTTTGGTGAATGCTATCTGTGTATCGCCACTGCTTTCTTCCTCCAAGCCACTGGACTTGTTCAGTACCCGAGACTTTGTTCTGTAGTCGGGATCGTACAGCTTCTCCATGCTCGTGGCTCGCAGCATAAAGGAACGGAGGACACTAACCAAGTTGCTTGAGAACATACCGAAAGGAGTCTTCACTCGCTTGTTTCTCATCACCTTGAAGCCAAGAGGTTCCAATTTGCTGTATCTGTTCAGTTCAGTAGCCGCGTCTAGCGTCAGGCTAAACGATGGGTCAGTCTTAAGAAAGCAGACATGAGCTTGAGGCGAAAAATTAGTCACCATTTTCTTACTAGTCGCGATATTAGTTAGTCAGTCGAAAAACTTGAATGCCAAGACTGCCTCAGTTGCCTCCTTTTATAAAATTTTGGTGATGTCACTGTTGTTATAACGTGACATATTTGTGGCTAGCTACATCAGGTATCTACCCTTGTCAAGCTTCCCACAATGTTGAACTGTTGTACTTTGGTCATGTGGCACGTTCCATTCTCTCAGTGTTTAAAAAATGTATTAGCTACTGTTTGAAATGTCTTTGTAGATGTTCCTGCTTGTGGTAGGACTGACCTCCAGTACTACACTGGAATGTGCCATCTTTTCCTTTAAAGCTTGGCCTGTGGCAGGATGAACCGAGGGTCTTGAGATGAACTTTCTACCTGACCTACTCACCTTTAGCAAGTGGTCGAGTAACCGTAACTAATTACAATAATGTGACTTACAAAACTGTTACATTTTCAATATTTTTGTTGGTCAGGATGGCTAGTGAGAACCGGCAGATTTTCACAACTCAACACTGTAAGATCTTGAAGATCTGTAGCTACATTGAGTTTTTGTCATCAGAATATGTTGCATGTCTCGTATTGTAGCAGCTACAGACAGTGACTTTCATCATAAGCTGCCCCAATGCTTTCCTCTAATTTCTATGCTGTTAGCAAGAGTTATTAACTCTTGTTGTATATGTTATAAAACTTATCCCATAAGTTGCAATACAATTATGGTACTATTTATTCAATATTTACAGTAGGTTATAGCCCTTGTATTTATTGAATGGCCAGATGTGTAACATTATGTTGTACAGTTTTGTTGTCCGTAGTCAGATATGTTTCAATGTGTCTATTCACCTCTGTGTGTTCGTAATATATTCCTCTGAATATGTTAAAAGTCGGCAACACAGGCATACACAAAAGTTGTGAAAGTGTTGCACAACTATCAAGGGCTATTATTAACCATACCAAATAAGAACAATTTAGTCATATGATGGTTGAGGGGACTTTGTATAACATGATTATTTGTTTTACTGACCACATTGTGTTTTGTTTGGTCATTTTATATTGGCAGGCGTTTGCCAAAGCTTTCAAGACTGCTCCTGATGACTTAGACATGCACGTCATTTATGATGTGTCCCACAACATAGCTAAGGTTGAGGAGCATGTGATCGATGGCAAACAACACACCCTGCTAGTTCACAGAAAGGGCTCAACAAGAGCATTCCCCCCTCACCATCCACTGATACCAGTTGACTATCAGGTAAAAATGTGACCTTATAAAGACATAATTTTCTTATGTCTTGTTATGATCTCACTATAAATATTACAATGAATGTGTAATAGTGTATTAACTAATAGCATTACTACTGTGTGTTGTTTTAGCTGACTGGGCAACCAGTGTTGATCGGTGGCACAATGGGCACATGCAGGTATATATTTAGGCTGAGAACATTACCATATTTGTCAATAAAGTGGTGTAAACATTATGACAATGTTTTCCCCCAAAATAGTTATGTGCTAACAGGGACTAACACTGGATTTCAGGAGACGTTTGGTTCTACCTGTCATGGAGCAGTAAGAAAATGAGATGATATATATTGATAGCTAGTTGTTCACAATATCATTACTACATAAGTGGCTTCATTTTAATGGCATTACATGCACCACCAACTTACTAAGTGAAAGATCTTCCTTGAATGTTATTGTATTACTAGAATGGGTATAGTTAGGTCTTCATGACATTGTATATTAACTGTAGTACTAATATTTGTGTAGTTCCAGTTTCTATGGGAGCATTGTGTTGCGGCGTGTTTAAACTGGTTCACACCTGTGTGTCAAGTTATGCATACTTCCTTCCACAATAGTTCTTGTACTGTTATTAGACGGGATGTGTGCTAAATGAGATTGGATGTATACTGTTCTGTAAATGAATTAGTGTAAATTACAGTGGAACCTCTCTGTAATGATCACTGTGGGACCAAGATGTTTTTGCTCATTTTGTTACAATTTTCTAAGAAATTAAATTGTATGGGGTTAGACTTAAATCTTTGTCGATGGCTTAATTTGGAGAGTTTGTTACAAGAGGTTCCATTTTAGTGGTGTATGAAACCATCCTCCTCTTGTTTTTAGGGTCGTGCTTTATCCAGGGCTAAAGCAAGGTGAGTTTAATGTTATGTGATTGCTAATTCCCCTCTGCAATTGTATGCTGTAAACATGAAAAACTATTTTTAATGAATGAAATTGAACTTGCCAGTTTATTTTCAGTTTGTGTTGTTGGACATTTAATATCATATCCAATCCCACTACGACAACAATAATTTTTACCACCCTAGGCAAACAATTAATTGTATTTATTTAGTCAGACTTCCAGCAACACATTTTCCCACCCACCGAAAAGTTTCGTCATCTGAAGGAAACAGCAGATAGTACTTAGTAGTATAAATAATTTGAGAGTTTAAATAGTAGTTTTAGCTATTTCAAATATTTAAAGATATTCAAAGCTACTTATGGCGGAGGATCTTAGATCTCAAAAGGAAGCGGTACAAATGTCATGTTTCAAGCTAGGGTCTCACAAACATCCTAACTGGTGGTTTCCTTCTGTTGCTGAGTTCTGGATATAGTATATCACTCAATATTAATATATTGTTATGCATAGCATCATTCATTGTATTTTAGGGTAAATATTGTTTCCATTACGTGGTAGTGACGTGGCTTGTTGTGTGCTTTATAACAATAGCAAGAGAGGAAGTACTTGGAAGTGCCTTATGTATACAAGTTTAAAAGGAATATATGTATTGAACCACGTTAGGGTATTCATCAGTTAGTTTATAGCCAGTTGTAGGGAAACTCAAAATTACCATTTTCCCATGTACATCTCTTATGGGTTGTTATCCATATTGGTGTGGTCATTAATAAAATGAGGGGATGTAACTATTGTGTAGTTTATAGCCAGTTGTAGGGAAATTCAAAATTACCATTTTCCCATGTACATCTCATATGGGTTGTTATCCATATATTGGTGTGGTTATTAATAAAATGAGGGGATGTAACTATTATGTCATCTGTTACAACTCTTCACAGTTTGTTACCATAATATATAACTTGTATATACACAGCACCTGGTGGCTATACCCCATGTGGGCTTCTTACCCATATAGCAGTTATTTTTAGTCTGTGGTATGCTAAAACTGCTTCACTTACAATTGTAAAAAGTCCTCTCTAATTATTGGGAGGCCAATGGTAGAGTTCTAAAACACACCAAGTTGTGGATTAGCAGTGATAATTTAATCAGACTTGACACAGAACAATGTAGCTTATCATAGTGGAACAAACTTGTAGAGCTACACAATTCTTAGAAATGTCTTCTTTGTTGCAATACTCATCATTGTAATTGTGTTTTAACATGTGGAATGTTATTATTAATTGTCAGTTTCCATAAAGTGTCAATACACACAGCATGCATTATTACCCTCAACAGTAATTATATACACGTGCACTGTGTTAATTAACACATATTTCGTGACTTAGGCGTAACCTGAGTTATGAAGATGTGTTGGAGGCTCTAGCTAAAAAGGGAATCTCAATAAGAGTGGCATCTCCTAAACTAGTCATGGAGGAGGTAATGTACTATATGTAACAGCTGTCTCTTAGTTTATAAGTGTCATATCTGCAGGCACCAGAGTCATACAAGAATGTCACAGAAGTAGTGAATACTTGTAAGTAATGAAGGAGCTGATGTTGCACCTCATACCATTTCCACTAGGTCATGCTGCTGGTATAAGCAAAAAGGCAGTCAGGTTGAGGCCAATTGCTGTAATTAAAGGATGATGATGAAACTTTTCATTTCTAAATATTTTGTGAAACTGGATACATGCAAGATGTGCTATAATGTGGTTAAATACCAGACAATCATGACACAGCCATTTGATCTATTAATATTCTTGCAGTTTTATTAATTTGCCCTTATATGGATAAAATATATTGTTACAGAATTATCAATTATCATATTCTATTTATATCCTGTTGCTAAGCAATGGTGGAGTCAGGAATGCTTGCAACACCAAGTACTGAAAAAACAACAAGTATCATTTGTGCTGAGGGCGATAGGTGGTTTTCATTGTTGATTTAACAACCACATTAAACAACACTGCAATTTACTGGACACCATGATGGTAGCTGGCCTTTGTCACTAGCTATAAGGATGTGACATCAGGTAGGTAAGTTAAAGAGATGCTAATAACTTCAAAGGACAATTGGAAGAACCGTTGTTACACATACTTCCACTAATACAAATGTCACGTCACACATGCAGATGATGTATGGAAAAGGAGCTTGGTCAAATTACACATCTTGAACTTGTACAGTGTATATAAAATGAAACATATATTAGGTCTTGTCCTAGTATTCCGGTGGTATTAGAGCTGCTCCAGCCATTCTTCCTTCGTCCATCAGACAATGAAATGTTCCACATGCATTGTGCTGAGGGTGGGGAGCATTATAATGTAATGGAATGAGCAATATCAAACTCACTGTGTCCTGTATCTCTAATGCAATCCCTTTTCCTCTTAAGAATTCCCTAACATCACGTGAAACATGCTTGATCTTAACCCCAGTTCCCAACACGACTAGCTCTATAGAAATGTGATTGTCAGTTATATAACTGATAATATTATACATGACTTACCTATCCTTGGTCTAACAATGTGGAAGAGAGTTAGGCTCTCTGGAGTGATCTCGTCAGGTCTCACAATCTTTAAGTATAAAATTTTTGTTTACAAATGACAACATTAGACAATGAATTCCAAAGAACTGACATGTTCAAGGAAAGGTAAAACACAGGAGACAATTGTCTGTTAGTGACATACTAAAATAAATGGCAACAACAAAGTTAATTAACATTGTGGAATGCGTCAATATTTCAGTAATCAGTCCTGTTAAAAATTAAACCATTAAATCATACCACTAGCTTATATTAGCTGTTACCATATAATATAGTATGTATGTGTTGGGCTGGATCCTCAAAAACTCATGGTTGTAATTACACATGATCCTGAAATTTGGCTCATTTGTAGTATTGCTTGACCTGCTAAAAATCTTTTTGTTAAAATGCCTGACACACTATTCACAAAATTTCCACCATCTGGGAAACCATAAAAGCACAATAATCTGTTACGACCTTTCCCCAAACTTGTAATGGAGCCAAACCAAACATGTCTGTTGTTTTTATCACCACTAATCATCTGGTTGGCTGAAATGTGAGAAAATATCCACTTTTGACTTTTAGCTGTTTTTCAGGATCCAGCTCAACTTGTACATACTATAAAAGCAGAACTGGAAAGTCAGTACAAACAGATAGGCCACTAGGAACATAGTACACATGAAGGAAACAATCTTGTATATATGTAAAGAGCACTCGATACAGTGACTGGTGGTTTTATAGGGGGTATTTACAGTAGTAGCGCTTGCAAATTCACAATAAAGTTTCTTATGACTACTTGAGAGTGGCTATTTTTCTAATAACCTGTAGTTAGTGTAGTGTTTATTTTAGGGCTTGCGGTCTGTTTATTTTGGGTTATTCAATGAGTGCAAGTTTGTATAACCTCACCAAAGAATTCAGAGTTGTTTACTCCAATTTCACAACTTGAAAGGTGACTAAGGAAACCTCCAGAGAGTTTCCTGTGTTGGTGGACTAAATTAGTTCTGACATCCTGCAGCACTGTCAAGGGGACTGTCCTTGACCAGTAAAAGGCAACTATAACTAACAAGGTCAAACAAACATTCTCAGCTTTAAGTGATCTCAGGACCTTATAGGCTACTACTTTTGAAAGGGCAAGTATGTAATTAACATGTTTTTTTTATCATAAATGCAAACAAGTATTATGTGATTTTATGAACAAACCCCATGATTAGCTTTGTAAACAAACATTTAAGACACCACAAATATTTATAGCAAAATCTTAAATTTCAAAATGTAAATTCATTTATGTACACTAAGTGAGCGACAAGATCATTTGTTTGTTTTCAGCATTATATCTTTAGACTACAAATCTCTGTAATTCTTAAATCACATAAAGCGATTTTCCCTTGTTGTAGACCCCTTTGGTGTACAGACAAATTTTAAACTGTAGTAGCTAAGTATGTTTTAAAGGAGTCCCATGATTTTTTAATGGCGTGGGTCACTTCAAAAATATATTGCAGTAGCAGAGAAAATGGATTGTATTTCTGACATTATTTCTAGCCAAAGACCTCATCGATAATATCAGCTATTCATTGTTATTTATAAGGTATTGGTTTAGGTGAAGTGTATCCGTGTGTATAAGGCTGGGCGATAGTGGATTTTTCAATGTCTGAACGATAGTAAGACACTGTTCACAATAGACGAAAGCACATGCAACAATAGTGAAAATTCACCTATTTTCTACTTATTACCTTCAAAGAGATATGCAAGTAGGGATGATACTTATGAATATGTTTTCACTAAGAGACTAAACAGCGTTTTTAGGCAAATTTTTACTCCCGAATATTTAAAAAAAAGAAGCATTTTGCAGTAATATCTGCATATTTTACATAATTAATGTCCAATAGTAATTTTTCAAACGATAGGCAATACCGATAGCGATACTATTCCAATATGATCATACTATCCCCCAGCCCTAGTATATACAATTCTAAATACACTACGATTCAACAATGCTACAATTCTAATTGAGAAGGACACATTCAAACTTTCTATTTTACTGAAATCATCAGCTGGAAAACAGCACTGCAGTGTGCATGGTATTTTAGTAGCTACTGGGGCAATCATGTAGACCCACCTTGAGATATTGAAGCATCAAAACATACTATAGTGCAGAATCACACTTGTAGGACAATGTGTTACTGCATGCAAGACAAAAATTCACTCTCATGCATACTCCCAGTGATCAGAAAAGTCAATGAAATAGTAGGCAACCTCTTGAACATATACTCTCTGCAGTTAGCCCAGACAGATAGAGGGGATTTGTTTTCATTACTCATGCATGAGTAAGCAGTTTCTACTAATACTACATACATAAAAGTGACATGATATTGCCACTAGCATGGATTCTTTATTGCATGCATGATTATGTGGATAAGCTTTACTATATATGGTAGAAAGTACACAGATATTTCTACAAAGAAGAATTAGCTAACTGTTAAAAATCTAGCTATGTACAAAATACAAACTATGGATTTTTTATAAAATCTCCTTCAGGCTATCATTCGCATCATGCTTGTCCAGTCTCTGACACAACCTCATTCATTCATGTATTTCAAAATAGACGCATATCTTTGGCCATTATATTTTGCAAAAATCTTGGTACATTGTTTGGTGTTGTAAAGCATAAATAAATAAATAAATGATTTTGTATTGTTTATTGCTATTCAAATAATGAGTATGTTATTCATATACACATCAACAATGCTTAACTACACAGGTGCATGGCCACCATATATAGTTAGTAGGAATTCACTGAAGCAGCAAGTCACAAACCTTCACTATAGAAAGTGCCTTAGACATACATTTGTTATATTGTCACACACAGTTCAATAAAGGAACAAAGAACTACAGAAAACACCAACTATACAGTGACCTATATAACCCATAGCTTCAACACTTGTATATTGACACTGTGAAGATCCTGGATGAATCCAAAAGATAACAGCAGTGATTCCAGGTATTACACAAGTATATAATTTTGATGACTTACTGAAACTGAATACTGAGGACATTGATCAACAAGTATACAGCGAAAGATTTAAACAGTCCCATGTAAATACTGTAACAAGCTCATTACAAAATGTTAACTAAAGACATTTACACAAATTCATGGAGCATCTTCACCACATCAGTGTGGCCTTCATCTGCTGCATACATCAGTGGGGTCCATCCATCCTAAAGTTGTTCATGTGACATAAATCAGTATTGAGAGAAACAAATTATTTTCAGAGAGTTCACATGTCTCTAGAAATGATCTCAAATGTAGTGTAACTTGCTCAATCACAATGCTGGCCAGGTCCAGGATGTACATCATTCTTTTTCCTCTTTCACCACTAGGAATAACACCATTTGCTTCTTCCTGTCATGATACCTGTGACCAAACTTGTGTTCTCTCCATATTTGGTGAGGAGTAATTATCTTCACAAAGAAAAGGGTATTAGTGAGTAGTACTATTCACTGGGCTGGAACACTGGACAACTAGATCAGCTTCTTTAGACCTTCTGGTCAATGCAATACCATGACTGAAACATGCATACTGCCTAACCTCATCTCACTAACAAAATGTACAGACTGATTTTGTGGTAACTACCCAAACAGAATACTCTTACTGATTGACTCCACAAATTGTAACCTGGGAATATTAGTACAAGGATAGCATCATCAATTCTGTATTTTTGCCATCGCAAAGAAATTTATAGTAAAGTGGCACAACGCAAAAATTGTGCACTTTTTCATAAAAGCATGAAACTTTCCTCTATGGCCATTTTTTCCCAGACATTTGATCATTTCTGTCTTAATCTCTTTGAGGCATTAATTAACTTGTTAAAACATGATATTAAAATGAAGATCTTGTTGAACGAAACAACTTTGTTTTTATTTGAAGCTAATAGGTGATTTCATTCCAAAAGTTATATTAGCCATGAATTTTGAGATAATTTACCTCCCCTGGGTAATTTACATCCCAAGGGCAAAGAATTCTGCAGCTAATAAAAGTGATCGCAACTTCAAAATGGAATTACCTATTAACTTCAAATAAAACCAAGTTGCTTTGTTCAACAAGACCTTACTTTGGTACATGTTTTAACACATCAATTAATGCCTCAGGGAGATAAAGAAAGAAATGGTCAAATTTCTGTGTAAAAGTGGCCACAAAGGTCAAATCTGTGATGGAACTATATCAAAAAATACATGTTATGAGGAATTAAGACAAATGGTAGTGTTGCGTGGCCAAGAAAGCCAGCACACCACACCGTGAGTACATTTTACAGGAAGAAACAAAATGCAATTTTCACACATACGTAGCTCCATGCTTCCTTCTTGAATTGGAATCATTTTTATACTACAAACACTATCCACCTTCAGCACCCCACACACCTAATTTGAGCAAGATTGCCTAACGCAATCATGAAATATAAGCGTTCAAAATCGGCTTAATTTTCTTCATCTTTTTTCTTTGTTTAGGGGGTTCGGGAGCTTATATTATTCTTTTCGCACATTTTACAAAAACCATTATAAAATGCAAATGCATAGCTCAATTTTCTTGAGCTTTGGTACACTTTAAGAACGTATTGTGACACAATCATGTACCAAGTTTGGTGCAAATCTGTCATAGAGCTATGGATGATTATTTGCATTAAAAAAGGCCAACTTTGTCACGCCTACAAGGTAAACTACTTATGGAAATAACTGATATGCATATAGGTTAACCATCTTAACTCAAACCGTTTGTGGTTTAAAAGAAATCGAATTGACAGCTATAGAGTTACAAGAAACCAAACAACTGTAAATTGTGGAGTCAAAGTACTCTAATAGAACAGTCACTGCGAGGTTATGTGCACGAAAAATGTTGAAAAAAACTTACCAGAATTCGAACCAGGGACCTCCATACTGAACATCCAACCATTGAGCCACTGCTATCACAGCTGATCACTTCACTTAATTTAATGAAAATTCTAGCTAAAATCTACTCAATAGTAAAAGTTTGTAATAAATCTACCAATGGATTGTTCTAGAAAATTTCATGTGTGTTCTATTAAAAATATGCGCTCTATTAGAGCATTACAAAAGTAATCAAATGAACACTGTAATACAATACTATTACAACTTCTCTAGTATTCCATCAAATCAAAGTATTATAACCATTTTGGTAGAGATTGACAGGGTCATACACTACCATTAAGACCTACTTGCGCCAATCATCATCATCATAATCATAATAATAAGTGCTGTGATAATAAAACTTGTGACAACAGGCTGTAAAAGGTGCAGGATTTGCTTTGCAAAATTGAGCATCTGCATGAAATGTCGAGATACTCTAATAGAACAGTCACTGCAAAATCGACAGATAGTATACCTACCTCGGAAGGAATTTACTTTGTTATAAAACACTATTGCAAATAAATATAGGCACTACATATATGTTACACCTTAATATAGTCATGAACTAGCAAGCACAAAATTATATCAGTATAAATTGGCTTTGGTATTGGATCGGTAAGTAATTTTTTGCATTGGTAGAGCGCTAGTTTGTCTTGTATCATCTTCATTGCATCTGTAGATAAGAAGAACAATGATTTGTATAACAAGCCGCAAAGCCAGTTTATTGTTGGCTATGGGTATACATTTAAAATACAACAAGAAGTGAAATCCACACAAAAACAGCCAAGCTGTATAAAAAGAGTGTGGCATTCAAAAAAACTGGGGTTAAAAAAAAGTTGTGAAATCAAAGGCGGTGGCCATGGAATGGCTGCAATGATGTGGATGATAATAAATTTTAACAATGTACCGTATATGACCGCATTAAAGCCGGGCTCAAATACACGCAGGGGCTCAAATATACGCCGGGTACAGCTAGGAGACTGTCATAATAAACGCCGGGGCTCATTTAAACGCCGGGGTGCTAATGATATGCACTGAAAGGGGTTCTAAACTCGTGTCAGCTGCTAACTATACAGTGATGTCTCGTCACCAGTCTTATGATGTCTTGTCTTGTTCGACTATGCCTTCTCTTCTGGTGATGGCCATAGCGTATTTATCGTGGTCATTGTCATCTTTCCACTCGACTTCTAATGTTTCACCCAGCAGAGGAGTCCAAATGGGTTTATGTACGTGATGGGCTATGGATTTCGTAGGTACTTGTACTGACACCTGTCATTCTCAACGAGTGACTAATAAGAAATAAACGCCCGGGTCCAAATTAACGCCGGTCTCGTTTAAACGCCGGGTCAAAAATGATTTATAGGAAATAAACGCCCGGGCTTCTATACGGTCATATACGGTACATTATTATCATCCACATTATTGCAGCCATTTCATGGTCACTCATAACTTCTTTCACCCAGGCTTTTTGAAGGCTACACTCTTTTTATACAGCTTGGCTGTTTTTGTGCGGATACTATTTATGTGGAAAGTTTCATACTTTTATGAAAAAGTACACAATTTGGCTAACTTTGGGGGCTACACAGCTATACTATTACTATACTATTATTACTTTTGGTACATTATACTGCTCCGCAGTGCACAAATCTTGGTATTAATGAATACCATGGTCTGGTGAACAATTATAAGGAGTAGACTGAGAAGCATCTGTCTGATTTTAGTGGTTTCTATGGTGACAGTGGAAACTGCATTGATCTAATAGCAATTGTTTTGCCAAACTAGTTGAAGCTACACACAGTTTCAACAGCAGTAGTAGTAGTACACAAACTCCAGAATACCTACACAGAAGTTCTGCAGGACTAAGATGACTGTCCATGGCTCATGAAAACAAAGAGGAAGAATATCCACTACCACCATGCAAGGCAAGGACAGATGTTTGCTTCTCCAGTTAGTGCAGTCTGGAGCAAGTTATATTGTTCCACCAAGAACATGATACTACTGCTGCCACCACCTCTTCTCATTCTCTCTCTCACACACATACAGACACACACAGGGCCAGAGCCCAGAGATTTTGAGTTGCATGGACTACAATGGAGGTCATAGTCATGCACACTATTCAGTTTTTATTGATCAAAATAATTATTATGATCTTTAAATTAGAGAACATCTGCTTTCATGTGATACTCAACTGCATGTGCTAAGCACACACAACACGCCAAACTAGAAGGGTCTGGGAGCAGGAAAATTTTGAAAATGGTTGCTCTGAAATAGCATCTGGAGGCTATTTTACATGCAAAGTCTTTTGTAACATCAATGGTAATTTTGTGCTACAGTACCAATTAATTCAATTTCATATCTAGTTAGTAGCTAATTTTATTTTCATGATACAAAAATTCTCAAAGTGAAAGGACTTTAGCCGTGCACACACACACACGCGCGCACACGCATGCACGCACGCACGCACCCATGCACACACAACACATAGCAAACATAAAGCAAAACCTTCAAAGAAACATAGTTATTTCCACCCATCAAACCAATACCTAAGCACCACTTGGATACTAGGTTGGTGTTCTAGGATAGGACTAAGTAACCTACAGGAGCATTATGCTATGTGTCTGACAGATTGAGGTCATGGAACACGAATTAAACACTGCTATGCAAGAGAGAATTTTATTCCCCAGGTTGCCAGGTTCCTAATTTATATAACTGGGTAGACTGGGTGCATTGTAAGTAAAGTTTCTTGTTCAAGAAACTGGGCACCCAAATATCAAAGATGGAACTTGCTATAACCAGACTGGTGCTCTATAAGTTATTAACATGTTTCACAGGCATAAAGTCCTGCCTGAACCTAACCTACTATTTGACACATGGACAGTTGACATTAGCTTTTATTCCCAATTAGAAACCCATTGGTGACACAGTTGAGTGGACTACTTCCCCAGTTAACATCAGGTCCCAATTTATAGCTTGTTAGGCTGGAGCAACAGTGAATTTCTTGCTCAAGGAAACAACAACATACATCAGTGAGTACTGAACCTGCATATAATATTATGTACACAAGCACAAACACACACATGTATGCACCCCCCCCCACACACACACACACACACACACATACTTACACACAATTATTTACCTTCCAGTGAAAATAAGCTCTGGGAAGGAGAGCAATAGATCCAAACACTTTATTTCCATTAATGTTAAATCCTCTAGTAGTATATCCATCAATGACTGGTGATTGTAAGCTGTTCATGATCGGTAGTTTAGACATAGTGATCCCCACTTGTTCCACTTTCTCATCACTAATGCATCGTTGCTGCTGCTGCCGACTCTCAACTTGATAAGGTAAACACCTGGGTGGGGACATGACAGAAGCCTGTATAACTCTCTAATACAGCATACAAATGATGATGACACGCATGTGGCTTCAACTGGGGCTTGATGTTAACATGAAATAGACCAATTATAACACAAGTGGTATTCCACAAAGTACTGATGAGATAAATAGGAGTCAGTCCTTTAACTAACTAAAATTGAAAAATCAGAATGGTCAAGCAAAAAATACTTGATAAGAGTCAGACTCATTCAGTGTAAATTCAGCTGTACAATGCTGTACAATTAATACACAATACTTCCCAGTTTTATAGCTGGCTGACTGAAGTTTTGTTTTTCTCAAGAAAAGAACGTAGCAGTAAGTCCCCCACCCAGACAAATTGGGTCACAGCCAGCAAACATTCAGCTGTATGTACACAACATACATATGAGTTCATTTCATATTCTGAACTGTTGACATAACTATGCATGAATGTGCACACAAACACAAACTACGCACTACAAACATACAAGCAAAGCAAAGCTTCCAGCAGCCATGCAAAATGCTGCCTACCAACACTGAGATGCCTGTGCATCACTCAGACACTCGAGTCTCATGCAGGCAAATCTTTCTGGCTAGCAAGGTATCACAAAGAAAGGGTGTGGAACCCAAAGTCCTACAACGACCCTATACTGCTACAAAGGCAAGGACAGTGGGCATTTGATACCCCAGTTAACATTGATGTTACTGCTGAGTGGGCTACTATCTCAGTTGATACCAGCCCATTTAAACAACTGGGTAGATTGGAGCAAGGAAACAACAATAACAACTTGGCATCAGACCTGAAACCTTTCATTATCAGGTCAATGCTCTAGCCACTTGGCTATATATGATTCCCCCTCACACACGCACACAAGCCTACAGGACACAGCTAATGCCGCCCAACAAACCAGCACTGCCCTGAGGATGCCTGTGCACTATTCAGGTGTTTGAGCCTTATGCAGACAAATCCTTCTGGGGGCAGGGCTAGTAACCAGCAGAAGGACTGTCCAGATCTCACAAAGAGGTTGTGGAACCACACACACACACACACACACTCTTTACTACCAAACCTTAATACTGTGTACCTTAAGGAATTGTGACCATATTATAAGTAAAATAGCAACTTTCTATCAATGACCCTCTCTTGCATTCACTTTTACCTTACTGATTACTGTAGTCTCATTGAAGATTAATGAAAAACTGAAACTACTGTAGTAATTTATTACATATTCAGACAATACCTATTTAATACACAAGGGGTACACACAGACTATATTATAGTTCTTCACATTTGACACGTAGGTAGATAGTTTGCATTAGGTTAGCTACGCTAATGTTGTCCCTTCATGCATTCTAGCTTAGTGTTAGACACCTCTCTGGGGGACGCTGGACACAGCAATAATGACGTCAGGTTATGTTGACTATATTCGATTGTGGGTGTCCATTTAGACATGTTCCAGTTATAAACATACTTTAGGCGGGAACAGCGAACATATCTTCTTGCAATACTTTGCATTATCACCAACCTCTACTCGTTGTAACAATTTGAATCCTGCAAATCCGTTTTACATTTGCGCAACATAAAATTATTTATTCTTGTTTACTGACGTCATAATATTATTAATTTTGCAGCTTCTCTTGTGCGCTCCAATTTGGACTAGGCAAAGATGTCCGCTGATAGTGAAATAGGTGGAGATGGACTAACGGGACCTTATCAGACTCTCAGCGTGGTGGGAAGGACGAAAGCATTAGGAATTAGTCCAGGTATGGTCTCGTGTAGCGAGTTAAACTCGTCAAATTACCTCCGTGCTGCGGCACCCTTTTTGTAACAGCAGTGGTGAACTATTCGCTTTATAAATATCAATTACATGCCTATTCATAATAGCCGTTAATTCGGAACAACTTATAATAAGTCAAGCGTTTCAGGTAGTAAAGTATTAATTAATTTTATGTTGTACCAGATGTAGAGCTGCCTGTACTCAATATAAGGTTTCTTACTTGATTTGTCAAAATGACATGCAACATGGTCAGCCACTAGTACATGATAGTAGCAATTTACATACATAATGCTTTTTAAAAGCTATTCTGGTAGGTTATAATGTCAGACCATTTTTAATTTGGTTGGTCATTGTGGCTTTTGGGTCGGAAAATGATAGGTGACAGGCTGTTATTTTGAGCTCTGTAGTTAGTGTATACCACTGTGTTATATGTTTTTTTTGCAGATGAAAGAAGAAAGCCTCCTCCGGTACCTAAACCAATAGTATCACCAAGATCATCTGTACACAGTATGTAGTGTGTGATGTGACATTGATATGTACAACCACAATACCATACAATAGAATGAGTAGCTGATTGTATTTAGCTGTACAATAATAAATCTAATAGTATTTCAGGAGATTATATATAATGACTACAATGTTTACATGTTGGTGATCTGCTGTTTCCTTACAGTGGGTCAGGATGGAAGTGGTGGTAAAGTGAATGGGTAAGTTCTTGTATTCAAAAAAAAACCAATTTGTTTACTACACAATTAGGTCTGGTTCAACTACACCAAAGAGTAAGGTTCCTCCACCTGTAATTCCATTCTCTAAACACAAGGAGAACAAAAAAGTTTATGATGAACACTCTACATTTATGGAGCCCCCATCTCCACGTGCCATACACAACCCAGTGCCTTCCCCACGTACCATCCCACCTGTTCCCCGACGTAGTCTTAGTCCAGAGCAAGTGGCCACCACAACAACAACTGCCAAGTCTCCTTCCCCTATTCCATACCAGACTCCTACAGTTCCTAACTTCTCTTCAATTCAAACAGCAACTCCTAGTTCATATGAAGAGCCAGTGAGAGATATTAGTGAACGACCTCCTATGAAGACACCAGAAGAAGGGGATAAGCCATTAACAGATGCTCCTCTTGGCATATACAGTGAAGTGGACACTAATGCTATTGTAGCTATTGCAGGATTGTCTCGTGATGGGGTGCAACATGAGTATAATGTTGCAACATGTGGGAGAACTGACCCAAATGCTCCCCCTCCGTTACCTAGAAACAGTACCGACTACAGCAGTCTGGAGAGGAGTGATGTTAAAGAGAATCGTGTCCCGTCACCTGTGAATACTACTGATGCTAGTCATGTCCCTCTTCCTTATGAAGATGTTGTACCAACTGTGTTACCAACTACAACAAATACTGATTCACCTAAACCACAGAGGGACTTATCTAAGAAGCCACCAGTACCTGGCTCTAAGCCTAAGTTAGTGAAACCACCTGTGCCTTCAAACAAGCCAGTGCCATCGAAGGAGGCACTGGCTGTTACACCACCAAAGCCTAAACGTACTTATGTCACTAACATTGCTCAACCACAAACTTCTGATGATAATTCATCATCCCAGTCACCACCAGCTACTACTAGCATTGAAGATAAGAAATCGTTCAAGCCAATGCCTCTGCCACGCAACAGGGGCTCTGTAGATATTGACTCAATTGGCATTGAGACAGGGAAAACATTAGCAAAGAGTGGAAGTGTTGAAAATAGTGACAGTCCTCCCAAGGAACCACAAGACAACTCCAAGTATACTCCTTTACCATACGCGTATGTAGACATAGATATACCCGATAGTCCAAGGGATCTGTCAAATCAGTCAGCTCCGTCACTAGCTACTGCAAACACTGAGCCCCTCCCACCTCCAGATGCAAACACTGCTGTGAAGAATGATGCCACACCCAATAAAACTGGAGTTGCTAAACAAGAAGGAAAGTCTACAGGACCTCCACCAGTTGGAGCATACAGATCAAAACGAAGAACTCCACCGCCTCCACCACCTGCTAAACCTGCTTCACAGGTTAAACCGGTTTCTTCACAGACAAAACCTGCTCCTCCACCAAAACCTGCTGATACATCAAAAGGCAAATCATCAAACATGAAGAAATCTGTGCAAGTCTTGCCCAATCCAACACCTGCCAAACCTATTCAGAAGAAGTTTTGGCCGTTTTCAAAGAAGGCTACTGCTGCACCACAGCCACCAGCCCCTAGCACTTCTAAGAATGCTGGTAAGACTCCACCGTCAACCAAGAGGAGAGACAGTGTCAAGAAAATTTTGTTCCGTACTAAACGTTCAGCGTCACAAGAAGAATGTTCAATAGAGAAGCCAACAGCAAAATCAATGGTAGCAGCACCAGTAACCACAGCAGATGAGCAGTCACCAAGGACAACCGTGGAGGAGGAGAGATCGGATAGTCCAGATTTAGTTGGTTATGATGTGGTAGGCATCAAGAATCAAGGCAACACAACTAGTAAATCATCTCCTACTACTAAGGTAAGACTTCTGTGTCTGTTTATTGTGACAACTGGACTAGTGTTAATTGTCTATGGGTTTTTGTGGTTGAATGTGTTTGGTGCAACAAATTGTGTTTGTACATTTTATTTTCATAGTGTGTGTGCGTGCGTGCATAGTCTGGCGCAGCCGACCCTTTTACACCGCTCGCTTTTTGATTAGTTGGGCGGTGCTCGCTGTAAAAGGGTCTGGTCACAACCGAATACTAAACTTGTGTACGCTACCACTATAGTGACAGCACCAATCAAATCACAGCATTTGTAATTAAACTGAACATTCAGCGCGTAAAAAGTGGAACCATGGATACTATTGCCCGGAGGGTATCGTATCTACGGTAACTATGCATGGTCTTACTTGGAAGAGGACGGAGTACGTTGTTATCAATGGTATGCAGAAGCTTGGCTACATGAAGTGCGCCTCTGACAGTGCTGCCAACTCGAAGCGAGATTCAAAGCAATAATTCTAAAGCGTTACCATGACAAAACCCACGTGATTCAGATGGTAATTAATTCCAGCTGCACAAGTTTGGTATGCGGTTGTGACCAGACCCTTTTACAGTGAGCGCCGCCCAACTAATCAAAAAGCGAGCAGCGTAAAAGGGTCGGCTGCGCCAGACTAGTGCGCGCGCGTGTGTGTGTAATGTAGCGTAATTATTAGTATCAGTAAACATTTCATGTTATTATTGATTTTGTATTTTATGTAGTTCAACTTTAATACAGCTAGTGACATGACACCACGCAGTCAGCAACGAGTATTGGCTGCTTATGCTGAGGTTGACCTCACCAAGAAGGTGAAGAAGGTTAAAGAGCGACCATTGAGTAGCTCTCATTCAGAGGAATGCCTAGAAGGTATTGCTACACAGTCATTATTACTTGCAGAAGGCACTAGCAGTAAAACAAAACATGTCATTTCTCCTTATGGCACATTACCAAGGCAGAGATCTGGTAGTAAGCAAACTGGCCTACCTGTGTATGCTCAGGTAGACAAGAAACCAAGCAAGAAACATGAGGAGAAATCTGCTAGTATTACAGAATCACAGTCTTCTGAGAAGAACCAAGGCATGCATATATATGCTGAGGTGCAGGAAGTTTTGAGACAAGAAGCAGCAGCATCATCTAGTAGCAAGAAGAATACAGTTAGTGACAGAAGCTCATGTTCAGAGTCATTAGATGCTGAAAACCAGCCCCAAGTGCCCCCGCAGACTACGGCATCGCTGACACTTACCCGAAGTATTCCTACAGATGAAAATTCTGACTTCATGATCACTGCTTATGCCACTGTTGATGCAAGGACTGTGAAAACATCTCGTAATATGAGTAAAGAAGAGATTGCCAGTAAGACTCAGAGTTTGGGGCGGTCATTAAAGCCGAAAAGTAAGCCAGCTCCACTACCTCCCCAACCACCAACCCCAAAGAAAGCCACTGGACTACCCAAGGCATGGTCAATGGAACACGCTAAAGAAGACAGTAATGATGTCAAGTTGTCCGCATCACTGGAGAGCACACACAGACCACGACGCGATCCTGTTTATGATACAGTAGGTAGTCCTGATTCTAGTGGTAAACTAACTGTAGAGTCATCATCACAACCAGCTGAACCATCACAGTCAGCACCAACTGATACAGTGAACGATTCTTCATTTCTATTTAAGAACAGAAAAGATTTTATGTCAGTTGGACGACGTATTTCATCCACCAGTATACAGAGTGGTCACCATAGCGATGACTCAGAATATGACTCAACGGATTGGGAGAGTGGAAGTGAAGAAGAAGAACTAGAAGTAAGTTTTTCTCTAATGGCTGCCAGTTATCAGTTAGTGTTAGTAGTAGCCAGATGTCTGTGCTGTTAGGCGGCTTCACTAACTTGTGTTTTATTTTCCCAGGAGCAACAGTCTGATAATAAGCCAAGAAGCAAAGTGTATAATATTGCCAAGGAGTTGTTGACTACTGAGAGGACGTGAGTTGTTGCAATGAGACCTGGTCCCTGTGTAGAGTGGTCACCTGTCTAAACCAGTACTGGTCTATTCCAGTCCCCTTTCGGGTTGAAATTTCCGGACCTTATTAAGCCGGTGGTTGGTCACTTTGTACACAAATGACATGTTTGGGTATTAGTGTGTGGTCAGTTTAGACTGTACATGTGAGACTCACTGTACATGTGACTTTATTACCGTATAGCCTAAATATTTCGAGGAGGAAATTTTCACTGATTTCGAGGTTTTGGGGCTTATCAGCAAAAATTTTAGCCTTGAAATATTTAGACCTCCATATAGTCTAATACATTTTGGGAGTGTTTGCAAATCCGCGAAAAATTTATTTTTAGCAACATTGCTCAACCTCGAACTATTTAGGCTATATATACGGTATACAGCAACCTGAGAGAATTGGTTCTAGGATAGCTGGGAAGGTATTATTTTATGTTCAAAGCTTTCATCTAGGATGAGATGAAGGATTGTAGTTGTTAGAATTTTCCAGTACTGAATTGGATATCTTATCTCCTTTAGGTTTGTAAAAGGCCTTACTCTATTAGACAAGGTAACATGTTAACAGTATGTAGAACATACTGTACACTGGTAACTATAGGAGTTCAGACAAACAGTGCTGTCAGCTAACAGGTCCCATGACAAGCCAATAATTGCCGAGGAAACTCTCAATGCTATCCTGTCCAATGTGGGGTCACTGTGTATCCTCAATAGTGGTCTACTGAATGAACTGGAGGGTAGAATGGCTAAATGGTATGACAATTGTTAGACAGAAGCATGGAGGCCACAGCTTGTGGTGTGGCTTCCATGCTTATTTGGTGTTGTATATAATTTCTTTTCTTTTGACAATTTAGGGACTCTAATCCTAAAATTGGTGACGTTATGCTGAATACAGCTCCATTCTTTAAGGTACTAAACACTTCATAATTATTGTTGATTTTTCGGGTGGGTGAAGCAGCGTACAGTCAAGTGTAACTCTGTTGTATTGAAAGATTATGGTATGTAATCCACACAGCTCTACACTGAGTACATCAGCAACTTTGACAAGGCTCTGAAATTGTTGGATGAAACCTGTAAGAAGAATAAAGTGTTTGGGGAGTTGGTCAGAGAGTTTGAGGTATGTATGGCTAATGGCTTCAGTACATGTGGCAAAGTGGCCTTGTTAGTGAGGTCATGAAGTACACTTGCATCTATTAAGGGCACACTTGACATGTCTAAGGTGGTCTTGTTAATGAGGTGACTGTTAGGTATTAGTTAGAACGGGTCGAAAAAAGAGTGAGAGAAAGTGGCAAACTGTGCATGCTAGCATTGGGATTTATCCTTAAGGTTACGGAATAGTTTTAAAATGCGTGGGCGGAACAAATTACAAAACCTGCTATAAACCAAGCAGGGATAAATAATTTCAACAACTGTGTTGTGTTAGCAATACAACTAATTGTGCTTGTTTGTTTTTACTACAGAACAACAACTGTTCTTGGGTGTGTGGTCTACAATAGAGCGATGTTTTATAAAAACGCGCCGCCAAAAACCAGACTAACAGATTACTGAATCCTTATAATTTCAACACAAGTGACTAAACAACTAAAATATCTAGGTCCTGCGGAAGCGATTTTTTAAGTTACTAGTTGTATAGACGTTTTATTGAACTTTTAGTAGTTTTTTTTGAGTGAAACAAGCTCTTTGAAGGCTTGTATCTGAGTCACTGGGAAGAAACACACCAAAAACGCTTCCACAGGGCCTAATAAATTTAATATACAGCATCACTATGCCCCAGAAATGCCAATAGAGCCCACAGCTTTTGCTGTATTTGGCTGCAGAAAAACATGGTAGTGACAGCTGGAGCTGAGCGAGGCTTACCTGTGTTACTACAACAAATTGTAGTGTTCCACCTGCCTCAAACTACACTGTAGCTACATAAAAACATTAAATATGAAGGGCTTCACCTTCATTTAAAACTTTTCACGCTGCTAGACTGGTTTTATGGGCTTCTCAAAAAGTATCGATAGGCATTCAAAATTTTGAATGATTGCCCGTGACTATACCGTAACCTTAAGTCAAGTTGACCATGTCAGTGTCATTGCAATAGCAGGACATTCGTAACATTACGTGACAATACTATACCAGGCTAAAATGATGCTTGTCTTGTCCAGAAAGTAAGCTATTAAGAAGCAAACTGTGCGAGGTGCTAGCATCGAGATTTATCCTTCGAGTTTATTGTGTCAGTGCCACACCATGCCAGACATTGATGTCCTGAACACCTAGACTAACTGAACGCTAATGATCCCTGTCTTGTCCAGAAAGTAAGCTAACAGTAAGGACATTTTGTTTTTGGCTTTGCTGATTTTCATTTGATGAATGTAGTAAACACACACCGGCTAAACCACAGGTTACTAACTATTTAGTAACTCCGCCACAGGTTTCTATTGGATTTAGTAACCTCAGACATCAAAGGAAATATTACATAGAATTTTCCAAGTGTGTGTTTTATGCAATCACTGTATGTGGCTTTTCTTATAGTAGTCCCCCCACCACCACTGTAACTCTTTCCTTTATGTTATCTGATTATATTGGGTGTTGTGTCACTGTCTCTTATACTGTTATAGAGTCAACCGATTTGTGCTAACCTGCCACTCAGTGGTTACCTGCTGGAAACAGTTCAAAGGATTCCTCGTTACAAGTTACTACTACAAGGTGACTGAAGGAGAGCACTGATTGTGTGTAACATGTTTATCCTCTGATGATAGACTATCTGAAACATCTACCAGAAGATGCTGATGATAGGGAACAGAGCGAGAGTAAGTTGTACCTGGATTGTAGATATATGTTTTATTAGAGTATTTGTAAGTTCTACCTTAATGTATCTTGGGTATGCGTGTTATCATGTTGATCATGTTGTAGGGTCACTTGTACTGATCTCTGATGTGGCAGCACATGTGAATGAGTCAATCAGACAAGTAGACAATTTTAAGAAGTTGATAGAAGTCCAAAAGAAGCTGATTGGTGACACAGGAGGCAGTCTGATATCACCTAGCAGAGTTAGTTGACACACTACTTGGGTGTGGTAGGAGTTGTGAGGCAACATTGTGGGATTATAAGTACAATGGGGCAAACACCAAACATGTCTCTATACATTACACCAAGATTACTACCCAGTTGTACTGGCAAGTCATAAGGACATTTTGCCTTTAGAGCTGCTGCTATTACTTCTATTGTTCTATATAGTGTACATGTTTTGTTTGATATGTATAGATGATGTTTCCTTGAAGCACTTGTACTATTGGATTAGCTTTGTATGTAGTTGGTTTAAGTTATGGACCCTGTTATTGAAACCTTCTTTGCATACAGAAACTGCTGAAGGAAGGAGAATTAATGAAATACTCAAGAAAAGAAATACAACCACGCATGTTCTTCTTGGTAAGTAATTTAAGCACTTCAATTGTGTCATCCAGCGAGTGACTTTGATCTATTTAGTTCACTGACTTACTCATTTATGCTTATGTCATTCCTCCTGCTAACACTACATACAAAGTAATCAAAAGAATACCATTACATGGAATGAAGGTCAGTGTGTCATGATGTACCTCCGTCATTATTTGATAGAGTCTGTTTGATTATAGGTTCAAGACTTGGATGACCCGGAGGTGAAGCATGGCTTGCAACTCATCAGTACTAGCAAATCATTTCGACTAGGGACCACGTAAGCAACTTTACTAGTTGTCAGTTAGTACATTTTGATATCTCTTTTAGCAATTTGGAAGAGAAGACTAAGTGGATGAAAGTCAGTCAGTCATCTATCTTACTGACATCACTGTGATGTTGTACTTGTTGCTGTAGGCCTTACAAGATGCACTGTTTGAACATGAGTCGATGTTACAGAGTAGAGAACGATACAGAGCAATGAGCATTGCCACAGTGAGTCATGACTCCCTCTTAAAAAATGCTGTCTTGAATTGAGGACGCTTTCATGCTAGTAGAGTTTTGTTTCTGTTGGTGTGATTTTACCTCCTCCAACTCAACTTATACAGTATATTGATTGTAAAGTGGTTTGTCCAACGTTGTACACACACACACACACACACACACACACACACACACACACACACACACACACACACACACACACACACACACACACACACACACACACACACACACACACACACACACACACACATGCACACTTCTATCTTATTTCTTGTATAGAATCTAGAACCAAGCTCAGATGAACCACTTGGCAGTCTGGCTCCACCGTGGCTGCCGGATAATTGTGTCAGTATGTGTATGATGTGTAGTGTGAGGTTTAACTTGACCAAACGTCGTCATCACTGTCGAGCTTGTGGAAATGTGAGTGTTATTGAATTGGAGATGGCACTGTGTCATGTGATGCTGTGTAGATATTCTGTGGAGTATGTTCATCATATTTGGCTTCTCTGAAATATCAAGACAACAAACTGGATCGTGTGTGTCAGACATGCTATGAGACACTAACAAGTTAGTCAGTTCTGTTAAAGTGTTTTGTTTATTGTACACATGTGCCATGAAGCCACCTAGCTTAACCACCTAACTTCAAAGACATTCGGGGTACATATCTTATATACCCTGACTGGCCATGGTACATTAAACCATATGGTACTATTGAGATGGGAACGGTGCCATCAGTTATTTTTTTATAAAAAAAATCTAAAATTTGATTGTGGCAATTTATTGTTGCTTACATGATGAAAACCATGCATCCAATTTAGCATACAACCAGTAATCAGACGTAGGTGATTACCCTTGCCACTGTATGAGTTGAGAAATAGTGCTATAGCCTATTCACAAGTATTTTGCAGCATTTTTTGAATATGGACCACATTGACTTTTTGAATAACCACTCAACCGTGAACTATGTGAAGTTTACCACTCTAGATGTTTAGTAAACTTTATAAACAGTCATAAAACGATGTGTCAGCTTTAAAGCAGTTGTAAAATTGCTATTCCATGATATCCTTAGAATTTTTTTGACCCTTCGTGTTAGCAGTCACAAAGTTACTTGCTGCTGATCCATAATTGAAGTTGAAAGGATGTTTATATAATAAATCAGTGGTTACCCTCATATTGACTTAGATGATGGGTTGCCCATTGCGGGCTATTAGCCTGCATTCAGCATGATACATAATATTACATATCAGCTGTATCACATGCCCCTGTGATTTGTCTGTTATGTACACTCAGGCCTGTGGCCCTCAAGCTAGGATATACATATCAGCAAATCACTTGGGCCATGATGTAACTATTACATGTTATATTAGGAAAGGGAAGTGGAAGTGGTGAAAGAATTTCTGGCAAGAAGCTAAGGCAAAAGAAGCCTGGTATAAAAAAGTCTGCTTCGAAACAAAGATCTACTGTATTAGATGTAAGTGGTCAGATAATTGATGAAATATCTGTTGAAATTATGTTGTAGGTTAAAGCACGAGAGCGCAACTGTGAGATAAGTGCATACCTCCAAATCAAGGACAAGGGATCAAGATGGAAGAAGCAATGGTTGGAAGTAGCTGAATTTGCACTGTACATTTTTGAGAAACATGAGGTAACATCTGTGCTGTGCATTAATCAGTTATAGTCGGTTTTCTCTTCTAGGACGTATCAGCAAGAAAGAGTGTCTCTCTGCCGGGATATATGGTGATATACCCATTACCTGTAAGCTCGAGTTCTTAAGAGTGTTACATGAATATGGAAAAGTTTTGCAGTGGGTTAGTCCTCAGTTGCAAAACTTTTGCTTCATACCAAAAACATACATAGCTTTTTCAGAACCTTGCTTATCTTTTTGAATGTATCATAGTTTGTCATGTTTTATTTAACAGGAAACTGATGACAAATCACAGCTCTGTCTCACTCACCCTGGTACAGGACCACTCTATTTTAAAACAGAAAGTGAGGATGTTGCCACAAAATGGGTGGAAGTGTTTCAGAATGCAGTCAAGTTAAAGACAGCAGTGGACAATGAGACAACAGCTGACGATGAATAGATAAATGACTGCAACTACAGCATCGCAAGGATTTTATAGTTTTCAATATAATTTTCTACAGAATGATAATTATGTAGTTCCAATATTTGTTGTGTTATGGTGTTGTATTTTTGTAATGTCTAGTTGGAATATTGTAATACACGTAAGTACTGCGCTGGCTAGATGTATTTACAAACCCACACTCAGTATGCACGTGATGCATAACGTATTCATAATAAGTTCATGTGATGGCGCGTGGGTTGCATACACTGCCCTACCAATAGGGAAGTGCCATAGCTATTGATTTTAACCTTTTGTGGAGTGGTAGAATTTGTAGATCGTTCAGGTCTTGTAGGTTAGTTAGAAGAATGGCAAGTCCAGTACCTAAGATAACGATTGCTCCCGACGATAGCCCGCAGCCGTCTGAGTTTTTGTTCAGGAATAGACGATTCATGTCAATCGATAGGGCACCCTCCAACAGTAGCAGCTGCTACAACAGTGACGAATCTGATCACTCTGTCGACTGGGACAGCTTCAGTGAAGATGAACAGGTAGAGATGAACTACGTATATACGTGCCCATGAAGCCAAACTAAACAACAGAAAATCCTACAATAGGGTATAAAGGATCTATGAATAGGCCAATATACAGGATTCCACAATAGGTTTGCTGGTCTATGAAAATTATTGCTGAATTGCATAGTAACTTTAAGGTAGTCATTCTTTTAGCTATTGTGGTATCTTCTTGAACTACTCTATTGTAACTATTGTGACCGGCTTCTCCAGGTAGTTACCACGAATGATAGCTAATCACCAAACTTTTTGCTATTTATTTATGTGTGGGTGGGTGTATGCATGCATGCTTGTGTCTGTATGTCTGTCTGTCTGCTACACTTACTGTTATGTGTGATACATATTACAGCCTGACGATAAACCTCAGGGTAAGACCTACCTCATAGCTAAGGAGTTGTTGACAACAGAGAGAACGTGAGTGTACCACTAAGCTGTATGATGTGAATAATATAGTTGTGTTGTGTATAGGTACTACCTGGTATTATTTCCCACCATAGGATAAAGTTATTAATTAATTTCTCATCTTCCAATACTCAAAATAGCAGTGTAGGGATTTATTTTATTTCTTATTAACTAGACAGTTCAATTGGCTAGCTGAAATGACTCAGGATTCAATTTTCTTAAACTGCTTTAGTTAGTTACCAAGGTAACCTAAACATCATGTTTGTAATTTCTTGTTAGCATCTGCAAAGTTGAATCCACAAATTTTGTTTTCTCTATTATAACTCAACTAATCCTCTGTAAGTCTCCTGTAACTGAAGGCAAATTGCACACCTGTAGCTGATCATGAAGTATTTGATGTGAAATCCCCACTTATATTCTCTCCCTGACTATACTGAGAATTTCAATGTTGCATACCCATCACCCGTCAAATGATCCATGACATTGCAAATGCTTGTCTGTTGTATAACCGTCAAGGGTAAAGGAGATGCTATAAGATATACATATATGGTCATTATCATTACAGAGTGTTGTTGTTACAGGTTTGTACAGGGACTTACCCTCCTCAATAAGGTAATGATGAATATTGTGTGTAGTGGAATTTGCTCTCCTTAGACATTAATATGGCATTTGACCAAACCATATTAGTGGAGCTACAGCAATGATAAACACTCACAACTTTATTTCTGTGCCATCATGATGTCATTGTGTTGTGTATGACAGGAGTTCAGAGAAACAGTGTTGTCAGCTAACAGAGCCCACGACAAGCCGGTACTACCAGCGGATACCCTCAAAGCCATCCTATCCAATGTGGGATCACTATATGTCCTCAATAGTGGTCTATTGAACCAGCTAGAGGAGAGACTGGCTAAATGGTATGATGATGTGTATTGTACACCTGTAATGGAAGTCATTGTTTGTTTGCAGGAATTCCATTCCCAAAATTGGTGATATTATGTTAAACACTGCACCTTTCTTTAAGGTAATGGCAGAGCTGATGTGGAATGTTATGTATAATATTATTATAACTTGTAGATGTACTCTCAGTATATTAGCAACTTTGATAATGCCTTGAAAGTATTAGAGGAGTCTTGCAAAAAGAATGTTTTGTTTAATGACTTGGTCAAAGAGTTTGAGGTGTGTGTGTGTGTGTGCGTGTGCGTGCGTGCGTGCGGGTGTATGTACTGTGTCAACAGTTAGGAGGTTGGGGGTCAAGGGGTTCCCTTCAATAATTTTTAGTGTACATGTCAATTGTGCTATATAATTATGTCATGAAAAATCTCATCCAGTGGTGTTTTATCCTTCTATTTGTGACTTTAGCAACACAAACACTACCAATCTCTATCATATAAATGCTGTAATCCCAATGGTAAGCCTAGTAATTTTAATCCACTATTTTGAGGGTTGTACACAACTGGCTGTACATAGATGAATGTATAATCAACTTCTACCAGTGGCATAACTAGAACCAGACTGACACCAGGGCTTAGTGCAATCAGTGGTGTAGCTAACCGGAAGGTGTACACCCCCCACACGGAACACTTAATGTCATGATTGTACAAAAAGGCTAATGACCCAATGATGGGCTAACCAACATACAGTGTAGTATTAGCTAACTTATCATATCTAAGTAGCTGCTTTATTACAAATTACTATCGAATGTCACCACTGCAGATTGAGCTTCCCACCGCAGTGTCTCACTGGCTGTACTCCAACATACTCGTCCATGATCAAGTAGAGTACATCACTGACAGTATAGAATTACTTATTATAATGCGTTATAGCTA
The DNA here is from genome assembly GCF_963678975.1 of Dysidea avara. NCBI lineage: Eukaryota > Metazoa > Porifera > Demospongiae > Dictyoceratida > Dysideidae > Dysidea > Dysidea avara. Next base: position 2,431,610 of record NC_089278.1, on the reverse strand, counting down.
TTTACGTTAGACACTCCTGGCCACACTGATCTCATCCACTGAATTTAGTGAATTACCACTCCAGATTCCAGTTTGACTCCTTGTCCCTAATCCCCTCTACTTTAATATATAGCAGACCAACTCTCTCAACAATTCATTGCCTCATAGTGTGGTTTATCAGTGTTATCAGTGTTATCTCAAACCTCAATTGCAGAAGGTCAACCGTCTTTGTTTATATGCACTATCACGTAAGTAAGCTAGTCTAAAAATAGAACCATAATTAGTGTGAGTAACTAATATTTTCGTTACTTTTGTTATCTCAAGCATGGATGATCCTTTTGTTAACTGTTGCATCACATGTTCGCTAAATGGAGTGAGTGGAAGCGTTGAAGAGAATAGCACTGAAGAAGCTGGCACATGGAGAAACTGAGCGTGTCTCCCTCCTTCGTTACATTGAGTAGAAGTGTTGTAGACAGGCAGAGTAGAGGAATAATTTGCTGGATTGGGCAGAGTTTGCCTCTATGCCCACAGTTTGACGTGAAGACTTTCTTTTATTTATTGACAATTGTTTATTTAAAAAAAAAATTGCTGGCACCCAGGCCTTATGCCACTGGTTTGTGCATAGCCTTTCAGCATTCAAAGTTTGTCAGCATTATAAGATCCTGCCTAGCTGCTACAATTGTACTGAGTGCACATGTAAAATATACTAGCTGTGCAGAACTATTGTAGAGGCTGTACAAAATAGTTCAGCAGGGGAGTAGCCACAACCCTGGCCAATTGACAATTGTACACTGTACACTATAATAAAGGTTGATATACTCTAATAAAGCAGTCACCCTAATACAGCAAATATTCATTTTAAAAGGAGAAAACTTCCTGGGTGACATGCATTTTAGTCAGACAATAGTAATTTTGTTAGACTATAAATATCAAGATAGAGATACCCTAATAAAGCAGTCAAACTAATACAGCAGTTAAATTATATTGTGATAACTTGTGCTTAAATCATTCCCAGATTTCATCTCAGAGGGTCAAATTTCCTAGGGGGAGGTGATTCCCCCCTCTAGGTTGGCATGCCTTGCATGCTAGTGTGCTTCACAAACTAAGGTATGCCTTCACTGTAATGCCATTTTGACCCCCCTCCCTCCTTCCAAAATTCTGGATCAGTCCATATGTGTCATCAAGGTGTATTGTTTTGTGTGTAAGTACTGAAAAAATACCTGTGTGTTTGTAAAATTCCCACTAATTATGCCTACCCCCTAATTTTAATGCTTAAACTAAAGATTAAGACACAGTCACATTTGTATCTCTTACTTATTGTATTTCCATGATTACACCAAAAGTAATATAAATTTTTGTCATACCCCAGAATGTGTTATGATGTACATAAATAACTGTAACTATCATTATTTGCAAATTTTAAAGATTGTGAACATATTTACTGTCTATGAGCATGCTAAATCCCTTGCACATAGTTTTGTATCACACATACACACCCACATAATGTAATCATGATTGTCATCAGAGAAAGTAATTGTAATACATGGTAATTGTAACAATATCAAACAGTACTATGGATCCCCTGAAAATGATGTGTGCCACCTAAAATTATGCCATCCTAGAGATATCTTACACTATGAAAATCACTTATACGGAATAATATTAGTCCATCTAACATGAAATACAGCATTAAAAACAAGGAAACGCCAGTAACCGGATATAGATTTTTTTTAATCGCCAAAACTTGCAATTTTATCTGCCCCACTCACTCACTCACTCACTCACTCACTCACTCACTCACTCACTCACTCATTGGCCACAGTCACAAGCCTAGAGGCCAAATGAAGCAGCACATGGCCACCATTTTACGCCACAATAATAAACTCAGCAGTGGGATGTGTCTTTTGGGGTTCCGACGAGTGTAGGCCCTCTGTATCTTGTCATTTCTTTTATTTTCAATCAAGCTGCTTGTCTTCTTCTTCATCCAACGAAATCATATCGAGGCATTAATTTTCTATATCAACACTTTCTTTTAGCAGCATTATTTAGCTAGACGCCACAGAGCTGGATTTCAGAAGCACTTTCAGTCCCTGGACTACTATAAGAGGTATATATACAAGGGGGTGACACTCCAATATACCCTGTACTCCGATCTTCGTCCTCGGTAAAAGTGGTCAAAGTTGAAAAATAAGCCTTGACACTTGACTTATGCTAAAATCCGTGCTTGACTCTTGACCGAATTTTTGTAAATTTTCGTAAAGCTACAGTTATGTTCTAATTCTAAAAGTATCAATTGTGGTATGCACTTTACAAATGAACTTGTCTTTTGACCTACTGCAAATTTCTTGCTTGACTTAGACTTTCGTTTTGACTGAGGACAAAGATCAAAGTACAGGATATATTGGAGTGCCACTCCCTTGATATACTAGCTTGATATCTGCAACTTCGCAATTGGAATCCTGTTCGCGATAGGTTCGCGACCACACCATCAAATAAAGATCTAGCTGGACTAATGGCAATAGAATGCAGAGACCACATCTAGCTATTTACTTAACAGTAAACAAGGTGACTTCACTCCTTATTGGTCTAGCTAGTTGCACACCCCTTTGTTGACTCGAGATACTCTAATAGAACAGTCACTCTAATACAACAGTCATGTATGATATTCTAATAGAACAGTCACAAGTTACACTGTAACTAGCTGTGCTACAACAAAAAAATTAACCTAACTAGGTTTTTTATGAAGTAGGGATCTATGCAATAAAAAGCAATGAAACAAAAGATGAATGATGGTATTACAGCATAGCTTGGTGGGAAAGTCCCTACTTTGTACATTGCTCTCAATGCCAAAGTAGGGACTATCCCACCGAGCTATGCTGTATACCATCATTCATCTCTTGTTTCACTACTTTTTATTGCATAGATTCCTACTTCATTTTTAAATTAACAATTTTTAAAATAGTAGTCCTTGTCTAATCGTCCCAGTCCTATTTCATTATGTTGTCTGTTTATTGTGACTGGTACATTAATTTAGGACTATGATAGTTTGGTGGAACTAAAGCCGGACTAATTGAAGGAAATTCATTAACCTAACTTATTAGCTATTACATTTTGTGCAATATCAGCTGCATGGTATCATTCACCACACTAGGAGTCATCACTATTACAGCTAGCCAAAAAACTCAGTAAATATGTTTAATTGAAATTTAGCCAAAATAGAAACTGAAACACCACAATAAATAGTTCACACAATAGCAACACAAACAGAAATGTGTATGCAAGTAAAAACAGTACGTGTGTGTGGCTTAGAAATTATGCAAAAACAATTATTATGAGTTTTGTCTGATTGTATGTTGGTAACTCAAAACTTTTTGTAAGGACATCATGATTGATAATTACCTCTGCATATAAGTCACTATCATGAGGACCTTAAAATATTAAATATTTTTATTTGTGTGCTGGGAACCACACTTGCAAAGTCCATCATAAGTACTTTATACATCATATAACAGCTGTAATTTCAAGAAGTAGCATCTTGCATGTTGGTCATTTAAAACGTGTTAAAAGCTTGTATACTCTCCATAACTGGATTGCATTGATGATGGAGCATTTTACAACTCTTTTTGTGAGAACTCTCTTGTGCCTATAGTAAAGTTGGTGATGAATTTGGTGGCTTATCCAGGTTTGTCTACAGAGTACCTTCAAGCTGCCGAAATTACCCATGGGCTAAGGTCATACTATAGTTGGCTTTTACTTCACTACTGTAATGGATCAAACATTAGCATCAGCCACTGATAACTTTCTGAGTTCTGACAAGTCCAAAAATTGACTTTTGGACTCGCCATATTAATATTGGTTCTGTTTCTTCAAATGCACCATACATGTTATTGGCTGTTAGGTATTCCCTTTGCATTGGATACACCTCACACATCATAATATTTGCTGCTAGCTTCAACTATTGTTGACATGTATAATAGAGATCACCAATTTGTGCTAACCTGCCACTCAGTGGATACTTGTTAGAGACAATACAGAGAATTCCTCGTTACAAGTTACTATTACAAGGTCGGTAAAGATGAGTAACTAGTTAGGTTGTAACCCTTCTTGTTACAGATTACCTCAAACATCTTCCAGCTGACTCAGATGACAGGCATGACAGTGAAAGTAAAACCACTTGTCATTACCCACTAGGAAATGTTTACTATGTACCATATGTTTCCACAGAGGCACTGGAGTTGATATCAAAGGTGGCAGCACATGTGAATGAGTCCATTCGACAAGTGGATAACTTTAGGAAACTGATTGAAGTACAAAAGAAACTGGTTGGGGACACTGGAGATAACCTTATTTCACCCAGCAGGGTTAGCTGACAAATAATAGAAATAGTTGAAAGCTTTTTGTGGCTCTTTTTATTACTATGTATGTGATTTTCCACCTTTAGAAATTATTGCTAGAAGGGGAATTATTGAAATATTCACGGAAAGAAGTACACCCACGAATGTTCTTTTTGGTGAGGGACTTTAACAACAACATTGATGTACTTATTAAACATTTTGTTGTTTAGTTCACTGACCTACTCATCTATGCCTATGCCATTCCTCCTGCTAATACTACATACAAAGTGATCAAGAGAATACCATTACGTGGAATGAAGGTTAGTGATGCAAAATGTGCAGAAATTTGCTGTATTTTCCCAATTCATATACATAAATCCTGAGCATCAATCTATCTCTTATAGCTAAATGATTTTGAACCTGGTGTTAAAATAAACTAGGCGTGTGTATGTTTCTTACAGAGTTACTGTGCATCAGATGTATTGAAAGTACAAGTTAACTGATGTTTCAGATGAGAGTGCATATAAAATCACTAGATGCTGAAAGCCTGTACTAGGGTATCAGCATAGCTTGACACTGAAATATCTGCTGAATGTAGAGAAAATCCCAGCCCTGGTGGTGACTGTTTTAATGGATCGAACCCTAGTGCAATAAATACTACTATCCATTGCGTACTTGCATATTACTTATACATATTAAAGAATACCTGTCATCTATTTATTTACACAAGCCCGGCTTTTTGTTTAAGTATGGCACACTAATTGTTTGAGTGTACAATGATGGCCAGAATCATTGTATTAAGTCCTAATAATGCTGTATTCCAGCAACATGACAGTATGTTAACACAGACTCCGTACATTACTATTATAGGTTATTGATCTGGATGATCCAGAGGTGAAGCATGGCTTACAGATTATCAGTACTAGTAAGTCATTTCGACTAGGGACAAGGTACTAGCTACAAAATGTGTTCATTGTTTTGCATATCAACATGTTGTTTGTTATTGTAGCACTGAAGAAACAAAGATACAATGGATGAAGGTAATATTTATTACATTATTGTTTTGATTGTAAGATTATAATTCTGTTTATTAGGCCTTATCGGATGCATTAAATGAGTATGAAGCCTCAATAATGAGCAGAGAGCTGTTTAAAGTTTCTTCAAAGTTACCATCCATAGATGAGACTGATATAGGAGCAACGAGTGTAAGATTTCATCAACACATGTACCACTGGTGTATATATAGCAGTAGCAATCAAATATCTTTACAAAGAAATTTTGTCATAAATTATGAGATAGCTTTTTACGTGGGCTACAGACTATACTGTTTCAACAGTCATGTCATGTCCATACTCTCATTTTGTGCATGTGTTTGTGTAGAAATCAGATGAGGAGCCACTTGGCAGTCTGGCTCCTCCATGGCTACCTGACAGTTGTGTCAGCATGTGTATGATGTGTACGATGAGGTTCACTATGACTAGACGACGTCATCATTGTCGGGCATGTGGAAATGTAAGTATATATTAACAGAATTTTCCATTGTTCCTTGGGAAATTCTTTTTAGATATTTTGTGGGTCCTGTTCTGCATACGAGGTAGCTCTCAAGTACCAGGATTACAAGATGGATCGTGTGTGTCAGACATGTTATGATAAACTGACCGGTAACTGACCACAGTTCACTTTATCTACACATCATGTTAATGGCTCACAGGGGAACAGAACAATACTACACTGAATGGTAATAACAAAGATATTTCAGGGAGGAGAACAAGACAGACTGTTAAAAGAACTGTTAGGAGAACCACTGTCAAATTAAAGCCAGCTGTACTGGAAGTGAGGTCTAATATAGTTTAAACAACTGTTAACACTAGTCTACTTGTTCAGGTAAAAGCACGAGAACGAAACTGCGATATTAGTGGCTACCTTTTCGTTAAAACAACAAAGTGGCGGAAAAGATGGCTAGAGATAGCTGAGTTTGTACTCTACATATTTGAAAAACATGAGGTATAGACATACATGCATGTACCTATATCTTACCTTCATCTTGCAGGATGTCTCCTGCAAAAAAACCATATCACTTCCAGGCTACTCAGTTATTTTTCCTGTCCCTGTTAGTTGCCCTACTTTATGCTATGTTGTGTATAATATTTTGTCTTTGGCAGGACACAAAGGACAATTTAAAGTTGTGTCTCACTCATCCTGGAACTGGGTCAATATACTTTAAGGCAGAGAGTGAGGACATAACCATGAAGTGGGTAAAAGTGTTTCAGAATGCTGTCAAACTAAAATTAACGGATGACACTGATTAAGCTAAGAATACATTGTAAACATCTGTTCTTGCTACAGCATAAATATGAGTTACTAATGTCTAGATGCAGCAAAGTAGTCTTTCAATGCACTGCAACTGGTGACAGTCAGTTTTGTAAATACCAGCAATGTGGTAGCCAGTGCGACGACACTTGTGCAGTCCCTCAGAATCACCATTACTGTCTGTGTAGCACTGTCGATACACCTGTGGCGCTTGATCTGTCTTGCAACACCGGACTTGTAGTACAGCATTCAAACCTTCTCTGCTGACTTTTAAGTATCCTTTGAAGTACAGTCCTGTGGGGCATTTGAACCAGCCTATCTTGTCAAGTGATGACCACCAGGTGACATTCTCACAGATCTCCTCTTCAATAGTGGACAGTGTTTCTGGCTCACCAGTGAACACGTGAGGTGTAAAACAGCAATAGAAATCAGTGATGCTCTGTAAGAACCGGTTACTGATGTGATATAAGCCAGTGACGTAGTGACCCTGGCGCCTACAAAGAGACCATCCAGTCAGGACCCTCTCACTGTAGCACTCTGCTACGGTATGGTAGCCTGGTATGGTACAGATTGTCTCTACAGTAGTCTCGTTCATGTTAGTGTTGTCACCCAGCAAACGGAGAAGTGACTCTTCCATTTCAGATTCCATACTACCAGTGTATTTATTCCACTTTTGCTTGTGGTTCATCAAGGTACACCTCTCTGCGACAGGGCGGTCAGAATCTTCTCTGACAGTCATACAGTTTCCAGTGCTAGGTTGTTTAATAAAGTGGTCAGCACACAACAGTTGTTGAGACATATCATCTGTGCAATTTCGCAGCTCAAATAGCCCATCAGGGTTGGTACTAATACATTCTAGAGTGGTTGGGTTGTACAGCTGGTTGTTCCCGTTCCATTGCCATGACTGTGAAGAACTGTTATGGTGACAAGTGTCCATTACAAGTAAGTTAAAGCCAGTGGAGCTTGGCTGGCTGTGAAGACATAGTCCATTGTCCATGTTTTGAATTGACAATGGTGGTTCAGGTTTGGTAGCGAGTGATGGTCTCAATTTCAACATTTTCTCTGATGGTTATAAATGTAACAATAGTAAAAGGTATTAAATAACACACTCACTTGCACAATTGCACACCAAGTTAGCTTGTTTGATATCCAAGTCACTTAAGCGTTTCCTTTGCCCAATCTTTCTACCTGTTTCCTTGGGAATAAGGGTGGGCTTTCCATTTTTACTAAAAGACTAAATACACATGTCATCGTTTGTTTCAACAGTCAGTAGGAACACTCACAAACTTTCCGTAGTGCATGATACTGTCCAAGTCGTATTCCACACCGAGGCTATCGATCTGTAAGTGACTGTACTTGTGGAAGTTTTCCTCTTTTCCTTCCTCAATGTTCTCTATAATTACATCAACATACTGATCTCTGTCAGGTCGAGACTGTTCATGGAGGAATCCCAGTGTATGGCCCAGTTCATGAGTGACTACACCCCTTCTCTTGCAGTTGTCGTTAGTAGGGCTATCATCCCCCAGTGATACTAGTTGCTCACCACCAACACGTCCAACTTGTGACCAACATCTAGATGATAAACTATACAAAAGGTAGAACAACATGTGATGGTCTTACCCGTATCTCTGCACAAACAGTATGTAGTCTGTTTGATTTGTCCTTGGAATAAATTTGATGCACGTGTTCTCCATCCAGTGATTCATGGCTGCATGTGCTGCCCTAGTTGCCTTAGGCCCTATTGGCATAGTGTAAACTTGTAATGTACAACTACTTACGTCATTCCTACAAGGTTGACAGAATGTTTTCTTACCAACAAAAGAAGAGAAAGCATATGGAACAACACAATCAGGCCATGCTAGTTCCCTTTGTAGTAATTCACTAATACTAGCTTTCTTCTTTCGGTTTTCATCAGGCAGTAAATGATCAAGGACCTCATCTTGATCGTCCGACAATCCAATCAAGTGCATCATGTACTTATCAACCAAAATGTCTCCCTCAATGAGTTGCCTAGGACGGTCCTTCTCCAATTCTATGTAAACGGTATTTCATTTCATTTCAGTTGTCATATGAAATTCACTGCACATAGCAGTGGCTTTCTATGTCTAGTTAGAGGTTTATACCCAACACAACCTTATTAGTTTATAGGCTCAAGATATCCACTACTAGCTTACCTTCATTAGCAACTAATATTGGATCTGCTTCTTCATCAGTTAAGGTGACTGGAGCTGCTATGGCTGTACTCACTAACAGCAGAACAAACACCCACCACAAACAAGCTACCATCGCTAGCTGAAACTAAAACTACTCAAGTAACAAGTGTAATTATATAGGAATATCTGTAGTTCACACAATTTCATCATTCTTACACATGAGTACAAACAAACACCTGTCATACCAGTCAGTAACAAATAAACTTTTAAAGTGTATTCAAAAATAATTTATAGAATGTTTTCATTGAATCATTCATAGAAGAGAGTTTAAGGTAAAACTGTGGATAAAAGCATTGGAGTTAACTTACAGACACAACTAGTAGTTTTCAACTAACTTTTTTCTTTCATTCCTGCTCCAAAATTTACTATAATTCTGAAGAACCATATTATGATCAGAGCAAAGTTGATAATTCCCAACGAGCCTATAGTGTAGGAAAATATCACACACACGCACGCACACTATACTTACAACACACATGGTCTTTAATGACTACATGTACAAAGTGCTAGCTAGCTAACTCATGATCGTAAAGAACTGCAGACTCATGAAGTGCATTTATACCTTTATATTAACGTACAAAATTCGATTATCACAACTATGAGTCCATGATGCATGTATTGTACGTACTGTGGTATGGCAAAAGGCATCTGTCAGACTGAAGCAACTCTTAACAGTGAAAGAATCTAATCAAGCACCCATAGCCTTAGTCTTGCCGAGTTCCACTTGTCATCAGGTAGGACAAAAGCAGGCAGTAGAAAATTCTGTTAAATAAAAATTCCATAGTGACCTCTATTGGAGTGTTTTTAGCTGCTCTAAGGACACTTAAAGCTTGATTGTACCCAACTAATACTGCCAAGGCACCATAATCATATTGTTATCCTGGTTTCTGATCAATGTTTCTTTGTGAGGAAGTGCAAACCTTGATGATCTATGGTACTACTGTACTATTACTAGTGATACCCAAGTAAATGTCCTTGACAATCAATGTGGTAAATTCCAATCAACTCATAGGCCGCCAGTTCCCATTATACAGCTGGGTAGACTGGAGCAATGTGAGTAAAGCTTCTTGCTCAAGGAAACAACGACACCAATTTGGCAAAAGCGAGCATAGATCTTGATTACCAGGCCAATGCTCTAGCCACTGGCTATACTGCCTCACAGCACACACGCATACACTATATGTACACATGCACAGTCCCCAAGTTCTCCCATAAACCATAACACAGCATAGCTAGGGGACACTTGGATACCTGTCAGGTCCTAGAGCAGGCAAATACACCTGTGGGCAGGACTGGTAACTCTCAAAGGAGACTGGTCTAAGCCTTACAGATGAAAATGGAGTAACCTCATGAGGTCTCACTACAACACATCCATGAAGAGTCTGAAACTACTTTCCCAATCTTGTCAATTGGAAAATACACACATACACACACACATATACATATGCACAGATAGTTACAGAACACTTCACTTACCACCAATATATAGCACACTTGCTACAAACACTGTTTCGTTTTTTTTGAATTTATCATGTCTTATACCAGTCTAAGTAGAAAGACAAGAAAATCTTGATAAAAATATATGTGAAAGACCAAGCCTGATCATTGCTATGCTATTACATTTCGGAAAGCTCAGTCTCCATATCAACATGTAATAGCTAATTTTCCATTACTGACAGCATATGATAGAATACACACATGCATGAAACCACAAAAAAAAAAAAAAAACACATGTACAAGCACTATTAATGCAACTCTAACTTCAACACTTCGGATTTTTTCTCGTTCTGACAGAAACATAGTGGTATGCATATACATTGGATATAAGGACATTTTTGCCCTCAATAGGGATGTAGTCACCAATCCACATGCAGGGCGTATGAAAGCATTCAAACCTTGTTGACACAAGATCTTATAGACAGTGCTTGCCCCTAGTTTCTCCATCACAGGTGCACTTATGTAGTCCCTTCAGAGCAATGAAGCTTGGAGGTGGAAGTAACGTTAGTGAAACAGGTGATATCACTGGTACAACCCAGCCAGGACAGCTTCATTTCTTGCAAGAAATATGGGGGCTACCATCCAGCAGTGAGCCTGAAAGCCTTGAACCGCAGAGGAGTACTATAGACAACTTCCAGGATCTAGCAGAGAGAAATGATTGAATAGCACTGTTGATTCCCCCCCATAAGAGCGAAAACAGGGAGCTTGTGGTCAGTGAACCGCCTGAAATTGTTAGCAGCATCATTGGCAGTGAAGACCTTCACCAACAATCAACAGAAGGTGATGATTCAGACATCATACCAACCAAGACTCGCAACGATTTGGGAAAAATGTATTGGCATTGGAATTATGGAAGCGGTGCATACACCAACTCAGCAGGAGTTCCTCAGCTAGTCATTTGACCATTCAGTGGAGATAACACAAGACTTATTCTCTTGGAGGAGCAAGACATCTTCAAACGGTGGAATAGCTGTGTCAGGAAAGTAATCGAGGGGTTCTATAGGTAATGTGCTGAATTTTCTGGCCAGTTTGTTTGAACAAGAATATCACTACAGGTCTGTGAACTCATATAAATCAACTATCTCAACTGTACATAAGAAGGTGGATGGGGAAGAGGTTGGTAAACACCCATTTGTATACCATACACCTAAAGGTATTTTTAATGAAATGCCTCCAAGACCGAAGTATGGAATGATGAACAGGGTCCCTATCATTACAGGATTTGACCATTAAAACTACCATGTTGCTGGCCTTGACACAATGTCAGTTTTTTCTTCCCTCCAGTTAAGGATGGTAAAAATCTGTCCAGTGGAAATATTGAAGGTTTATGAGAGAAAAACACTAGCACTCCATAGTTAGTCGAAGAAACCACCTCCTAAGTTCCTACAATGGAAAGCATGGACCAATCACCTCAATCACGGTGGCTAGGTGAATAAAAACTTGCCTGCATAAAGCAGGACATCTAAACTTCCGGCACATTCTGTAAGAGCAAGCTGCTGCAAATTCTACAGCAGCAATGTCTGGGCTGACTGTTGAGGACATTTTGAAGGAAGCTGGTCTTCTGAAGGCATCTTTCAGAATTCTATTACAGATCAGGGAAATTCAGAACAATAGTTTTGGTGACCAGTTCTTTAAAATCACATGTCGATATGTAGACTGAGCCTTCTCTTCTGATTGAATGGCTCAGGCCATTGTGTGACCACCAGCTATTTGTAATTACATGAAAAGGGATGTTGAAATATATACATGTCCGTCCTACTCACCCTTAATTGTGTGTTTCCTCTCATGTACATGGATGCTAAGGCTGTGAAAACAAACTAAAGTGTGAAGTTCAGAGTCCTATAGCTTTGCATTACACTGCTTTATAAAGTTGCCAAAAGTGGTAACTTTTGTTTGCAAGAAGTAGCCAAAATTGGCAGCTGTCCAATAATTTCCAAAATTGGCCTTGTAACATACCTGGATCTGTGTATTCTATTGTATTCAAACTTGTTGTCAGCAATGGACTATTACATGTTGATATTTCAGCCTCATCCTCCTCATATAATTACAAAAAGTTGGTGGCCCCCGAGGCATTCAACAATTATACACACTAACTGAGGGGTCCAATACCAACTGGACTACATGTGTAGCTTGCAAATTTCAAAGTGGAATGTTAATTTAGAACTTTTGGTGAGATTTGGAATCTTGCACACAATTTTTGAGTAGTATAGGACCCCTCGACATACACTGTGCACAATTGATCACACTTCATTTGACATTGGTGCAAACAGATTACACAAATGATAATCACTATACCCAACAAGTAATTTGACAATGTACATAGTAACATAGATCATGCTTTTATGTGTGGTATAGAAATCCAATATACAATACATATCACAAAGTCGGAAATTTAAACAGACCTGCCAAATTCACCCAATAATTGCCCACCAAATTTTTGTCTCACATGGGTTTGTCTCACATAAGACACATCATTTACCTCAACTAGTAAGTAGATATAAAATGCTGCCTCAATACTCGACATGAGAATAAACACAACTGCCAGTAATACATTCTCTTTGTAAACCTAACATTGACCAATGACATAACGGGATAGACAGTGATTAAACACTTACTAGCATCCATCCTATAATTGTCCACAGTGCAACCAGGGCCACACCCACTGATAGTATCACTTTGAGACTAACTGACACCTCTGAGTTTGGCCTGCATAGCACAATTGCCAGGCAACTGACCTGTGGTGAAAAATTATTTCTTTAAAACTCAATAAATCATGAAAAAGATATTTATTTAAAGGTTATAGGTCAGTTGATGAGTTACACTATTTATTATGATCAATGCACAGTACAAACCTCAAACACCTCACATGATAAGCATTAAACCAGATTCACTTTTATCATTACAAGATCAATTCAGGTGCACGAAAAGAAGCCAACATTGAACAGTGAACCTTAAACTTCCTAAAGTAAGTTGTTAGCAACCCTACTGTATGTCTATTATGTCTTCACATATCTGAATACAATAAAGATACTACAACACTTACAGCAATTTGAAAATTGAACTTTAGCCATGTACAAAACTCTACTCCAGTGCGATAGATACCTGAAATACATACAACAATTACTGTGCAAATCAATTAACCATAATGATTTACGTAAATGAGTGATGTTGGCTCCAATAAAATTCAGTTCCAGAAATCCCATCCGATAAAACACCATCACAGCAAATATCATATTCAATGGTCCAAACACGCAAAGCAAAATAAGGCGCACCTTTTTTATAATAATACAAATCCACAATAATGCAAAACAACCATGTTACTTACCAGTCGTATGTCTTCACCATTTCTGCCATGATCGATGTAGTTACTTATGACGTACACAACAATTACCAATACACCTCCAGTGTACGTCAACATCTCATATTTTTGTTCTCGGAACAATCCATCGATTGCATACACTGTACAAAATACTGCAAAAAAAAAATGTAAACAAAGGATGCACATTAAGGATTCCTTAAATAAAATAGTATACCTAAGTTTACAATCAGTAGAATTGCAAAGGTGAAATCTGGATCACATTTCCATCCGCAGCATCCGTGACAATGTTCAGTTAGGTAACGAGAATTGCTCTTGGTGTGCACGATTCGCTGAATTGTTAACCCTAATGTTCCCATTATTGAGAAGAGGGCTAATAGAAGGAACATCCATTCTAGCCAGTGTAGCCTTTTCACATTTCGTACCTTGAAATTTATACAACGAACTGTACATATTGAACCGTACGTTCGGCCTTACTTGAAATAATAACACCTTCGTCTGATACTTCTCTGGTTTGATACCTAAGATTGCTGCATACTCTCCGCTAACATCATCAGCTATAGAGCTCGAGTCCCCCTGCATGTTCACGATCTTTCCATCATATGTATCAATATATTAGAATATAACAAATGTTCTAGCCAATCAGCGCGCTTGTGTATTATGTAACGCAACTTTCAAGTTCAGCAGCGCCAGAGAATTTTATCTTTTTGACTTTTACAATAACAGGCAATAAGAAATGGAGTTGGTCTCCATTACTGATAGTGAATGCGTGAATGATAGTTTTCATAACTCCTTTAGTGATGGCTGTTCTGATACAAAGAATATGGAATTGGGCGGCGAAGAACAGTGTAATGTTTCTAGTGATAACCCAAGTCCGCAGAATCATGGTACGTGCATTGTGTACTGTTTAAATTTTGAAATTTTACTTGAAAGATGTGCCGTGTCGTTCACCTAACTGTCGCCAGTCTAGCGTGGAGGCAGATGAAGGCTGCTGTAAGCCTCTGCTCTTATAATACAGTATAGCATTGTGTCCTGTAGGGTTGCTGGAAGATGAAGAGTACCAGTTTGATGTACTTGATGGTATCAGCGACATCAGGTAATAAGACAAAGGGTGTCTCACTATTGACAGATGATTTATATGTAGTGTCGACTCAGCTGAGTACCCTCTCCCAGAGCCTAAGATTACGCTGCAGTCAATAGCAAAACGTTGGCTTGATAAGCTAACAAATGAAGAGAACATAGAACCTGAAGATAGTGTAACTGATACTCGAACTGATGAAGCAAATGCTGTACTGCCACACCAGTCCAGTATGGAACCAGTTCAGGAAGTGGAACCTGTTACCTCTGATCCCAATAATAGTAGAGAGTCTTGTAGGAGTGAAGAGGCGGAGGTTGTCCTTCATTCAACACCTGCCAGTGATAGCTCGGTGCCTCCAATGCTACCACCACCATCACAAGAGGCAAACTCTACATTCACAATGCCGGTTAACTCTACATTTACAAAAGCAGATGAAAGCTGCACAGACAAGCCTATACCACAGAGCACCACTCAACTTCAGATCCCCAGCACAAAGAATACAGTGAATGAGGTAAGAGAGATACTAATGCTTGTCATCAACTTGTTGTGTTTATAGCCTTTAAAGTGTGGCGAAGTGGCACTTATCAGGGAGACTTGTAACAATGCTATTACCCAGGACCCTCCCTCAGAACAATTCCTTCAGGGAGATATTACAGATAACAGTTCCAAGCTGACAAATCTCATCCCAGCTGTAGCCAAAAAAGTTGCTACAGTTCCTATCAAACCTCCACCAACCAGGTATTGCTGATCTATTGTAACAGTTTAATTTTATGGGTTTGTTTTACAGAAAATTGCTACTCAAAAAGAACACCACTTCAACAGTTTACAAATCACCGATGAAAAAACCAAATCGCAATCAAGCTCACTTAGTAGCTAATCAACAAGAAACTAAATTGTCTAAACCCACAATGTCTTCACATCTGAAACAGAAGGAGCCAATGGCTATCAAGAAAAGTTTATTATCAAAACCAATAATCATGGCAAAATCTGCTGGCAAGACAGATGGCACATCACTAGTACCCTGTAAACCAGCTGGTCTGAAGAGACCAGCTCAAAAACTGAATGGCACAAAGGATCACCCTCTACAGCTTGCCACAATGCCAGGACATTCTACTCCAATTAAAGACCAAACAAGTCGGAGAAGATCTGTTGCTGTTAGTCCCCAGCGAGATTCATCAGCAGCAAATGATGACAGACAAGCAATCCCAGCTAAACAAAGGAGACGATCCGGCATTCCTCTTCCTGGTGGAGTGGTAAGAAACGTCTACTCTTTGGCAGAGGCTAGGCTTCAGTGCAGGCTGTGTTTCTCCTTGTTAATTGTTGAGGTCATGTGCTTTAGTGGGCCAACTAGTCATCCCATACCATTAAATGTTGATCTGGCCCCGTTGCATTGATCTAGTTCAATTTACTGTAGTCTGGGGGAAAGTCTGCACAGGAAAGTAAGCTAGGGTCCCTCTTATGCTACTTATACACCCTCAAGGGTACTTTCTCAGTGGTGGTTAGACAGATTGTTTTATTTGCTACAGAGTAAGGTTCCGATGAGTCCTAGTAACAAGAACAACAACTTCAAGTTTAGTGTGGGAGTATCACCTGTAGTTCCAGGTAAACACTCACTCCAACCACCAATAATAGGTAAATGCCAACCCCGACTGCCTAAACCAAAGGTGAGTAGAATGGTTGATAAAAATTAGTGCATCTCATAATTGTTATTAGACCCAACTTAACTTCAATACTAGTTTTGATATCTTGGATGGAATGGATTTAGAGGTATGCACATCAGTTGTAACATCAAGCAAGCTTTGTTTGTATGCAGGGTCCACCTCCAGGGGGCTCCAAGCTAATGCACTCACCAGCTGAGAAGGAAAACAGTCAGGTCACTGCTCACTCTCAGTGGTCTCCGATTAGGAGGAACAGAGGAATGTCTGCGGACGAAGAATGCATCCGATGCACGAAACACACAGCTAGATTTCAACAATCCTAATAAATTCATGCACTTAATTTTTATTGTAAATATGAAGGTGTGGCTGAATTTTGCGATTCTCTTCGCTCCCGTATTATCTGCAATAGATGTACCATTGAACTTGTACATAGGTACAGGTGGGGAGGGTTATGGTGCCGGGTCAATTCTTCCAGGAGTGCAAGTACCGTTCGGAATGATGAGATTGTCTCCGGACACCTCATATGATAACACAGCAATAGTGTTCCACCATTTTGGCGGCTATCATTACGGTAAAGTCCCTTACAGCACATCTACTGCTAGCTAGCAAGCTATTATAAATACTGCTACTAACCAAAGCTATACTGTTTTGTTTATAGGTGATAATGAAATCAGATGTTTCTCACATACCCACATGGTTGGAGCTGGGCTACCAGATTATGGCAATGTTGGTGTGATGCCTGTTAGAAACATGGACAAGCACGTCATCACAGATTATGGCTACAGGTCAAAATTTGACCACAAAAATGAGAACATCACAGCAGGCTACTACTCTGTGCATCTTGATGCCCACAATGTGCTAGTTGAACTAACTGTGGCTGGATCTTACACTGGAATTCATAAATACACATTTTATGAAGCAAATAAGAATAAATATGTAATTATCGACCCATCACACACCATCACGAAGGTACATACAACTGTGTACATTGTTGGATCATAATTATGGGCTCCACTGCATGATGTAGGGTGCTTGTGTCAATGCTACAATTTCTTATGATGACAGTACCAGTGAGTTTACTGGTTCAGTATTGATGAAAGGTCTGGTTCAGTTGTTATACCATTTGCATGATGTTCAGTGTTGCACTAGGTGCAATGACTGGTAGGAATGGAAGAGGGATCAATGTGTACTTTGTAGCCAATTTTAGTGATAAGATCATTAGTGTTGGTACATGGAATAATAGTGATGTTAACGTGAACACTGTGTCTGCTACTGGGACACACTGTGGAGCATTTGCTGGTAACTATATACTTGACCAATTAATAGCTATATACTTAACGTTTCACAGAATTTGATAAATCTCTCTCATCTGTTGCGATGACTATTTCAATCAGTTTTGTGAGTATTGATCAGGTCAGTGCACTAGTCTCTTGTGTAGCTAACTAATTATGACTTGTTGTAGGCTAAGGCAAATCGAGCTAGTGATTTACAAAATTGTTGGACAATGTCAGGGGACAACTTTTGGAACTGTGTTGTGTTTTCACAAGCTAAATGGAGTGACCTACTCAACCAGGTATAGTAGATAACACGATTGTAATATGATGCTGATGTGTGCCAGATCACAGCAGAGACAGTTGACCCAGATGATCAGACTAAGCTTTTCACTTCACTTTATCACGTGTTCACAGTACCAACCAAGTTTAGTGAGGTACACACCAATAGTATTGTGGATCTATTGTCACATTACATATGTGTGTAGAGTGGGGGATACCATATGGGAATGGACAATAAAGTTCACCAGTTAACTGATGGGTCAAGGTATAAAAAGTTGTATCAGTGGTTCACTTTATAGAGTAGATTCCAGTCGTTATTCTGACCTGTCATTGTGGGATACCCACCGCACACATGTTCCCCTACTCACACTGCTACAACCTAGTGTGTCACTGGATATTGTGAAGTCACTATTGAGGATGTATGAAGAAGGTGGAGCCATCCCCAGGTGGCCAATTGCTAATGGTACACAGTGGTCATCATGTGTCCAACAAACTACTCTAATATTACAGTCTACACTGGCTGTATGATAGGTAACCATGGTAACCAAATAATACTGGACAATTTGGTCAAACAGACTGGAGTGTTTGATACACAAACTGCTTATCGAGCTATGAGGGAACAAGTAAGGTTTTCCTCATTAACATGAATTATATTCCAGATGGGTAGGCAATGGACCCCAATATCCCACATGCTGGTAGAGGGTGTTTGAAGGAGTATATCGCTGATGGGTATTGTCCATTGGATGCTGCTGGATCTTCAGTCAGCCTTACACTGGCCTACGCCTATGATGATTGGTAAAACTATATTATAAATATGTCACAATTTATAGTGACCATAATAATATTTACAGGGTTGTGGGTCAGCTGGCTGAGTATCTAGGCAACCACAGTGAAGCAGAGTATTTCTTTAACCGATCCAAGAATTATCGTAATGTTTGGAGTGAGCAGGATCAATTTATGTGCCCAAGAAACTCAAATGGAACCTTTAACTGTCCCAGTGATCCATATCTGAACACTTGGGTGATAGAGGGATCGGATTATACTGAAGGTAACAGATGAAGACCCTGTGGTTAATATGTACAAGTTGATGATAGGCAATGCTGGCCAGTGGAGATGGTTTGTCCCACACGACATACCAGGGCTGGCTAAGTTGTTCAAATCTGAGGAATACTTTGTTTCTGAACTTGACAAGTTTTTCTCCCGTTCAAAAGATGATCCATACAACGTCCTCCCCAATCCTTACTACTGGTAAGTGAAGATGTCACTGCTGGTCAGGACTGTACACACACTGTAGGGCTGGGAATGAACCTGACTTGTTAGCAGTTTATCTCTTCAACTATGTTGGTAGACCTGACCTTACTCAGAAGGTTAGCGGCTACAGTAAAACCTGTGTATTAAGGACACCTTGGGACTGACCAAAAGTGTCCTGATTTTCCAGGACAGTTTACATGCTAAGGGATACATTACAAGTGTCCAGTTCCATTGTACTTCACATAACACATGTTATTTCTGATGCAGTATTCACGTTGGTTGGTACAACAAATCTATACCACTGCACCTTCAGGAGTGCCAGGAAATGATGACTATGGTAACAGATGAGCATGTATTGTATGTAGTGTGAGTGTTCGTACTGTAGGAACAATGAGTGCTTGGTATGTCTGGTCTGCACTGGGACTATACCCTCTAACTGGAACTGACACCTATTTCATTGGCAGTCCAGTTGTTAACAAAGCAACAATAAAACTTCTGAAGGGTGAGCAGTCATGTTAACTAAATCATTCCTTCATACTTAACAAAACTCAGGAGATTTGGTGATAATTGCATACAATAACTCAGTGACCAACATTTTCGTAAAGGAAGCAAAGTTGAATGGCAACTCAGTTGACCTCAAGTATTCTCCATTCTTGAAACATTCTGGTAACAACCAAGTAGTGTTGTGTTAATTCATTTTTAATACTACCAGATATTGCTAATGGTGGACACTTGGAGTACTGGATGAGTGGGGAACCAATGTTCTGATAAAATGGCGGGGAAAATAAATTGACAATTGTTTTTTAAACATAACTTGTACAAATTTTCTATATTATTTTTAACATGGCTATATTATCTATTGCTGTTGAGTTTTGTCCATTTCACTAACACAAATCCATTTCCCTTCAGGTGTATCCTTCCACAGTGTCACCTAGTAATAATGAACAGCTTGTTAAGAGTATGACATGCAGGGGTGGATCCAGGATGTAGCAAGAGGGGGAGCAGTAAGTACAAGTGTAGACATTTTATAAACTACATATTTAATGTATGGTGGGTGCACCTATAAATCAACTCAGGTTGCATTTGTAGCAGGATGTATACTGACTGTTCTATTAGAGTACTTTGATGTACAAAATGGGTTTTGTTGGATTTACTAATCCTAGGGCAGAAGTGAGAGGTGTGCACTTGATCTCTATGCACTCCCTGGATACATTCCTGATGTGATCTCACTCACCTTATTGTCTCCCCCAGAGACAGCTAAGATGTCTCCAGTTATTGACCAGCTAACATGCCATACGACATCACTAAATGTGTGTAGGACCTATAATGACAACAAGTTAAGGAATGCTGTATACTAAGGCCATAATACCTGTGATGTCCAGCTACCACCGGCTACTTCATCTTTTGTCCACAAGATAACCTTACAGTCCTATACAAGGAGTAGCTGTGCTGTTATGACTGGTGAAGAGAAATATGACTTACTTGTGAACAGCTTGCTAGTCTGCTCCGAGGAAGACCAATGCTTGGTGCCCATGCTACATCTCTTACCCAGTCTGTATGTGCCTCTAGTTTCTCTTCTAGTATCCAGTTATCTGCCTCCTCTCTGTAGAATAGTTAAATATCTACACCAGATGAATTGTGTAAACATTTTATGTCTAAATTTTAAGGGTACTGCTTGGTTAGACTGTTACTGATGCCAATTGGCCATTTCAATGTTTCACCAGCCCAGCCAATTCATACTTTTTTTAAATGTTAAAGTAAGAAATTTTACCAAAAATAGTTTTTAAAATTTCACCAACATGTTTTTGTGAAATGATTTTACGGCCAATTTTTCGGCTTTACAATACCAAGGTCGTTCACAACATCAAAAAGACTGGAGATGTTGGCTTGGCAGGAGTCTCATTGATTATCTCAAGATTCGTACAAAGCTGACAACAATATCAACGTCAAAAGGAAATACATAAACCACTTCCTTCTTTTCCGTTGTGTCACTGTACTGGATAAAAACAATGGGACACAAAGAGGACAGAGGTAGGTCCATGATGCCTTGACCAGACAAAAAGGAAATATGTTTGTCATTCTTTTTTTCTTTCTTTAGTTCTATTCACTATTTTCCCAAACTAGCAGTCAATCTTTAAAGTGCTACTCATCAATTGTGTCATGTCAACCATTTTGGTATCAGGATAATAAATCTAAACCAAAACAGCCAAACTGTAAAAAAGAGTGTGCCTCCAAAAAGGCCAGGGTTTCTTTCTAGCTGAACTCTCTAATGGGTGACTTGTTCCTAACTGATCTATTTACATAATAATTTGTTTTCAGCACATATTTCTACTGGGTGATTTGTTTGTAGCTGATCTCTATACTGTAACTTGTTTCTAGCTGATCTCTCTTCAGGATGACTGCTCTATTAGAGTATCTCGATCTCGCACTTGCTACACAAAGTTGGATTTCGTGTTATATCTCTGGCTTTAAGTCTGATTCATCTACACCATTGAAGAGCCTTCTAAGATGATTACTCCATCTGTACAGTGATTTTCAAAGCATTGTTCCAAGCGGTTTTTCTGGTAGGCATGGAAAGTAGTCGTTTATTAGCTAATCTCAATTGCATAATTATTACACACTGTTGGTCTTTTCATTGTATCTTCATGGCTTTTAGCTCCATTTCCACAAAAGGTTTGAGGTTCAATAGTTAACCTGTTCACCCACCGATTTTCAGCTTGTTCCCATAAGCGGTTTACCCTGTAGGCGTGACAACATATTAGTGATATTTTTGTGAATAATCGCTAATAACTCCTTCACTGATTATCGTATTTCAGCCAAACTTGGTACCTAGATGTGCTTTTATACTCGCCTTCTATGTGCCAAATTTCAAAGCAATCAGATATGGCATCCATGTTTTATGGCAGTTTTTGTAAGTGTATAAAAAGAGGAAGAAAAAAAATAAGAAAAAAAACCTCAAAATAACTAAGCCAATTTTTGAAGTCGCATATCTCTGGAATGCTTGAACCGATTTTGCTGAAATTTGGAATATTGACGTTGGCAAGAGTGTCCACAGCAAAAATTGTTTCATTTTGTAAAAAGACAGCACGGAACTATGAATGCATGAAAATCACCTTTTCTTTCTTCCTGTTTAAGTGTCAATATACTCACGGTGCTGCGTACCGGCTTCTTGGGCCGCACAACACACTATCGTGTCTTGATATGATATTGGGAACTGTTAGTCATGCTATGGTTACTGGATAGCTCTTTAATGAATAGTTTCAAATTAGCCATAGGATAATTATAATTTTTACGACATCACATATTCATAATATTATATTGTTGTGCTTATTAGTATATATGTACCACATGTAGGATCAAGTGTACAGGCTGTGTGGTGTGTGTGTGTGTTGTGTGTGAGCAAGTTTTTTTGGACCAGAGATGGCTTCTAATTACCATGGGTGACATAAATGGAAATTTATGTGCTGGCTCTAATAGGTAATAAACAGATGATAATTTGTAATTGTATCTATAACGGTGGCACTTCATAAATACTTATGATAATTACCAAGGACAAATCAAAAAGATGATCCAGAGCTTCCTGAAATAATGATACTAGCTCAGCTTTAGACCTCAAGCACTGATGGACATGAACTCAAAAGGCTATTCAATGTGCAAAGCAACAATCATTAGAAATTAAAATGCAAACTTGGTGGAGTTGTATTCAGCTGGTTACGTTTATGTTAGCCCTGACTGTTTTATTAGAGAGTTTACAATAATAGTGTAATGTATATCTGATCCCAGCCCTCACTACTCACCTCCACACTCTGACCATCTGGTCCCCTCCACCAGATGCTAGCCTCTTCGTAGCAGTAACTGGTGCCTTTGGTCCTCCCTACATACCAACAGTTAAAATCTACATACTAATCTCTAGAGCAAGCTCCCTAATGCTCAGCCCAACAAAACACGAGACTACCACTCACCTCTACTAAGGAGCCTGGATTAACTGCTGGGGCCCAGCTAACCGCGTTACAACCAAGCTAATAGAATAAAACATTACTAATAATACACTAATAGTGTGTATATATGGTATAACCTACACTGTGTGCCCGATCTATTTTTGTGTACTTCCAGTTTCCATCTCCTAATACCATACATGGCATCAATCAATATACACAGCGACGACCTATACCTGATGTTGATATAAATGAAATTGATTCATCAGATGATCCACAGGCTAACAGTAGACCCCATTCATGAGGTGCCCACTGGATACTGTTAACTGTTACAACATTTAACACACCATCAACCACACTCCAGTAACACTGACCTGATGATTTATGTTCACAAAATTCATATAACTGTTTCCATGACCCACTAGTCTCCTTCCAAATAATAACCTAACATGTAATACACGTGGTTGGATAATAAATATCACTGATACTATCCCCCACACACCTTCCTATCATAAGAACATGATGCTAAAATACTACCAAACTTTGGATGGGCCCATGCCACCTGCCAGACAGGACCCTCATGACTGTATGAAAGAAATAGTCACAACACATCATGATGTTACTATAGCAACCAACCCTGATAATGTAGCAACCAGTGTCTGCTGATCCCCTGATACTTCAAATATCCTAACAGTTTTATCTGATGAGCAAGTGGCCAGCCGCTTACCAAAGTAGTCCATCTGAGCATCATGCTGTGAGCAACATACAGTAAACCTTATCACAGTATTATACACACTAAGTTATGATATAGAAAATCATTTATTTACCCCATCCACTTCTACTGTAACAAGAGGTCACACAAGGAAATTCAAACATCACACTAATTCGTATACAAGATCTAATTTTTATAGTAATAGAGTAATCAATGACTGGAATTCATTACCCCAATCTATTGTTGATTCTCCCTCTGTCAATGATTTTAAAACACTGCTGGACAGACACTACAGTAATTGCTTATTTGATTTTGTATAGTAAGTAGAATAGCTAAGTACATAATAATTATTAATTTTGTTATGGATGTACAGGCATAAGCCTTTATCCTTATAAAAATACAAATACTAAGTACTATAGTTGCATATATTCTACAATTGAGGTTTGTATATTAAATAACAACTAGCTATATGCCATAAAGCAATAATAAATAAATAAATCTAAGACTTCTCAAATAGAGCGCACTATACAGATTAGTTCCTCACGTCGTGACGTGACGCACACTGGGAAGCACATACACACCACATACACACTTACTATCATATCATCGTGAGCGGTGTCGATCGTACTGATAACAGATATCTCCCCCGACATGGTCTCTATCCTGATACAATGTACACACCGAGTGATGCTTTTGTACCACGTTTTTCTTTCGCATAATTTGGGTGATGGTTTAGTATTACGGTCAAGGTTCTAACTCGTTTTAATGCAAATTTTATAGCATCCAGTGGTGATGTCCAGCTTTTTCCTCCCGAGCAAGCCACCAAAGGGTGACAGAAAGAGAAAGAGAACGCAACTTAATGTAAGGTGTGCATTAATAAGAATATTATGTATTTTTTTTACTACAGAAAAAGAAAAATGCAACTAAGCAGAAAAAAAGCACCAAATTAACTAATGAAAATGAGGAGATTGCCAGCGACTCAGAAATAGAGGAAGAGTGAGTGCAAGGCACCATATGTGTCAACATGTGAGGTTACCACTGTAGCCAAGTGGCCATGGTCAAAGATAAGAAACTCAGACATGATGACAATGACAGCAGTAGTGAAGAAGAAACAGCTCAGGAGAAAAGAGTACGACTGGCAAAGGAGTATATTGCAGAACTAGAAGAACAAGGTATGTAGGTAGGATGTGTGCCTGTTTAATGCTTTACGTATACAGAAAAGTTGAAATTAGATCAGTCCAGTATTGATCATGATGCAATAGCTCACAGGCTGAAAGAAGATGCTGTCAGTTACTATAATAATTGAGATGTATTGTAATAATGGTGTTGTTGCAGCTGAGACAAAGTGGAAGGCTCCTTAGGAAAGTTGCTGACACTGTGAGCCACTAAAAAAATTGCTTCTTGCAATAATATCAGTATATACTTGCAGTATGTGAAGCCTGCGAGTGATAACATTAGAATACTTAAGGGGCATCGTCTACCATTAACTTGTGCAGTAGTTGCTAATGATAGTCAGTTCATCTACTCTGGATCTAAAGATTGCTCCATAATCAAATGTAAGTCACACCTCGGTTGCCTATGTAGACATATTAAGAAAGCTAGAGAACACGCTGGGCACATACATGGTTCCTAAAATTGTTTTGGCTGTGTGCATCTGCTTTTTGATAGGAGCTTTAAATATGTTTACGAAGTGGTGAATTATATTTTATACAATATTGTTTTGTATCTCATAAGGGAACGTGACTAGTGGTAAAAAGGAGGGAGTGATCTCTGGCTACTTTAAGTACACAGAAAAACCTGCAGAGTCTACTTCATTTCCTACTGGACAAGTGTTAGCACTGGCAGTTAGTACTGATGGGAAATATCTGGTACTGCTAATGTGCAGCAGAGGGGTAGTGTTGTAGCCTTTGTCTCCATAATAGGTTAGTGGTGGAGAGGACAAAATGGTACGTGTCTGGGAGGCTGACACTTTAACACATGTTAAGAACTTCAAAGGACACCGTAATGCAGTCACTGTAAGAATAGGACACTAAAAACTTTCCCGTTGTCTTATATCACATGTAGGGCTTAACTTTTCAGCAAGGATCATATGAGTTGTTTAGCTGTTCATCAGATCGTACTGTTAAAATATGGAACTTAGATGAGATGGTTTATGTAGAGACATTGTGAGATACTTCACTTCTGTTACTAGTGTATGTACCTCCGTTCTCTTAAAGGTTTGGTCACCATGATGAGGTGACTGCTGTGGATTGTCTGATGAGAGAGCGGCCGGTCTCGTCAGGCGGAAATGATCGAAGTGTTCGCTTGTGGAAAGTGATAGAAGAGACTCAACTGGTTTTTCAAGGACACAAGTGAGTGAAGCATTTGTTTGGTGTTGTAAGTGTATTGTGATCTCCTCCAGGTCAGCCATAGACTGTATCAAGTTGATCAATGAAGAGCACATTTTGTCTGGCTCACAAGATGGGTATGTTGTGGTTGAAATTTATGTGATTTCCTTTAATTTTACTATGCTGCAAGAGCTTTCTGATTCAACTGCATGCTTTGTGTAGCAGTAGATGTTGTATTGACGAGAAGTAATAGCAAGAGCTGTCAATCTACTATGTATAGACTACACATTTTGTATATACTCTAATAGAACAGTCAGTAATGCACAAGTAGTGATTGTTCTATTAGAGTGTTTCTGAACAGACACATTTTCACTTTTTATAAATTTGTCTATAAAGTATAATTTGACTGTACAATAATTCATTGCTACCCCTTGGCACATGTTTCAATATAACAAATTGTCCATGTACTGCCAACTTGTTCCAGTTCTATTGCTGTGTGGAATGTACAGAAGAAGAAGCCCTTGGTCACTACAAGTCATAGCAGTGAGGACACACCTCCCACTGGTGCTGGAGAATTATGGGTCACTGCCATAGCAACCCTACCATATACTGACCTGATAGCATCTGGTGAGTTAGAGGAATAACAAGTACACTACAATACCATTGTTGTTGTACAGGCTCAAGTGATGGGTTTGTGAGGCTGTGGAAGTGTGGTGAAAAGTTTAAACATCTTCAGTACCTTTTCTCAATACCAGTGGTCAGAGTATTGTGGTCTATAATCATGTATGTATTGTGTAATGTAGAGGGGAACAGTAAATGGATTGTGTTTCTCTCACTGTGGCAAGTTTCTTGTGGCGGCAGTGGGCTGGGAACATAGACTGGGTCGGTGGTGGAGTGACAAGACAGCCAAGAATGTTATTGTTCTCATTTCTCTGGACAGAAACTCATCGGAACAGCTAACAAAATAATACTATTATGTTTGGTGGGGGTGAGGTATAGTACAAAATTAAATGCAATTTTTATACATGCAATAATAATATTATGTCAACTATGTGTATGTGCAGTGTGTCTTTAGTGAAGTGAAGAAAGCAGCATCTGTGGTGTGAGAAAGATACAAATTTTAAATGATCACACACATACACACACATAGCTCATGGCTATAATACCTTCTTCTTCTCTTCATACAACTTTTCCAGTTGTGAGAGTTTTGTGATTGTCTCATCTCTTGAAGAAATTTTTTCTGTTTCTTGTGCCTCATCAGCCGAGCCATATTCATAATCTAATTGTGTTTCCATTTTTGCCAGTTTTTGTCTTCTCCTTTCTTTCATCCTGGAGGTGGTGATCAGTACAAATAGTGTACTAGTATATTAACATTTATATTAATGTTACCTTTCTTTCATTTTTATTGCACCTGCACTCTTAACTCTGTCCCTAAGTTGTTGGCGTGAACCATCAGGAGTAGCAGATAGCAACGTTGGTGTTTGCAGTTTTGAAGTAGCAGGCATGCCACTCTCCTCCATCTTGGTCTTTCGCTCTTCCAACTGTAACAAGATCTTCATCTTTTCTGATTGAAATTCTTTTTCTATGTCAGACATCATCTTTAATTGTGCTTGAAATGACAATTCAGGGAAGTATTGTTTCTCCTCTTGTGGATTTTCCTCTTCTACAGCACTCAAGGCACTACTGGTACTGCCGTGTTCATCCTCGCTGATGTAAGGTGATAGTGAAGCTCGACGTTTTAGTTTAGTTGCACTTTTTCTAGCTTTAATACTTCTATCTTTCTTGCTCTGGAACTTTTTGTTTAAGTGACGTCCTTGTAGTAGGTTAACTCTCATTGTTTTAGACATTAGTTTGTTTTGGTTTGGGTCAATGCCAAGTAGGACTGCTGCTACGTTGTCCAGCCAGCACTGTACAAGTGCTATCCGGTACTCGCTATACATTTCCTTCTGTGATTTAACAGACTACATATATACATAATGTATAACCACTGTTATACCTCTCCTTGGTAACTCACGATCTTCAGTAGCTTCCTGATGGTCTCATATGCCTCATCTAGCTGAATTTGGATAAGTTGGACAAACAACTCAGCTACTTTAGTGTGCAAAAAACCTTGTAAGTCAGCTACAAGTTATGTGCGGTTAACAAGACACAATCAAACCAATGACATTTACTTTGTTCGGTTTGTTGTTTCCATGCATCATTTAGGATAAACACTAATGCTTTATGCAGCAGCTTTACATGTGCTGCTCTCTTCTTAATGTGATGCTCATCAAGTATGAGAACCTGACAGGAGACAGATAAGGAGTGGTTGTCAATGTGTAAACTACTCTATTATAACAGTCACCAGTCATGCTGAAATACTCTAATAGAGCAACCACATGGTTTAGTTTAACTTACTCCAGTTATGGTCGTGGTGAAGTCTTCTGTTTGTGCCCCCACAACTTCTGCTGACAGCCTCCATTGTTGTCTGTCTAACTTCAAGCTCTCAATGGATTCATCATCAGACATTGTCTGATAACACAACATATACAACCTTACTGACGTTCAGTGAGTATACCTCAGTAATCTGTGTTGTACAAACTGTGTTACAGAGGCAACAAAATACTTTTTCTTCCAATTGGTGCTTCTTCACAATTTCTGCAATTGCTGCTCCCGGAATGTGCAGTGATACGTCACCAAATGTGGCCCATTCATTGATCAACATACTACTCTTTTTGGCATTCCTAACATACTTTTCCAAAAATGATGTGAGGCTGGAAATATTCTCAGATGCTGTTGTCGCATCTTTTGCAAAATCTAATTTCTGCTTGTTGATTTGTGCCAATTGTCTCAGCTGATCTTGGCAGTTAGTCTTCCTACAGTACAAGCGATATCACACACACACACACACACACATACACACACACACACACACACACACACACACACACACACACACACACACACACACACACACACACACACACACACACACACAATAAATATCACTATTATGCTCACGTATCCTGTAAATGGCATTTCAGGATGTTCAACACAACCAGGCTGGTTTCTAAGGTTGATAAGTTATTCAAGCAGAGATGTTCCCAATACAGTCTTATCATATGAGACCTATTGATAGATGATGAAACAAACTATACCACCAATAGCTGTGTATTCACCTCAGTCCATTGTGATCGGTATTAGTGATCTGCTTCAGTTCAGCATTGAATGTGTCATTAAGAGCAACTGCAATCTCCTCAATTGTGTATGAATAACTTTCAGCTGCTTGGCCTGCGTTTGCTGTCTGTTCTTTCTGAAAGATGACATCTAATGGAAATGTTAATGATACTCCGGAACATTCTGTGACAACAAGCCCTTCAAGCTCATTGTTATTTTGCATACTCCAAAACTTTGCCAGCCACTCACTCCTGATCTGTACTGATATGTCACTGGTCTGTGACAGGTGAGGGAGCCTGCTCAGAATCGAGTTATACTTGGAATGAAGTGCAGAGAAGCAGTGAAACTTAAGAACATTGGTGTATTGAAATATCAAGTGATTAGGAGTTGGTATTTGGCACAGAGTGATCAAGAGGCTATTAATTTGATTATGATGATGTTTTGCTATTCGTTTTGATACAGAGTCAGCCTCTTTGATGCCCTAAACAATATTATGGCCAACAACCATAACATAATGCATGTGGCATACCTTTGACACTAAGAATGCTATCAAATTCCACAACTTTTGATCTAGTGCCATTGTAACGTGGCATAACACGATCCATTTTCCATCAGTCGGAGAAACTTGGTAGCTGTTTGTTGCCAACTGACAATAATTGTATATCTGGTCTCCAAGTAGATCTCTGCTCTGGCCAGTCAGGTTTTTATAGTAGTACAATTCACTAGCATGAAAGCTAACTTGGTGTATTTTACTAGTGACATCTGTACCACCTGCCTGACCCATGTTCATATGTGTTAAAACGGAACTCAATAGTTCAACACATTGAGAACCTTGCTCTTTAGCTGTGCTCAGAAGAGCCTTGTATTTTGACACGTAAGCAGAACTAGAGAATGTTAGTGATTCATATTCACCATCTCCATCAAGTATCCTCCCTTCATTGATTACATCTGAAGTAGTAAGAAGCTTATGTGCCAAGAAACACTGGAACAGTGGAGCCTCACACCTGCACATGTTACACACATTATTTATATACAAAAATCATTGCTCTAAAGGACACTCCTCAATCATGTGATGCACACCTAGATGCCCAGCTATGTAGGCCAGGCTACCAAATAAGTGAGTTATAACACACTTAAAAAACAGTACCCACATTAGACACTTCTACGTGCTATAACAATTACATTCTCACTTATAATGTGATCCATCAAAATGTCGTAGGTGAAGCCCTTGGGCCAGTAAACACAACATAGTCTCAAGGTCACACACATCACAAATCTCATTATACTGAACATGACACACTGCCACAATCAGTGCTGCATCCATCTCATTTGAAAATGTTGCGTGGCCTTTAAAGTTTTCTGCAGTACGAAATAAAGAGATCTCATTTTCCATACACTGATGTAGCGATTGACATGCAGCTGACAACTGCAGCTGTATCGAGCTATCTTTTTGTGCTGCAAGAAAATCAGATATCAGTTCCTCCATGGACGTGAAAGTTTTCTGGCCGGAGTTTGTTAATATGACTGGTGGATTTCTTAGAGTAAGAGTTCTTTTAGAGCAGAAATATATTATTAGATCCATGTAACTGCTAATCAAACCACCTTTAATTGGATTGGGAAATATTTGATCAAATCCAGTAAAGTCACTTGATTTAAGACAAGTACACTTCTCCATAATAAAGAATAGTACTATTTGCTTGTAAGCTGAAGATGAGGAATGTATCTTTGGGTTGGCAGTCTCAAAACTTCTCCACAGTAAACATTGAATTACCAACGTGTATAGTAATCTGATTTCCATGGCGACTTCAGTGTAAACTGAAGTGTCACAAAAATGTTCCCGTAACATATCCTTTGATGGGAATATGACTTGTGAAATAAGTGAGACAGAATTGTGATTTGTAGTCTCCACTACCTTACTGAATTCCATCTGTGGGTCCTGTGTAACAACAAAAGCTTATACAGGTAAACTTATCTTATGTAAATTTTACCATTCTAATTTTACATATATAGCTTATCTGCCACTTACTTCTTGACAGATCTTATCTAGGAGAACAAGTAAGCCATTAACTTGTAATTTCTGTAAGTCTGCCAACATTTTAATACTTTCACAAAGAAGGCTGTTTGTTCCTGTGTTCCTCTTTGTATGAGTTAGCATTAGGAGGCATCTAATGGCCAGCCCTTCCATTAAGGTGTCGTCACTGGACACATCAGCAGCCTGGAAATTGTTTACACTCTCCAAGTGTAATCTCAATTCATTGTACCTCAGCAATGCATTGTCAATAGAATAGTTGGTGTACTTCTTCAGCAAATGACCAAAACTTTTGGATTTCAAAATTCTGATCAATTCATGGCACTGCATATAGTTTCTGTGTGTGGCTACCTCAACAACCATGTTCTGTAGATATTCAGTCATTTCTCTTGACAGCACATCATGTGTTGAACATAGAGAAGTGGCCAGAGCATTACCAAATGAAGTTGGTGACATCCGGGCTGATGCAAGTAGCATGTGAAGTAGACACAACATTGAACTATGTACAAGGACAACAAATCATATAATAACACAATGGTGAGTCAACTACCTTTCTTTATGTTGCTGGATAAATGCAATTTCCTGAAAGGAAAGCCGTAACAGTCTTGACATGACAATAGCTGAAGAAAAATCAGCTTCAGACTGGACTGCACTTTTAACGTAACATAAATATAGCATCATTTTGTGGATGGCACCAAGATCAGATTTCTGGGAAAGAGATTTTTCGGCTGTAATAATTTCCTGTTTGCAAGTACTTCCTAACCACTGCATAAGCTTTGTCAACTTTTCAGATGGTTCCAGCTTGTTATCAAACATTTCTAACAGCTTACTGTCTGCCTCTATCAGTGCAAGACAATAGACATGAACGTCACATTGACTGAATAGTTTGTCTAGTGCTTTACTCCACTTGGCATCAACAGAAAAGTTGTTGATGGCTCTCAAGTCATCAGAAAGTTGGGAGACTAATTGTGAGTAATCATTTTGTAAGGATTCCACTCTCGGCACATCAGCATGGTTGCACACAACCAGGTCAGCCAACAGTTTCTCAGCTAGACATTTGTATCTAGCTAATATTGCTGCATTAATGACACCTTTGAGTACAGTTTCCTTTGCACAATCGTCTAACTGTGGAGCGCCATCAGTTGTATCTGCATTGTCCATTTCATGTCCCTTAACTTCTTGTTTCTTATTAGCTGGAGCTGTAGTAGCATGACGAGTGGTAGTGTGGTCCTTATTACTGCTGACCGTGTGCAGAATATCATCTTCTGGTGGACTAAAACTGAATGCGCTCAATCCATTTGTCTTTATCTTTTGCAGCCGTTCAGCTGCTTTGTCAAGTAATGACACTTTGCTGCTAGTAGCGACCTTGCTGTGTTCTAAGATATCATCAAGATCATCCTCATCTTCTGAGATCTCTTCTAGTAGTTTATTGAGACCAACACATACGGCTTGCTTCTGCTCCAGTGCCATTCTCTCTAGCTCCTGTTTGTTCTCCATAAAATCTTCAAAGGAAGTAGTTAGAGCGCTACTGGAGCTGTGGATAGTACCGGTTAACAGCGCTTGCTTCAGCCTTTCGTATTCAACACCATCACTTCTGGCGTTTGGTCGTTGTGACAAAAACATTTGCCAACTAGCTAAAGAAAAGTTTCTCTCCAGCACAGACTTGAACAAAAACAGGGCGTCACTTAGCGATATTCTACCTGATCCTTCTTTGTCCAGAAACTTAAATTCCCACCTTATGTTTTTCTCAGTTTGTATCAACTTCGCCACTTCACCTATGACGGTCCGCAGGTGCTCCGAGCTGCAAAGATTCCTCCTACACACCCGCAGTACGGCTTCTTCCACCTGAAAAGTGTCCAAAGTACACGAAAAACATTGCTCACAAAGCTCTTTTATTTGTTCTGCACAAAGATATCCTTTCTTGTGATTATCTAACTTGCTGAATAACTCTGAGTAATCCATCGAGCATGCAAAGTAGCTAGTGGGCGTGGTTCATTAAACACGGCAAGTTTATTGTTTTAACTCACCAATAGTCTGCACCTTGTCTGTCTGCCTTTATGCAATCCTCACTATACGCAGGTTATTTGTGTCCCCACAAAAACTGTTCTCAGAAAATAAAATGTACTTATCCACACAAGTCAAACCCACAATCGATTACAAATATCGGTGACAATGACGACATTAATACTTCTGGTCCTGGTAGCGGTAATCTCCTCGAGTTATTGCAATAAAGCATCTTTTGAGGTGGACATGAACACTGTATTGTCTGTTAACAACGTAACTACTGTGGGGCACGTATTTGGGCTAACGTGAGTACAATAATTATTATATTATATTAATATTACTGTGCAGCAATCAAAAGATTATAACGCACAGGTGTGATCATAAAAGTTACTTAAGTTATTACAAAACTCATTAGGGGTAGAGGAATTAATAACATCAGCATGGAGTTGGTTTCATAATTTGATGGTTGATGGGAAACAGGAAAATTTGTATGCATCAATTAGAGTCATTGGTTGGTGATAGTAGCCACTCCTTAAACTTGAAAGTTTAGGGGTAAGATCATCTGTAGACACAATCAAATATCCGTTAATTATTTTGTAAAAAGTACTTAATTTAGCTTGGGTTCTTCTTGCCTGTAACAATGGTAGATTAAGAGAAGACAACATGTTAGTAACACTTGAATATCTTGAAAAGTCATTAAAGCAAAATCTAGCAGCAGTTCTCTGAATTGATTCTAGCTTGTTTATATTCAACAAGGTGTGGGGATCCCAAGCAGACGCAGCATATTCAATGATTGGACGAACCATAATCTTGAAACAATTACATTTAATGTGAGTAGGACATTCGCGTAAGTTACGATACAAAAAGTTGTTTACTTGTTTGGCCTTGTTGGTAATCCTTTGGACATGCTCATTCCATGAAAGGTTGCTTGAAATTGTTACGCCAAGGTATTTGGTATGAGCAACTTGGGCAATAGGTACAGCTTCAATGCAGTAATTAAAGACAATGGGGTTTTTCTTATTGGTAACTCTCACATTTGCTGGGGTTAAACTCCATCTACCAAATACGTGCCCATTGTGCGAGAGCATCTAGGTCTTCTTGTAATGCATGACAATCAGATTCAGATTTAATGTAGGAGTAGAGTAATACATCATCATGTTACCGCTTGTCAAATTTTAAGGCTACCTACAAACAATTGTTTTGTTAATTAAAGAATTATTGTGTTGTACATATTTATGTTGTTTTGTCTTGTGTAAGTATTTTTTGTTGTATAATATTGTGTACTTTGTATAGGGCACTGCTAAAAGCAGTTTTTAGAACTGATGTAGCCTCCCTTCAAATCATTAAATCAAGACTCTTTGTTGTAGGGCTTATGGTGACCATAATTTAGCTGATTTCATAGCACCAACTGGAATGACTTATCTACAACACTGGAACATTGACTTTATTGGGGGAGGTGTATCAGCACTAAGGGTGTTACCCACTGACAAAAAGACCCTGTCAGTGCAGGAACTGAAGGAATGGATGTCTTCTGTTGAAGCTAGAGAACGTTTTCAAGCTACGTTTACTTACAAGCTATTGAAGTCACAGGCTATAAAGAAGGCTGGAAGTCAGCTGTTGCTATTCTTACGAGACACATTATGTGAACCATATTGTGCATCAGTTGAGTGTTATGAAAACCTAACACCCAGACCTCTGAATGGAACCTCAAAGGAGAATGAGTTTGATTGGTGGGTCACATTAATTACTGGTTTTTACAGGTTCTGTACAGAGGCTGACCCCAAATCAAATCTCATACATATCTGGAATGAACCAAACACAGTTATGTTGTTACCTGTATGTGTGTTGTGTGCTATCAAATCTTTTATAGTATTTTTATCATGATCACAAGAATGGGTCCTATTTTAAGGATTTCTACATAGCTATTGCTAAGAGCATAAAGAAGGAGTTTCCTAATGTCATCATTGGTGGACCAGTATGTTGTTGTGTTGTCTGATAACTTCTCTAGTAATGGTTGATACCACAGGTCCTGGAAGATGACCCCACAGGTCCTACTAGACCAAAGTATGCATGTGTGAATGAGTGGGTGGATGGGTGTTTGGGTGGGTGGGTGAGTGAGTGAGTGAGTTAGGGTTACAGGCATCAGGCATCACTGTGCTGGTTTGTTAGACAGCAAGAACTGTGTTTCGCTTGGAGGCTTTTGTGCATGTGTGTGTGAGAGAGCGAATAAAATTATATTATTGTCATTATTTTATTTCATTAGCTCTTCATACATAACTTGGAAAGACTACTCAAAAACACTGATTGATGCTGCACTTCCTAAGGGACTACTTGATTATTTTGACTTCCATGCTTATGGTGGTGATGCAACTCCACAAGTGAGTTAATTGAACTTTAGTTTGAGAAATTATTCCTTGCTATTCAGCCATTAATAGGAGGACTACACACAGTGGATGCATACACTTTTGTGGAGTATAATACTCACATGGCATCTGCCATAACAGAGTCCAATATAAAAATATCTAACGATACTGAGGCATATGTGAGAAGTAGCCATTACAACCTGAGGACATTTCCATTGATATTGAGTACTATAGCACTACTGAAACATCCTGATAAAATCGTTACAAGAATGTTGTTTGATTATAAGGTGCTATTTATATGTCACTGTGAAATGATCAACATGATTTCCTATATATATATATATATTAGTAGAGTGGCTTAGTGAAAAAATCATTCACTTTTTGATAAAAGCATCAAACTTGGTACAATATTTATTTGATTCATACTATTTCATAGATATGGTGCTATTAAAATTACCAATCCTCAAAGAACCTGACAAATAAAACCAACAGAAAATGTATTTGGGGAAGCCATAAAAGTGTTCAATAGTAAATATGCTGAAACTTTGAATCTGCATAGACAAGCAAAGGATGGTCATATCCAAAAGCTGATCAAGGGAGGCAGGTCATTAACTTGCAATTTTAAGAAGCTGGATAGTCAAGCCATAGATGTGCAATATATTATTTCCATTGAATTGTGCCTGTACTTTTTAGGCTAAAATATTGGCTCCATTAGTAGTGTTTAAAACCAGTTTATTTTACCACATTAAGATTTTCTGATTTTACTATACATTCAACTATTTAAGCAAAACAGAAGATTTGGAATGTACTTGCTGACCAGTTAGAAATGGGCTTATAACGGTTGTATACAATCACTGCTGGACTGCACTACTGGACTCAAGTTTTTTCTTCTGTCTTTTAAGCACATATTTGGGCGATTGGTTGTAGTTATTGCTACATTTAATTTAGAATATACAGGTAGACCTGTCTACTTTGCATTGCCTGTGCATTTTATCACAATTAACACATTGAGCAAGTATCTTTTGCCAATAAGCAATCTTGAAAGAGACAGCTGTTATCTACATCAATGTGTTAAAATGAAAGCAAGAGTTCATAATATAAAAAGAGAAGTTATATTATGAACTCTTGATGAAAGTATATACTCATCTGTTGTACAGTCAAACATTTCTTTCATGACATGATCTCCAGAGAGTCATACATGGCTACCATTCTTCTAGTATAAATCGTACAGTACATGTTTAGCTATATAACAGCCATGCATCCTAATACAAGTAATGGTCTTCCGAGTCAGCAAAATTAAGTGACTGTCTTACTATTTCATCCATTGGTAGGTGATACATACACCCTGTATAGCTGCAGCTAGGAAAAGCTGACATATTCTGGCATGGCTACACTGCTTTCTTTTGTGTGTGGAGGTGGGAGTAGTCTAAATACATAAATTTACCATATTCTATATAACAAACGACAGCCAGTTGACCAATATTTGGTGAAAAAGGAGAAGAAAAAAACCTGAGTCCATGCAGTAGTCCAGTCCACTAGTCCAGTCCAGCGATTGTATACAACCCCTAGTTTAACAGTTTCCAAACATGCCCTAAGGCAATGATTTTGACATGGCACCATATCTCAACTGATTTAGTATACCTTACTCAACTTCTACAAAAAATTGGTGCTTTTATCACAAAGTGAATGATTTCATCAAAATTTGCTGCTTGGCTACTCTAGCATATAGTCTTTTCCCTTAACATTTCTGCACCTATAGTGATACTGGCAACCAAACTGACAGAAAGTGGGAGCACATAAATACCACAAGCTTTGTGGTGTTTATAGCTTCTGGTCTTGTGGTACATAAAAATCTCACTTATAGAACTGTGTAGGCCTAAGGCTATTATGCTCATAAAGCTGAGCAATACTTTTGAGCTTTTCCAAAAATTTACCTGTAATGCTTGCTGGAAATACCTAATTATGCCATGTTTAATTATAAAACTTTAACGCTATTGATTTTCTTAAAGTATTTCATTTTAGCATCTAGACTGTTTTGTTAAGGTGATCCATCACTACACAACTACTCTATCAGAGTGTGGCATCTTATTTCACCATAATTTATGTTTTCTCACTCCTAAAACTCATGCAATTCCTGATTCTCATACATGCCTGACATATCTCTAATGGACAAAGCGAAGTTGTCTAGCTACTGTATAACGTCTAGTAGAAGTATCCATCAGCACTAAAATACTTTTAAAATAACTAGTGAAGGACAGATGTTATTTTTATTTCACACGGTGTGTGATCGCAAATTGTGTCATTTTATTTTGATTGATTAAGTTGATTGTCTGATAAGTGATTCGGAAAATAAAAATTAATGTTATCAAGCTAAACACATAATATAGAAATCTGTCAACGCTTACTATTGTACTGTTTGGAACAGTCATTCTCGACAATGTTTTGGAAGTTTTTGTACTATATGTATTAACCATTATCAGTAGACAATACTTCTGACACTGTGTTTTTATTGTACACTATGTCATATGGCATTCTCTTGTGTGTGATCACGCCTTCACCTTGTAATCATAGTATTATTGTTATGTAATGTATTGCATCATTCCAATAGTCACCAGGAAAAAGGTGTAATTGTCAGTTCAATGGATTTCCAAATGATACTAGCATTATAACACCTGAAATGGAGGCTTACTACTTACTTGGGAAACTACGAGATGGAACAAGACTATTTGTTGATGTACCTTCAATAGATGTGTCTGAAGATTGTACATGTCAACCTGCTCAATCCATACAATATGGCAACACTACAATTCTTGTAGAGGCTGCACTTACTAATGATAATCTCACTATTGTTATGGTGAACATGTGTGACTGTGAAGTAGAGTTGAGTGGACGGTAAATGAGATATAATTTTATTGTTTAATGTGTTATGATTGATTGTAGGGTGACCGGAGTTGATCAAGTTGTGTCATCATGGGCAGCCATCTTGGACGTGCAGTCACTTCGAGAAACAGTTGCTCCACAACTACCAGACTTGTCTACATCTCTACCACCAATGAGTCTGGTTACTATCAGTTATACTCTTAACATGTCACAACACTTCACTACTAACATTGTTTCCTTTGTACAGTTTTATCCCACTAGTTCCAAACAGATAATGCTTCAAACAGACCTGTACATCAAATGTAACTATTCACTGTTAGTTTCCTATAATCTGAGTGACTCAAATGTGCAGAATGTAAAAGAATCTTTACTGAGATTTGGTGTGTTAGGACCTGCTGAGAATTACACATGGAATATTACAATTAACTGTCCAGGGATTAGTGACAATGTTGATGTGAGCATTTTAAAATAGTGTAGGTAATTATTTGTTGTGGTGACATGTACAGGTTAGTGTGTATAGACCTGGAGCTTATACCGAAGTGAGACTACCTTGTGTACCAGACACTGATAGTGATGGAGTTACTATAGTGAAATACACAGTTGGTAAGGGTAGGCTGATAGTAATAATGTTTTATTACATGTTCTACCAACATTCAGTCACTTGTGATGAGAAGGATCATCTCACTAATCCTGCAGCAGGACCAGAAGCATATTTTGAATTTTCAGTTCTCATCTTAAGATACTAATCAGGATATCATAACATTATCTACTGCATTTTGTGTATATTGTTGTAGTTTCTCATCTTCCAATAGTCAAAATAGCAATGCCAGCATATATAGCTATTTATTCTACGCTCTCATGACTCAGTATGCAATTTTCTTAGACTGCCCCATGTAGCTAGTTACCAGCTTTAAAATGCTCTGACTGAATGCTGCATTCAGCCACCAATAGTAATAAAGTCATTGATGTGGTAAGAAAAATGGTGGGGAGGAGAAAGGCTATAAGGCATATTTTACATGTTAGTTAGGACTGAAGTATTTGGTTTTATGTATAATATATAGTAACAAATTTAAATGCATAATCTCCGGCATTGAACATACGTAGGGATCAGTGACACAGTCATGGGTTCAGCCATGAGCATAGAGTAAATTTTCATACAGAATGACATACAAAAGACCAAGTGAATATAATTTGCAAAAATTCCTATCAGGCCGCTACACATCTAACTATAAGCGTGCGGTGCTGTTTTCGTGCATGCTCATCAGTGGAGGATTCAATAGTGTTTACATATGGTGAGAGTATCTCAACCTTGTGTATACATTTTTTTTGGGGTGGGGGAGAGGCAGGTAGCCCCCACTTAAATGAAATATGTAGATGAGGACAAACTTTTATTTATTTATCATCTCTTAAATTGAGACTTTACAGCACAAGTGCTGAAGGTCTGTAGGACACCTGGTCCTATACAGCCTGTTTAAAGTTGTTACATAATGTGTGTTTGAAAATGTAGAGAAACTTGTGTGTGCATTACACCATAGATTATATATTCCTGTAATATATAATCTATGATTACACTTCTCTTTAGGCCATCATTATTATATTGTTTGTTTCCCGTCACCCAATGGAACAAAAACTGATGTGGGCGGGAGGTGATTATTAATTATACACTTAACTCTTGTTATTTCAGTCTCTGACTGCTCTATTAGAGTATCTCGATCTTGAAGGTTGCCAGGACCATACAAGTCTGGCGCTGCCGCCCCTTGATAGGCGGCAAACTATGGCTTCTGTTTTTGCTTGCCTCGAGTCTTGTCCAATTAGAACAACTTATGCACTTGTCACACCCCCCA
This sequence comes from Dysidea avara, assembly GCF_963678975.1. Classification (NCBI taxonomy): domain Eukaryota; kingdom Metazoa; phylum Porifera; class Demospongiae; order Dictyoceratida; family Dysideidae; genus Dysidea; species Dysidea avara. The sequence goes on along the minus strand of NC_089278.1, from coordinate 2,391,171 downwards.
CACCCCAAGTGGGGATTTAACATTGCTTCTTGTCCCCACCCCTGGGGCAATAACAGTTCTCCAATTCACTGACCGATTTTCGGTAGTTGCATTTCTAAACAATTAAATCGTACTCACTATAATTTTACTAGCTACAGGTGTATAGCTACCAGGTTAATTATTGGTCGCATGCATGAAATATGCGTTTATCCTTGAGGTGTTGTCAAATCCCTACTAGGGGGTGGGGACATAGTGGGGATTTGACGGCCGATTTTGCCCCAGTAGTGGGGAATTTGACACCACAATTTGTCAAATCCCCTGTATTCCCCACCCCCCCAGGGGTGGGGCAAGAAATTGACAAGTGCATTATCGTGAAGGAATAAGGATGGCATATTAAAAAGCGGCCTATTAAAGAAGTACAAAGAGTACGTTAAGTAGTCTTGTAAGTTAGAAGCGATGAGTTTTTTGAGCGTTCCACTGGATACGAATATCGAAATGACTGTGACTAACGATAATGGTGCAATCTAACGGAAAACCACGTCTCTCCCATTCGCACAAGTACACTATGCTAGAGTCTCCAGACCCTTCCTGTTTGCGGCGCGCCAGACTAGGACTGTACACTCGTGCGCCTAGAGTGGAAGGTCTTCCACCCTTCTGCTATGTTATATGCGATTTACCTTAAAGCTTGGTCACTCTGTGCCTCCTTCTATCATGAAATATTGCATTCACGTGATCTATAAACTGGCTGTGGGACCAGGTGTCCTACAGACCTTCAGCACTTGTGCTGTAAAGCCTTAATAAAAAAATAACAAAGTGGATATAGTACCGGCACCGGTTATGAACGTGAACGGCTATTTTACCGGTGCAAGTCCATCATTTATTGGACGAGAGAAAACCATCATTATTATAATGAGACACAAACATTACATCATACATTAAGGAATCCTAGGTCACATGCGACCACCAGACAGGGTTGGTTAAAAACACCTGGGTGGGCATGGCAAGGGAGTACAAAACATAAAGTAAGTATACATGCATGCATGTAACTAAAGAGTCAGTCTGGGGAGGTAGGAAACCACTCACGACAATCCCTAGCCATAAATATTCTTTGAGATGCTGTAATACACTTCTGCGAAGCAGAATCCAAAACTTTCCTTAGAGCTGCTTTTGGCACCAATATATCCTGGTGAACAAAATGTAACAGGTTCCATAAGTTCTTTACACAAGAAGGATGGTAGTGGCCTAGAACGCTGATTTCAAAAGTTTCGTAATAGTTAGAAACATTCAAACGATCTAATTCTGCTAACAGTTGCTGATACTCTACTTTGTTCTGCTTACGTAACCTGGCTGACTGAAGATGGTGTTCTGAATCCAATGGACAGGTCAACTCAAGTAAGGCAATAGAGTTGGTGGCAGTATTGTAAAATACAAGATCTGGATGATAAGAAGTCACCATCATCTCTGGTGGAATTGTGGCTGGAGGTGACACACTGGCTTGCAAGTTTGGGAGGTCAACAAAAACTTGGATAAATGGTAAATTTTCACAAGATCAATAAATTGGTATGCCAAACATTGCAATGCCAAGTTATGCCGGTAGGTGTAACTGTTCTGGTCCAAAGCCACTGGGCACCCACTATATAAGTCAAGCACACCAGGCGAACTAGGGTTGGTACGCATCCAATATGCCCCGAGCATTCAACTTTAGGACACGCGTCTAGTAGCGAGAATTCAACCTTTAAGTAGTTTGTTAGGGTAGGGTAGGGTTCAGCTTTTCGGGTTTCTTAGTCTTCACTCTTGTTATATATAGAAGTCACTGCAGTCGGATGTTTATAAGGTAGAAACTAAGGGAGGTGAATAGATGCAGCACCAGTGGTACAGTTGTTACGAGCATTGATTCTTAGGTTTTTGTCGAAGTTTTTTTTATGCACGTGACTGCCGGCACTATATAACTTGCCAAAAAATAAATAAATAAATATAATCAAATAATTAAAATTTGGTGCGACTACCTAAAAACTGATGAGGGCGGTGGTGGGAAACAATAATCATGGCCTTATTTTGCTGCATGGTGGTTTCACAGATTTATAAAGTTTATAAATGTGTGCTAAAGTCTCTAATCCGAACTGGCTGCGTATAATATACGCGTAAAGGTGTGCCAGACTAGCAACCATGTGTTACAGCCAGGTGGGCGTGGCTAAGCCAGTCTGTGTCACCCCCAAAGCACGTGGCTAGCTACCATGCATTGTAGTAGAGATTTCCAACTAAATAATTAACATTCCATACATTCATTGGTATGACAAATATTGTGCATTTTTTCAGGGTCATTCCCACCTCAATCAGTGGTTCCTATCAAAAGATATAAGGAAAAGAAGTTGACAGTGTGATGATTATTGTGTACCAACCACAATATTCAGAGTATCATAAATCTAGATAGGAAACTAATAACGACATGACATTTTCACCATATATCTATTTTATGAAGAACAGCATATGAACTAAGTAAAACCTCTCAAAAGTGACCACTTCTTTGTAGACTGACCACTCAGAATATTACATGAATAAGCAAGTGATTCACAGATAAAACTGTGTGTACTGTGTAATACTAAGTATACCCAGGTACCTAATGCATTTTCAGGGATAACTAACTAGAAAAATCAGTAATATTTTATAACATGGCAAGTACTAGCATCAGAAGTCACAATTAACACATACTTCGGAAACATGACAATCAGATAACACAATGTAAGAACAACATTATTTTTAAAATAGATTTCTTTGGACACTACTCAGCTTTATTTGTCACATTGTAAGCACTAAGGATGATAATTATTATATAACACAATGACATCACTTAGTCTCGCGTGGCCAGACCGCTTTTTCTCCCACGGCGCTTATCGATTGGAAATTATAAGCGCCTTTTTCGAGCAGGCGCTTATAATTTCCAATCGATAAGCGCCGTGGGAGAAAAAGCGGTCTGGCCACGCGAGACTAGACATCACTGTACTACAAAGAGAAATTATAAATAGTTTCTGATCAAAATTACAATTACTGAAGCTGCTATAAAATGGATCAAAACAGCAGTAAATACACCAGAATATAACAACAGGTAAGTGTGAAGCCATATAAGGTTGGTATCACATGCCAGTCTCCACTTTTGAAAAGATTATGCTCAACCTTGAACCTTATTTTGCAATTCCGCACTAGACAACAAACTGCTCACTTTCAAACTATACTTGCATAGATGCAGAGGGATGCCTTGAAGCCCAGGGTGATTGTAATGCTGAATTCTGAGTAGTGCTAGATGGCAATTTACCTTTAAAAGGGCCATATTTCCATCGTAATCCAACATCAATCGTCCTCCAATCAAAAAACGCATGGAAAAATCGAAATCAGCATATACGGTTTTCCCAGAACCACTTTCTTCGTCCTCATCAGCAGCAGATTCACGCGGAAACACTCGGAAACTTCGGCTATCACAGGTGCCACATTCTTCCAATTAGAATTACGTACGCAATTATTTGTATGGGCTCCCCTCCCTATGGGGATTTTAATCCAGTAAAGTGCATTACAAAGTACGAAGCATTGGCTACCATTTACTGGAACGGCAGCTTATGAAACAAAAATATGTGTGAAAAATTGGTAGGTTGGAAATCGCTAATTGTAGTTAATTGAACCCACAACGGTCATTGCTGACGATTAGTTGCTGCAGTGGGTGGGGCTGTTTGCATATTACAATGGCGTCATTGGTGTTTCTAGTATTTCTTATAGCCATGTCCTCCTCTGGTTATTGTAGCAAAGCATATTTCGAAGTGGACGTGAAAACGGCACTGTCTATTAACAATGTCACCACTATGGGGCACGTGTTTGGGCTAACGTGAGTACAATATTGTACACACCTGATTAAAGTCCTTTTGTTGCAGTGCTTATGGTGACGAAAGCTTTGCTGAGTTTGCAACTCCAGCTGGGATAGCCTACCTCCAACACTGGAACATTGACTTTATTGGTGGTGGTGTGGCAGTTGGTAGAGTGCTGCCTACTGTCAACAAAACTCTTTCAGTACAAGAACTGAAGGAATGGATGTCATCTGAAAAAGCTAGAGAATATTTTGAAGCTACAACTACTTATACGTTGTTAAAGTCACAGGCAATTACAAAGGCTGGAAGCCAGCTAATGTTGTTCTTGAGAGACACGTCATGTAAACCATATTGTGCATCAGTTGAGTGCTATGAAAACCTAACACCCAGCCCTCTTAACGGAACCTCAAAGGAGAATGAGTTTGATTGGTGGGCCACATTAATCACTGGTTTCTACAGGTTCTGTGCAGAGACTGACCCCACAGTAAACCTCATGCACATTTGGAATGAGCCAAACACAGTATGTCATTATGTGCTCCAAGTATTATGCCATCATCAATGATAGGTTTTGTACCGTGATCACAAGAATGGATCTTACTATGCTGACTTCTATGTAGCTGTTGCTGAGAGCATAAAGAAGGAGTTTCCTAATGTCATCATAGGTGGACCAGTATGTCGCTGTGTTGTCTGATAACTTCACTAATGGTTTACAATATAGGTTCTAGCAGATGATCCTGCAGGCCGTAATAAGCTAAAGTATGTGACGTATCAGCAGTTGTATATTTGACAAAGCTACTTTTCCATATGATGTCTTGATGTATTATGTTTTTAATAGCTCAACGTACTCAATGTGGAATAGCTATTCCAAGCCATTGATTGATGCTGCACTACCCAAGGGACTACTAGATTACTATGATTTCCATGCTTATGATGGCAATGGTTTTCCACAGGTGAGAATGCATGCTGTATCTGCACATCCTGGCATACTTATCATCGTATGTTCCTTAGTAACAAACAGTACTCAGCTGCCACATTTTCTGAAGTGGTAGATATAAGTGGCAATATGCATATTTCATGCAATCAAGCAGAGTCAGTATCCTATCCAGATAAACTGAGAAATCTAAAATTGACTGGTACTCATTGTTACAGTGACATGCATGGTATGAGCAAATGTCCAGTTCACTCCCTTTAAAGGTGGAGTTTCCATTGCATGGCTGATATAAGGTAACTGTTTTATTAAAGTAACATCTGACTGCTTTGTTAAAGTAGTTTCCCTTTGCATTTATCCCTTAATCAGAATTATGATCATAGTGAGAAATATCATTGCTTGACAGGCAGCTTGAGAAGTGTATTCAATGTTTTTTACCTGGGTATTGTTTTAAGCCATCTGTTGGAGGGCCTGGGGTCAACCTCTGCATGGTCGATCTGAGTCAAAGACAGTGTCAGGTGGGGAGTTTGGCTGGGGCGGCACTTCTGAGGGTACACCCTTAATTGTATTGAATCCATGACTAGCTACCTGAAATCTTTCATGTCAGATCTTGTACACGTCATTGCTGTGTATTTACCTTTTGTATTCCTTGCTATTCAGCCATTAATGGGAGGACTACACACAGTGGATGCATACACCTTTGTGGAGTATAACACTCACATGGCATCTGGCATAACAGAGTCCAATATGAAAATATTTAATATTAGTGAAGAGTATGTAAGAAGTAGCCATTACAACCTGAGGACATTTCTATTGATATTGAGTACTATGGCACTGCTGAAACATCCTGATAAGATCATTACAAGAATGTTGTTTGATTATAAAGTCAGTAAATTTTATGCACCTATGTAATAATATTTGTGCCAGTGTAGGCACCAGGGAAAGTGTGTAATTGTCCATTCAATGGTTATCCCAATAACACTAATGTGACTACACCTGAAATGGAGGCTTACTACTTACTTGGGAAACTACGAGATGGAACAAGACTATTTGTTGATGTACCTTCAGTAGATGTGTCTGAAGATTGTACATGTCAACCTGCTCAATCCATACAATATGGCAACAGTACAATTCTTGTAGAGGCTGCACTTACTAATGATAATCTCACTATTGTTATAGTGAACATGTGTGACTGTGAAGTAGAGTTGAGTGGACGGTAAATGAGATATAATTATATTGTTTAATGTGTTATGAGTGACTATAGGGTGACCGGAGTTGATCAAGTTGTGTCATCATGGGCAGCCATCTTGGATGTGCAGTCACTTCGAGAAACAGTTGCTCCACAACTACCAGACTTGTCTACATCTCTACCACCAATGAGTCTGGTTACTATCAGTTATACTCTTAACAAGTCACAACACTTCACTAGTACTAACACTGTTTCCTTTGTACAGTTTTATCCCACTAGCTCCAAACAGATAATGCTTCAAACAGACTTGTACATCAAATGTAACTATTCACTGTTAGTTTCCTATGATCTGAGTGACTCAAATGTACCGAATGTAAAAGAATCTTTACTGAGATTTGGTGTGTTAGGACCTGCTGAGAATTACACATGGAATATTACAATTAACTGTCCAGGGATTAGTGACAATGTTGATGTGAGCATTTTAAAATAGTGTAGGTAATTATTTGTTGTGGTGACATGTACAGGTTAGTGTGTATAGACCTGGAGCTTATACTGAGGTGAGACTACCTTGTGTACCAGACACTGATAGTGATGGAGTTACTACAGTGAAATACACAGTTGGTAAGGGTAGGCTGATAGTAATAATGTTTTATTACATGTTCTACCAACATTCAGTCACTTGTGATGAGAAGGATCATCTCACTAGTCCTGCAGCAGGACCAGAAGCATATTTTGAATTTTCAGTTCTCGTTATGAGATACTGAATTTTATATATAGCTATGATTCTGGCTCTATATCATCATCATCTTTGTAATTGTCACTGTCTGTTGCTTATTTTGTTGTATATGACTTATTGTTGTATGTTTGTTTTGTAATTTGGAAAACACTCTGTGCAGACTTGGAGTCATTGCTCAGTATTCTAAATGCACATTTTACCGCATAAAATTTCTCATCCCACTGCACATCAATGATTATATTTAACCATTGGTAGCTTTGTTGCAAATAGTTAGAGCAGGCTAATTATGAATTCATTATGTTCATATAAAAATTAAATCCACATCATGCATGCATGCTATATTTGAGATTGTGGATGAAAAACTAATTATAAGATCATGCATGTGGTGATGGTGGGAGGGGGGGAGAGAGAGAGAAGGCAACAGGAGGGCAAGAACTTTTTACTATTGAGGATTTCTCCTTGGAGGAATAGAACAGGTACATGCCTAATCTAGTCATAATTATTCAACAGGTGCTATACAAGCAACACTATAATTACTGTTATAATTTTTTAGCTACCATGTAGTTGTCTTAGCTATCTGTTTAGTGTAAAGGTTGTGTCAATGTGTAGATCTTCTTGTGATTTGGTAAAGCCATGTTGGAGTTATTATAGCTTGAGCACTTGCATTCTACAATGGCCCCATGACATAGCAGTGCACAGGGGTCAAGAATGACAAGTTTAATTTTAGCTCACATACGGTCTTTTAGTGTTTTACTGGATGCACTTTTAAAGTAGTTGACTACTCTATTAGAATATTTGAGTTTTGGCAAAAACATATGAAACTTGCATTGATTCGTAATTCGTATAGCCAGAATTTTGCTATAGCTAGCTATATGTACATTTGAACAATTCTATTTGCTATATTGAAATGCATAAATACATTGCTGTTCTGTTCTTTAAAGAGATCAGTGATAAAATATATAGGTGAGACCATCTGATTTTGTCATCTCTTTAAAGAACTTCAATAACAGAACAGTTATGTATGTGCATTTCGTTAGCAAATACAACTTTGCAAATATATACTAGCCACGCGGCGTGCGTTGGTATACGATTAAACTCGGATGCACGTGACTCGATTTTAAAAACTACCCAACATGAAGCCACTCCTTATTTTTCTGTCACTGTTTTCGCTTACAAGAGGCCAAGGTACGTGCACTGCAGACAACGAGCAAACGTCATGTGTGTGTTCCTTGAGCGATGGAAGGAAGATTGACTTGAGAAGCGTGGGGAAGCAGGACGGTGCCACTCCCGCGTAAGTCGTAAAACTTAGCAAGTAAACTCCCTGCCGACTTGGGCGTTGTTTAAACTGGTTGTATCTACACATTGTTTAATAAGGGACTAATGGAGCTAACGCAGCCAGACCCTACTATTCATTATAGCATTGTGTACTTCACACACTTGCAGGTTTTCCGTACAAGATGACAAACAAGAGTACACCTATACATACAATCCATGTTATTCATTCTCAAGTGGACCTTGCTCAAGTGTTGCAGTGAGTATAGCTATAGTGCTAGCTATGTAGAATGAACAATACAGCAATAGTTTCCTGGCTATCATCCGCTTATGTTGTAGGTTTGCCAAATTGATTCCAGTGGCAGTGGACGTGCAGTTGCAACTCAAGATGGCGTAACATTCACTACTGATGGGAATGGTAACGTTGTGATGGACTATGTTGGAGGATTAGATGGCAGGTAAGTCAAGTTTGCTCATTGTGTAATACATTGGTAATACTACATAGGACGGCAGCAGTCACATTAAAATGTGGTACAGGATCTTCTAAGCTATCATTTGATGGAGAACCACAAGAATTAGAATATGTTAGTTATAATTGTAGCAGCTAATATCTAAGTAACATATACATTATTAGGGGTGGACAATATCATACAGTCATCTCTCCTTAGGCATTCACATTAACTAGTCAGTGTGCTTGTCCTGGTACGTGTGATAAAGATGGTCCAAGTAATGGCGGAAACAATGGAGGCGGTGGTAGCAGTAAAAGTAGTGATCCTGGAGTGGTCGGAATTGTTCTGCTTTCTTTGTAAGTTATGTATAACCTCTTTCATATACTTGTTCCTAAATTGAAGTTGCTTTACAGCTAATATTAGTGCATGTTGCTGATTCATTTTTGAGTCCAAAGTCAGTATGAAAAAGTTAATGCACCAATACATGCACCAGCCTTATTATAATGTCTCTGGTGCACGTGGTTTGGGCGTAATACTTCACACGCTCGCGCACAAACGTATGCACATACATGTGTGCACACACTCATGCACACATAAATACAGAAAAGTAAACAAGCATATGCGTCACACACTGGGCTACCCATCAGGTACTATGAGTCAAAGCAGGCAAATTCTCCTGGGGTAGGAGAAACTCTGCAAGAAGCTGTGCCTTGTCTCATGGGCGAAGGTGTCGCGTGTGGGTACCTGAAGCACTACCTGGGCATCACTCATTACGTGGGACAGCGTGTGTATTGACACCCAGTTGTTATTGTTGCAGCTTCTTGAACAAGAAACACATTGCTCCTATCTACCCAGCTCCTGGTGTTAACAAAAGCCAATGCATACGCACCTACGCACACACAACATGTTATACTGTATGATATCGCACAATGTATTGCAGTGATTGAGCTGCACACATATCAGTGTACATACACATGATATTCTTGTAGGGCCTTTTTTGCTTTCATGGCCTACTTGATAACTGGTATGGTGATAATGAAGGTGAAATATGAAAAAACCGGTACTGATATTATCCCAAATAAACAATTTTGGCTTGCTCTGCCATTCCTTATAAAGGTGGGTGATTTGTGTTATTTGTATTTCACTTTTTACATTATGTATAGGATGGTGTCTTGTTTACTTTTTCACCATGCATTAATGCTATAAAGAACAAGAAAGGAGGATACTCAAACTTTTAGCCAACATCTGAATGTATGGCATATAAAAGTTGAATTGATTCAGTGTACACTTGTATATCTACAATAAGTTCATTACCTGAATCTCCAATACATGCTCTCTTACTACCATGACACTGTTAGCTTAATAATTGTTATTATGCAGACTCCACCATTATAAGAACATGAATCACTACCATCATAAGTTTATTAAAGTTCTCAAGTCCAGCTGAATTAATCCACTGAATTTTTTTAGTTATTATCAGGTGAGTCTGTGGTAAGCAATACCTTCCCAATCGATTATAGTATAACTAAAGACATCAATATTATGAATGCATAAAATAAGATTGCTGAGAATCCTTAGTCAACTTGTGGTCATGTGCAAAGCAAATGGTTGCTCTATTAGGGCAAAAATAAGACAGACCAAAATACTCTAATAGAGCAGTCACAATTACAGTTACTATAATGTACAAGCCCCTGACCTTGCACTCAAAACACATGGTTACTGTCATGTTACAACTGGACCCCAATAAATATGTCATCACTTCTACAAGTGGCCTCCACTGTCACGGCTTGTTGCCACAATAATACAGTGACGTTTTGTCACTACCACAGTACTAGCTAGTTAGCTAGGTCTTTTTCAGTCATTAGAAAATTGTAATTGGAACATGCATAATCAATTATCATAATGAAAATAATGAGCTGAAGTAACACAATTAGTAACGCACACAAACAATATGCCAAAATTTTGAAATTCTGAACAAACCATAAAAAAATTCACTAAGTCAGTAGTTTCATGTGTTCAATCAACTGCTGGCTGAAATTAGATCTCATGAGTATATCTCATCCAACATTCCACTGCAATTTAAATACAAACAAATTCAATATACCAAAATGATTTTTAATCTACCATATAGAAGCCAAACCGATTAAGTTAATAGGGTAAGGACATCAAACATCCTCAATTCGTTCAACCAAAACACCTTGGCAGCAATATCAAGTATTCAGACAAATTAGAGATAAATGTACTACACTTTCTAGAGCTCTTGAAAAATCTTCTTCCAGCCACCCCAACTGATTGTATAACTTTGCTAGCTTTTGCTAGCACTGCATTATCCATTCTTATGAGTGTAACAAAAACAAGTTATCCAGAGTCATCATGTCTGGTCATGCAATCACACAAACCAATACATCATAGGGATAAGATGCATGACCAACCTTATCTGGTCAGCTACTAAGCTCCTAAAATTATATTTAAACAGTGGAATTTAAAATTATAAATGAAGTAGGGATCCAAGCAATAAAACCAAGAGATATGAATGACGGCATTACAACTGGAAAATCCCTATTGCCACATAGCCCTGGGGGAAAATCCCTACATTGGCATGTCATATCAGTGCCAATGTATACCACAATGGCCAAAGGTTGCTTTGAAGAGTTTTTTAGGCTTATGTGTGTGCATGTGCTCGTGTGTGTTCAGGATGGCTCTGACTGTGTATGTGCATCCATAGGATATGATAAACACACATTTAACTAGTACACTAGCTGGTTTTGATCCACAATATACCAACCCTCATTGCTGTATCCTGAGAAACATGGCCTCTCTTATCAGCTTCTTCTTCAACCTTTCTCTTCTTTTCCTGTCTTATTTTGTATCCTTCAGCATCTTTAATGCCTCTGTTCTCCTCCTGTAAAAGCGGTAAAGGTGAGAAGGAATATACCATATATAGCTAATGGAAGAGTCATACCATAACAAATAATGAGAGAAGAAATTGGTAAAGGGAATTGTTTGATGAATATAATAAATCTGGTAAAAATATTTTGTTAGATAGTGAACCACACGGGTTCTCCCAAAAGAATTTACACACGATCCAATGAAACAAGAAGACTACCTTGGTAAAGTGGCCATGTCAAGTAGGCTCCAAGCATAGTTGAGGTGCACTTCATGAATAAGTAATACCATAGATAATAGAGTAAAGGGATAGGAAACGCAATAACGTGACGTCACAAAATACGTACATTTCTATTGGAATTCCGTGTAGTACGTCACGAACATACTCGTTACGCTTGCTGCGCTTGTATCAAAGAGAAACAAATTGTTGTAACGACAGAATTTTGTAACCAACGACTGTGAAACTTCGCTACAGTGAACTCAAGTAAGTAATCGAGGGAAATAGGATGGTACCAACCCTCAAGGAAGTTATACGCAAAAGTAAAGGAGATTGAAAGTGAAAAAACGGCCCAAAAATTACTTTAAACCACTTTACTTTATTCGTAAATATATTCTATCCTTTTAACTGTGATAGACCTATTCCTTACCATTTAACAGAGGGAACCAGAGGAAATATCGGAGCAAAACAGGAACTGTTGCTTGAAGAAACTACTAAGTATCTTCCATTTTTAACCAAAAGTTTAAACCACCTTGCAGTACAACGCGACGGTAAAAGACTGTGTTGGTGACACGCCTAGCTTACCACAAGATTCGAAAGTGGAACCGGCTATAAAAGAAGCGGTATGGACGAGGCGTGAAGGTACGATGAGCGAAAGTGTGACAGCGTGTAACAATCACGGTTAATGCGATACGCTTTGTTACAAAATCTACGGTCTGAATTCTCTCGCCAAAATCTCTCACATAGGCCTAAATACTTACTGTAGTCTGTTGGATTACTATTTACGCTGCTTAGAACACTAATTATCACAAAACTGTCTTGTCCTTTCAAGTCACGCGTAACGGAAATCGCTTGCGTTTCCTATCCCTTTACTCTATTATCTATGGTAATACATGGTAAGTTGTCACCTCACAGATGACTTTACTATGCTGTAATATCATTGCTTGGATCCCTACTTTGAAATATTTAGCATACTTTGTTATAGGATACAGCTATAAACCTGTGACTGTTCTATTAAGGGTGACTGCTGTATTAGAGTATCTCTAGTCGGCCTCTTGCCTACCAAGTGGTGTGGTCACTGTTCCTTATTTTCACCATGTAATCATTATAAATACAGCTAGACCAATTAGGGGGCATCGTGCTCAAGTTAAGAGATGTGATCTTTGTGCTCAATTGTCAACCAAGATCTTTAATGGATATGTTCTCAAACCTATCATGAAGTTACAGGTAGTCTATCTACCATATAGTTTTGTTACTTGAAGAAGACAACAACCAGCTTGATTGGAGATAAAAGGAAAGACAAGGCACGGAGGGCTCACACTTGTCAAGGCAGGCAGGCAGGCAGGCAGGCAGGCAGGCAGGCAGGCAGGCAGGCAGGCAGGCAGGCAGGCAGGCAGGCAGGCAGGCAGGCAGGCAGGCAGGCAGGCAGGCAAACCAAAATTTTGAGTTTCGGCGACTTTGTAGCCAGCCTTCTTAGTGATTTGATTTACAAATCTAACATCAAAATACGTCTGTACATGATTGATAACAGCAATACTGAAATCAGAAGTAGTGGGATGAAAAACAGTTAATCAAGTTTGCCTGGCCTTAGGGTTGATCCCTACTAAAACAGTACTACTGTACTATTTCATTAACAAGGTTTTACAGCACTTAATCAGGAGAACAAACTCTTAACAATATAATTATGAACAACTCACAAACATTTTTTGCCCTTGAGGAAAATATCATATCAGGTACCATAGCAGACCCATAGCTGTTTGAGAGTAATATCATATTGGAAATTTGCACAGGAAAAGATATTCAACAGGTCAACTGATTGTGTGATTTCCTTGCTTTATAGTACTATCAGAGAATAGGGTGACCAGTGGATGGAACTCACGGAAGATTAAAAAATACTGTTGGGTTTCTGCATTACAGGATAGCAACAAAATTACCAATTTTGTACTCTGTAGAGCAAAACAGTATTGTCTCAACCCGATATAGTACATTTGTGGCACACGAAAACTGCATGTCCAAGAAACCTTGTGATCGTCATTTTAAATATATGATGATATCACTGAGAAGCTGCCATGGAAGTACTGTGGACAATGTCAGAATTACTAGTAAACCAAACGGAAAAAAAAAAGAAACTATTTGCTATTACTGTTAAGAGGTCCATCTATTGAACTCGATGAATTCCTGATAAACAAAACAGGTTTAGGAAACTAACAATCCCATCCCCTGGTCAGGAAGACCCTCAAATGGAGTTGAACATGTTCAGTACACATTATGTACATACATCATCACGTCTCTTCATTGCAGCTTGTAATTGTTGTTCTCTTCTTGCTTCCTGTAAATAAATACACAAAATCAATAAGACTCAAGTACCAATTTTATTTTAACTTTGATAGAAGAGGAAAAATTAGAAGTTAATTTATTATTACACATGAAGGACTAGAGTTAAGACATTCCATTGTCATCATTTATATACTAGGACTTGTGAGAAGTCCATTATTCAGAGTCAAACCCTTTCAACTTGACTGATTGCTGGGAGGGTCCTCTGGAAACATACATGCATCATGAAGTCTATCTTGATGTACTGCTCATAACACGTAGCTAGTAACCGCACAACATGTGGTGTCTGGCTACCAACATCTATCTAGTCTCGTGCACAGATTATTTGTTTCCTTTCGTGAATTTAAACAAACAGGGAAAAAAAAAGTCTTGATTAATCCCGCCAACTAGACTAATTTTTCTTTTCTTTTGTCGTTTTTTAGAAGAGACAAAGGCAGCCTGGTTGGGAAAATACAACCTGTCCTGGTCTGAGCACAAGACAAAGACCTTCGTGCGCGAGGGAAACTAGCCACTTACCAAATCTTCAGCGGTCGAAGCATCAGGTTCAACTCCAAAACAATTTCCCATTTCACTGGGTTGCAGCTTGGCTACCAAACGCTCGTCAGCTGTAATTACGGACCACAATCGAATGCTTCAACTTAGATAGCATCGTTTGCGCATGCGCTTATGGCAAAAAAGGGGACAGTACCTACCGTGACGATATTCCGGATATAAACACAGACGCTACGAAAGGATCAGTCGACTGCGATGGTTAAATTATCCTTTGTTTTATGTGTAGCGTGTGTCGTTTACAGCTATGAGCAACTCAAAGCCTTTGGTGGAGGAGACACTCAGAATTCACCAATGGGTGTTTGAGAAAGACACGGCCGACTGTAAAGTGATCCTCGAGCATCTCAGGATGAACAACCTTATTACGAAAAGTCAGCTAGAGCAAATAGATGGCAGGAGGACGAAGACAGAAAGAAATCGGTAAGTACAAGTGTACAACTCGAGGTACGCTCAAGATCCAAGTGTCCGTGTGTGCCTCCAGCAGTTGATCTTGCTGTTGCTGAGGGGCACCTGCCTGCCCATTGAACCCTGGGCATGCTGTAGGTTCTGTGTAGGTTCTTTTCTGTAGGTTATAATTAAGTTTTCAAATATTTTCTTAGCATTCTACAAAAAAAAAAAAAAAAAAAAATGCAGATGGTCAGCTGAGCCCTACTCCAAGTGCTAGTCTCGCCCCAGACCGCAATTGCCTGCATAAATATTTTGCGGTTTTAATGTCAAAACAGTCGCTATAGTTAGGGATTAAATTTGTCACATGTGTGGCTTCTGTGGTGTGATAATTCTTCGTGGTGTGACATTGATGGAGTGACATATGGGGTGACTGATATTCCATAAAAGGGTTGTCATGCTATATGTGAGGTGATATTCTGGCTATTGTGGTTGTTTCAGTTGTATCAGTTATATCAAGGATTTTAAAAAAAGTTTAATATCATTTTTACATCCAAATAAGTAAACTCCTCCCCTTGTATAAGTAAGCAAATAAATAGGATTCCCCTTTGAAGTCAGCTATTTAGCATACTTTTCCTCGCTACAACACTTGTAAGACTTATAACTTATACTTGATTACTTGTCTGAAACTAACTTTCTTAATGAAGGTTCAGTTCCAAGTGCAATGTGGCACTGCCACAACGAACTTTGGCTTAAATTTTGTTTTCTGATGTAATTGTGGAAAAGGCTCATTATAAACGCTTACAAGATAGTCCCGTTTCACTTTACCCAAAGATTTTTGCTTATGCTCCGGTAAACACCTCGTACAAGCTCTGCCTTGTGTGTTCACCCTCCAGTGCCTAACTGGTAAAGTTGATAAATGAGTGCTAGCTAACTTTTTATCATTTGGGAATAAGGGTTAAGTCAGGAGTCTTCTTGGTAATAAACTGCTATTGTGCATGTTCATAACTGACTTTACAGTACATTACATTGGTAAACTTTGTCTATGGTGAGGTGAATTATGCTAAAAGAGCTGACTTCAATGGGGAATCCTAATTATTTGCTTACTTAAGGGGTGCTTATGTGGAAGAAGAAACTGATATTGAACTTCCATTCCACCATTCTAGTATTCCACCATTCCAGTATTCCACCATTTCAGCAGTCCATTCCGATGTTTATACAATCCCAATAGGTATCTGGGGGTATTAAACTAGGGAAGCAAATACCAGCTGTATACCGTCCATGTCTCCAGGTGGGACTTTAGTAACTAGCCCACACCTTCTATGAAATATCAATAACTAAAAAAGTACTTCTACAGACCTCCTCCTATAATGCAAGGATTTGCCTGTGCTGATTATAGCACCTGAACAGGTGCCCCAGTGCCAGTCTATCTGGTAGACTGTGCAAACAAGTAGTATAGCCAAAGGCTTTGCTTGTGTGTGTGAGTGCACGTGTGTGTGTGTGGAGCTAAGATTGTACCAGGTCCAGTTCTTTGAAACCAGGACCCTGCTATTGTCAACAGACAGGCTGATAAGGTGTGTGTGTGTGTTTGTGTGTGGCATTGGATGTAAAGTTTGTGACTTGGCTAATGGATAGTTTATGAGTTTCATAGTGTGTCTAAAATACTAAAGGGTCATTCCATACCAAATCAACAAAAAAAAATCCGGCCCCCTTTCAATTTTCATGAAATTTGGCACAAACATGGACCCTATCAAGAAACTTTCTCACACCAAAATTTAGCTCATTTCATTGGTCTCCCTTTAAGTTATGACCACTCAAAGTTTCTGCTGAAAATTTTATTTTGCTTACATGTCTTCAATAAAATGGCCGTAACTTTGCTTGTGATTGATGTAGAAATTTCTAGTTTAGATTTTTGAAATCTTTATTAAATTCTCTTTCAAGTGATATATAATATTTTATAATTGCTCAAAGGAAAAGATCAAACCACAAAAATGTAGCTTTTTCCTTTGATCTTCATTTTCAAAAATATGTATTCTTTAATTAAATTTATTTTTGGTTTACATGTTGCTCTAATACTTATCATTCATCACTGTGAGTTTAAAGTTGGGACCAATAGTAGATCATGAGTTATAAGTGTTAATGTGTAGCCTTGTAATCACTGCTGTTTGTAGGGTATTTTTACAGTGTAATTTCTAATACCAATTGCAAGTAGCCTTATATCGGTATGTTAAATATCATTATTTTATGCATTAAAATAGTATTGACAAGGACTCACTACAGTGAAACCATATTAACAGAGCCACTTTTAAAGCTAAGAAAGTTGGAGCAATAATAAGGCTGCCTAATAAAGGAATCACTGATTATGTTTTTCTTGTAAGTTCAGTGTCCTATAAAATAGAGGTGGTCACTATAACAAGGTGGTCTTATTATAGGGGTAGCTATATTTATAAGGGATTTACTGTACAACGAATGATATTCCAATCTATTCTTTCAATTTTACTTACTGTATAATAATAATACTCAGCCACAGATTATGATGATAGTTTCCAATCTTATATGTGTGTATAATGGATGCAAACAACAGTTATTCATACATATGTACATGTAAAGTGGAATTGAAATGCCATGTCTTAGTGATATCCAAAGCTGCTTGGTATTAATACCTAGATAGCTGCTTCATATAGTTGCACTAGAGTAGAAATATCCTATTTTAAGTTGGCTCTTATAAAAAGGTGGCCTTTAAGGTAGCCGCTAAGGTATATTACACTGTATATCACTTTTGAATCATACTTTGAAAGAGCAAGCCTACTACTGACGCCAACTTTATATATTTGCAGGGCCACCCACAGGGGGGGGCAACTGGGGCATTTTGCCCCGGGCCCCAGCCTGAAAGGGGCCCCAGGAGGCCCCATGAAGGGCCCCCTGAATACCTGTTTAAAAGATCGATATACTCTAATAGAGCAGTCAGATCTAAATACTCTAATAGAGCAGTCACAGTATTCTTCAGAGGAGCAGTGTAGCAAGCTTATAGATAAGGAGATATGGTTGGTACTGGGTAATTATTGTCATTGTCAGCAGGTTGTGACCTTTTTTTTTTTTTTTTTTTTTTTTTGGTCTTCACCTTACAACTTGGGTGAAGGGCCCCACTTTAACTCTTTGCCCTGGGCCCCTTAATTTCTCTGGGCGGCCCTGTATATTTGTACCTATAAACAATGCCTTTGCTGGAAAAATGTACACTTTTAAAACCACTTACTCGTCAGAAATTTGATGGAATAGAGTGGAAAGTTACCACCTGTATAGAAAGGCCACCACTCCATAAGGGCCAATTTTAAATTGTTGCTATACACTTATGCAAATGTATTAAGCAACTACCTGCACATTAAGGTCCAGAAATTTTGGCCCTAAGGTACCTGACTTTAACTCCATACATCAACTGTATCATGATAAAAATAGCAATGTATATAGTTCTTCTATAATTAGAATCATAGAAATGTTCCTTAGAAATTACATTGTAGAAAGGTTCACTACAGCAATTACACACTGATACATATCTATAGCTTTATATTAAGTGAAATACATTAACAATCAATTAAAGAAAGGGTCAAGGCAATTAACTTCAAAGTTAAATCAGAGCATTATAGTAAAACTTGAGACTGAAAGTGGTGCATATTGCATGACAGTCTCTACAATCATTCACATGTACCTTTGATATGCAATGAAATCTGATGCATTGATATCAGTACACAATTGAATTTTTGAAGGTATAAGTTGAAAAGACTGTTAATACTGTATCAGTCATTCATTACTACTTTTTAGAAAATCTCTAGTAGATTACAATATTAAAACATTCATGTCTGTGTTAAGAACAAAGAATGCAGCTACATAACATCATGTTTTATTTGTAAGTGTTTCAAATTACAGTGGAACTTGTCTTAGTGGCCACCTGCAACAAAAGGCCACCTTTCTATTAAGGGCCAACTTTAAATTGTTCTAGTAAGACATTTATACACATCAAACTATATAAATAGCCACCTGAATATTAAGGCCAAAAAAATTGGCCCTGACTGGCTTAGATAGTTTTCACCATAGCTACATTTGTGTATCAAAATACGCACTTGAATATCAACAATCAGCATTAAATGCTAACAGTAGCAGTAGCAGTAGCAGTTACTGTAGCTAGTGAAAATGTCATCAAGTTCAATATTTCACTACTGTATAATAGACTTGGCGTCATAATCAGAAACAATATGTACGAGCTTGATCATTGGTAAATTACTTGAATACGTGTATTTAAGTATAAGCTTTTACTGGGTTTTCTTACAAAACATAAACAAATTAACATTACTTACAAACCAACAATGTATTAATGATTGTGACATTGTATTATATAAAGTTACTTGCAATTGGTATTGCATCTTTGCATACTTGAACCATACAAACAACAGTAATTACAAGGCTACACATTAACACTTATAACTCATGATCTACTATTGGTCCCAACTGTAAACTCACAGTGATGAATGATAGGTATTAGCAAGAGTACATAATAATAGAAGAGGGAGGAGAGTGTCTAACTGCTATAGATTCGCCAAACGCACAGCGCTCAGACGTTACGCAATCATCTATAGCCACCAAAGGTGACAAACGGCGCTGCTATCTCGATTATAGGCGCTGCCCTCTGAAGTAGGCTTCAGCATTATACTGCTTCAATCAACAGATATTAACAGTCTTCTGTTCACAAAAAGGTATTGATATATGGCTAGCTGTTCTATGGATTGAAGTAGGAAGGTTTGAGCGCTGTGTGTTTGTACAGCCTATATTGAGAGTTAGACACTCTCCTCCCTCTTCTATTATTATGTACTCTTGGTATTAGAGCAACATGTAAACCAAAAATAAATTTAATTAAAGAATACATATTTTTGAAAATGAAGATCAAAGGAAAAAGCTACATTTTTGTGGTTTGACCTTTTCCTTTGAGCAATTATAAAATATTATATATCACTTGAAAGAGAATTTAATAAGGATTTCAAAACTCTAACCCAAAAGGTTCTATGTGAATCACAAGCAAAGTTATGGCCATTTTATTGAAGACGTATAAGCTTCATAAAATTTTCAGCAGAAACTTTGAGTGGTCATAACTTAAAGGGAGACCAATAAAATGAGCCAAATTTTGGTGTGAGAAAGTTTCTTGATAGGGTCCATGTTTGTGCCAAATTTCACGAAAATCGAAAGGGGGCCGGATTTTTTTTGTTGACTTGGTATGGAATGACCCTAAATTAAAAATGAAGTATAGATCCATGTATTTTAAAAGCAGCGTAACAAGAAATATGGATGATTTTACAACATAGCCATGAGAGAAACTCCCTAGGCATTGATAAAGATATTGTATGACATGCCAGTGTATGAGATTTTCCCACATAGAAGGTATGCTGTGATTACCATGATGTTTCTTGTTTCACTACTATATAGTCAAACTATTCATACTGTAAGTTTATTAAATTTTGTGGGTATGATTTTGATGGTTTAATCTTGACAAGCCACTTTATTTTCTCGAGGAGCCGCGGGGAGCAAAATTCGTGCTTTAAGGTCACTACAGCTTAACAGCTTTGGCTACTCCATTTACGCTTGTGTAGACTACTTATCTGGGACTAAGCAAACCATTTTGTGGGGTTGACTCGCCACAAAAGATCCTTGCCTGCTGGAATCAGAGGAAACGGGTCTTAGATACTTGAACAAGGCCATCAGTATCTATTTACATGGTGAACAAGTGCACGTGTCGTTGTCAGGTCGTACGTCACGCATTCGGCATTACATAGATAGAATTAATATATTATGCGCGTTAATAGTATAAGGAGAGTGCATTGGTGGTGACGGTTAATAGGTCTGCTTGAGCTGAGACGTGAGTTTCTAAATGGAGTAATTTTTGTAGATCAGCTACAAACCACAAAATCTGCAAAAAAATTATACACTACGAAAATTTCTACGCTTATGGTATGCTTGTTTCATTCCATGTACGCATGTCAAAACCCTCAGTAAGTAATACCTTGTCATTGGTCCTACATTGTTATCCAGTGTCCGCTATCGAAGTTCACATGACCTAATTTAAGTACACCTGTGAAGCATGCCAGCAATTTTCCGCACATGTATACCCACATGGCACAATGGGCACTTATGCTTTGCCTGATATATACACACTTGGCCTTCATGTTTGTGTGTATATATTAGGCAAAGCACTCCTGCTTTAGTATGTTGATATGTTTATGTGTGGGTAAGGTTTCTCATGACAATGAAAATTGGAGATAAAAAGTAATGGGAAGGTGACGTTTGTTCGAACACCAAAAGGTTTGTGTCATGCTGAACTTAGCCTCTAGCCTGTGATCAGGCAGACAGATCAAAAATTTTGTTTTGAAGTTTTTTATTTGTGCTGCTGTATTTCTTTTCTTATGTTAAACACTGACTTGACATTTTATGACTCTTTCATGAAGGTAAATAATTTCTATGATTTTTATTTTTATTATACTATAGTAAAAATCAAAATGTACTGTAAAATATCCAGCCAGCAAAACTAAAAGATTTCTCTGTTATTACCTCTTTGTACTAATTGCAATGAATTGTGAGCATCAGGTGTGATCTTTTTCTTCAACTAGGAAATTGATTGAGATACTGAAACAAACAGTTCATGATCAAAGTACTTTACTGAAATTGTGTGGAATATTAGAAAGCAGACCATACTATCTACAACTGTCAGAAAGTTTGAAAATATTTTACGTTCTCTACCTATGCCAAAGAGATATCTCAAAGCTGTTGAATTTTGAAGATTTTTTAGAACAGCTTCAGCAAAAAGCTGAGCTCACGCCTAGCCTTGAGGATGCAATCAAAGCAAGGAAAAGTAATATATTTCTGTCTAAGCTGCCTTTCTTTCAGCTTCGATGTTTGTCTTATCTCAAAGAGAATCCAGAACATAATGCAGCTCTGTTGCAAAAGATAGATGGAATATTGCGTGAGCTTCAATGCTACTCTGACCAAAACCCTCCTACCCTCTCACCAGCTTTAGATTTATACAAAAGTAATCTTTGTGCTTTGTACGATAACAAGAAGTGGATTGGTACTGATGATTGGGGAGTTACTGACAGCTGCTTAAAACTGATGGAGCTAGATTTTAATCTTGCTGCAGTTAAATCCGATGATGATGAAAGAGCAGTGGCAAGTCTTAGGTTCACCAAGTGCAAAACTCTTTTTACACCCACTCAACCTGTTGGTGTTGACCAGAGAGGGCTTTCACTGACATTGATATCAGAAGAAGACACTTTCTCACCTGAGACAATGGGTAAGAATATATTATTACAAGGTGCCCCTGGAAGTGGAAAGACAACATTTGCTGCAAAGATCTGTCAAAAGTGGTCCAAAGGAATGCTGCCACAATTTAAGCTGACCATCTTGTTGAGATTGAAAGATTCCAAGGTGGCAACTATCAAAAGTCTCAAAGAATTATTTAGTCAACATTTGGGAGCAGAAGCAGAAGCGGCTGTGAGAGACATAGAACATGTTCAGGGCAAAGGAGTTCTTGTCATCCTGGATGGATGGGATGAGCTTAGTGTAGACCAACAAAGAAACTCACTCTTTGCTGATATTCTTTCAGCACAGCGTCTGCCTGAAGCTACAGTAGTGGTCACTGCACGGCCTTTTGTATCTGTAGTCCTGAAACGACATCATGATTTTGCTAAAATCATTGAAGTACTTACCTTGACAGAGACACAAGCTGAGCGATGTGTTATTCAATGTTTTCCAGGTGACAACGGACAGCATTTTTCAAGAGAACTGTCTAAGCACGCACAATTTAAAAAAGCAATATTTCTTCCTCTAATATTATCTGCATTGATTTGTATTTACAAAAGGGGAGGCCAGACAATTCCCATCTCTTTGACGGAAGTCTATAGCAAGTTGTTATTGTTGATCTTCAATCGCTACACAGACAAGCCTTTGCAAGACTTGGAAACCTTACCGGATCTCTTAAAACCTTTGTCTAAGCTGGCATACGCTGGTATGCTTAAGGAAAAGATGACCTATTCTGAAAAGGAGGTGATGGAAGTTTACCATCAAGACAAAAAGCCACCATCTAACTTTCACTGGTTTGGTTTGCTGCAAAAAGAATATGACCCAATTACAGGAACACCTAAGAGTTACCAGTTTCTACATGGTATCATTCAAGAATTTCTTGCTGCTCATTACCTAGCCAATGAGGTGAGTGAGAAACAGCAGGAAGAGGAACTCAAAAAAGTCATCAGTAAAGGATCACATGAAATGCTATGGGTATTTTATGCTGGTCTAACAAAATTTGGAAAGATTGACATCAGCAAAATTGTTCCAAAGCTGACGACAAAATGCCGGTTATTGTCTATGGCAACTCGTGGCTTCTATAATCTGATGAGTATGGCTATACTGAAGAACAGCGGAACAAAGGAGTACACCCGAAGAATATTCTCTGCACAAGAATATGGCAGCCAGATTTATGATCAAATTTCAAAGGAATGCTTGCTAGTTTTAATGGTCTGCTGTGTTGAAGCACAGAATGAAGTGGCATGTAGTGCCCTATTCAATAGTAATTTGTTTTTGTCCAGCTCTTGTTATGCTGACATTCCTGACACAGCAGTTACTGATCACTTGTTATCTTCACTCTCTTACTGCATCATCCACTCTGGTAAGAGATGGATTATCCAGTGTAACTCACTACCCAACGATGGTGTTAAACATATGACAATGCAACTGAATGAATCAAAAGAAAGTGACGGAAGTATTATTGTTCTACAAACGAAGGTTTCTCCCCGTCAGGTTGATGGAGTTCTGCTACTCCTGCGGTCTCAGTTGACGAGCCAACTCAGATCACTAGACTTGTCACATAGTGTGGAATGTGATGCTGCTTGTCTTCAGAAGCTGATTCCTGTCTTGCGATGTTTGGTGCTGTTGGATTTGAGTGACTGCAATATTTCGAGCGATGCTGTACCGCACCTTGCTGAGCTGTTACATTCCAACACTACTTTGGAATATGTTGTGCTTACAGAGAACAAACTTTCATCTGCTGATGTTGTTCTCTTGCTTGATGCTCTGAAAACCAATGATGTGTTGATTGTTCTGGCTATTGATTATCCGCTACAAAAATCTGTGCTAGTCAAAGATGCTCTGCAACAAATTAATTCCAACCGCAAAGCAAAGCCTCTGGGATTTGAATTTACAGAAGTATTGCGTTTTTCTGTTGTGTGGAACAAAATAACGTCTGCAGCATACACCGTGGCTAAGTGCATTGTTTGAACAGTGAGTTTTTAACCTTATTATTTATCACATTATATCTGTTGATGACCTGACAAGATTCACATATTGTCTTTGTATAATTTCCAAACCACTCATACATAATACCTGTACATACGTTACTTCTATTTGTGTACATTTGTTTTTGTGAAGCATTTATTGTGGTGTCTTATGCTGACATTATGTTTTAAATATTTGTGCTGTAGCTCTATAGCTAGTATTGGTATATAGTTATATCGACTTAATATCATATTTACTGAGTTTCTAGATTTAGCAATGCATCATGCACTACATAAAGCTGGCAACTCCATGCATGCCACAATCGATTACTTGGTCCTGATCACTCCTACTAATAATTACCGGCGTACTGACAGGTGGTGATAAACTTTTCTCGTTGGTTGACACTGTCCAACTCGATTTGACAGGTCAGTTCATACTATTGCATAGGTAAAGTAATAGTAATATCCGTCGATTCGTATTGTTTCATTGCCGGGCATCCGCGAGTGAAGTTGATTACCATATCATCCACATAGCTAGCTATATATAATTTTAATTGTCAGGTAGCTGGTGTGGATATACGCCTAATTCGCTGTATTGCTGTGTGATCGCTCGATAGTGCTATACAACAAATAAATTCATTGTTTCCCACTTCCGTGATTGATGTGCATCAGGGTGGTTCATTATTTTAATGCAACTGTTGGACAAACTTTACGAGGTAAGAATACGGTATAATAAACATCAATACAGTAAACGCTTGATGGGTTATGGTTAGTTCTGATAAGGAGGGTTGTTGCTAAAAATTGCAACTGTATGCTGGACAATCACGTGATATATAATGAATAAAATGTTCAGCATATAATAAATAAAGCCATGGGAATCTACATGCAGCAGGAAATGGGAAACAATGACTTAGAAAGAAAGGGAACCATATAATTGATACTTCATCTGTTACTACATAGGGAAGCTTACAGTTACTAGATGGATGCTAAACAGCATCATGGGTGAACCCTTAGTCTGATGTTCTTTTGGGAACAGTCGGACCAGTCAGATGTACGTTGAAGTAAATACTACCAGGGGGATTATTTATTATCTAATTTGTCAAAAGAACAGGATGGCAGATTATACAAAGTTGCAATTGTTTATCCAGCACTGCAGCTAGCTAAACTGCCAGCTATCTAGTGCAAGAGAGATAACTACTTGCCAGCTATGATAACTGAACTGAATGCTGGACTTCATGCCAATAGCAAAAAATATTATCATACCAATAAAGCCAGTTGTTTGGAGTCTCTAGAGAGCAGACCACACAGACAGTCATCACATTTTAATAATTTCAGTAATAACTAGTGGTTTTCACACTCTTGTGCTAAGTGATAGAGGCATTTAGGCTGGCTTTGGGGCTTGCAAATCTACATATCAAATGTACCATACTAAAAATTTGATAGCCGTTTTACGTTTATTACGCATGTTTTTACAGGATTGTCATTAAATATGCAAAATCGCTGGTGCAGTAAACAGGTTACAAATATACGGATTGCTTACCGTAGTATAGGGCTTGGCCATTTCTACCTTGTTAATTGATGGTAAAGGTTGCGGTGTAACATTTTTACAGCATTAATTTGTATTGCGCATATTATACAATTTCGCATAACCCACTTTAGTGTTTCCTGGTGACTTCATTAAGGGGATTTCCCCATTTATATGGTTGGCAGCTATTTAAGCACTTTATTAGCTTTGTTTTGGTATTTAGTTTGTATCCATACGATGTTCCTATGCCTTGCTATTTCAGATAATACAAAGTGATGTAAAAGTGTGCGTTTTGTATTGGAGAAATCAAAGAAGTGGTCCATCCAGTCTAAAGCCTTTCAAAGAATTGGAGTTTCATCGGTCCATTTCATGATCTAAGGATAGAAAACAAACAAAGGACACTGGTAATGTACAGTATTGCCCATAAAATGATTATTGGTTGTAATTTTGGTTTTGGCATTGTTGCAATTTTCATTTGACAAATCCCAATAGTATGTTTTGATATGAAATAGCAAACATGTTACAACCAAGCTGTGAAAAAAATTGCATGTGGTTTTAAAAAAGACCAGGGTGAAAAAGTTGTGAAATCAAAAAAGGTGGCTTGCTAAGAAATGGCTGCAATGATGTTAACTGATTTGATTTATTGTTTATCCTCTAGGTAATTGGCATAAGCCGTTCTTCCTTACCATAGCAACTAAGTACATATACAACACACAGAGCAAAGCACAAACAAATATGATACAAAAAAAAGTACAATAACTACACAACACATAAATACAAGCAGAACACATAGCTACAAATTTAACACTCATAATTACTTAGCTAAGTATATAGATTTAGCAAGATAGGACAAAATTAATGTACTAGGAAATGACGCTGTTGAGCAGAGGCATTACAACGAAAATATTTCCTAGTTCTGGAGAGCTTAGAATTACAAGTATTCGCAAAATAATCACCACAGCATGTGTTGTATGAGTGCTGATGACCAAAGACAATTGGAGGATCTAATTGTAATGTCTCTTTGTTTGTAGTAGCGAAACATAGCAGCAATAGATTGTAATTGTATGATGTCAGGTATAGATAGCCAGTGCAGCTCTCTACGATGTACAGACACGTGATCAAGATTTAGTTAATCCAATCTTTTAGCAAGAGTTCATAGTATAAAAAGAGAGGAGTGTCCTACTCCAGTATATAGCCTGTCAAACGCATATTTTGGAGTAATGATGCAATACCTATGGTCACTGTCAATGTGTTAGTTGGTCAGGTCTCTACTCTACATTAAGTTTCAATGACCCTTGTAGTTATGGCTTCAATAAGCAGTCCACTGATGACATTGTCAATACTCCTTAACACTGACATGATATCCTAAAGAAATCAAAGTTTTACTGTATTCATAATATGCATTTGTACAGGCAAAACTGAAGTAGGACACTCTCCTCTCTTTTTATATTATGAACTCTTGCTTTTAGCTATGCCCTACCCTTTATAGCTTGGCTGTGTCTGACATTGTAATTTATAAACATGTGTTACTCATTACAAGTGAATCTACATACCGTAAATTAAATCAGGAAATTTTCGTCTATTAAAATTTTGATGCAACATATTTTCAACATACAGTGATTGATGAAAAATTTTTGACAGAATAATTATATGGCTATATGTTAATATTTGTATGCGTGAATCTGTATAGTTGAAAATAATTCATCATTTTAATTTTTATCAATACAGCCAGCGAAGAAAATTTGACGACAAATTTTTCCTGATTTACGATAGCTACATTGCTGCTTGTATATCGATCCAATCTGATATACAAAGACATAGCCAAAATAATATAGGAAATTTCCAATTGCTGTCCAATAGCTAATAGCAAGGGTTCATAATGCTAAGGAGAGTATCCTACTCTCATATATCCCTGTAGAAGGGCGTATTGTGAAGTTATGATGTAGCACTTCTAAGTTCGCTTGTTTTTCTTTGTATAATTAATAATTTTATTAGTTGAACATGATATAGATTGAACGTGTGCCTAACAACATTGCTAGCAACCAAATTAATTCCTTACTCCAGCAACTTTCTGCTGCACTGTGGCAATGACCATAAGGTATTGGGCTCTTCAGGACAGTGATGATGATACAACCCCCTCTATACCCTTAGTTATAGTATTCCCCTTTATCAAGAGTTCATTTTTTTTTTTTTTTTTTTTGAAACCATCAGAATAATGATGAAATGACAAAATTACATACAGAGCCTCGGACACATGCGACTACAAAGATAAGATCCGCGTAGGCATGGCAAGGATACATACAAAAATAATTAACTACAAAACTTAACTTATAGTGTCCAGGTTGGATTACTACGTGCATAAAAGATTCTCTGAGAGGAAGTTATAGCCACAGCAGCTGCTCTATCAAGCAATGCTTTCGTCTTGGAAAAACTCAGATTTGAAACTCTTTTCATAGATGTTACTGTCTCTGTAAGGTAATGGCCAAGGCAACCAATTTCAACTGTGTGATAATGACTAACAAAACCCAAGCGGTCAAGCTCAGCAATAATTTGCAGATATTCTGGCTTCTCCTGCTTACGTTCTCGTGCAGCAGAAAGGTCAGCACGAGAATTAAATGGGCAGGTAAGTTCCAGAAGTACAACAGATTTCATTTCTGCATTATATATAACAATGTCAGGTCGGTGAGAACACACTAGTACAGCAGAGGGAATGGTGGCAGGAGGAGAGTCAGACGCACGTTTACCATCCAAATCAGCAAATATTTCTACATTATCCAAACAAGCTTGCAACTCAGACATCAAACATAATAAAACAGCATCATGACGAAAAGTAAACCTGCCTTGCTGCAAAGCCACAGGACACCCATTTAGCACATGGTGACAAGTTGGACGAGGTGACAAACAAAGTGAACAAGTTGCACCAGTTTGTATATGCCAGCGACGTAAATTTAACGGAGTTGGTAATGTATCTGATGAAGCTCGCAGCACAAACGAAAGCTGGCCTGGATGAAAACCCAACAGGAGTCGATTCCACAGCTTAGAGTCAGCTTCCAGAACAGCACTTGATTCAAATTTACATTGAACAGAGAGAGTGTCCAGCTTCTCTTTGCATAGTGTCAATTCTCTAGAAATGGCAAGGTGTTTGCTAGCTGTGTAGAGCTTGCGAGCCGTAGGAATAGAGTCCAGTTGAGCTCTGGCTTCATTGAGTAACTCCTGATGAGAACTGTTAATCTGGAGGAAATTGGAGGAAAGATCCACTTGTAAGGCCAACTCCTTAATCATTGGATCTGATGAGGAGGAGATGTTGGCAAGTAAACTAAGTTTACACTGCTTTGAAATTGAACGCACACTAGGACAGCAAACACCTGGATAGTTCAAGATCACACGAGTGGCACTGCGAGGTAAACAGAGCCAACGTTTCAGGTATTTAGTAGCTAGATTTTCCATTTTATTGATAGTGGATGGTCCAACACTATCAACAGTGAGATGGAATCTGATGATTGAGAGAACATAATTCCTATAAATCCATACTTGGTACTCAGGTCTTAATGGCAAACTATCAACTTTCTGTATAAGGTCAGAGAACCTAGCAAACATAGCTTTGCCAGAAGCACTTTTGGTAGCATGAGCAGAAATTCCAATCAACTTCCCCAAAAATTTGGTCGGGCCATCTAAGATAGTTTTGGTAGTACCACCAGATAGAGTTATTCCACAAGAACAAAATTTTGTGCCATCAAACAATAAGGATAATATAAAGAGGGAGGGAGAGTGTCCAACACTGTATTACCTGGTCACAACACACTGCGTTCAAAGATTGCATCATATCCTGAATATTTCAGTGTACTTCAGTATAATTCCATACAGATTTGTCACCTGGCTTCACCTACTGAAGAGCGTTGATAGGTGTTGATTTAGCAAAAGGAAGCATTCTTAGTGCTTTGCTTTAATAGAATTAACACCCTTTCAGTAGTGATTTAATAAGTTTTGGTGCTGATAGTCATTGCACAATCTTTGAACGCAGTGTGTTTTCATCAGGTAATACAGTGTTGGATACTCTCCCTCCCTCTCTATATTATGAACTCTTGCCTTTATGTAGTAGCTAGTTAGTTATGTAGTTGTAATTAAGTTGTAAGGTAATTTTATTGTTTCTCAAAAAATATATAGCAGCAACAATTCCAGCTCTAAGCATTTCTCACTGAACTACAATCATTCCTTCATGGCACTTCGTAGGCATTTCTTGTTCATGAATACGGTTATCCTAAGTGTTGAACAGTGCTAACGATTCTTGCACTTTTATGGCTGTTTGTACATTACAAACCATAATACCTTGTTACGTCATGATTTCTCTTCTACAGGGGTATATGAGAGTAGGATACTCTCTCCTCAGTATATATATATATGTGAACTCTTGGTAATAGCAATTGGATATAGGCTTATTATTAGCTGATAGTCACACATTGCCAGATTTTACGAAACCAATCCAAATCGCACATCAGGCAAAATTAAACTAGCATCACCACCAGTGGATGGCCACTATCTTACTGTTGGTTTTGACCCTCAGCTTTACTCAAACTGCTTGAGACTGGTTTTAAGAGTCATCTTTTCTGGGTGCTATGGCAAGCCCAAAAAGTGACTCCTGGCTTGATGAGAATCAGTGCTACACTAATGGATGGCCTGATATCGCTGGACAAAACGTTTTATGCTACAAATCAGCCACTAATAAGCCAGTACAGCCCTGTAGCCTCGTGATGGACTTCAGTCATGGTCTGCCTCCATGTTGAAGTCTATCTTTTGCCCACCATTCATCCAACTGGTCATATTGTATGTTACTTGGCAGGAAACTCTACAAGGATCTACAAGTACTGGAGGTGGTCTGAAAGGTAATCAATTGATACTTCTCTTGTGTAAATTTCGTATGCGTGCTCACTATCCTTGGGAAGTTATAAACCATTTATCTTGGAACTTCTAATGTATCGGTTTTTTTCCCCAAAATCTGGTCCCATATTATTAAACATTCAATTGAAGGTGTAAATTTCTGTCATAGACATAGCACTGTTTGCAATGATTCTTTTTCAGTTTATTTGTTTGTTCCAGCAACAAGGATGATGACAGAGTTAACACAATTGGAAGCTACTTTACAAATCCATGTATCTGCCTTTGAGAATTGTGCTGATTGCACGGACATTCTTGGACACTTGCAGACAATGAACATCATCAGTGAATATCAGCAAGAAATGATAAAAGGCAAACAGAATAGGATGGATAAAAATCGGTAAGTAAATTATAGAAGTTCGGCTAAGCAAAGTTCCAGTACACATTTTATGTTTAAATTATACAGCACAAGTATAACAGACAGCACAGCATGCATGTAACAGGTCAACACTAGCTGTATTGATGCACACACTGCGTCATTCTATTTCCACATAATAAAGACATTCCCATCGTATGGTAAATCAAACTACTATTCAAATGTCTGCCATACTTAGGGGACTGATATTAGTTGTTATGGAAACAACTCGCGATCATGATCGGTTTAAGGATCTTTGTTATGTTCTGGATGAAAATGGACAATACAAAGACTTTTGTGACAGCTTGAAGACATTTTATGCTATCTTAAAATGTCGGGAGGAAATAATTCAATTAATTGAAGTTGATCAAATACTACCACTACTAGAGGAAACTGATAAACAGTGTCTTCTTGCTATTGATGATACAATGAGTAAAAAGATATTTTTTGTTGATAGAATTTTACTAACTACACTTCCATACTTTCAGTTGAACATATTCTTACCACATCTTGAATACTATCCGAAGAGATATGCTGAATTGCTTCAAAAAATAAACTCCACGATACAAGACTTAGAGGAACACCATCACAAAGACCTATCCTTACCAGAGTCACTAACATCATTCAAACACAACCTCATCAGTTCATACAAAAAATTAACATGCATGGGAGCTAATGACTGGCATGTAAATGAAGCTAATCCTCAGTTGGATCCAATAAATTTTCATTTCAATTTTGTGGCAATTAATTCAGACGATGATGAATTTGAAGCTGCACAATTACGACTTGCTCAACATAACATTCTTTTCAAGTTTGATATACCTGAAGAAGAAGACAACGGATTGACTGTGATATCAGAGGGCAATATTTTACTACCAGATACTAAGCAATCTAAGATCATGATACGAGGTGCTCCTGGAAGTGGGAAGAGCACATTTGTTATAAAGGTATGCAAATTGTGGGCTGAAAATAGATTACCCCAGTATAACCTTGTTGTGCGCATGAGATTGAATGACCCTAAAATAGCAAACGCCAAAAGTTTAAGTGACCTTTGTAGTGTTTATCAAGAAGCAGAAGTAACAGTGATAGCAGGAGAGATGGAAAAATGTGCAGGAAGAGGAATTCTTATCATATTGGATGGATGGGATGAACTTGATGAAGTTCAACAAGCTAATTCTGTTTTTACTGATATACTGTCCACTCGTCTACCCCATGCTACAGTGATGGTTACTTCACGACCATCAACATCATCTGTAATGCTGAAGGAACAGTATGAATTTACTCATACATTTGAGATGGTCAGATTAACAGAACTGCAAGTACAGAGACATTTGTGTTACTGCTTTGGTGATAACAGTGAGCAAAAGTTCATGGAGGAAGTTAATTGTCTACTGAACTCAAAAGAATTGCTTTTTACACCTCTAATTCTTTCTTGCCTCATATATCTCTATGTAAAAGAAGACCATAAACTACCTTCCACGCTGACAGAGACTTTTAGAAAGCTATTGCTACTAATTGTTAATCGTCATTTAGAAAATCCTTTGCAAGATCTAGAGAATCTTCCAGATGACTTCTGTTGTTTATTACAACTAGCATATGAAAGTATTCTTAGAAACAAAAGTGAGCACTCTGAAAAAGATGTTAGCAGAATTTGTTATCATTCGGCTGAAGTGCCATCTAAGTTTCACTGGTATGGTTTAGTGCAAAAAGACCACGACCCTCTAACAAGGGCACCAAAAACTTACCAATTTAGTAGCAATATCATCCAAGACTTCTTGTCTGCTTATTATCTCACCAAACAATTTGATCCTGCCCAACAGAAAGATGAAATTAAAAGGATCAGTGCATTGTCAAGTTCATGTGAGATGTTGTGGCTGTTCTATGCTGGACTAACTGGATTTAAAGATGTTGATACCTGTGCAGCCATCCCAAAGCTGCCGATTGGACGTAGAATATCCTCTATGACAGGCCGCTTTATGTACAATCTTGTGGCCATGATTTTCATGAAAAATAATGGCTTGAAAGAGTATGCTCGAAGAAGTTACTCAGCACAAGAATACGGTAGTCTTGTTTATGATCAAATTTCAAAAGAACACTTGCTGGTTCTAATGGCTTGCTGTGCTGAAGCTCAGAACCAAGAGGCATGTCGTGCCTTTTGTAACAGCAATTTGTTCTTGACTAATTCTTGTTATGCTGACATTCCTGATACAGCAATAACTGGTCACTTTTTATCTTCGCTCTCTTATTGCATCATCTGCTCTGGTAAGAGGTGGATTATCCATTGTAACTCACTACCCAGTAATGCTATCAGATATATGATATCACAAATGACTGAACCAAGAGAAGGTGATGGAAGCATTTATGTCTTGCATACTATGGTCATGCCACAGCAAATAGACGGGCTTGTTTCCCTGTTGCAATCTCATCTTGCCAGACATCTTCAATCTCTAGACCTTTCACACAGTACAACATTTGATCCAACTTGTATTGAAAAACTTATTCCTACTTTACAGTCAACACAATTGGTATTATTGGACTTGACCAATTGTAACATTGAACAGGAGTCTGCAAAGCACCTTGCAGCATTATTACATACAAACATGACGTTGGAATATCTTGCCTTAATGGAAAATCAGCTATCCATTGTTGACGTACTCTTGCTGACTGAAGCACTTAAAGACAACCATACTCTATTGGTACTGGCTATTGATGGAGCTCTGCAACAGGACAGACAACTTGTGGATGTACTGGACGAAATAAACGTCATTCGTGGAGAGAATAGAGCACAACCACTAGGATACGACATCACTGAAACAGTACGCATTTCTGGTTCTGTACAAAGAGTATTTGGACTGTTTTCTTATAATGTAATGTGACCTTCTGTTGTATTAACACTTGCACATGTGTACTTATTATATACTCACATGCAAAATGGTGAACACTTATCATTAAAAAAATTATCTACACTTTCTTTAAATTATAGTAGTAATGGAAGATATTTAACTATTTAACTGCATGGGTAAATTGTGTACTACAATTAAAGCTTTGTGTCCAGACTTTATGTGAATTTTCAAATATGAATCACTTACCCTAACTTCAGAATTAGAGCAGTACAGATGTTGATCATATGCTATTAACATATTCTGCATTTATAACCAAACTTGATTTTGTTCTGTGAAATGGTTAGAAAAGGCTTCAAGTTAATACATTAAGTGAACAATTTACAAAATGTTTCTGCATCACCAAATGTGCACACACACACACATATTGAGCTATACAAATCCTCTTCACAACTATATAATACAAACAAATAGATTACAACCATTATATGGATCACTATGATGAGGATGATACATTTTGTGTTGTCAACTTTTCACTTCCAAATATGGCAGCATACCGGGTTAACAATATATATGTGAAAGAGTTAATTTCTCCCAACGACATGAGCGTAGCGGCCTGATCAGCTGCCCAGAGTAAATTTGGACCAATCACAATTGAAACATTTGAAGGATTCATCTTGTTCTTGGAACAGTTTTCACAAACCTGAAAAATGAACCAGCACTAAAAAATGTTTTGTAAAGTACAAGCAATAGGTAAAAGTTATTGCTTGTTTGTAATATTAAACATTTCTGGGACCTAAGCACATGCATACAAATTGTCTTATTCTAGAACAGTGTTCCATAATAGATCTCTTTTCAAATAGACACTATAATACACATAGTTATTCTGTTCAAAAATTTCTGACCTTATAGCAGGTGGCTACATTAGGCAGGTTACTTTGTGCACAAATGAAACCTTTAATATTATTTTATAATGGCTACAATTTGACCTCTGAAACAGGAAAATCTCCTAAAATTTCATCACAATCAAAGTGTGTCTGTTATATAGAAGGGCCATTGTACAGTGACCTGATTGGACAGTGAACCATCAGTAAACATAGCTGGATGGTCTTCTTATGTATGGAGTAGTGCACAAGACAGTCACATATTTTACTACTCACTTTCATTAGGAAGTCTATCAAATAACGGAACACAGTTTTGTTTGGCTCTACTAACTCCTCAACTAACTGCTTGCACCGGACTACTTTCTGGTCCTCTTCAAGATCTGAAAAAGGTCACACACATACAACAGTTATGGTATAGCCATTATTCATAGTGTACACTCTAAAATGCCATAAAGTATATAAAGGACAGAAACTCACTTTTGAAGCCTCTTATTTTACTGTAAGTGCTGTACATCATCACTGGCTCAGGTAGCTCCCTCAGAAATAGTTTTAGTATCACTGCTGCCAAATGTGGGTCCTCAAACTCCACTTTCTGACCTATACAATACATGTAATACATATTATGTGATATGATACATGCACGTTTACAAAACACTTCATAGTTTTCAAACCAGAGGTACCCACAGCCACCAGCAGGCCAGCTGCCTGGTTTCCTGAAATTTTTTTCCGAAAAGTATGTTTGTGTACCTATCTGTATATCTAGTATCTGCCAACTAGAGCAGAAACAGATATCCGTATTATCTGGATAGTAATTTGAAGCCATCAAGATAGTTGCTAATGCAATTTCATGATGAACTACTGCCGTTACAAAGCTTTCACACTAATTATAATGCTACAATTTCAATCACTGTACAAATACTATGTCTAAATTACAAGTATAGCAAGCAGGTTCATGACAAAATATGCCATGTTTTTACAGTAAGTGATGATTTCACTATTAGTAGAATATGCAGAAAGATTTAGTTCAGGAATACGAACAGTAAAAATTGATATCTGTTTCAGCTCTACGACCTATCTATGCTTGTTTGTATGTACCCACATGAGCAAAATTGCAAAAGCAGCCAGTATGTAATAATAATAAAGGATGAACGTAGCGAGTCTTCTAGTTACCAGGAATAGTGTATCACTTCAAGTGAGGGGGCGTGTACCTAT
Organism: Dysidea avara; assembly: GCF_963678975.1. Classification (NCBI taxonomy): domain Eukaryota; kingdom Metazoa; phylum Porifera; class Demospongiae; order Dictyoceratida; family Dysideidae; genus Dysidea; species Dysidea avara. The sequence goes on along the minus strand of NC_089278.1, from coordinate 2,355,347 downwards.
GAATGTGTTTGATAATGAAGAGTAGCCTAACAAGTTTGTCTGGAGAATGTGTGCAAGAAAAAGACTATAAAACAGTCAAGAAGATACTTTTGTGGTTTGTTCGAGTTATGTTTCCTTAGTGTAAGTGTATAGAAACGTATTGAATTAATGAGTTACAAAATGTATTAAATTTACAAATTGAAATAACTATAATTAGCTGAAGTAATGGTTTCTGTAAAAGAATAGTGTGAACGTATGAACTGGAGGTGTGGTTTATAGAAGCAGGCACAACATCCAACTTGTTATGGTCTTTTGGCATCACTCAACACATAATACAGTAGTTACTACAGTATTTGTACATACAAACGTTTAATAGCATGATAGCACAAGAAATCATAACCTTCAGTTTAATATATTGATGAAACTTACAGAAAACTCACCTTCATTTAACAGACTCTTGGTTCGTCTAACGGAACCTTGTCCAGTGGTACGACGAAATATTCCCTCCACTTCAAGCCCTTCTTGTTCCAGATACTCCACACAGCTGCGTACTACCAAAGGAATAGGATCACCTCCATTACGTTCCTGGAGGCTATAACAAACAGAAGATGAGCATGTAATTGTATATGTAGCTAGGCCAGACAATAACATCCTCCCTATCCAACCCAATATGTGTTGTAATCAATGTGTCTAATACAACCACCTGTATAAAATTTACAGCCATTGGTGTGCAAAACTATCATGTTATACAGAGACTTCATTCATATGTAGTTTAAAACTTACACTGACAATGGCACACCGAACTGTTGGGTAGTGTTAGTCGCGGATTCATCAAGAGCACTGTAAAAACGTGATGAGGGCTCACTGTGCTGGGGAATCTTGTACTTCAGCTGAGCATCATAACTGAAGCAAGAATGACATTAAAGATCATGCTGTAGGGATTGACGTACTCTTTGACTTCCTGTGGAATGTCTACTTGATCAAGGTAGAGTGCCTCTTGTAGATCATCAAGTCGGTTGACATACGTCAACTTCTTACCAAACTTGTAACTAGTAAAACAAACACCACAGACCACCTTACACAGTACAAGTGACATAGCCTATAGGTAAGTAAGGTAACCTAATAGGTACGGAGAGAACTTTGTAGCATTATCATCTCACACATATTTACAAAGTCTGAAATTACAATGAAATTTATACTTGAGTAGGGCCAATGTCCGATAACTAGTCAGCCATGACTGCAACACAATTATAAAAAAAAACTGCTAAGTAGGTGTTTTAATAATATATATGATTTGTTATCATATCAGTTAGATCTGCAGTCAGTATGAAACATTGATTGCATATGATATTGCTCAAATGCAACGACATCTCACGAGAGTATCAACAAATAAAAAAAGCTTGCTTTTTAAAGGGCATGGCACCCATTTCGCTTGTGAGTCTCATCCTGTTTTGTTTGGGATGAATACTCGCAAGTGAAATGGATGCCACGCCCTTTAATTAGCGAGTTACTTAATCGCTTGCACTTTCACAAGACGACGCTTTCACAAGACGACGTTGCATACCATATGTGTGAGCACTTGTGAGCTATGCACATAATACCTTTAGTAATTCAGTAACACTGTACTCAAGATAAAGGTTACTACAGAGTAAAGAACCTACAAAATATTGACTGCTTTATTAGAGTATTTTCTCAAATTCGGTAAAGGTGGATGAACCCCTGGGGATCAGTCACTTGGAAAATCTGATATTTGGTCAAATTTCATATTCAATGGTGAAAATTTCTCCATTAAGCATCTGTATTTACTTAACAGATCTCAACTCATCACTTGATGACTGATACGTCAAGTTATGCGGAAATATTTCACTGAGTAATGAACCCCGAAAATGACATTTAAAGCTACTAATATTATTATATGGTTAATGCTAAAGCCATACACAGGTGACTAATGTACTTAAATATAGCTACACTTGCACATATTAGCACAGCTGCTGTTTTGACTAAATATGGCAACAATCGGATTATGTGACATCCTGTTTATCAAAGATGTGATAATGGGAGACATCTCAAGTACACCTTTCAGTGGTTACCTGCTAACTAGCCACAATTAGACCATACAACCCTCCCATGAACAAAACAACATTACATACAGCCATAACATGTACTAAAAGTGCTACAAGATTGGGTTACCTGATAAACGGTTTGAAGAGCAAGTAAAGCATCTTGATAAGCCTTGTGGGATGTACTATGTACAATTTCTTTAAGTTCTTTTTGTATCTAAGCAGATATACATGGTAATGGTCTGTAATAATACATGTAAAATACATACAGTGGTACATCCTATAATAGATGCTTGGGGACCCTGGTCCAGTTTTGCTGTAACATAGTGCATAGCTGCCAGACTATATATGGAACCAAACCCCTACGTCCCTAACATGGAGGCATTTCCTGTTGAGATTATAGTAAGCTCCATTGTTACAAAACATGGACATTTTTGTTGCCCATAACAACTACACATATTCTAAACTAAGAACAATGGGATGATCATAGCAACAATAGAGGAATACATGGCAACAAAGGTACATGGTATTGTTGATGTAGGGGAGGATGTAGTGGTGTGATGTGTGGTAATACAATAATTCATAGCATTTGCCTTATTTGTCAGAAATGAAATGTTTGGACAACTGATAAAATTCCCCTCAGTTACCGCAATACATAAACAGAACCCACACAGACACAGGAATGCCTACACACTTTCTGTCCATAGCTTTGTACATCTGTCTGAGCCAATTAAAGCTAGGCTTGTTACTGGCAGTCAATCCATGGTGAAGGTACAGTATAGTGTAGTCACTCTCAACATAGTGATCCACTGTAAACTTCAGGTAGCTAAAAAACACACATGTCAAGAAATTACTAATGGAAAATGATGGTAATATGCCAAGACATACATGGTATTACAAAATACCTTATTTTACTGGTTTTACATTGTGGCCCAAACAAAAGGCACATTTGTGTAGTAACCACATCTTAGCCCATAAAACCACCCTCAGTGGCTTATTTTTTTAAGTACAGCAATAGGCCATGTCCAAAGTAGAAAGTTAACATTGATAACAGAAGCCGATTGGTGAAGCTGGTTGAAGAAAGAAGGAAATCACTCAAAGATCCTAATGAACACCGCAACATCACTCTTGAATAGCAGTCATGTTCACATGTTAGTCACATGGTACTGTTAAATGTGATAGTAGCCCCATTAGCATACAGTTGTTTAAATCTAAGATGTAGTATTCTAATATAACAGCCAGGATGCAAGGAAGTGCATAGAGTCGCAACCACAACTATACACTTGAATCAAGTATATTCAGTCTAAATTTATAATTCACATTTGGACATTAATAAGGTCGCTGAAGTTTCAACTTAATAGTTTTGAGGTGACAAAGCTTTGGTGCATGTAGTATGGGATACGAGGTTGACAAAGACCTTAAGTTGCTAACTTCATACTCAGACTGTACAGCTATTCATGGCAGTGTTCACTAAACACAGTTTACATGTAATGAGATCATGATGAAGAATTAAAGCCGCACACACACTATTGCACATTAACAGCTGAAGTACTCCTGATTGTTCTATTGGAGTAGTCAGTTAATACTGTCGACTAACACACAGCAACTTAAAGTGTGTACAGTATCAGTAAAACTTTGATAGCAGAGTATTATCTCAAATAGCATCAAGCTATTCAAGTTGTGGGCCTAAACAGTTCCACGTCGTATCCTAATGGATGAGCATCAGTACTTCTTACGCTGCACTCCTGATTATAGTACTGTTGCAAATGTACATGGGCCATATAACCATGAAGGGACATATGTACCATACCTGAGTGCTGTGTTGCTAGGGTAGCATTAAACAAACTATGCAAACTATCCACAAAAATGAAAAGCAGTATTATTACATGTAGCTCAGTTTTAGCATAACATTGTAGCATCAAAGGAAGTACCAAAGAAACACAATGGGAATGACTCACTCCAGTAACTTTTGATGGTTGATAGTGTAGGATGGGGGTAACCTGCAAGCTGAAAACACGATAACCGGTCGGCCATCTTTGTCAGTGCCTAAAAAGGTTACACGCACACTAAACACAAAAGACCGAATACTGAATACAAGGGAACTACACAATTGTATGATAGAATGGCTACACAAATAGACACCACCAGGGGTATTTGATAAGCCTGACACATCTTTAGACATCTACTGCTCCAACATGTGTAGTGTGTGTCTGTGTGCAGGGGCTCCATTTTTGTGTTCATATCTTGGGCCAATGGAACACCATATACCTTTTCTACCCTGTCCTCTCACAACTAACCTGCTACAGATACGATGTTATGTCGTTCAATCAATGCATACTCTGGTGGGGTCTCTGTCTGTGGTGCACAAGATTGAGAGAACTTGTCTGGTGGATTCTTGGTTGCCACTAGGTCAGCTGAAGGTTGTGTTGGTAAAGGCATAGACCACAAGAACTCTGGAGTACTGGTCATCACAACACCACGACCTCTCTCTGACCGTCCCATCCCTGGGGAATCCTTCCCACCATCATGTTGTGCGTGCTTGCGTAATTTTAATCTTCCACCATCAACCGTCTCCTTTCTGAGCTTCTCTAGTTCAACATCATCTATGGCAGACAGACAGAGTGAGGCTACTTACAGTATCTAATAGGGTCAAAATTTAGAGTACAACAATCACTACAGGAATGCCTGTATTCTTATGGTTGCCTTACAGGTGATGGCACAGTAGTGTGCAGGCAGACAACTAAGAAATGCATACGTCAGAGATTAAAAGCTGTTTGCTTGGTGGGAAATCTATTTAACAAGTGGCAAACTTTACTGTGACCAGTTTGTCACACTGGTCAGTATTCAAAACATGATGAAGCTTTTATTGGGGGTATTTTCTATCCTCACAAAACTCCTATATATCAAAATAAAAATAAACTTGAATGCATATACAAACAGAAGGAAACAGAATAAAAATTTTAAAATGTACACATACCAGCTGCATGCATGCTCAGAGCTAAAATGATCACTTTTCTCTGTCAATAAATACAGTATGCTACAAGTATTGTAATTCACATTTCTGAAAGGACAAAGAGTTTCGATATTTCCCAATGCACTAACACAGGTTACACACACAGTATGACAGGGAACAGCATGTGTAAAACAGGAAGAAACAAGTAACAAAAGAGGTGGACATTTGAGACATAGGAAAACACTATCCACCCATCTCAAACACGTAGTAAACATACTTCTCACATTACAGACAAACAACACACTCAAAACCAGATCGTATCCCCACATGCCACAAAGTAATGGACCATTTTCCACAAACACCTAAAAACAGTGACACTATGTATCCATGATATATCTGTTGCTGTGCGCATTCAAAATAAGTTTGTTCTCTCAACACAAAATATAACACACGCAAAGATTGCATCATCACAAAATTATTCACCAAGATTCCAGTAATGGAAAAGAAACTTTCATTCTACAAATTTAGAATATATTGTTGATGACTCTTATCTGCAGCAAAGCCTGATGATTTTATATTTTTGGTGTGGCAGGAAACAGCAACAAAATCATGTATGGTCATTGTGTGGATCTCCCTCACTGTCAAGAACGGTTTTCCCTCATACTCTTACCATCTTTGTAAGTGAACATCTGTACATAGTTAAACAACTGGGAAAATTTTCTTTCTTAAGCATTCCCTGCAGCACCTGAATAAGATTCAGCAGTCCTATTCAGGACAGACAAACACACACGCACACAACACACCTGTGTGATGACTCTACACTCACTGGTACTGCCATATACACAGTCACATTACACTGCACTTACAAATGTCAATGATGTCAATAGGACATTCTCCTTGCTGGTTGGTACGCTTGTTAAGCACAACAAAATGGCTACCATCCACAGTCTGTCCCAGTATCTCCACTTGGTCACCTGTAGTAACCACGACAACAAGATCAAATTAGGTACAACAGTAGCACAGTGGTAGCCTCGTACCCAGCTGACAATGCTCAAATTTCTTGAGCCCAGAAGTGCAAAATATTGGCTGGCCAATCAGAATCGAGGAGTTGCATAATCATTTTAAACAGTGAAAAACCATTCAAAAATAGCTATATATAGGAATAAAGTAAAATTCAGAATGGGGTGTTTACTAGATGCAATTTCTTCATTTTATCGCTTATTGTATTTAGAGAATAGCATTCTTCGGTACTATAAGGTGAGATTGGAAAACACAACTTGACAACAAACGTCTTGAACAACTTAGGTGAATAACTTCTGATAAACGGCTTTAAGATTGTCTAATTTTTTTGTCTACTTTCTATACGTTCATGCAATTGTGCAATTTTTCTGATTGGCTACCCAACATTTTGGTTGGATCGCACTTTCGGGCCCAAGAAACTTGAGCATTGTCACCAGATGGTGTTTAATAATAATAACGGCTTTATGATGTAATTAAAGGATACAAGGATAATATAGTACAAGGAAAAAAATTAATTACATCAAAGGTCTGTTGGTATCCAGTAGCAACAGCCAAATTACTTACTTACACTACAATAGTGCGAGCTAGTAGATAAGTGCACTAATGCACAAACCCGCACTACGCACTACATTAGTGCGAGTTTGTGCATTAGTGTGAGCTAGTGTTGCACTGATATGAAATTTTGCTGATATTCTGATAACTGACATTGGTTAATAGTTTCTCCGATATAGCACAGCATGTCTATTTTGACTAGAAATTTGATTGCGAAGGACTAATTTAGCTTGTTTATTGTGGAAGATTTGCTACAACAATAGCTGACAGTACGCACGAAATGCAACTCAATGCATTTGTAAACACATCATTTGGTGAGCATGAGCATGTATTTCTAAATAAATACATATATCTGTATCTGCTGCTTTTTTCATCTTGGTGCCAATGTGATACCGACATGCAAAAATACAACCAATATATGGATTTCTGATAACCGGATCCTAACACTAGTGTGAGCCTGGCTAGGCACATAACTAGCACAGCAGCTGGTATACAACATTAAAGCATTTAAAGTCACTTGTAATAAACAAATGATATTTGAGAGAAGCAGCTTCCTACAACAGTGCAGCAGCTGCACCACATCAAGAAAAGCTACAAATTTGGTCAAATCAAGACTCTGAATTAAAATTAAATTGTCTGTCAAATAATATTTAATTATCTGAGACAATACAAATGGTGACAAATGAATTAGGAGCCACCAAAACAGGCATACAAAAGCTATATAAATCCAATCACTTGCTTGGTCTATTATAGTGGAACTGCCTCAGTAGTAAGGCCAACTTAAAATTTCCTGAATGAGAAGTTTGTACACTAATACACCTGCCTAAAGAACAGCTACCTTCCTTTTAAGGCCAAGAATTTTTTTGGCATAAAGGTGACTGGCTTACTGTACTTTTGTTCTGTCCTGCATTGCCAAGATCTATTACTTACACAAGTCTATAAATGCTTTTCATTGTGATATCTCAGTGAGTACAGTGTAATGTACATGCAAATTAATGTGCTTGTTATGTTGTAATCTTCAGTTAGATGCAGTACAGATACAGTCAAGAGTCCATAATATTATGGACTCTTGATACAGTTTATAGTGATGATCATAGTATGACAGTATTTTGACAAACATTGATGAAACCTGCAAAATGCATATTCTTGTAACTCAATGGCCTAAATGCTACATATGTAAGGCTTCAGTGTTGTCCCAGGGAAAAATCCAAAATTCACAGACTATTAATTGATCACTATTAATGGGCATTGTAATTTTGTAAATAGTGAAAAGCTATAGCATGTATGTGTGAATGAGACTATGAATAAGAGCCCCAACACATATTTAGGGTGTCTAATGTGATAGGCACATAAACACATCCTTATATGTACACCCTGTAGATCTGATCTGACTGCCAGCTTTAACAGAGCCAGTAATCGCTGAAGCATTGAAGTGGTTATACACACAGAATAGATTAATTCGAGTTTTAAGATTTCTAGAGGGCAATAATCACAAGCTCCCTTTAAATCCAACTTACTAGTTGTTATGCTCATGTGGCTGCAATATAGTACTGTAACTATAGCGGCTGGAACAAGTGCCCAGGGACTAGAACACATTGATCAGCAAACATGACTTAAGCATGGACTGTAAAATTGACTTGCTGGGAGAAACAAAACTTATCCTAAAACATCTATTTACCATGTATATCTTACCATTTTTACATTAATGTTGAGCAATACTACAGTACTGAAATCGTACTCAATTACCAAGTACAAATACATTGCAATTTAGCAACACTGAGTCCTATAACACCACAAACAGCACTTGGACCTTCCTTTGTAAATTGCACATTACATAAGCTGTTAGCCTGTGAACCATATTATTTTTGTACAACCTATATTTTAACTACAGTTCATACAAGAGCAGCAATGTTGTTGTGTACCACTGGGTGCTTGACTTATTGTCATCACCTAGCTGAAGCCATACTGCTGCTGACCACAGCATGCTACACTGAGACCTCTCTAGACTAATCTGACACCTCTGTAATCCAGAATATCTCTATAACCTGACATGGTTTTGTATACCAAAAGGACTCTTTCTATGTATTACTATATGTACCTCAATAATCAACATCCTTGCTAATCCGACACAACTTTCTTATCCCAATACACAGAAATTTTTGGAATTTTCAACTAGAGTAGGGACCATAGCACATCGATAAAAAGTACTGAAACAAGCTGGAGTAGTGCACGATATTAAATCACAGTAAAACAATAAGAAGTGTTATATCCCTACTGTGCATTTCCATTATGGTATCTTGAGCACAGTAGGGACACTTCTTATTGTTTCACTTCTTATTGCTTTACTGTGATTTAATATCGTGCACTACTCCAGCTTGTTTCAGTACTTTCTATCGATGTGCTACGGTTCCTACCCTAGTTGAAAATTCCAAATTTTTCTGTGTACTTGTTTGTTAACTTTTTTTGTAAACAATTATTATGACCAGTGAACCCACGCATACTGCATCTGAAATGGCACTGTGTGCCCCAATTATTGTCTGAAATGTGAAGTATCTGTTACCCTTCGTTGTCAGCTTTGTTCAACCCGTTACGCAGCATTTCGAATTAAGAACTGTTCGAAAAGCATCTCTGCAATCCACGCATACTGAAAGAAATGGTGCCACCCCCCCACCGGTTATATCAATTATCATCTGAAAAGTGAAGTATCCATTACGCTTTGCTGTCGGCTATGTTCAACCCGTTACACAGTAGTACAAATCAAGAACTGTTTGAAAAGCACCTCTGCTATCAAAATAGCCACTATGACAAATACGAACGATTTCCATTATGAAGGGAAGCCATCATGTGCTATTGCCAAATTGACACTTTTCGCTGTCAGCAAAGATGAATGGGACACAAAGGAAGACACTGGTAAGTAAAGGTGTACCGATAATCAGATCGGCTACAATATCGGCTGTCGATATTGGTAAATTTAGCCATATCGGGTATCGGAAATAAGCGTATAATTGTACGGATAAACCCGATATGAAGGCGCATGCGTATATAGCACATCTTCTATTTAATGCGTATAGCACGTTATAGCATGAATAAACAAGTGAAGCATGGCTTCATCGCCTGAGTCACGAGATAACTCACTTTCGCCGGAACCACCAGATTTGACATCGTCGTTAAGTCTAACATCATCATTAGGTGAATCATCACAGTCGGCGGACTCTGGTCAGTTGTCACGGCTCCGGCCACTCCGCCCTGTCTGGAGATCTCCAGTGTGGGCTTTCTTTGTTATTTCAGAAGATTCCAAGTATGCTAGGTGTAACAAACGCCTAGAACTGGTTGCTCGTGGTGGTAATAATGCAAAGTCTTACAACACCAGTAATCTTGTTCATCATTTAAGGTCGCATCACTCGAGAGAATATGCCCAACTAACAGACATGAAGAAAGACAAAGAGAAAAAAAGGGATGCTGTGATAAAAGAAAGAGCTAAAGCTAGTGGTATTGCTGGTTTGCGCCAACTTACCTTACAAAAGACAGAAGATTGCTCTAAACCATGGGATATCAACCACCCAAGGGCTAAACAGCTACACAAAAAACTAGGGGAGATGATTGCACTGGATAACCAGCCAATTTCAATGGTGGAAGATACCGGTTTTGTGAGGTTTGTTGAAACATTACAACCCCATTACAAAATCCCAAGCAGAAAGTATTTTGCAGAACTATTATTCCCAGTATTCTGGCTGACCTGAAAACTGGGGTAGAAAAGAAACTTTATCCTGAATCAGATAACTTTGCTAGATATTACAGCTTTACAACTGACATTTGGAGTTGTAGCATGGCAGGTGAATCTTTATAGAGCTTGACAGCTCATTGGATATCAGCAGATTTTGAAAAGGTATCGGCTGTTCTCCATGTTTTGACTTTGGAGGGTTCCCACACAGGAGTTTATATCTGTGAAAAGTTTAAAGAAATGTTATCAAATTGGAATATAAACAAAGAACATGTTCATCTTGTTCTGCGTGATAATGCATCAAATATGGAGAAGGCTATGAGAGATGCAGACCTTAACAGCTATGGCTGTTTTGCTCATACCCTTCAATTAGTTGTGAAAGATGGAGTGATTAGTCAAAGAGCTGTCAGTGATCTATTAGCTGTTTGTCGCACTATCGTGGGGCATTTCAAACGTTCCACTATCGCATATGACAAGTTGAAAGCAATTCAGCAAAGGCTTGATCTGCCACAGCATCACTTGAAACAAGATGAACCCACACACTGGAATACCTCATTGTATATGTTGGAGTCCATCATAGAGCAAAAGGTTGCTCTAGCCGCTTATAGTGTAGATGGTTCCATTCCTCTCTTGACAGCATCACAGTTAGACACAGCTAACAAAGTGGTGAAAGTTTTAAAGCCTGTTGAAGAAATTACAAAATGTATTTCTAAAGATGAAGCTACTATCTCACTTATTATACCATTGGTATGTGCTTTGCAGAAAACTTTAGAAGAACACGATGATGACAGTGGTGTGCGTAGAATGAAGGCAGAAATGCTTAACTTTTTGCAAAGACGATATAGCGATATGGAAACAACAGATTGTCTTGCATTAGCCACCATCATAGATCCAAGATTCAAGGATAAATCTTTCAGTTCCTCATATCAAGACGTTAAGGCTTTGTTGCAGGAGAAGTACAAAGAGTGGTATGAACTAGTTCAAGAACCTCTAAGTCTAGAGCCTCCTACTGCTAAAAGAGTTGCTGTAGATACTGCTAAAGAAAGTAGGCTTTGGGGATGCTTGTCTGAAATTCTTTCCAAAGCTAGTAACCCCACTGATGTTGCCAGTGATAGTTCAGAGAATGAAGTTAATCAATACCTTTGTGAGCCACTGTTGGATTTTAAAACTGGTAATCCACTTAAGTGGTGGAAATGCCACCACCAACGCTTTCCTGTGTTAGCGAAAATAGCCCAGAGGTATTTAAGTGCACCACCTACAAGTGTGCCTTCTGAACGGCTATTTTCTGGTGCTGGATTGGTTTACGATGATAAAAGGAGTAGATTAAATCCCAATATGGCAGAATCATTATTACTTATTCGATACAACCTACCACTTGTTCAAAGATTCGGTAGCATTTAGTTCATCAATTGACATGACTTGGGCATTCACTTGAATCACTTACAGACATTATAATTTTTTTATTGCTTTGATTTTTGTATATGCCGTCTTATACAGTGTAAAATGCATAATATAAGAAGTTGTTCATCAGTATGTCAACGCTCATCATATGTGTACTTGATATATCAGATCGGATGATGTTTATCGGCTTAATCTGTAAAATATAAATCAGTCATCGAGACAGTAAAAAATCCTACATCGGTACACCTTTACTGGTAAGTCCATGAAGAATGCACATTTGTACATACTGCGGTATGCCAAAGGCACCTGTCAGGCCAAAGCGACGTCGAACAGTGAAAAATCAAGCCCGTAGCCTTAGCCATTATCAAGTTACAGTGTATGCTTGTCTGAAGGCATCAGTTACTTACTCAGTCAGTCAGCCAGTCACTAGAAAATTCCGTTAAATAAATACTTTTTGAAATTCCGTAGCAACTTGTTGAAAGCGTTTTGAGTCGATCTGAAAGCTTGTTTGGGCTTAGTTTTACCAGGAGCTTATAAGCGCCTGGTTTTACCTAACCAATACTGCCTCATCGTCATCAGGGAATTGAGGCTGTTTAGGCAATATTATTTCGTGGGCCACGCCTGGATTATAAAGGTTTCGCTGTTATTATCTACTTTACCAGTTAGGCACTGGAGGGTGTACACAGAAGGCAGAGCCTGTTCATGGTGTTTACCCATAGCCAAGGAAAATCTTTGAGCTAAATATCCTAAAGTGAAACGGGACAAACTAGAAGGGCTGAAAAAAAGCCAACCCCATCGTGACTTGATCCGCAGGCCACCCAGATTCCAGCCAAGCGCCACGCTTGGAGCCAACTTTGGGGAGGCCACCTAAGTAGGGAAATGTTGTTGTTATTATCTACTCTGCCTCGCTGTATACATCAAAGCTGTATAGTACGTTGTACTTTTAATAGTAAGGAAACAATACAATGGTGTTTGTTAACACTGATAGTATTAGTTGAATCTAATGTACTGTACATGATGACTGACATAATACTGAGTAATATCAAGCATCATCAGCACCTCTTATTATTATGTTAGCTATCCATAAATAGATTTATAAAAGTAAACAAACTAGTGTAAAAAAATTAAAACATGGGAATAGAGATCGCTGAAAAAAGTAGAGTCAAACAAGCCAGCATGTTAAACACACAGATATCTCTATTTGGACTAAATGGATATGGTAGAGACTAAGGAAAAACAGTAGTTTCCATAAATCAGGGGCAGATAAGTACTAAGAATGCTTCTGTATAAATGTTTATTTGAGACCGAATAGAGATCTCCGTGTGTTTAACATGCTTCCCATTTTTTTACACTAGATTTTTACAACCCCATGGCATTCTTACTAACTGGAAAAATCAACATACCAAAGCACCATTTAAAAAGGAAATGGATATGCAAAGTGAAGTCGCATGCAGTTGATCTTGAAGCTAAATAAGTATATTGTTGGTACTGCTGTGGGCAAGGATGGCAGACTCACTAGATGGTGTGATATGGCTGTGTGATTGAGTCTATAACTTGTGGTCTACTATGATCAGCATTAACAAAATTTACAAATATACAAATAAATACGTACCACACCAGGGTGATGAAATCAATGTGCCTACATACTGTAGACATATTGCAAATTATGCAATACTGTAATCATACCAACAATACTATCTTAAAGAACCATACCCATATAAAATGTTAGAACACTACCTTACAGATAGCTTCCTGAAAACAATCACTAAACACAAAAATGAAGCATGTATTAAGCAACCTGTAAGGCTTAAACAGAGACTCCACCTGCTCCCATTGAAGGCAGGCTGGTGTGCTTTATGAATAGGATGCTGCTTTGTGTGTGATGTACTGTAGCATATGTTTAGCATGTGTGTGTGTGTGTGTGTGTTTGTGCACGTGAATGCAATAATCCCCAGCTATTTTACCTACTAGTAGACAGCAATGCATAACTACGGAAATTTCACGAGAAATTTTTATTACGAAAACCTTTGGGAAATTTAGAAGTCCATTGGAACATCTAATGCTAAGATGTTGCAATGAGGATATCCTTAAAAAAAAACTACCTAGCAACGTAATCATCTAAACATGAAACACACATGTGATGTTGGACATTTTGGCGGACAGTCTTGATGGCTGGAATAGTATGCATGGTGTCTGGTTGTTCTGGTACAGATACAGTTGTCGGAATGAATCATGTCATCATGGATTCTATCATAATAGGGAGAGAGCTCTTAACTTAAGTACTAACAAGAGTCACATTCATGGTTAGTAGGCCAACCTATTGGATTTTTTGTTGCGCAGGCCCAACTGACTGTCTTTTTGCATGACCTGAAATGACAATGATATATATAATGGCATGACTAAGAATCACATGTGCCTAGATGGTCAATCTCGTGTGTGCGCAAGTGGAAGTCAGCTATTGGGGATAACCCCTCAAGTCTTAAAGGTCGAGCTTTAATGGTGAAGATTTTCCAAATAAATTTCAAGAGGTTTGTTTATAGTACGGTGATGCATTATGGTACTACAGAACACCATATCGTGCTTCATGCAAGGCATTTTATAGTTGCGGCTCTTTTTGTATGGTATAAATTTCACCTATAAAGCTTGAATTTTCTATTATGTAAATTATCATTATCAAACCGACCTACCTACCTAAATTTTCTGAGGTTTTGCTCACACAAAACATACAATTCAATAGGTATGGCCTTAGTATGGATATGATGACATCACAAGTAGTTTCAAGCTGTAAGGTAGTTTTGTGCCCAAACTCTCTTTAACTCTGCACAAAAAGAAAATAAATAACGATCTACAAGGTGTAAAAGGAATGTAAAGAGATTTTACTCAAGCCTAATAAATAAGTACGAGGGAGACAACACCTGTCCAACACTTCTGAATAGTGCGCACCTATCTAAATCTGCTTCCTTTAAGGCGTTTATACATGTCTACAAACATGAAAAGGATGCACAGTTACAAATCTTGCCTTTTTTGAGACTAACTTCCCCAGTTTCGTTAGCCTCAAAATCAATTACAGCCTTTCCGTAGACATCATCATCGTCTGCATCAATAAGAGGATCACTTATCTCCGTAAGGCCACTAGTAGCCATTCAGTACCCTTTGGATTAATTAGTCAACCCAACCAAAAGCCTTAAAGTCGGCATCAATTAGAATTGTAATTTTGAAATTAAATTACGAAGTATGAAGACTCAGCAATACTGTAAATAGTTAGAGTAGTGGTTTTTCTATCATACCTAACTCTGAAGAAAAATCCAGATCTCAGTACAAGTGGCGTTTGAAAAGGACGATTTTTCACTACATTGTGTGAGTTTAATATAGAAGTACGCACGGTTTGGGGAACTTAACACTATTATTTGATAATACCAAGAGTATATAATACGTACGCTGATATTGTGTGTTCACTAACGATTAGCAGTTTGACTTTCACCTTCACCTTTGTGAGGTGTGGGATTGATTGTTTTGGTTCTCTTCATGAACATCATGACAATACTGTTTGTGGGCGTGTCTTAAATGTGTGGTATAGATTACTTATTATGTATATAAGCAAGAGTTCATAGTACCCATACAAATATTATGAACTCTTGATATAAGCTGTGTGCTTAGTTGTGTTGAATGACATTGAAGCTCAAACAAAAGGGTGTGGTCTTGCATATATGGTATAGTCTCGTACTCAGACCGCTTTTTTCCCTTTTTTGGGTGGGGGGAAAAGGATCTGGTGTAATTCCAATAGCCATTTCTGAATCCCCAGATTCTGGGGATTGTTTGAAGGGCTGCAAACAAGCCGCGAACAAATGTTTTTGTGTTTCATGCACCTGTCGCAGAAATCACTCAGTAGCTGCAAAAGGCACAAGAAACAAGAAAACATCTTGTTCGTGGCTTCTTCAAACAATCCCCAGAATCTGGGGATTCAGAACAAAATGGCTATAGGAGTTATATTTAGACTAGGGCTGAGCGATACTACCGTTTTAGTGATATATCGCGATATTTTGAAACTATCGATATCGCGATATTTTGTTATTAACTATCGTGATACCATGCCTGTACTTTCTGTCATTAAAAATCCATTTGTTATGCAGTACTAGGCTAAGAATCCTTGTAAATGATAAGGTCCACCCATCTGGTTTCCCCTGCAGAGAGGTGTGCACACCATAACAACCTCAAAGCATGTGTTACAATAACTGTTACTGTAAACAAGGATGATAGTGGCTAGTTTGCTAAGGGAATGCTGAGCAATATGCTATGTAGCACCAGGTATGATTGACTTATTTATAAGTATCGTGAACTATTCAGTATTGTGAATAGTGGCTTTAGTATCGATCGTGATACTAAAATGGCAGTATCGCTCAGCCCTAATTTACACCAGACCCTTCTTTCTCCCACCTGAATACAAAAGGGAAAAAGCAGTCTGGGTACGAGACTATATATGGTAGGCTAGTCTTGCATAGCCAGACTGCCTTTTTTATTTTGTGTGGGGGTGAAAAAATGTGTTTCTGTTAACAATTTTGTTAAACACACACCACAGCAATCATCGTGAATGTTGATTGCCACCAAAGACTAAAACTTCATAGGCCTGTTAAAAAACGTCATGCTTGCTGTAGTAAAAAGGAATGCTGCCATTTCCTTGGTTAAGGTTATTCATTTCTCCTTTTTTTTTGTTTGTTTTTATATATTTAATACATTGATGAATGGCGTGCATGACACTTTTAAACCAGGGGTGTAGGACAAGCCCACATCAACTGGTAACGGATCTACATAAGGCCCTTAGTGCATATAGTCTAAAGAAACGGATTCTTCTATTGCCACCATGGATGATCATTACCAATCAGCAGTGATCAACGTTCACCCTGACTGCCATGGTGTGTTGAACAAAATTCTTAACGTAAGTGTACCAGACCCTTTTTCCTGGTTCCCACACTAAAGAAAACAAGCCGTCTGGCTAAGGAAGACTATTGGTAGGCGTGTTTCAGTAATTACTTGATTAGCTATGCTGCTATAATTTTCTGCTATCATTACTGTTGGCCATGTCTCATACTCGGTAATGGTAACTCCCATATTTGGTATATTCTTTGGTAACTCCCATATAGTTTGTATGTTATTATCTGTTATATTTGCATATATTGGTAATGGCAATACAAATTTTGCTATGTTATAGATTGTCCAAGCTTAGCGCTTTTTAAAACATGTTATACAGCTTAGCTGGTGGAATAAGTTAGAGTTGTTGTACTAATTGTGTAGCAGTTCATAGGTCATGTATATAGGAGCACATAAGCTCCACTTAGCAATACTAATGGGTTCCTGGTACAAGTGATGTGTCTGGATGAATACACAACTAATCAGGGGTTAATCTAGGGGGGGGCGGGGGGGGGCACAGGCCCCCTCTGGGTTAGCTATTGCCCCCCCTAGGTTTATACCTAAAGCCTTGAGAAATGGAAAGGTTTA
This sequence comes from Dysidea avara, assembly GCF_963678975.1. Classification (NCBI taxonomy): domain Eukaryota; kingdom Metazoa; phylum Porifera; class Demospongiae; order Dictyoceratida; family Dysideidae; genus Dysidea; species Dysidea avara. The sequence goes on along the minus strand of NC_089278.1, from coordinate 2,338,168 downwards.
ATTGATCCCAAAGTTGTATAATCCAATGGTCAATATTCAATGGCATCACAGTAAAATTTCACCAAAATTGAGTATATTTACACCTAAATTTTCAAAATTTTCCTGGGGGAGCATGCCCCCAGACCCCCCTAGAATCCGAAGCGACTTACTTCGCCCCCTCTAGGTTAATATTCTGGGTTGAGCCCTGCTAATCAGTAACATAGTACTATAAATTAATAAGTACATGAGCTATATGCAATAAACAGATAAGACAATAACTTTAGCTACATGTAGCATGTATGGGAATGTTAACTGTGTTGTTATAAACACATATGGTCTCTATTTTATAAAAGGGAAACTTATTGACAGGTTTACCTGTACTATAAAAAGTATTGTCAAGTATTCATGACTATCCTCATGTAGTGTTAATATGGCTGCAAACTGGCTGCGTCATTGTCTACAATTATTACCTGCAATTATTACTGGGTCTTGATAGGGACATATGTGACCTAATTTTAGAAAACCGTCGATATCCGCACAATTTTCAAAATGCATTTTATTTGTTCTTTGTTTTCTACAGGGACAGAGGAATGGACTAGCTAAGTTTCAGCTTCATAAGTTAAGCAGCGTTGGAAATACAGCACTAGATAGCCGGACGAGCAAACAAATTGATATGTACAGAAGCTATTGAGAAAAGAATCTACAGGCGCTTACATAAACCATCATAACTTACGGATACAACGGCGCACGGAATTGAATCTTTGCTCATTGTGTTCGCCATGACTTTGTGCATCCACCAATGTATAGTTTTTGCCCCAGGCGTGCTTCTGTGTTCGAGAAGGAAGGAAAATTCACTGAAAAACGATCAACGGTGAATTCTTTCGTCACCGCAACATAAACAAACGTTTATAACTTTGGAATCCTTTCGTGTATGGAGATGAAAAAGATTTGTGTACTCCCTGTGAACAGGCGAACACGATGATGCCCAGGATTTATCCATTGGAGGCTTAATTCGCCCACCAGTGAGGCGTTAATAACTTGCATAATTTTTTTCCTGGAGCTTGCATTATTTACCCATAGTTTTAAAATGCATTTTATTACAAAAGTACTATTGTGCGTACATATCAACGGTTTTCCAAAATTTGGTCACATATAATGACTTACTGATATTGCAACAATTGTGCTGGACAATTGTGCTGGACAATTGTGCTGGACAATTGTGCTCTGCCATGGTAATGTTCAACATTAAGAAGCCAAAAATGATGTTTACACTGTACCATGAGCAATTTGTCCTGTGTCACTGCAACACCTGTATTATAACAAGTGAAAATGTACAGGTTCATTTCCATGGTTTGGTACGGTATAATGTAAACATGTAGCAAACTTTTTATCCATCTAGACTATCATCAAAGACCACAGAAGATTACCACAAACACTAGTTTGCACTTTTCAAAATGCATGTGGTTTGTGGTCATATGAAAAAACCTTTCCTACATGTAACTAATATGTGTCGATGATGTGTGCTTTTGTGTGGGACACTACATTAAATCCATTCAAGTGTATATATGATTTTATTGCTCAGAGAAATGACTTTATTTCAGAGTAAAGTTACTATAATTTGTGTTTAGTTACTTGTTTGGCTGCCTGCCTGCTTGTTGTGTGGGCATGTACACGTGCACTTCAGAAGCCTTATAAGGATATACTACAGCAAGCCATCATGACAATGTTTTTGTGAAAAACCATCATCAATAATCTTTTGTTCTGAAATTTTTTCTGCTTTTACTAATGGTGTAGCTATCCAACAAAATCCTGAAAGTTGGAGTAATAAAATTGTACACATTGATTTACCCATTTTGCAACTTGATTGCATCATACCAGTGATACCACTAGTGCATTATGTATTAGAGAAAAAAAAATTGTGGTGATGCCTGCAAGAGTTATAAGGTTGTGAAGCAAAGGAGTGTAATTATATGATTATGGGAATTTGTAATATTTGGGAAACCAAAGGTTAAATCATTAGTTCAAAAGCCCTTGGATGTTGACGTTTATGGAAAATGGCACACATGTATTAATTTGTGTGTGACGCTTACTGAAAAGCCCAATAATCTGTAGCTACAGGGTAAATCCCTAGGTATCTTAGTGCTTGTAAATAAAACATTGGTTTGCTCAGAGTCAGGAATAATGAAATAAAATAATTGTTGTTTACATGTTTAAGTGTTTCAGAGTGTTCTATGAAACAGAAAAATAGACTAATAATTATTGTGAATTTTTATTATAGAGTATGTTAGAACTGTATAATAGAGATCATGAAGGTTGCATTTTCCAGGTATAATGTATTT